>NC_141687.1:876779449-877379449 GCF_964263255.1 Lissotriton vulgaris | reverse complement strand
ACTCTGACTAGGCTCCACCTATACTCCTCCTCTCTGACCCAGCTCCTCCTATACTCCTCCTCTCTGACCCCTCCCACTCTGACTGGGCTCCTCCTATACCCCTCCTCTCTGACCCCTCCCACGCTGACTAGGTTCCACCTACACCCCTCCTCTCTGACCTGGCTCCTCCTGAACCCCTCCTCTCTGACCCCTCCCACTCTGACTAGGTTCCACCTACACCCCTCCTCTCTGTTCTCTGACCTGGCTCCTCCTGAACCCCTCCTCTCTGACCCCTCCCACTCTGACTAGGCTCCTCCTATACCCCTCCTCTCTGACCCGGCTCCTCCTATACTCCTCCTCTCTAACCCCACCCACTCTGACTAGGCTCCACCTATACCCCTCCTCTCTGACCTGGCTCCTCCTGAACCCCTCCTCTAGGACCCCTCCCACTCTGACTAGGTTCCACCTACACCCCTCCTCTCTGACCTGGCTCCTCCTATACTCCTCCTCTCTGACCAGGCTCCTCCTATACCCCACCCACTCCGACTAGGCTCCTCCTCCTCCTGCACACAACACCTGTTACCTTTCTTTCACCTGTCTCTGTTCAGGCCACATCTATTTTACTTACCAACCAATCTGCAATCCCTCATTCACTAGGCATGATTCCACTCGTACACAACACACAGACACATTTTACTTACCAATTGGCCATTTAGGCCCACCTCCAACTTACCTCTGCTCTGCCACCATCAGTCACCTGGTGCCGAACCCGGGATTTGAACCCTGGTTGCCTGCATGGAAGGCAGGCACTTACCCACTGGACCACACTGGTTTCCATGTATGTAGCCTATCAAATTGTCCTTATGTCATGGTCATCCTTTTCATGTGCAATGGAAGCCGCCGGGAAGGACACCAAGGCCTGTATGTTGCTTATAGTTACTACTGCAATCCCCTAGACCACTAAGGAGCTATAGCTCAAAGGTAAGTCTTCTACCTTTGGTGCAGACAGCCCTCACAGGCCAGAGTTCGAATCCTGCCAATGCTGTAGAGGTATCCCAAGGTGGAAATTTTCAAAAAGTGAAGGTTTTTTTTTTTGCTAAGATTTTTTTTTACTTGGTAACAGAGGAGAAAAGTGGACACTCTTTTTGGCATGTGTGTCCCAAAATTTCAAATGTTTTCCCTCATGACCTTCTACCAACCTCCCTATTTCTCAAGTAGGTGCAATAGGGACAAGGCCTTGTCTTCCTTTATCAATGTCTTCATTCTTTTTCCTTTAAGTTTGGTGAATTGCAGAGTGCAATTGTGATATTGGGGGTTATAACTGAGCACAAGAATGTGAGGAAGGTGCTACACTTATTGTAAAATAGGTTGGATGATGGTGATTTTTCATTTTGGTGTGAATAACTCGCTCAAATCAGGGGTTTGGTGCCAGTGAGCTTGGATAGAAATAAAGGTCAAGTATGAGCTCTGGCTAATGAAATGATGGGTCAAGTTTGAGGCAAGCTAGAGTCCATTTATCAGGTGCAATAAGAAGCTAGAAAGATTGTTTTCTTTAAGAGACAGACAAGGGCAGAGTCAAGCCTTTGCTCTAGTAGGTCTGCATCATGCCTGCTGCAGGATGTGAAGGAATGGACCTCCACAGCAGTGCGCTGTGCTGGGCTGGGCTGGGCTGGGCTGGGCTGGGCTGGGCCTGCCCTGGCACTGTGAATTAATCACCCACCTCCTTCCTTTGAGGAACGCTCACGAACGCCCACGAACGCCCACGAACGCCCTTGTTCTGTATACAGGCTGACAGCAGGCAATTTAGGACGCTGCTAAATGAGGGTGATGTCCCCATGTGCTTCCTTCGAGTGGCAAAATCCTTCGTCTAAGGCAGGTGGGCTTTTTTAAAATTTGGTTGAAGACCATTTGTTGGAGGCGGTATCACGGCAGAAGCCGCCGACCGTCTCAGAAGAAAGTATGCATGGGAGGATATTATTTGCATAGGACAGCCCTCTTCTCAGTCCCATTCTTATGCTGCAGTTGCCATGAAGTGTTACTAGAGGGCAGCAGTATGAACAAAAGAGCACACTGAGGCTTTTCTTCTGCTTGCTGACATGATTCTTGTTCATGGTGGTCTTGCAAGGCCTAAGGAGCGAAGGACTGCTTTGACTGAGGGGATGAGGAATGGCAGGCCTTTATTTGTGGTTCAGGGGGAATATTTGGAAGGTAAACAGCAAGATGAAAACGTCAAAGCATATATGTTTGCTGAGTGATTGAGTCTGTGTGTCACTTGTCTCTTTGAAGGGACATGTGAGAAAGGAACAGCAGCACCATAGACTTCAGATGGGAGAGAGCAAGCAAGGATGAATATTTCCCTCAAATCCAAATACTTACAGTACCTCAAAGATGACAAGTGCGATATGATGTTCTGCAATTGTAAGGATTTGCCATGTGTGGTAGATAAATATGCATAGTTAGTGAGGTTTTTCCCAGAATGTGAGTATCGTTAGGCTGGCAAATGTCAGGCACTCCTTTGGGAGTATGAGGCCAAGAAAAAATTTGGGAAGTTTGCTACAGTCATCTGTAGGATCGAAAGACACTGGGGAATCGTTACAGAGGGAGCCAGGCTGCACAAAATGTGGTAACAGTTGGACAGAAATCTTTAGCAGGGACTTTTGTCTACCCCCAATGTGGGACCAGGACCGCAGTACCTCTGTGTCTCTGAAACATATTTTGACCTCTGGACACCACCATCTCAATACCCCTCAAATGTTCCCCCCTGGTACCCCAGCTTTGGTAGTGCATCAACCAGGTTTCAATCATTTGAGTGACCACAAACACCCTTCCTATGTGCCTTCCGTTTACATTCAGTCAGTAACCCAGCTGCTTCGTTCGCTGTTCAATCTCAAGTGACAGTTGGATGCACATTGCAGGGGTAAACAGGCATTTACCGTACTGTACAGGCCCTCTCAGTACATCCAGACTACACTTCTTAAAATCATAAATACATGTTTTGCCCGACAGTAAGGCCAGGCCTTTCCTCTGTAGTTCAAGGAGGAAAACATCAACTGAAGAGCATGCCAAAATTCTCTACAGACACTGCCAATCCTCACACTTCTGCCTATTTGCATGCCGAGGTTATTCACTATGACCCACCAAACCAATTGCAACAGTAGCCTCTCCCTGCCTCATTCGTATGCTCCGATGCCACCTTTATTTAGCAAGTGTTAGTGCTCTCGGATTTTGTAGCGCGATTCGCTATAGCCTCTGTTTTCAACAGAAATGTCCTAAAGGTACCTATACCAATCTGCAGGGTGGCGAGGAAGGGGGCTGCTGCTGCTGGCAGTAACATTTTGGGGCACCCCACCTGCAAAAATACAGCCAAATGCTCCTTGTTTTACCTTTCAATACCATAACTGCAGCAGAATCGTATGGTGACCCCTGTTGTTAATAGAAACTGTCAAACAGCTTCTTGCCCCCCCGTGGCCCCTAACCATTTGGGGTACACCCCATGAGGGAGGATCAGAGCAATAAAAACTAATGGTAGCCCCCCAAAAAGTACCTGGAAGCCAAGCCATTGTGTGCACCTCATCGCCTTCATGTTGCGCCTAAGCACCTTTTAATACTGCTCCCACAAATGTTGACTGCCCCCTCCCAACAGAAATCAGAGAGTATAGGGGGGTGCAGTAAAAAAGTATTTGCAGTACCCCACAATAAGTCAGGATCATCCTCCCCTTCCTCTGCTCTCTGAACCCACCCATTCTGCCCAGGCTCCGCCTATACCCCTCCTCTCTGACCCCACCCACTCTGACTAGGCTCCTCCTATACCCCTCCTCTGTGACCCCTCCCACTCTGACTAGGCTCCTCCTATACCCCTCCTCTCTGACCCAGCTCCTCCTATACTCCTCCTCTCTAACCCCACCCACTCTGACTAGGCTCCTCCTATACCCCTCCTCTCTGACCCAGCTCCTCCTATACTCCTCCTCTCTGACCCCTCCCACTCTGACTAGGCTCCTCCTATACCCCTCCTCTCTGACCCCTCCCACGCTGACTAGGTTCCACCTACACCCCTCCTCTCTGACCTGGCTCCTCCTGAACCCCTCCTCTCTGACCCCTCCCACTCTGACTAGGTTCCACCTACACCCCTCCTCTCTGACCTGGCTCCTCCTATACTCCTCCTCTCTGACCCCTCCCACTCTGACTAGGCTCCTCCTATACCCCTCTTCTCTGACCCCTCCCACTCTGACTAGGCTCCTCCTATACCCCTCCTCTCTGACCCAGCTCCTCCTATACTCCTCCTCTCTAACCCCACCCACTCTGACTAGGCTCCACCTATACCCCTCCTCTCTGACCCAGCTCCTCCTATACTCCTCCTCTCTGACCCCTCCCACTCTGACTAGGCTCCTCCTATACCCCTCCCACTCTGACTAGGTTCCACCTACACCCCTCCTCTCTGACCTGGCTCCTCCTGAACCCCTCCTCTCTGACCCCTCCCACTCTGACTAGGCTCCTCCTATACCCCTCCTCTCTGACCCAGCTCCTCCTATACTCCTCCTCTCTAACCCCACCCACTCTGACTAGGCTCCACCTATACCCCTCCTCTCTGACCTGGCTCCTCCTAAACCTCTCCTCTAGGACCCCTCCCACTCTGACTAGGTTCCACCTACACCCCTCCTCTCTGACCTGGCTCCTCCTATACTCCTCCTCTCTGACCAGGCTCCTCCTATACCCCACCCACTCCGACTAGGCTCCTCCTCCTCCTGCACACAACACCTGTTACCTTTCTTTCACCTGTCTCTGTTCAGGCCACACCTATTTTACTTACCAACCAATCTGCAATCCCTCATTCACTAGGCATGATTCCACTCGTACACAACACACAGACACATTTTACTTACCAATTGGCCATTTAGGCCCACCTCCAACTTACCTCTGCTCTGCCACCATCAGTCACCTGGTGCCGAACCCGGGATTTGAACCCTGGTTGCCTGCATGGAAGGCAGGCACTTACCCACTGGACCACACTGGTTTCCATGTATGTAGCCTATCAAATTGTCCTTATGTCATGGTCATCCTTTTCATGTGCAATGGAAGCCGCCGGGAAGGACACCAAGGCCTGTATGTTGCTTATAGTTACTACTGCAATCCCCTAGACCACTAAGGAGCTATAGCTCAAAGGTAAGTCTTCTACCTTTGGTGCAGACAGCCCTCACAGGCCAGAGTTCGAATCCTGCCAATGCTGTAGAGGTATCCCAAGGTGGAAATTTTCAAAAAGTGAAGGTTTTTTTTTTTGCTAAGATTTTTTTTTCTTGGTAACAGAGGAGAAAAGTGGACACTCTTTTTGGCATGTGTGTCCCAAAATTTCAAATGTTTTCCCTCATGACCTTCTACCAACCTCCCTATTTCTCAAGTAGGTGCAATAGGGACAAGGCCTTGTCTTCCTTTATCAATGTCTTCATTCTTTTTCCTTTAAGTTTGGTGAATTGCAGAGTGCAATTGTGATATTGGGGGTTATAACTGAGCACAAGAATGTGAGGAAGGTGCTACACTTATTGTAAAATAGGTTGGATGATGGTGATTTTTCATTTTGGTGTGAATAACTCGCTCAAATCAGGGGTTTGGTGCCAGTGAGCTTGGATAGAAATAAAGGTCAAGTATGAGCTCTGGCTAATGAAATGATGGGTCAAGTTTGAGGCAAGCTAGAGTCCATTTATCAGGTGCAATAAGAAGCTAGAAAGATTGTTTTCTTTAAGAGACAGACAAGGGCAGAGTCAAGCCTTTGCTCTAGTAGGTCTGCATCATGCCTGCTGCAGGATGTGAAGGAATGGACCTCCACAGCAGTGCGCTGTGCTGTGCTGGGCTGGGCTGGGCTGGGCTGGGCTGGGCCTGCCCTGGCACTGTGAATTAATCACCCACCTCCTTCCTTTGAGGAACGCTCACGAACGCCCACGAACGCCCTTGTTCTGTATACAGGCTGACAGCAGGCAATTTAGGACGCTGCTAAATGAGGGTGATGTCCCCATGTGCTTCCTTCGAGTGGCAAAATCCTTCGTCTAAGGCAGGTGGGCTTTTTTAAAATTTGGTTGAAGACCATTTGTTGGAGGCGGTATCACGGCAGAAGCCGCCGACCGTCTCAGAAGAAAGTATGCATGGGAGGATATTATTTGCATAGGACAGCCCTCTTCTCAGTCCCATTCTTATGCTGCAGTTGCCATGAAGTGTTACTAGAGGGCAGCAGTATGAACAAAAGAGCACACTGAGGCTTTTCTTCTGCTTGCTGACATGATTCTTGTTCATGGTGGTCTTGCAAGGCCTAAGGAGCGAAGGACTGCTTTGACTGAGGGGGTGAGGAATGGCAGGCCTTTATTTGTGGTTCAGGGGGAATATTTGGAAGGTAAACAGCAAGATGAAAACGTCAAAGCATATATGTTTGCTGAGTGATTGAGTCTGTGTGTCACTTGTCTCTTTGAAGGGACATGTGAGAAAGGAACAGCAGCACCATAGACTTCAGATGGGAGAGAGCAAGCAAGGATGAATATTTCCCTCAAATCCAAATACTTACAGTACCTCAAAGATGACAAGTGCGATATGATGTTCTGCAATTGTAAGGATTTGCCATGTGTGGTAGATAAATATGCATAGTTAGTGAGGTTTTTCCCAGAATGTGAGTATCGTTAGGCTGGCAAATGTCAGGCACTCCTTTGGGAGTATGAGGCCAAGAAAAAATTTGGGAAGTTTGCTACAGTCATCTGTAGGATCGAAAGACACGGGGGAATCGTTACAGAGGGAGCCAGGCTGCACAAAATGTGGTAACAGTTGGACAGAAATCTTTAGCAGGGACTTTTGTCTACCCCCAATGTGGGATCAGGACCGCAGTACCTCTGTGTCTCTGAAACATATTTTAACCTCTGGACACCACCATCTCAATACCCCTCAAATGTTCCCCCCTGGTACCCCAGCTTTGGTAGTGCATCAACCAGGTTTCAATCATTTGAGTGACCACAAACACCCTTCCTATGTGCCTTCCATTTACATTCAGTCAGTAACCCAGCTGCTTCGTTCGCTGTTCAATCTCAAGTGACAGTTGGATGCACATTGCAGGGGTAAACAGGCATTTACCGTACTGTACAGGCCCTCTCAGTACATCCAGACTACACTTCTTAAAATCATAAATACATGTTTTGCCCAACAGTAAGGCCAGGCCTTTCCTCTGTAGTTCAAGGAGGAAAACATCAACTGAAGAGCATGCCAAAATTCTCTACAGACACTGCCAATCCTCACACTTCTGCCTATTTGCATGCCGAGGTTATTCACTATGACCCACCAAACCAATTGCAACAGTAGCCTCTCCCTGCCTCATTCGTATGCTCGGATGCCACCTTTATTTAGCAAGTGTTAGTGCTCTCGGATTTTGTAGCGCGATTCGCTATAGCCTCTGTTTTCAACAGAAATGTCCTAAAGGTACCTATACCAATCTGCAGGGTGGCGAGGAAGGGGGCTGCTGCTGCTGGCAGTAACATTTTGGGGCACCCCACCTGCAAAAATACAGCCAAATGCTCCTTGTTTTACCTTTCAATACCATAACTGCAGCAGAATCGTATGGTGACCCCTGTTGTTAATAGAAACTGTCAAACAGCTTCTTGCCCCCCCGTGGCCCCTAACCATTTGGGGTACACCCCATGAGGGAGGATCAGAGCAATAAAAACTAATAGTAGCCCCCCAAAAAGTACCTGGAAGCCAAGCCATTGTGTGCACCTCATCGCCTTCATGTTGCGCCTAAGCACCTTTTAATACTGCTCCCACAAATTTTGACTGCCCCCTCCCAACAGAAATCAGAGAGTATAGGGGGGTGCAGTAAAAAAGTATTTGCAGTACCCCACAATAAGTCAGGATCCTCCTCCCCTTCCTCTGCTCTCTGAACCCACCCATTCTGCCCAGGCTCCGCCTATACCCCTCCTCTCTGACCCCACCCACTCTGACTAGGCTCCTCCTATACCCCTCCTCTGTGACCCCTCCCACTCTGACTAGGCTCCTCCTATACCCCTCCTCTCTGACCCAGCTCCTCCTATACTCCTCCTCTCTAACCCCACCCACTCTGACTAGGCTCCTCCTATACCCCTCCTCTCTGACCCAGCTCCTCCTATACTCCTCCTCTCTGACCCCTCCCACTCTGACTAGGCTCCTCCTATACCCCTCCTCTCTGACCCCTCCCACGCTGACTAGGTTCCACCTACACCCCTCCTCTCTGACCTGGCTCCTCCTGAACCCCTCCTCTCTGACCCCTCCCACTCTGACTAGGTTCCACCTACACCCCTCCTCTCTGACCTGGCTCCTCCTGAACCCCTCCTCTCTGACCCCTCCCACTCTGACTAGGCTCCTCCTATAACCCTCCTCTCTGACCCAGCTCCTCCTATACTCCTCCTCTCTGACCCCTCCCACTCTGACTAGGCTCCTCCTATACCCCTCCTCTCTGACCCCTCCCACGCTGACTAGGTTCCACCTACACCCCTCCTCTCTGACCCAGCTCCTCCTATACTCCTCCTCTCTGACCGCTCCCACTCTGACTAGGCTCCTCCTATACCCCTCCTCTCTGACCCCTCCCACGCTGACTAGGTTCCACCTACACCCCTCCTCTCTGACCTGGCTCCTCCTGAACCCCTCCTCTCTGACCCCTCCCACTCTGACTAGGTTCCACCTACACCCCTCCTCTCTGACCTGGGTCCTCCTGAACCCCTCCTCTCTGACCCCTCCCACTCTGACTAGGCTCCTCCTATACCCCTCCTCTCTGACCCAGCTCCTCCTATACTCCTCCTCTCTAACCCCACCCACTCTGACTAGGCTCCACCTATACCCCTCCTCTCTGACCTGGCTCCTCCTGAACCCCTCCTCTAGGACCCCTCCCACTCTGACTAGGTTCCACCTACACCCCTCCTCTCTGACCTGGCTCCTCCTATACTCCTCCTCTCTGACCAGGCTCCTCCTATACCCCTTCTCTCTGACCCCACCCACTCCGACTAGGCTCCTCCTCCTCCTGCACACAACACCTGTTACCTTTCTTTCACCTGTCTCTGTTCAGGCCACACCTATTTTACTTACCAACCAATCTGCAATCCCTCATTCACTAGGCATGATTCCACTCGTACACAACACACAGACACATTTTACTTACCAATTGGCCATTTAGGCCCACCTCCAACTTACCTCTGCTCTGCCACCATCAGTCACCTGGTGCCGAACCCGGGATTTGAACCCTGGTTGCCTGCATGGAAGGCAGGCACTTACCCACTGGACCACACTGGTTTCCATGTATGTAGCCTATCAAATTGTCCTTATGTCATGGTCATCCTTTTCATGTGCAATGGAAGCCGCCGGGAAGGACACCAAGGCCTGTATGTTGCTTATAGTTACTACTGCAATCCCCTAGACCACTAAGGAGCTATAGCTCAAAGGTAAGTCTTCTACCTTTGGTGCAGACAGCCCTCACAGGCCAGGGTTCGAATCCTGCCAATGCTGTAGAGGTATCCCAAGGTGGAAATTTTCAAAAAGTGAAGGTTTTTTTTTTTGCTAAGATTTTTTTTTACTTGGTAACAGAGGAGAAAAGTGGACACTCTTTTTGGCATGTGTGTCCCAAAATTTCAAATGTTTTCCCTCATGACCTTCTACCAACCTCCCTATTTCTCAAGTAGGTGCAATAGGGACAAGGCCTTGTCTTCCTTTATCAATGTCTTCATTCTTTTTCCTTTAAGTTTGGTGAATTGCAGAGTGCAATTGTGATATTGGGGGTTATAACTGAGCACAAGAATGTGAGGAAGGTGCTACACTTATTGTAAAATAGGTTGGATGATGGTGATTTTTCATTTTGGTGTGAATAACTCGCTCAAATCAGGGGTTTGGTGCCAGTGAGCTTGGATAGAAATAAAGGTCAAGTATGAGCTCTGGCTAATGAAATGATGGGTCAAGTTTGAGGCAAGCTAGAGTCCATTTATCAGGTGCAATAAGAAGCTAGAAAGATTGTTTTCTTTAAGAGACAGACAAGGGCAGAGTCAAGCCTTTGCTCTAGTAGGTCTGCATCATGCCTGCTGCAGGATGTGAAGGAATGGACCTCCACAGCAGTGCGCTGTGCTGGGCTGGGCTGGGCTGGGCTGGGCTGGGCTGGGCTGGGCCTGCCCTGGCACTGTGAATTAATCACCCACCTCCTTCCTTTGAGGAACGCTCACGAACGCCCACGAACGCCCTTGTTCTGTATACAGGCTGACAGCAGGCAATTTAGGACGCTGCTAAATGAGGGTGATGTCCCCATGTGCTTCCTTCGAGTGGCAAAATCCTTCGTCTAAGGCAGGTGGGCTTTTTTAAAATTTGGTTGAAGACCATTTGTTGGAGGCGGTATCACGGCAGAAGCCGCCGACCGTCTCAGAAGAAAGTATGCATGGGAGGATATTATTTGCATAGGACAGCCCTCTTCTCAGTCCCATTCTTATGCTGCAGTTGCCATGAAGTGTTACTAGAGGGCAGCAGTATGAACAAAAGAGCACACTGAGGCTTTTCTTCTGCTTGCTGACATGATTCTTGTTCATGGTGGTCTTGCAAGGCCTAAGGAGCGAAGGACTGCTTTGACTGAGGGGGTGAGGAATGGCAGGCCTTTATTTGTGGTTCAGGGGGAATATTTGGAAGGTAAACAGCAAGATGAAAACGTCAAAGCATATATGTTTGCTGAGTGATTGAGTCTGTGTGTCACTTGTCTCTTTGAAGGGACATGTGAGAAAGGAACAGCAGCACCATAGACTTCAGATGGGAGAGAGCAAGCAAGGATGAATATTTCCCTCAAATCCAAATACTTACAGTACCTCAAAGATGACAAGTGCGATATGATGTTCTGCAATTGTAAGGATTTGCCATGTGTGGTAGATAAATATGCATAGTTAGTGAGGTTTTTCCCAGAATGTGAGTATCGTTAGGCTGGCAAATGTCAGGCACTCCTTTGGGAGTATGAGGCCAAGAAAAAATTTGGGAAGTTTGCTACAGTCATCTGTAGGATCGAAAGACACTGGGGAATCGTTACAGAGGGAGCCAGGCTGCACAAAATGTGGTAACAGTTGGACAGAAATCTTTAGCAGGGACTTTTGTCTACCCCCAATGTGGGACCAGGACCGCAGTACCTCTGTGTCTCTGAAACATATTTTGACCTCTGGACACCACCATCTCAATACCCCTCAAATGTTCCCCCCTGGTACCCCAGCTTTGGTAGTGCATCAACCAGGTTTCAATCATTTGAGTGACCACAAACACCCTTCCTATGTGCCTTCCATTTACATTCAGTCAGTAACCCAGCTGCTTCGTTCGCTGTTCAATCTCAAGTGACAGTTGGATGCACATTGCAGGGGTAAACAGGCATTTACCGTACTGTACAGGCCCTCTCAGTACATCCAGACTACACTTCTTAAAATCATAAATACATGTTTTGCCCGACAGTAAGGCCAGGCCTTTCCTCTGTAGTTCAAGGAGGAAAACATCAACTGAAGAGCATGCCAAAATTCTCTACAGACACTGCCAATCCTCACACTTCTGCCTATTTGCATGCCGAGGTTATTCACTATGACCCACCAAACCAATTGCAACAGTAGCCTCTCCCTGCCTCATTCGTATGCTCCGATGCCACCTTTATTTAGCAAGTGTTAGTGCTCTCGGATTTTGTAGCGCGATTCGCTATAGCCTCTGTTTTCAACAGAAATGTCCTAAAGGTACCTATACCAATCTGCAGGGTGGCGAGGAAGGGGGCTGCTGCTGGCAGTAACATTTTGGGGCACCCCACCTGCAAAAATACAGCCAAATGCTCCTTGTTTTACCTTTCAATACCATAACTGCAGCAGAATCGTATGGTGACCCCTGTTGTTAATAGAAACTGTCAAACAGCTTCTTGCCCCCCCGTGGCCCCTAACCATTTGGGGTACACCCCATGAGGGAGGATCAGAGCAATAAAAACTAATGGTAGCCCCCCAAAAAGTACCTGGAAGCCAAGCCATTGTGTGCACCTCATCGCCTTCATGTTGCGCCTAAGCACCTTTTAATACTGCTCCCACAAATTTTGACTGCCCCCTCCCAACAGAAATCAGAGAGTATAGGGGGGTGCAGTAAAAAAGTATTTGCAGTACCCCACAATAAGTCAGGATCCTCCTCCCCTTCCTCTGCTCTCTGAACCCACCCATTCTGCCCAGGCTCCGCCTATACCCCTCCTCTCTGACCCCACCCACTCTGACTAGGCTCCTCCTATACCCCTCCTCTGTGACCCCTCCCACTCTGACCCAGCTCCTCCTATACCCCTCCTCTCTGACCCAGCTCCTCCTATACTCCTCCTCTCTAACCCCACCCACTCTGACTAGGCTCCTCCTATACCCCTCCTCTCTGACCCAGCTCCTCCTATACTCCTCCTCTCTGACCCCTCCCACTCTGACTAGGCTCCACCTACACCCCTCCTCTCTGACCTGGCTCCTCCTGAACCCCTCCTCTCTGACCCCTCCCACTCTGACTAGGTTCCACCTACACCCCTCCTCTCTGACCTGGCTCCTCCTGAACCCCTCCTCTCTGACCCCTCCCACTCTGACTAGGCTCCTCCTATACCCCTCCTCTCTGACCCAGCTCCTCCTATACTCCTCCTCTCTAACCCCACCCACTCTGACTAGGCTCCACCTATACCCCTCCTCTCTGACCTGGCTCCTCCTGAACCCCTCCTCTAGGACCCCTCCCACTCTGACTAGGTTCCACCTACACCCCTCCTCTCTGACCTGGCTCCTCCTATACTCCTCCTCTCTGACCAGGCTCCTCCTATACCCCTTCTCTCTGACCCCACCCACTCCGACTAGGCTCCTCCTCCTCCTGCACACAACACCTGTTACCTTTCTTTCACCTGTCTCTGTTCAGGCCACACCTATTTTACTTACCAACCAATCTGCAATCCCTCATTCACTAGGCATGATTCCACTCGTACACAACACACAGACACATTTTACTTACCAATTGGCCATTTAGGCCCACCTCCAACTTACCTCTGCTCTGCCACCATCAGTCACCTGGTGCCGAACCCGGGATTTGAACCCTGGTTGCCTGCATGGAAGGCAGGCACTTACCCACTGGACCACACTGGTTTCCATGTATGTAGCCTATCAAATTGTCCTTATGTCATGGTCATCCTTTTCATGTGCAATGGAAGCCGCCGGGAAGGACACCAAGGCCTGTATGTTGCTTATAGTTACTACTGCAATCCCCTAGACCACTAAGGAGCTATAGCTCAAAGGTAAGTCTTCTACCTTTGGTGCAGACAGCCCTCACAGGCCAGGGTTCGAATCCTGCCAATGCTGTAGAGGTATCCCAAGGTGGAAATTTTCAAAAAGTGAATGTTTTTTTTTTTGCTAAGATTTTTTTTTACTTGGTAACAGAGGAGAAAAGTGGACACTCTTTTTGGCATGTGTGTCCCAAAATTTCAAATGTTTTCCCTCATGACCTTCTACCAACCTCCCTATTTCTCAAGTAGGTGCAATAGGGACAAGGCCTTGTCTTCCTTTATCAATGTCTTCATTCTTTTTCCTTTAAGTTTGGTGAATTGCAGAGTGCAATTGTGATATTGGGGGTTATAACTGAGCACAAGAATGTGAGGAAGGTGCTACACTTATTGTAAAATAGGTTGGATGATGGTGATTTTTCATTTTGGTGTGAATAACTCGCTCAAATCAGGGGTTTGGTGCCAGTGAGCTTGGATAGAAATAAAGGTCAAGTATGAGCTCTGGCTAATGAAATGATGGGTCAAGTTTGAGGCAAGCTAGAGTCCATTTATCAGGTGCAATAAGAAGCTAGAAAGATTGTTTTCTTTAAGAGACAGACAAGGGCAGAGTCAAGCCTTTGCTCTAGTAGGTCTGCATCATGCCTGCTGCAGGATGTGAAGGAATGGACCTCCACAGCAGTGCGCTGTGCTGGGCTGGGCTGGGCTGGGCTGGGCTGGGCCTGCCCTGGCACTGTGAATTAATCACCCACCTCCTTCCTTTGAGGAACGCTCACGAACGCCCACGAACGCCCTTGTTCTGTATACAGGCTGACAGCAGGCAATTTAGGACGCTGCTAAATGAGGGTGATGTCCCCATGTGCTTCCTTCGAGTGGCAAAATCCTTCGTCTAAGGCAGGTGGGCTTTTTTAAAATTTGGTTGAAGACCATTTGTTGGAGGCGGTATCACGGCAGAAGCCGCCGACCGTCTCAGAAGAAAGTATGCATGGGAGGATATTATTTGCATAGGACAGCCCTCTTCTCAGTCCCATTCTTATGCTGCAGTTGCCATGAAGTGTTACTAGAGGGCAGCAGTATGAACAAAAGAGCACACTGAGGCTTTTCTTCTGCTTGCTGACATGATTCTTGTTCATGGTGGTCTTGCAAGGCCTAAGGAGCGAAGGACTGCTTTGACTGAGGGGATGAGGAATGGCAGGCCTTTATTTGTGGTTCAGGGGGAATATTTGGAAGGTAAACAGCAAGATGAAAACGTCAAAGCATATATGTTTGCTGAGTGATTGAGTCTGTGTGTCACTTGTCTCTTTGAAGGGACATGTGAGAAAGGAACAGCAGCACCATAGACTTCAGATGGGAGAGAGCAAGCAAGGATGAATATTTCCCTCAAATCCAAATACTTACAGTACCTCAAAGATGACAAGTGCGATATGATGTTCTGCAATTGTAAGGATTTGCCATGTGTGGTAGATAAATATGCATAGTTAGTGAGGTTTTTCCCAGAATGTGAGTATCGTTAGGCTGGCAAATGTCAGGCACTCCTTTGGGAGTATGAGGCCAAGAAAAAATTTGGGAAGTTTGCTACAGTCATCTGTAGGATCGAAAGACACTGGGGAATCGTTACAGAGGGAGCCAGGCTGCACAAAATGTGGTAACAGTTGGACAGAAATCTTTAGCAGGGACTTTTGTCTACCCCCAATGTGGGACCAGGACCGCAGTACCTCTGTGTCTCTGAAACATATTTTGACCTCTGGACACCACCATCTCAATACCCCTCAAATGTTCCCCCCTGGTACCCCAGCTTTGGTAGTGCATCAACCAGGTTTCAATCATTTGAGTGACCACAAACACCCTTCCTATGTGCCTTCCATTTACATTCAGTCAGTAACCCAGCTGCTTCGTTCGCTGTTCAATCTCAAGTGACAGTTGGATGCACATTGCAGGGGTAAACAGGCATTTACCGTACTGTACAGGCCCTCTCAGTACATCCAGACTACACTTCTTAAAATCATAAATACATGTTTTGCCCGACAGTAAGGCCAGGCCTTTCCTCTGTAGTTCAAGGAGGAAAACATCAACTGAAGAGCATGCCAAAATTCTCTACAGACACTGCCAATCCTCACACTTCTGCCTATTTGCATGCCGAGGTTATTCACTATGACCCACCAAACCAATTGCAACAGTAGCCTCTCCCTGCCTCATTCGTATGCTCCGATGCCACCTTTATTTAGCAAGTGTTAGTGCTCTCGGATTTTGTAGCGCGATTCGCTATAGCCTCTGTTTTCAACAGAAATGTCCTAAAGGTACCTATACCAATCTGCAGGGTGGCGAGGAAGGGGGCTGCTGCTGCTGGCAGTAACATTTTGGGGCACCCCACCTGCAAAAATACAGCCAAATGCTCCTTGTTTTACCTTTCAATACCATAACTGCAGCAGAATCGTATGGTGACCCCTGTTGTTAATAGAAACTGTCAAACAGCTTCTTGCCCCCCCGTGGCCCCTAACCATTTGGGGTACACCCCATGAGGGAGGATCAGAGCAATAAAAACTAATGGTAGCCTCCCAAAAAGTACCTGGAAGCCAAGCCATTGTGTGCACCTCATCGCCTTCATGTTGCGCCTAAGCACCTTTTAATACTGCTCCCACAAATTTTGACTGCCCCCTCCCAACAGAAATCAGAGAGTATAGGGGGGTGCAGTAAAAAAGTATTTGCAGTACCCCACAATAAGTCAGGATCCTCCTCCCCTTCCTCTGCTCTCTGAACCCACCCATTCTGCCCAGGCTCCGCCTATACCCCTCCTCTCTGACCCCACCCACTCTGACTAGGCTCCTCCTATACCCCTCCTCTGTGACCCCTCCCACTCTGACTAGGCTCCTCCTATACCCCTCCTCTCTGACCCAGCTCCTCCTATACTCCTCCTCTCTAACCCCACCCACTCTGACTAGGCTCCTCCTATACCCCTCCTCTCTGACCCAGCTCCTCCTATACTCCTCCTCTCTGACCCCTCCCACTCTGACTAGGCTCCTCCTATACCCCTCCTCTCTGACCCCTCCCACGCTGACTAGGTTCCACCTACACCCCTCCTCTCTGACCTGGCTCCTCCTGAACCCCTCCTCTCTGACCCCTCCCACTCTGACTAGGTTCCACCTACACCCCTCCTCTCTGACCTGGCTCCTCCTGAACCCCTCCTCTCTGACCCCTCCCACTCTGACTAGGCTCCTCCTGAACCCCTCCTCTCTGACCCCTCCCTCTCTGACTAGGCTCCTCCTATACCCCTCCTCTCTGACCCAGCTCCTCCTATACTCCTCCTCTCTAACCCCACCCACTCTGACTAGGCTCCACCTATACCCCTCCTCTCTGACCTGGCTCCTCCTGAACCCCTCCTCTATGACCCCTCCCACTCTGACTAGGTTCCACCTACACCCCTCCTCTCTGACCTGGCTCCTCCTATACTCCTCCTCTCTGACCAGGCTCCTCCTGAACCCCTTCTCTCTGACCCCACCCACTCCGACTAGGCTCCTCCTCCTCCTGCACACAACACCTGTTACCTTTCTTTCACCTGTCTCTGTTCAGGCCACACCTATTTTACTTACCAACCAATCTGCAATCCCTCATTCACTAGGCATGATTCCACTCGTACACAACACACAGACACATTTTACTTACCAATTGGCCATTTAGGCCCACCTCCAACTTACCTCTGCTCTGCCACCATCAGTCACCTGGTGCCGAACCCGGGATTTGAACCCTGGTTGCCTGCATGGAAGGCAGGCACTTACCCACTGGACCACACTGGTTTCCATGTATGTAGCCTATCAAATTGTCCTTATGTCATGGTCATCCTTTTCATGTGCAATGGAAGCCGCCGGGAAGGACACCAAGGCCTGTATGTTGCTTATAGTTACTACTGCAATCCCCTAGACCACTAAGGAGCTATAGCTCAAAGGTAAGTCTTCTACCTTTGGTGCAGACAGCCCTCACAGGCCAGGGTTCGAATCCTGCCAATGCTGTAGAGGTATCCCAAGGTGGAAATTTTCAAAAAGTGAAGGTTTTTTTTTTTGCTAAGATTTTTTTTTACTTGGTAACAGAGGAGAAAAGTGGACACTCTTTTTGGCATGTGTGTCCCAAAATTTCAAATGTTTTCCCTCATGACCTTCTACCAACCTCCCTATTTCTCAAGTAGGTGCAATAGGGACAAGGCCTTGTCTTCCTTTATCAATGTCTTCATTCTTTTTCCTTTAAGTTTGGTGAATTGCAGAGTGCAATTGTGATATTGGGGGTTATAACTGAGCACAAGAATGTGAGGAAGGTGCTACACTTATTGTAAAATAGGTTGGATGATGGTGATTTTTCATTTTGGTGTGAATAACTCGCTCAAATCAGGGGTTTGGTGCCAGTGAGCTTGGATAGAAATAAAGGTCAAGTATGAGCTCTGGCTAATGAAATGATGGGTCAAGTTTGAGGCAAGCTAGAGTCCATTTATCAGGTGCAATAAGAAGCTAGAAAGATTGTTTTCTTTAAGAGACAGACAAGGGCAGAGTCAAGCCTTTGCTCTAGTAGGTCTGCATCATGCCTGCTGCAGGATGTGAAGGA
The DNA here is from genome assembly GCF_964263255.1 of Lissotriton vulgaris. Taxonomy (NCBI): domain Eukaryota; kingdom Metazoa; phylum Chordata; class Amphibia; order Caudata; family Salamandridae; genus Lissotriton; species Lissotriton vulgaris. Next base: position 877,361,631 of record NC_141687.1, on the reverse strand, counting down.
ATGGACCTCCACAGCAGTGCGCTGTGCTGGGCTGGGCTGGGCCTGCCCTGGCACTGTGAATTAATCACCCACCTCCTTCCTTTGAGGAACGCTCACGAACGCCCACGAACGCCCTTGTTCTGTATACAGGCTGACAGCAGGCAATTTAGGACGCTGCTAAATGAGGGTGATGTCCCCATGTGCTTCCTTCGAGTGGCAAAATCCTTCGTCTAAGGCAGGTGGGCTTTTTTAAAATTTGGTTGAAGACCATTTGTTGGAGGCGGTATCACGGCAGAAGCCGCCGACCGTCTCAGAAGAAAGTATGCATGGGAGGATATTATTTGCATAGGACAGCCCTCTTCTCAGTCCCATTCTTATGCTGCAGTTGCCATGAAGTGTTACTAGAGGGCAGCAGTATGAACAAAAGAGCACACTGAGGCTTTTCTTCTGCTTGCTGACATGATTCTTGTTCATGGTGGTCTTGCAAGGCCTAAGGAGCGAAGGACTGCTTTGACTGAGGGGGTGAGGAATGGCAGGCCTTTATTTGTGGTTCAGGGGGAATATTTGGAAGGTAAACAGCAAGATGAAAACGTCAAAGCATATATGTTTGCTGAGTGATTGAGTCTGTGTGTCACTTGTCTCTTTGAAGGGACATGTGAGAAAGGAACAGCAGCACCATAGACTTCAGATGGGAGAGAGCAAGCAAGGATGAATATTTTCCTCAAATCCAAATACTTACAGTACCTCAAAGATGACAAGTGCGATATGATGTTCTGCAATTGTAAGGATTTGCCATGTGTGGTAGATAAATATGCATAGTTAGTGAGGTTTTTCCCAGAATGTGAGTATCGTTAGGCTGGCAAATGTCAGGCACTCCTTTGTGAGTATGAGGCCAAGAAAAAATTTGGGAAGTTTGCTACAGTCATCTGTAGGATCGAAAGACACGGGGGAATCGTTACAGAGGGAGCCAGGCTGCACAAAATGTGGTAACAGTTGGACAGAAATCTTTAGCAGGGACTTTTGTCTACCCCCAATGTGGGATCAGGACCGCAGTACCTCTGTGTCTCTGAAACATATTTTAACCTCTGGACACCACCATCTCAATACCCCTCAAATGTTCCCCCCTGGTACCCCAGCTTTGGTAGTGCATCAACCAGGTTTCAATCATTTGAGTGACCACAAACACCCTTCCTATGTGCCTTCCATTTACATTCAGTCAGTAACCCAGCTGCTTCGTTCGCTGTTCAATCTCAAGTGACAGTTGGATGCACATTGCAGGGGTAAACAGGCATTTACCGTACTGTACAGGCCCTCTCAGTACATCCAGACTACACTTCTTAAAATCATAAATACATGTTTTGCCCAACAGTAAGGCCAGGCCTTTCCTCTGTAATTCAAGGAGGAAAACATCAACTGAAGAGCATGCCAAAATTCTCTACAGACACTGCCAATCCTCACACTTCTGCCTATTTGCATGCCGAGGTTATTCACTATGACCCACCAAACCAATTGCAACAGTAGCCTCTCCCTGCCTCATTCGTATGCTCGGATGCCACCTTTATTTAGCAAGTGTTAGTGCTCTCGGATTTTGTAGTGCGATTCGCTATAGCCTCTGTTTTCAACAGAAATGTCCTAAAGGTACCTATACCAATCTGCAGGGTGGCGAGGAAGGGGGCTGCTGCTGCTGGCAGTAACATTTTGGGGCACCCCACCTGCAAAAATACAGCCAAATGCTCCTTGTTTTACCTTTCAATACCATAACTGCAGCAGAATCGTATGGTGACCCCTGTTGTTAATAGAAACTGTCAAACAGCTTCTTGCCCCCCGTGGCCCCTAACCATTTAGGGTACACCCCATGAGGGAGGATCAGAGCAATAAAAACTAATGGTAGCCCCCCAAAAAGTACCTGGAAGCCAAGCCATTGTGTGCACCTCATCGCCTTCATGTTGCGCCTAAGCACCTTTTAATACTGCTCCCCCAAATTTTGACTGCCCCCTCCCAACAGAAATCAGAGAGTATAGGGGGGTGCAGTAAAAAAAAGTATTTGCAGTACCCCACAATAAGTCAGGATCCTCCTCCCCTTCCTCTGCTCTCTGAACCCACCCATTCTGCCCAGGCTCCGCCTATACCCCTCCTCTCTGACCCCTCCCACTCTGACTAGGCTCCTCCTATACCCCTCCTCTCTGACACAGCTCCTCCTATATACTCCCACTAGGCTCCTCCTGAACCCCTCCTCTCTAACCCCACCCACTCTGCCTAGGCTCCTCCTATACCCCTCCTCTGTGACCCCTCCCACTCTGACTAGGCTCCTCCTATACCCCTCCTCTCTGACCCAGCTCCTCCTATACTCCTCCTCTCTAACCCCACCCACTCTGACTAGGCTCCACCTATACTCCTCCTCTCTGACCCAGCTCCTCCTATACTCCTCCTCTCTGACCCCTCCCACTCTGACTAGGCTCCTCCTATACCCCTCCTCTCTGACCCCTCCCACGCTGACTAGGTTCCACCTACACCCCTCCTCTCTGACCTGGCTCCTCCTGAACCCCTCCTCTCTGACCCCTCCCACTCTGACTAGGTTCCACCTACACCCCTCGTCTCTGACCTGGCTCCTCCTGAACCCCTCCTCTCTGACCCCTCCCACTCTGACTAGGCTCCTCCTATACCCCTCCTCTCTGACCCCTCCCACTCTGACTAGGCTCCTCCTATACCCCTCCTCTCTGACCCAGCTCCTCCTATACTCCTCCTCTCTAACCCCACCCACTCTGACTAGGCTCCACCTATACCCCTCCTCTCTGACCTGGCTCCTCCTGAACCCCTCCTCTAGGACCCCTCCCACTCTGACTAGGTTCCACCTACACCCCTCCTCTCTGACCTGGCTCCTCCTATACTCCTCCTCTCTGACCAGGCTCCTCCTATACCCCTTCTCTCTGACCCCACCCACTCCGACTAGGCTCCTCCTCCTCCTGCACACAACACCTGTTACCTTTCTTTCACCTGTCTCTGTTCAGGCCACACCTATTTTACTTACCAACCAATCTGCAATCCCTCATTCACTAGGCATGATTCCACTCGTACACAGACACATTTTACTTACCAATTGGCCATTTAGGCCCACCTCCAACTTACCTCTGCTCTGCCACCATCAGTCACCTGGTGCCGAACCCGGGATTTGAACCCTGGTTGCCTGCATGGAAGGCAGGCACTTAACCACTGGACCACACTGGTTTCCATGTATGTAGCCTATCAAATTGTCCTTATGTCATGGTCATCCTTTTCATGTGCAATGGAAGCCGCCGGGAAGGACACCAAGGCCTGTATGTTGCTTATAGTTACTACTGCAATCCCCTAGACCACTAAGGAGCTATAGCTCAAAGGTAAGTCTTCTACCTTTGGTGCAGACAGCCCTCACAGGCCAGGGTTCGAATCCTGCCAATGCTGTAGAGGTATCCCAAGGTGGAAATTTTTAAAAAGTGAAGGTTTTTTTTTTTGCTAAGATTTTTTTTTACTTGGTAACAGAGGAGAAAAGTGGACACTCTTTTTGGCATGTGTGTCCCAAAATTTCAAATGTTTTCCCTCATGACCTTCTACCAACCTCCCTATTTCTCAAGTAGGTGCAATAGGGACAAGGCCTTGTCTGCCTTTATCAATGTCTTCATTCTTTTTCCTTTAAGTTTGGTGAATTGCAGAGTGCAATTGTGATATTGGGGGTTATAACTGAGCACAAGAATGTGAGGAAGGTGCTACACTTATTGTAAAATAGGTTGGATGATGGTGATTTTTCATTTTGGTGTGAATAACTCGCTCAAATCAGGGGTTTGGTGCCAGTGAGCTTGGATAGAAATAAAGGTCAAGTATGAGCTCTGGCTAATGAAATGATGGGTCAAGTTTGAGGCAAGCTAGAGTCCATTTATCAGGTGCAATAAGAAGCTAGAAAGATTGTTTTCTTTAAGAGACAGACAAGGGCAGAGTCAAGCCTTTGCTCTAGTAGGTCTGCATCATGCCTGCTGCAGGATGTGAAGGAATGGACCTCCACAGCAGTGCGCTGTGCTGGGCTGGGCTGGGCTGGGCTGGGCTGGGCTGGGCCTGCCCTGGCACTGTGAATTAATCACCCACCTCCTTCCTTTGAGGAACGCTCACGAACGCCCACGAACGCCCTTGTTCTGTATACAGGCTGACAGCAGGCAATTTAGGACGCTGCTAAATGAGGGTGATGTCCCCATGTGCTTCCTTCGAGTGGCAAAATCCTTCGTCTAAGGCAGGTGGGCTTTTTTAAAATTTGGTTGAAGACCATTTGTTGGAGGCGGTATCACGGCAGAAGCCGCAGACCGTCTCAGAAGAAAGTATGCATGGGAGGATATTATTTGCATAGGACAGCCCTCTTCTCAGTCCCATTCTTATGCTGCAGTTGCCATGAAGTGTTACTAGAGGGCAGCAGTATGAACAAAAGAGCACACTGAGGCTTTTCTTCTGCTTGCTGACATGATTCTTGTTCATGGTGGTCTTGCAAGGCCTAAGGAGCGAAGGACTGCTTTGACTGAGGGGATGAGGAATGGCAGGCCTTTATTTGTGGTTCAGGGGGAATATTTGGAAGGTAAACAGCAAGATGAAAACGTCAAAGCATATATGTTTGCTGAGTGATTGAGTCTGTGTGTCACTTGTCTCTTTGAAGGGACATGTGAGAAAGGAACAGCAGCACCATAGACTTCAGATGGGAGAGAGCAAGCAAGGATGAATATTTCCCTCAAATCCAAATACTTACAGTACCTCAAAGATGACAAGTGCGATATGATGTTCTGCAATTGTAAGGATTTGCCATGTGTGGTAGATAAATATGCATAGTTAGTGAGGTTTTTCCCAGAATGTGAGTATCGTTAGGCTGGCAAATGTCAGGCACTCCTTTGGGAGTATGAGGCCAAGAAAAAATTTGGGAAGTTTGCTACAGTCATCTGTAGGATCGAAAGACACTGGGGAATCGTTACAGAGGGAGAAAGGCTGCACAAAATGTGGTAACAGTTGGACAGAAATCTTTAGCAGGGACTTTTGTCTACCCCCAATGTGGGACCAGGACCGCAGTACCTCTGTGTCTCTGAAACATATTTTGACCTCTGGACACCACCATCTCAATACCCCTCAAATGTTCCCCCCTGGTACCCCAGCTTTGGTAGTGCATCAACCAGGTTTCAATCATTTGAGTGACCACAAACACCCTTCCTATGTGCCTTCCATTTACATTCAGTCAGTAACCCAGCTGCTTCGTTCGCTGTTCAATCTCAAGTGACAGTTGGATGCACATTGCAGGGGTAAACAGGCATTTACCGTACTGTACAGGCCCTCTCAGTACATCCAGACTACACTTCTTAAAATCATAAATACATGTTTTGCCCGACAGTAAGGCCAGGCCTTTCCTCTGTAGTTCAAGGAGGAAAACATCAACTGAAGAGCATGCCAAAATTCTCTACAGACACTGCCAATCCTCACACTTCTGCCTATTTGCATGCCGAGGTTATTCACTATGACCCACCAAACCAATTGCAACAGTAGCCTCTCCCTGCCTCATTCGTATGCTCCGATGCCACCTTTATTTAGCAAGTGTTAGTGCTCTCGGATTTTGTAGCGCGATTCACTATAGCCTCTGTTTTCAACAGAAATGTCCTAAAGGTACCTATACCAATCTGCAGGGTGGCGAGGAAGGGGGCTGCTGCTGCTGGCAGTAACATTTTGGGGCACCCCACCTGCAAAAATACAGCCAAATGCTCCTTGTTTTACCTTTCAATACCATAACTGCAGCAGAATCGTATGGTGACCCCTGTTGTTAATAGAAACTGTCAAACAGCTTCTTGCCCCCCCGTGGCCCCTAACCATTTGGGGTACACCCCATGAGGGAGGATCAGAGCAATAAAAACTAATGGTAGCCCCCCAAAAAGTACCGGGAAGCCAAGCCATTGTGTGCACCTCATCGCCTTCATGTTGCGCCTAAGCACCTTTTAATACTGCTCCCACAAATTTTGACTGCCCCCTCCCAACAGAAATCAGAGAGTATAGGGGGGTGCAGTAAAAAAGTATTTGCAGTACCCCACAATAAGTCAGGATCCTCCTCCCCTTCCTCTGCTCTCTGAACCCACCCATTCTGCCCAGGCTCCGCCTATACCCCTCCTCTCTGACCCCACCCACTCTGACTAGGCTCCTCCTATACCCCTCCTCTGTGACCCCTCCCACTCTGACTAGGCTCCTCCTATACCCCTCCTCTCTGACCCCTCCCACGCTGACTAGGTTCCACCTACACCCCTCCTCTCTGACCTGGCTCCTCCTGAACCCCTCCTCTCTGACCCCTCCCACTCTGACTAGGTTCCACCTACACCCCTCCTCTCTGTTCTCTGACCTGGCTCCTCCTGAACCCCTCCTCTCTGACCCCTCCCACTCTGACTAGGCTCCTCCTATACCCCTCCTCTCTGACCCGGCTCCTCCTATACTCCTCCTCTCTAACCCCACCCACTCTGACTAGGCTCCACCTATACTCCTCCTCTCTGACCTGGCTCCTCCTGAACCCCTCCTCTAGGACCCCTCCCACTCTGACTAGGTTCCACCTACACCCCTCCTCTCTGACCTGGCTCCTCCTATACTCCTCCTCTCTGACCAGGCTCCTCCTATACCCCACCCACTCCGACTAGGCTCCTCCTCCTCCTGCACACAACACCTGTTACCTTTCTTTCACCTGTCTCTGTTCAGGCCACACCTATTTTACTTACCAACCAATCTGCAATCCCTCATTCACTAGGCATGATTCCACTCGTACACAACACACAGACACATTTTACTTACCAATTGGCCATTTAGGCCCACCTCCAACTTACCTCTGCTCTGCCACCATCAGTCACCTGGTGCCGAACCCGGGATTTGAACCCTGGTTGCCTGCATGGAAGGCAGGCACTTACCCACTGGACCACACTGGTTTCCATGTATGTAGCCTATCAAATTGTCCTTATGTCATGGTCATCCTTTTCATGTGCAATGGAAGCCGCCGGGAAGGACACCAAGGCCTGTATGTTGCTTATAGTTACTACTGCAATCCCCTAGACCACTAAGGAGCTATAGCTCAAAGGTAAGTCTTCTACCTTTGGTGCAGACAGCCCTCACAGGCCAGAGTTCGAATCCTGCCAATGCTGTAGAGGTATCCCAAGGTGGAAATTTTCAAAAAGTGAAGGTTTTTTTTTTTGCTAAGATTTTTTTTTCTTGGTAACAGAGGAGAAAAGTGGACACTCTTTTTGGCATGTGTGTCCCAAAATTTCAAATGTTTTCCCTCATGACCTTCTACCAACCTCCCTATTTCTCAAGTAGGTGCAATAGGGACAAGGCCTTGTCTTCCTTTATCAATGTCTTCATTCTTTTTCCTTTAAGTTTGGTGAATTGCAGAGTGCAATTGTGATATTGGGGGTTATAACTGAGCACAAGAATGTGAGGAAGGTGCTACACTTATTGTAAAATAGGTTGGATGATGGTGATTTTTCATTTTGGTGTGAATAACTCGCTCAAATCAGGGGTTTGGTGCCAGTGAGCTTGGATAGAAATAAAGGTCAAGTATGAGCTCTGGCTAATGAAATGATGGGTCAAGTTTGAGGCAAGCTAGAGTCCATTTATCAGGTGCAATAAGAAGCTAGAAAGATTGTTTTCTTTAAGAGACAGACAAGGGCAGAGTCAAGCCTTTGCTCTAGTAGGTCTGCATCATGCCTGCTGCAGGATGTGAAGGAATGGACCTCCACAGCAGTGCGCTGTGCTGTGCTGGGCTGGGCTGGGCTGGGCTGGGCTGGGCCTGCCCTGGCACTGTGAATTAATCACCCACCTCCTTCCTTTGAGGAACGCTCACGAACGCCCACGAACGCCCTTGTTCTGTATACAGGCTGACAGCAGGCAATTTAGGACGCTGCTAAATGAGGGTGATGTCCCCATGTGCTTCCTTCGAGTGGCAAAATCCTTCGTCTAAGGCAGGTGGGCTTTTTTAAAATTTGGTTGAAGACCATTTGTTTGAGGCGGTATCACGGCAGAAGCCGCCGACCGTCTCAGAAGAAAGTATGCATGGGAGGATATTATTTGCATAGGACAGCCCTCTTCTCAGTCCCATTCTTATGCTGCAGTTGCCATGAAGTGTTACTAGAGGGCAGCAGTATGAACAAAAGAGCACACTGAGGCTTTTCTTCTGCTTGCTGACATGATTCTTGTTCATGGTGGTCTTGCAAGGCCTAAGGAGCGAAGGACTGCTTTGACTGAGGGGGTGAGGAATGGCAGGCCTTTATTTGTGGTTCAGGGGGAATATTTGGAAGGTAAACAGCAAGATGAAAACGTCAAAGCATATATGTTTGCTGAGTGATTGAGTCTGTGTGTCACTTGTCTCTTTGAAGGGACATGTGAGAAAGGAACAGCAGCACCATAGACTTCAGATGGGAGAGAGCAAGCAAGGATGAATATTTCCCTCAAATCCAAATACTTACAGTACCTCAAAGATGACAAGTGCGATATGATGTTCTGCAATTGTAAGGATTTGCCATGTGTGGTAGATAAATATGCATAGTTAGTGAGGTTTTTCCCAGAATGTGAGTATCGTTAGGCTGGCAAATGTCAGGCACTCCTTTGGGAGTATGAGGCCAAGAAAAAATTTGGGAAGTTTGCTACAGTCATCTGTAGGATCGAAAGACACGGGGGAATCGTTACAGAGGGAGCCAGGCTGCACAAAATGTGGTAACAGTTGGACAGAAATCTTTAGCAGGGACTTTTGTCTACCCCCAATGTGGGATCAGGACCGCAGTACCTCTGTGTCTCTGAAACATATTTTAACCTCTGGACACCACCATCTCAATACCCCTCAAATGTTCCCCCCTGGTACCCCAGCTTTGGTAGTGCATCAACCAGGTTTCAATCATTTGAGTGACCACAAACACCCTTCCTATGTGCCTTCCATTTACATTCAGTCAGTAACCCAGCTGCTTCGTTCGCTGTTCAATCTCAAGTGACAGTTGGATGCACATTGCAGGGGTAAACAGGCATTTACCGTACTGTACAGGCCCTCTCAGTACATCCAGACTACACTTCTTAAAATCATAAATACATGTTTTGCCCAACAGTAAGGCCAGGCCTTTCCTCTGTAGTTCAAGGAGGAAAACATCAACTGAAGAGCATGCCAAAATTCTCTACAGACACTGCCAATCCTCACACTTCTGCCTATTTGCATGCCGAGGTTATTCACTATGACCCACCAAACCAATTGCAACAGTAGCCTCTCCCTGCCTCATTCGTATGCTCGGATGCCACCTTTATTTAGCAAGTGTTAGTGCTCTCGGATTTTGTAGTGCGATTCGCTATAGCCTCTGTTTTCAACAGAAATGTCCTAAAGGTACCTATACCAATCTGCAGGGTGGCGAGGAAGGGGGCTGCTGCTGCTGGCAGTAACATTTTGGGGCACCCCACCTGCAAAAATACAGCCAAATGCTCCTTGTTTTACCTTTCAATACCATAACTGCAGCAGAATCGTATGGTGACCCCTGTTGTTAATAGAAACTGTCAAACAGCTTCTTGCCCCCCGTGGCCCCTAACCATTTAGGGTACACCCCATGAGGGAGGATCAGAGCAATAAAAACTAATGGTAGCCCCCCAAAAAGTACCTGGAAGCCAAGCCATTGTGTGCACCTCATCGCCTTCATGTTGCGCCTAAGCACCTTTTAATACTGCTCCCCCAAATTTTGACTGCCCCCTCCCAACAGAAATCAGAGAGTATAGGGGGGTGCAGTAAAAAAAAGTATTTGCAGTACCCCACAATAAGTCAGGATCCTCCTCCCCTTCCTCTGCTCTCTGAACCCACCCATTCTGCCCAGGCTCCGCCTATACCCCTCCTCTCTGACCCCTCCCACTCTGACTAGGCTCCTCCTATACCCCTCCTCTCTGACACAGCTCCTCCTATATACTCCCACTAGGCTCCTCCTGAACCCCTCCTCTCTAACCCCACCCACTCTGCCTAGGCTCCTCCTATACCCCTCCTCTGTGACCCCTCCCACTCTGACTAGGCTCCTCCTATACCCCTCCTCTCTGACCCAGCTCCTCCTATACTCCTCCTCTCTAACCCCACCCACTCTGACTAGGCTCCACCTATACTCCTCCTCTCTGACCCAGCTCCTCCTATACTCCTCCTCTCTGACCCCTCCCACTCTGACTAGGCTCCTCCTATACCCCTCCTCTCTGACCCCTCCCACGCTGACTAGGTTCCACCTACACCCCTCCTCTCTGACCTGGCTCCTCCTGAACCCCTCCTCTCTGACCCCTCCCACTCTGACTAGGTTCCACCTACACCCCTCCTCTCTGTTCTCTGACCTGGCTCCTCCTGAACCCCTCCTCTCTGACCCCTCCCACTCTGACTAGGCTCCTCCTATACCCCTCCTCTCTGACCCGGCTCCTCCTATACTCCTCCTCTCTAACCCCACCCACTCTGACTAGGCTCCACCTATACCCCTCCTCTCTGACCTGGCTCCTCCTGAACCCCTCCTCTAGGACCCCTCCCACTCTGACTAGGTTCCACCTACACCCCTCCTCTCTGACCTGGCTCCTCCTATACTCCTCCTCTCTGACCAGGCTCCTCCTATACCCCACCCACTCCGACTAGGCTCCTCCTCCTCCTGCACACAACACCTGTTACCTTTCTTTCACCTGTCTCTGTTCAGGCCACATCTATTTTACTTACCAACCAATCTGCAATCCCTCATTCACTAGGCATGATTCCACTCGTACACAACACACAGACACATTTTACTTACCAATTGGCCATTTAGGCCCACCTCCAACTTACCTCTGCTCTGCCACCATCAGTCACCTGGTGCCGAACCCGGGATTTGAACCCTGGTTGCCTGCATGGAAGGCAGGCACTTACCCACTGGACCACACTGGTTTCCATGTATGTAGCCTATCAAATTGTCCTTATGTCATGGTCATCCTTTTCATGTGCAATGGAAGCCGCCGGGAAGGACACCAAGGCCTGTATGTTGCTTATAGTTACTACTGCAATCCCCTAGACCACTAAGGAGCTATAGCTCAAAGGTAAGTCTTCTACCTTTGGTGCAGACAGCCCTCACAGGCCAGAGTTCGAATCCTGCCAATGCTGTAGAGGTATCCCAAGGTGGAAATTTTCAAAAAGTGAAGGTTTTTTTTTTTGCTAAGATTTTTTTTTACTTGGTAACAGAGGAGAAAAGTGGACACTCTTTTTGGCATGTGTGTCCCAAAATTTCAAATGTTTTCCCTCATGACCTTCTACCAACCTCCCTATTTCTCAAGTAGGTGCAATAGGGACAAGGCCTTGTCTTCCTTTATCAATGTCTTCATTCTTTTTCCTTTAAGTTTGGTGAATTGCAGAGTGCAATTGTGATATTGGGGGTTATAACTGAGCACAAGAATGTGAGGAAGGTGCTACACTTATTGTAAAATAGGTTGGATGATGGTGATTTTTCATTTTGGTGTGAATAACTCGCTCAAATCAGGGGTTTGGTGCCAGTGAGCTTGGATAGAAATAAAGGTCAAGTATGAGCTCTGGCTAATGAAATGATGGGTCAAGTTTGAGGCAAGCTAGAGTCCATTTATCAGGTGCAATAAGAAGCTAGAAAGATTGTTTTCTTTAAGAGACAGACAAGGGCAGAGTCAAGCCTTTGCTCTAGTAGGTCTGCATCATGCCTGCTGCAGGATGTGAAGGAATGGACCTCCACAGCAGTGCGCTGTGCTGGGCTGGGCTGGGCTGGGCTGGGCTGGGCTGGGCCTGCCCTGGCACTGTGAATTAATCACCCACCTCCTTCCTTTGAGGAACGCTCACGAACGCCCACGAACGCCCACGAACGCCCTTGTTCTGTATACAGGCTGACAGCAGGCAATTTAGGACGCTGCTAAATGAGGGTGATGTCCCCATGTGCTTCCTTCGAGTGGCAAAATCCTTCGTCTAAGGCAGGTGGGCTTTTTTAAAATTTGGTTGAAGACCATTTGTTGGAGGCGGTATCACGGCAGAAGCCGCCGACCGTCTCAGAAGAAAGTATGCATGGGAGGATATTATTTGCATAGGACAGCCCTCTTCTCAGTCCCATTCTTATGCTGCAGTTGCCATGAAGTGTTACTAGAGGGCAGCAGTATGAACAAAAGAGCACACTGAGGCTTTTCTTCTGCTTGCTGACATGATTCTTGTTCATGGTGGTCTTGCAAGGCCTAAGGAGCGAAGGACTGCTTTGACTGAGGGGATGAGGAATGGCAGGCCTTTATTTGTGGTTCAGGGGGAATATTTGGAAGGTAAACAGCAAGATGAAAACGTCAAAGCATATATGTTTGCTGAGTGATTGAGTCTGTGTGTCACTTGTCTCTTTGAAGGGACATGTGAGAAAGGAACAGCAGCACCATAGACTTCAGATGGGAGAGAGCAAGCAAGGATGAATATTTCCCTCAAATCCAAATACTTACAGTACCTCAAAGATGACAAGTGCGATATGATGTTCTGCAATTGTAAGGATTTGCCATGTGTGGTAGATAAATATGCATAGTTAGTGAGGTTTTTCCCAGAATGTGAGTATCGTTAGGCTGGCAAATGTCAGGCACTCCTTTGGGAGTATGAGGCCAAGAAAAAATTTGGGAAGTTTGCTACAGTCATCTGTAGGATCGAAAGACACTGGGGAATCGTTACAGAGGGAGCCAGGCTGCACAAAATGTGGTAACAGTTGGACAGAAATCTTTAGCAGGGACTTTTGTCTACCCCCAATGTGGGACCAGGACCGCAGTACCTCTGTGTCTCTGAAACATATTTTGACCTCTGGACACCACCATCTCAATACCCCTCAAATGTTCCCCCCTGGTACCCCAGCTTTGGTAGTGCATCAACCAGGTTTCAATCATTTGAGTGACCACAAACACCCTTCCTATGTGCCTTCCGTTTACATTCAGTCAGTAACCCAGCTGCTTCGTTCGCTGTTCAATCTCAAGTGACAGTTGGATGCACATTGCAGGGGTAAACAGGCATTTACCGTACTGTACAGGCCCTCTCAGTACATCCAGACTACACTTCTTAAAATCATAAATACATGTTTTGCCCGACAGTAAGGCCAGGCCTTTCCTCTGTAGTTCAAGGAGGAAAACATCAACTGAAGAGCATGCCAAAATTCTCTACAGACACTGCCAATCCTCACACTTCTGCCTATTTGCATGCCGAGGTTATTCACTATGACCCACCAAACCAATTGCAACAGTAGCCTCTCCCTGCCTCATTCGTATGCTCCGATGCCACCTTTATTTAGCAAGTGTTAGTGCTCTCGGATTTTGTAGCGCGATTCACTATAGCCTCTGTTTTCAACAGAAATGTCCTAAAGGTACCTATACCAATCTGCAGGGTGGCGAGGAAGGGGGCTGCTGCTGCTGGCAGTAACATTTTGGGGCACCCCACCTGCAAAAATACAGCCAAATGCTCCTTGTTTTACCTTTCAATACCATAACTGCAGCAGAATCGTATGGTGACCCCTGTTGTTAATAGAAACTGTCAAACAGCTTCTTGCCCCCCCGTGGCCCCTAACCATTTGGGGTACACCCCATGAGGGAGGATCAGAGCAATAAAAACTAATGGTAGCCCCCCAAAAAGTACCGGGAAGCCAAGCCATTGTGTGCACCTCATCGCCTTCATGTTGCGCCTAAGCACCTTTTAATACTGCTCCCACAAATTTTGACTGCCCCCTCCCAACAGAAATCAGAGAGTATAGGGGGGTGCAGTAAAAAAGTATTTGCAGTACCCCACAATAAGTCAGGATCCTCCTCCCCTTCCTCTGCTCTCTGAACCCACCCATTCTGCCCAGGCTCCGCCTATACCCCTCCTCTCTGACCCCACCCACTCTGACTAGGCTCCTCCTATACCCCTCCTCTGTGACCCCTCCCACTCTGACTAGGCTCCTCCTATACCCCTCCTCTCTGACCCCTCCCACGCTGACTAGGTTCCACCTACACCCCTCCTCTCTGACCTGGCTCCTCCTGAACCCCTCCTCTCTGACCCCTCCCACTCTGACTAGGTTCCACCTACACCCCTCCTCTCTGTTCTCTGACCTGGCTCCTCCTGAACCCCTCCTCTCTGACCCCTCCCACTCTGACTAGGCTCCTCCTATACCCCTCCTCTCTGACCCGGCTCCTCCTATACTCCTCCTCTCTAACCCCACCCACTCTGACTAGGCTCCACCTATACTCCTCCTCTCTGACCTGGCTCCTCCTGAACCCCTCCTCTAGGACCCCTCCCACTCTGACTAGGTTCCACCTACACCCCTCCTCTCTGACCTGGCTCCTCCTATACTCCTCCTCTCTGACCAGGCTCCTCCTATACCCCACCCACTCCGACTAGGCTCCTCCTCCTCCTGCACACAACACCTGTTACCTTTCTTTCACCTGTCTCTGTTCAGGCCACACCTATTTTACTTACCAACCAATCTGCAATCCCTCATTCACTAGGCATGATTCCACTCGTACACAACACACAGACACATTTTACTTACCAATTGGCCATTTAGGCCCACCTCCAACTTACCTCTGCTCTGCCACCATCAGTCACCTGGTGCCGAACCCGGGATTTGAACCCTGGTTGCCTGCATGGAAGGCAGGCACTTACCCACTGGACCACACTGGTTTCCATGTATGTAGCCTATCAAATTGTCCTTATGTCATGGTCATCCTTTTCATGTGCAATGGAAGCCGCCGGGAAGGACACCAAGGCCTGTATGTTGCTTATAGTTACTACTGCAATCCCCTAGACCACTAAGGAGCTATAGCTCAAAGGTAAGTCTTCTACCTTTGGTGCAGACAGCCCTCACAGGCCAGAGTTCGAATCCTGCCAATGCTGTAGAGGTATCCCAAGGTGGAAATTTTCAAAAAGTGAAGGTTTTTTTTTTTGCTAAGATTTTTTTTTCTTGGTAACAGAGGAGAAAAGTGGACACTCTTTTTGGCATGTGTGTCCCAAAATTTCAAATGTTTTCCCTCATGACCTTCTACCAACCTCCCTATTTCTCAAGTAGGTGCAATAGGGACAAGGCCTTGTCTTCCTTTATCAATGTCTTCATTCTTTTTCCTTTAAGTTTGGTGAATTGCAGAGTGCAATTGTGATATTGGGGGTTATAACTGAGCACAAGAATGTGAGGAAGGTGCTACACTTATTGTAAAATAGGTTGGATGATGGTGATTTTTCATTTTGGTGTGAATAACTCGCTCAAATCAGGGGTTTGGTGCCAGTGAGCTTGGATAGAAATAAAGGTCAAGTATGAGCTCTGGCTAATGAAATGATGGGTCAAGTTTGAGGCAAGCTAGAGTCCATTTATCAGGTGCAATAAGAAGCTAGAAAGATTGTTTTCTTTAAGAGACAGACAAGGGCAGAGTCAAGCCTTTGCTCTAGTAGGTCTGCATCATGCCTGCTGCAGGATGTGAAGGAATGGACCTCCACAGCAGTGCGCTGTGCTGTGCTGGGCTGGGCTGGGCTGGGCTGGGCTGGGCCTGCCCTGGCACTGTGAATTAATCACCCACCTCCTTCCTTTGAGGAACGCTCACGAACGCCCACGAACGCCCTTGTTCTGTATACAGGCTGACAGCAGGCAATTTAGGACGCTGCTAAATGAGGGTGATGTCCCCATGTGCTTCCTTCGAGTGGCAAAATCCTTCGTCTAAGGCAGGTGGGCTTTTTTAAAATTTGGTTGAAGACCATTTGTTTGAGGCGGTATCACGGCAGAAGCCGCCGACCGTCTCAGAAGAAAGTATGCATGGGAGGATATTATTTGCATAGGACAGCCCTCTTCTCAGTCCCATTCTTATGCTGCAGTTGCCATGAAGTGTTACTAGAGGGCAGCAGTATGAACAAAAGAGCACACTGAGGCTTTTCTTCTGCTTGCTGACATGATTCTTGTTCATGGTGGTCTTGCAAGGCCTAAGGAGCGAAGGACTGCTTTGACTGAGGGGGTGAGGAATGGCAGGCCTTTATTTGTGGTTCAGGGGGAATATTTGGAAGGTAAACAGCAAGATGAAAACGTCAAAGCATATATGTTTGCTGAGTGATTGAGTCTGTGTGTCACTTGTCTCTTTGAAGGGACATGTGAGAAAGGAACAGCAGCACCATAGACTTCAGATGGGAGAGAGCAAGCAAGGATGAATATTTCCCTCAAATCCAAATACTTACAGTACCTCAAAGATGACAAGTGCGATATGATGTTCTGCAATTGTAAGGATTTGCCATGTGTGGTAGATAAATATGCATAGTTAGTGAGGTTTTTCCCAGAATGTGAGTATCGTTAGGCTGGCAAATGTCAGGCACTCCTTTGGGAGTATGAGGCCAAGAAAAAATTTGGGAAGTTTGCTACAGTCATCTGTAGGATCGAAAGACACGGGGGAATCGTTACAGAGGGAGCCAGGCTGCACAAAATGTGGTAACAGTTGGACAGAAATCTTTAGCAGGGACTTTTGTCTACCCCCAATGTGGGATCAGGACCGCAGTACCTCTGTGTCTCTGAAACATATTTTAACCTCTGGACACCACCATCTCAATACCCCTCAAATGTTCCCCCCTGGTACCCCAGCTTTGGTAGTGCATCAACCAGGTTTCAATCATTTGAGTGACCACAAACACCCTTCCTATGTGCCTTCCATTTACATTCAGTCAGTAACCCAGCTGCTTCGTTCGCTGTTCAATCTCAAGTGACAGTTGGATGCACATTGCAGGGGTAAACAGGCATTTACCGTACTGTACAGGCCCTCTCAGTACATCCAGACTACACTTCTTAAAATCATAAATACATGTTTTGCCCAACAGTAAGGCCAGGCCTTTCCTCTGTAGTTCAAGGAGGAAAACATCAACTGAAGAGCATGCCAAAATTCTCTACAGACACTGCCAATCCTCACACTTCTGCCTATTTGCATGCCGAGGTTATTCACTATGACCCACCAAACCAATTGCAACAGTAGCCTCTCCCTGCCTCATTCGTATGCTCGGATGCCACCTTTATTTAGCAAGTGTTAGTGCTCTCGGATTTTGTAGTGCGATTCGCTATAGCCTCTGTTTTCAACAGAAATGTCCTAAAGGTACCTATACCAATCTGCAGGGTGGCGAGGAAGGGGGCTGCTGCTGCTGGCAGTAACATTTTGGGGCACCCCACCTGCAAAAATACAGCCAAATGCTCCTTGTTTTACCTTTCAATACCATAACTGCAGCAGAATCGTATGGTGACCCCTGTTGTTAATAGAAACTGTCAAACAGCTTCTTGCCCCCCGTGGCCCCTAACCATTTAGGGTACACCCCATGAGGGAGGATCAGAGCAATAAAAACTAATGGTAGCCCCCCAAAAAGTACCTGGAAGCCAAGCCATTGTGTGCACCTCATCGCCTTCATGTTGCGCCTAAGCACCTTTTAATACTGCTCCCCCAAATTTTGACTGCCCCCTCCCAACAGAAATCAGAGAGTATAGGGGGGTGCAGTAAAAAAAAGTATTTGCAGTACCCCACAATAAGTCAGGATCCTCCTCCCCTTCCTCTGCTCTCTGAACCCACCCATTCTGCCCAGGCTCCGCCTATACCCCTCCTCTCTGACCCCTCCCACTCTGACTAGGCTCCTCCTATACCCCTCCTCTCTGACACAGCTCCTCCTATATACTCCCACTAGGCTCCTCCTGAACCCCTCCTCTCTAACCCCACCCACTCTGCCTAGGCTCCTCCTATACCCCTCCTCTGTGACCCCTCCCACTCTGACTAGGCTCCTCCTATACCCCTCCTCTCTGACCCAGCTCCTCCTATACTCCTCCTCTCTAACCCCACCCACTCTGACTAGGCTCCACCTATACTCCTCCTCTCTGACCCAGCTCCTCCTATACTCCTCCTCTCTGACCCCTCCCACTCTGACTAGGCTCCTCCTATACCCCTCCTCTCTGACCCCTCCCACGCTGACTAGGTTCCACCTACACCCCTCCTCTCTGACCTGGCTCCTCCTGAACCCCTCCTCTCTGACCCCTCCCACTCTGACTAGGTTCCACCTACACCCCTCCTCTCTGTTCTCTGACCTGGCTCCTCCTGAACCCCTCCTCTCTGACCCCTCCCACTCTGACTAGGCTCCTCCTATACCCCTCCTCTCTGACCCGGCTCCTCCTATACTCCTCCTCTCTAACCCCACCCACTCTGACTAGGCTCCACCTATACCCCTCCTCTCTGACCTGGCTCCTCCTGAACCCCTCCTCTAGGACCCCTCCCACTCTGACTAGGTTCCACCTACACCCCTCCTCTCTGACCTGGCTCCTCCTATACTCCTCCTCTCTGACCAGGCTCCTCCTATACCCCACCCACTCCGACTAGGCTCCTCCTCCTCCTGCACACAACACCTGTTACCTTTCTTTCACCTGTCTCTGTTCAGGCCACATCTATTTTACTTACCAACCAATCTGCAATCCCTCATTCACTAGGCATGATTCCACTCGTACACAACACACAGACACATTTTACTTACCAATTGGCCATTTAGGCCCACCTCCAACTTACCTCTGCTCTGCCACCATCAGTCACCTGGTGCCGAACCCGGGATTTGAACCCTGGTTGCCTGCATGGAAGGCAGGCACTTACCCACTGGACCACACTGGTTTCCATGTATGTAGCCTATCAAATTGTCCTTATGTCATGGTCATCCTTTTCATGTGCAATGGAAGCCGCCGGGAAGGACACCAAGGCCTGTATGTTGCTTATAGTTACTACTGCAATCCCCTAGACCACTAAGGAGCTATAGCTCAAAGGTAAGTCTTCTACCTTTGGTGCAGACAGCCCTCACAGGCCAGAGTTCGAATCCTGCCAATGCTGTAGAGGTATCCCAAGGTGGAAATTTTCAAAAAGTGAAGGTTTTTTTTTTTGCTAAGATTTTTTTTTACTTGGTAACAGAGGAGAAAAGTGGACACTCTTTTTGGCATGTGTGTCCCAAAATTTCAAATGTTTTCCCTCATGACCTTCTACCAACCTCCCTATTTCTCAAGTAGGTGCAATAGGGACAAGGCCTTGTCTTCCTTTATCAATGTCTTCATTCTTTTTCCTTTAAGTTTGGTGAATTGCAGAGTGCAATTGTGATATTGGGGGTTATAACTGAGCACAAGAATGTGAGGAAGGTGCTTCACTTATTGTAAAATAGGTTGGATGATGGTGATTTTTCATTTTGGTGTGAATAACTCGCTCAAATCAGGGGTTTGGTGCCAGTGAGCTTGGATAGAAATAAAGGTCAAGTATGAGCTCTGGCTAATGAAATGATGGGTCAAGTTTGAGGCAAGCTAGAGTCCATTTATCAGGTGCAATAAGAAGCTAGAAAGATTGTTTTCTTTAAGAGACAGACAAGGGCAGAGTCAAGCCTTTGCTCTAGTAGGTCTGCATCATGCCTGCTGCAGGATGTGAAGGAATGGACCTCCACAGCAGTGCGCTGTGCTGGGCTGGGCTGGGCTGGGCTGGGCTGGGCTGGGCCTGCCCTGGCACTGTGAATTAATCACCCACCTCCTTCCTTTGAGGAACGCTCACGAACGCCCACGAACGCCCACGAACGCCCTTGTTCTGTATACAGGCTGACAGCAGGCAATTTAGGACGCTGCTAAATGAGGGTGATGTCCCCATGTGCTTCCTTCGAGTGGCAAAATCCTTCGTCTAAGGCAGGTGGGCTTTTTTAAAATTTGGTTGAAGACCATTTGTTGGAGGCGGTATCACGGCAGAAGCCGCCGACCGTCTCAGAAGAAAGTATGCATGGGAGGATATTATTTGCATAGGACAGCCCTCTTCTCAGTCCCATTCTTATGCTGCAGTTGCCATGAAGTGTTACTAGAGGGCAGCAGTATGAACAAAAGAGCACACTGAGGCTTTTCTTCTGCTTGCTGACATGATTCTTGTTCATGGTGGTCTTGCAAGGCCTAAGGAGCGAAGGACTGCTTTGACTGAGGGGATGAGGAATGGCAGGCCTTTATTTGTGGTTCAGGGGGAATATTTGGAAGGTAAACAGCAAGATGAAAACGTCAAAGCATATATGTTTGCTGAGTGATTGAGTCTGTGTGTCACTTGTCTCTTTGAAGGGACATGTGAGAAAGGAACAGCAGCACCATAGACTTCAGATGGGAGAGAGCAAGCAAGGATGAATATTTCCCTCAAATCCAAATACTTACAGTACCTCAAAGATGACAAGTGCGATATGATGTTCTGCAATTGTAAGGATTTGCCATGTGTGGTAGATAAATATGCATAGTTAGTGAGGTTTTTCCCAGAATGTGAGTATCGTTAGGCTGGCAAATGTCAGGCACTCCTTTGGGAGTATGAGGCCAAGAAAAAATTTGGGAAGTTTGCTACAGTCATCTGTAGGATCGAAAGACACTGGGGAATCGTTACAGAGGGAGCCAGGCTGCACAAAATGTGGTAACAGTTGGACAGAAATCTTTAGCAGGGACTTTTGTCTACCCCCAATGTGGGACCAGGACCGCAGTACCTCTGTGTCTCTGAAACATATTTTGACCTCTGGACACCACCATCTCAATACCCCTCAAATGTTCCCCCCTGGTACCCCAGCTTTGGTAGTGCATCAACCAGGTTTCAATCATTTGAGTGACCACAAACACCCTTCCTATGTGCCTTCCGTTTACATTCAGTCAGTAACCCAGCTGCTTCGTTCGCTGTTCAATCTCAAGTGACAGTTGGATGCACATTGCAGGGGTAAACAGGCATTTACCGTACTGTACAGGCCCTCTCAGTACATCCAGACTACACTTCTTAAAATCATAAATACATGTTTTGCCCGACAGTAAGGCCAGGCCTTTCCTCTGTAGTTCAAGGAGGAAAACATCAACTGAAGAGCATGCCAAAATTCTCTACAGACACTGCCAATCCTCACACTTCTGCCTATTTGCATGCCGAGGTTATTCACTATGACCCACCAAACCAATTGCAACAGTAGCCTCTCCCTGCCTCATTCGTATGCTCCGATGCCACCTTTATTTAGCAAGTGTTAGTGCTCTCGGATTTTGTAGCGCGATTCGCTATAGCCTCTGTTTTCAACAGAAATGTCCTAAAGGTACCTATACCAATCTGCAGGGTGGCGAGGAAGGGGGCTGCTGCTGCTGGCAGTAACATTTTGGGGCACCCCACCTGCAAAAATACAGCCAAATGCTCCTTGTTTTACCTTTCAATACCATAACTGCAGCAGAATCGTATGGTGACCCCTGTTGTTAATAGAAACTGTCAAACAGCTTCTTGCCCCCCCGTGGCCCCTAACCATTTGGGGTACACCCCATGAGGGAGGATCAGAGCAATAAAAACTAATGGTAGCCCCCCAAAAAGTACCTGGAAGCCAAGCCATTGTGTGCACCTCATCGCCTTCATGTTGCGCCTAAGCACCTTTTAATACTGCTCCCACAAATGTTGACTGCCCCCTCCCAACAGAAATCAGAGAGTATAGGGGGGTGCAGTAAAAAAGTATTTGCAGTACCCCACAATAAGTCAGGATCATCCTCCCCTTCCTCTGCTCTCTGAACCCACCCATTCTGCCCAGGCTCCGCCTATACCCCTCCTCTCTGACCCCACCCACTCTGACTAGGCTCCTCCTATACCCCTCCTCTGTGACCCCTCCCACTCTGACTAGGCTCCTCCTATACCCCTCCTCTCTGACCCAGCTCCTCCTATACTCCTCCTCTCTAACCCCACCCACTCTGACTAGGCTCCTCCTATACCCCTCCTCTCTGACCCAGCTCCTCCTATACTCCTCCTCTCTGACCCCTCCCACTCTGACTAGGCTCCTCCTATACCCCTCCTCTCTGACCCCTCCCACGCTGACTAGGTTCCACCTACACCCCTCCTCTCTGACCTGGCTCCTCCTGAACCCCTCCTCTCTGACCCCTCCCACTCTGACTAGGTTCCACCTACACCCCTCCTCTCTGACCTGGCTCCTCCTATACTCCTCCTCTCTGACCCCTCCCACTCTGACTAGGCTCCTCCTATACCCCTCTTCTCTGACCCCTCCCACTCTGACTAGGCTCCTCCTATACCCCTCCTCTCTGACCCAGCTCCTCCTATACTCCTCCTCTCTAACCCCACCCACTCTGACTAGGCTCCACCTATACCCCTCCTCTCTGACCCAGCTCCTCCTATACTCCTCCTCTCTGACCCCTCCCACTCTGACTAGGCTCCTCCTATACCCCTCCCACTCTGACTAGGTTCCACCTACACCCCTCCTCTCTGACCTGGCTCCTCCTGAACCCCTCCTCTCTGACCCCTCCCACTCTGACTAGGCTCCTCCTATACCCCTCCTCTCTGACCCAGCTCCTCCTATACTCCTCCTCTCTAACCCCACCCACTCTGACTAGGCTCCACCTATACCCCTCCTCTCTGACCTGGCTCCTCCTAAACCTCTCCTCTAGGACCCCTCCCACTCTGACTAGGTTCCACCTACACCCCTCCTCTCTGACCTGGCTCCTCCTATACTCCTCCTCTCTGACCAGGCTCCTCCTATACCCCACCCACTCCGACTAGGCTCCTCCTCCTCCTGCACACAACACCTGTTACCTTTCTTTCACCTGTCTCTGTTCAGGCCACACCTATTTTACTTACCAACCAATCTGCAATCCCTCATTCACTAGGCATGATTCCACTCGTACACAACACACAGACACATTTTACTTACCAATTGGCCATTTAGGCCCACCTCCAACTTACCTCTGCTCTGCCACCATCAGTCACCTGGTGCCGAACCCGGGATTTGAACCCTGGTTGCCTGCATGGAAGGCAGGCACTTACCCACTGGACCACACTGGTTTCCATGTATGTAGCCTATCAAATTGTCCTTATGTCATGGTCATCCTTTTCATGTGCAATGGAAGCCGCCGGGAAGGACACCAAGGCCTGTATGTTGCTTATAGTTACTACTGCAATCCCCTAGACCACTAAGGAGCTATAGCTCAAAGGTAAGTCTTCTACCTTTGGTGCAGACAGCCCTCACAGGCCAGAGTTCGAATCCTGCCAATGCTGTAGAGGTATCCCAAGGTGGAAATTTTCAAAAAGTGAAGGTTTTTTTTTTTGCTAAGATTTTTTTTTCTTGGTAACAGAGGAGAAAAGTGGACACTCTTTTTGGCATGTGTGTCCCAAAATTTCAAATGTTTTCCCTCATGACCTTCTACCAACCTCCCTATTTCTCAAGTAGGTGCAATAGGGACAAGGCCTTGTCTTCCTTTATCAATGTCTTCATTCTTTTTCCTTTAAGTTTGGTGAATTGCAGAGTGCAATTGTGATATTGGGGGTTATAACTGAGCACAAGAATGTGAGGAAGGTGCTACACTTATTGTAAAATAGGTTGGATGATGGTGATTTTTCATTTTGGTGTGAATAACTCGCTCAAATCAGGGGTTTGGTGCCAGTGAGCTTGGATAGAAATAAAGGTCAAGTATGAGCTCTGGCTAATGAAATGATGGGTCAAGTTTGAGGCAAGCTAGAGTCCATTTATCAGGTGCAATAAGAAGCTAGAAAGATTGTTTTCTTTAAGAGACAGACAAGGGCAGAGTCAAGCCTTTGCTCTAGTAGGTCTGCATCATGCCTGCTGCAGGATGTGAAGGAATGGACCTCCACAGCAGTGCGCTGTGCTGTGCTGGGCTGGGCTGGGCTGGGCTGGGCTGGGCCTGCCCTGGCACTGTGAATTAATCACCCACCTCCTTCCTTTGAGGAACGCTCACGAACGCCCACGAACGCCCTTGTTCTGTATACAGGCTGACAGCAGGCAATTTAGGACGCTGCTAAATGAGGGTGATGTCCCCATGTGCTTCCTTCGAGTGGCAAAATCCTTCGTCTAAGGCAGGTGGGCTTTTTTAAAATTTGGTTGAAGACCATTTGTTGGAGGCGGTATCACGGCAGAAGCCGCCGACCGTCTCAGAAGAAAGTATGCATGGGAGGATATTATTTGCATAGGACAGCCCTCTTCTCAGTCCCATTCTTATGCTGCAGTTGCCATGAAGTGTTACTAGAGGGCAGCAGTATGAACAAAAGAGCACACTGAGGCTTTTCTTCTGCTTGCTGACATGATTCTTGTTCATGGTGGTCTTGCAAGGCCTAAGGAGCGAAGGACTGCTTTGACTGAGGGGGTGAGGAATGGCAGGCCTTTATTTGTGGTTCAGGGGGAATATTTGGAAGGTAAACAGCAAGATGAAAACGTCAAAGCATATATGTTTGCTGAGTGATTGAGTCTGTGTGTCACTTGTCTCTTTGAAGGGACATGTGAGAAAGGAACAGCAGCACCATAGACTTCAGATGGGAGAGAGCAAGCAAGGATGAATATTTCCCTCAAATCCAAATACTTACAGTACCTCAAAGATGACAAGTGCGATATGATGTTCTGCAATTGTAAGGATTTGCCATGTGTGGTAGATAAATATGCATAGTTAGTGAGGTTTTTCCCAGAATGTGAGTATCGTTAGGCTGGCAAATGTCAGGCACTCCTTTGGGAGTATGAGGCCAAGAAAAAATTTGGGAAGTTTGCTACAGTCATCTGTAGGATCGAAAGACACGGGGGAATCGTTACAGAGGGAGCCAGGCTGCACAAAATGTGTTAACAGTTGGACAGAAATCTTTAGCAGGGACTTTTGTCTACCCCCAATGTGGGATCAGGACCGCAGTACCTCTGTGTCTCTGAAACATATTTTAACCTCTGGACACCACCATCTCAATACCCCTCAAATGTTCCCCCCTGGTACCCCAGCTTTGGTAGTGCATCAACCAGGTTTCAATCATTTGAGTGACCACAAACACCCTTCCTATGTGCCTTCCATTTACATTCAGTCAGTAACCCAGCTGCTTCGTTCGCTGTTCAATCTCAAGTGACAGTTGGATGCACATTGCAGGGGTAAACAGGCATTTACCGTACTGTACAGGCCCTCTCAGTACATCCAGACTACACTTCTTAAAATCATAAATACATGTTTTGCCCAACAGTAAGGCCAGGCCTTTCCTCTGTAGTTCAAGGAGGAAAACATCAACTGAAGAGCATGCCAAAATTCTCTACAGACACTGCCAATCCTCACACTTCTGCCTATTTGCATGCCGAGGTTATTCACTATGACCCACCAAACCAATTGCAACAGTAGCCTCTCCCTGCCTCATTCGTATGCTCGGATGCCACCTTTATTTAGCAAGTGTTAGTGCTCTCGGATTTTGTAGTGCGATTCGCTATAGCCTCTGTTTTCAACAGAAATGTCCTAAAGGTACCTATACCAATCTGCAGGGTGGCGAGGAAGGGGGCTGCTGCTGCTGGCAGTAACATTTTGGGGCACCCCACCTGCAAAAATACAGCCAAATGCTCCTTGTTTTACCTTTCAATACCATAACTGCAGCAGAATCGTATGGTGACCCCTGTTGTTAATAGAAACTGTCAAACAGCTTCTTGCCCCCCGTGGCCCCTAACCATTTAGGGTACACCCCATGAGGGAGGATCAGAGCAATAAAAACTAATGGTAGCCCCCCAAAAAGTACCTGGAAGCCAAGCCATTGTGTGCACCTCATCGCCTTCATGTTGCGCCTAAGCACCTTTTAATACTGCTCCCCCAAATTTTGACTGCCCCCTCCCAACAGAAATCAGAGAGTATAGGGGGGTGCAGTAAAAAAAAGTATTTGCAGTACCCCACAATAAGTCAGGATCCTCCTCCCCTTCCTCTGCTCTCTGAACCCACCCATTCTGCCCAGGCTCCGCCTATACCCCTCCTCTCTGACCCCTCCCACTCTGACTAGGCTCCTCCTATACCCCTCCTCTCTGACACAGCTCCTCCTATATACTCCCACTAGGCTCCTCCTGAACCCCTCCTCTCTAACCCCACCCACTCTGCCTAGGCTCCTCCTATACCCCTCCTCTGTGACCCCTCCCACTCTGACTAGGCTCCTCCTATACCCCTCCTCTCTGACCCAGCTCCTCCTATACTCCTCCTCTCTAACCCCACCCACTCTGACTAGGCTCCACCTATACTCCTCCTCTCTGACCCAGCTCCTCCTATACTCCTCCTCTCTGACCCCTCCCACTCTGACTAGGCTCCTCCTATACCCCTCCTCTCTGACCCCTCCCACGCTGACTAGGTTCCACCTACACCCCTCCTCTCTGACCTGGCTCCTCCTGAACCCCTCCTCTCTGACCCCTCCCACTCTGACTAGGTTCCACCTACACCCCTCCTCTCTGTTCTCTGACCTGGCTCCTCCTGAACCCCTCCTCTCTGACCCCTCCCACTCTGACTAGGCTCCTCCTATACCCCTCCTCTCTGACCCGGCTCCTCCTCTCTAACCCCACCCACTCTGACTAGGCTCCACCTATACCCCTCCTCTCTGACCTGGCTCCTCCTGAACCCCTCCTCTAGGACCCCTCCCACTCTGACTAGGTTCCACCTACACCCCTCCTCTCTGACCTGGCTCCTCCTATACTCCTCCTCTCTGACCAGGCTCCTCCTATACCCCACCCACTCCGACTAGGCTCCTCCTCCTCCTGCACACAACACCTGTTACCTTTCTTTCACCTGTCTCTGTTCAGGCCACATCTATTTTACTTACCAACCAATCTGCAATCCCTCATTCACTAGGCATGATTCCACTCGTACACAACACACAGACACATTTTACTTACCAATTGGCCATTTAGGCCCACCTCCAACTTACCTCTGCTCTGCCACCATCAGTCACCTGGTGCCGAACCCGGGATTTGAACCCTGGTTGCCTGCATGGAAGGCAGGCACTTACCCACTGGACCACACTGGTTTCCATGTATGTAGCCTATCAAATTGTCCTTATGTCATGGTCATCCTTTTCATGTGCAATGGAAGCCGCCGGGAAGGACACCAAGGCCTGTATGTTGCTTATAGTTACTACTGCAATCCCCTAGACCACTAAGGAGCTATAGCTCAAAGGTAAGTCTTCTACCTTTGGTGCAGACAGCCCTCACAGGCCAGAGTTCGAATCCTGCCAATGCTGTAGAGGTATCCCAAGGTGGAAATTTTCAAAAAGTGAAGGTTTTTTTTTTTGCTAAGATTTTTTTTTACTTGGTAACAGAGGAGAAAAGTGGACACTCTTTTTGGCATGTGTGTCCCAAAATTTCAAATGTTTTCCCTCATGACCTTCTACCAACCTCCCTATTTCTCAAGTAGGTGCAATAGGGACAAGGCCTTGTCTTCCTTTATCAATGTCTTCATTCTTTTTCCTTTAAGTTTGGTGAATTGCAGAGTGCAATTGTGATATTGGGGGTTATAACTGAGCACAAGAATGTGAGGAAGGTGCTACACTTATTGTAAAATAGGTTGGATGATGGTGATTTTTCATTTTGGTGTGAATAACTCGCTCAAATCAGGGGTTTGGTGCCAGTGAGCTTGGATAGAAATAAAGGTCAAGTATGAGCTCTGGCTAATGAAATGATGGGTCAAGTTTGAGGCAAGCTAGAGTCCATTTATCAGGTGCAATAAGAAGCTAGAAAGATTGTTTTCTTTAAGAGACAGACAAGGGCAGAGTCAAGCCTTTGCTCTAGTAGGTCTGCATCATGCCTGCTGCAGGATGTGAAGGAATGGACCTCCACAGCAGTGCGCTGTGCTGGGCTGGGCTGGGCTGGGCTGGGCTGGGCTGGGCCTGCCCTGGCACTGTGAATTAATCACCCACCTCCTTCCTTTGAGGAACGCTCACGAACGCCCACGAACGCCCACGAACGCCCTTGTTCTGTATACAGGCTGACAGCAGGCAATTTAGGACGCTGCTAAATGAGGGTGATGTCCCCATGTGCTTCCTTCGAGTGGCAAAATCCTTCGTCTAAGGCAGGTGGGCTTTTTTAAAATTTGGTTGAAGACCATTTGTTGGAGGCGGTATCACGGCAGAAGCCGCCGACCGTCTCAGAAGAAAGTATGCATGGGAGGATATTATTTGCATAGGACAGCCCTCTTCTCAGTCCCATTCTTATGCTGCAGTTGCCATGAAGTGTTACTAGAGGGCAGCAGTATGAACAAAAGAGCACACTGAGGCTTTTCTTCTGCTTGCTGACATGATTCTTGTTCATGGTGGTCTTGCAAGGCCTAAGGAGCGAAGGACTGCTTTGACTGAGGGGATGAGGAATGGCAGGCCTTTATTTGTGGTTCAGGGGGAATATTTGGAAGGTAAACAGCAAGATGAAAACGTCAAAGCATATATGTTTGCTGAGTGATTGAGTCTGTGTGTCACTTGTCTCTTTGAAGGGACATGTGAGAAAGGAACAGCAGCACCATAGACTTCAGATGGGAGAGAGCAAGCAAGGATGAATATTTCCCTCAAATCCAAATACTTACAGTACCTCAAAGATGACAAGTGCGATATGATGTTCTGCAATTGTAAGGATTTGCCATGTGTGGTAGATAAATATGCATAGTTAGTGAGGTTTTTCCCAGAATGTGAGTATCGTTAGGCTGGCAAATGTCAGGCACTCCTTTGGGAGTATGAGGCCAAGAAAAAATTTGGGAAGTTTGCTACAGTCATCTGTAGGATCGAAAGACACTGGGGAATCGTTACAGAGGGAGCCAGGCTGCACAAAATGTGGTAACAGTTGGACAGAAATCTTTAGCAGGGACTTTTGTCTACCCCCAATGTGGGACCAGGACCGCAGTACCTCTGTGTCTCTGAAACATATTTTGACCTCTGGACACCACCATCTCAATACCCCTCAAATGTTCCCCCCTGGTACCCCAGCTTTGGTAGTGCATCAACCAGGTTTCAATCATTTGAGTGACCACAAACACCCTTCCTATGTGCCTTCCGTTTACATTCAGTCAGTAACCCAGCTGCTTCGTTCGCTGTTCAATCTCAAGTGACAGTTGGATGCACATTGCAGGGGTAAACAGGCATTTACCGTACTGTACAGGCCCTCTCAGTACATCCAGACTACACTTCTTAAAATCATAAATACATGTTTTGCCCGACAGTAAGGCCAGGCCTTTCCTCTGTAGTTCAAGGAGGAAAACATCAACTGAAGAGCATGCCAAAATTCTCTACAGACACTGCCAATCCTCACACTTCTGCCTATTTGCATGCCGAGGTTATTCACTATGACCCACCAAACCAATTGCAACAGTAGCCTCTCCCTGCCTCATTCGTATGCTCCGATGCCACCTTTATTTAGCAAGTGTTAGTGCTCTCGGATTTTGTAGCGCGATTCGCTATAGCCTCTGTTTTCAACAGAAATGTCCTAAAGGTACCTATACCAATCTGCAGGGTGGCGAGGAAGGGGGCTGCTGCTGCTGGCAGTAACATTTTGGGGCACCCCACCTGCAAAAATACAGCCAAATGCTCCTTGTTTTACCTTTCAATACCATAACTGCAGCAGAATCGTATGGTGACCCCTGTTGTTAATAGAAACTGTCAAACAGCTTCTTGCCCCCCCGTGGCCCCTAACCATTTGGGGTACACCCCATGAGGGAGGATCAGAGCAATAAAAACTAATGGTAGCCCCCCAAAAAGTACCTGGAAGCCAAGCCATTGTGTGCACCTCATCGCCTTCATGTTGCGCCTAAGCACCTTTTAATACTGCTCCCACAAATGTTGACTGCCCCCTCCCAACAGAAATCAGAGAGTATAGGGGGGTGCAGTAAAAAAGTATTTGCAGTACCCCACAATAAGTCAGGATCATCCTCCCCTTCCTCTGCTCTCTGAACCCACCCATTCTGCCCAGGCTCCGCCTATACCCCTCCTCTCTGACCCCACCCACTCTGACTAGGCTCCTCCTATACCCCTCCTCTGTGACCCCTCCCACTCTGACTAGGCTCCTCCTATACCCCTCCTCTCTGACCCAGCTCCTCCTATACTCCTCCTCTCTAACCCCACCCACTCTGACTAGGCTCCTCCTATACCCCTCCTCTCTGACCCAGCTCCTCCTATACTCCTCCTCTCTGACCCCTCCCACTCTGACTAGGCTCCTCCTATACCCCTCCTCTCTGACCCCTCCCACGCTGACTAGGTTCCACCTACACCCCTCCTCTCTGACCTGGCTCCTCCTGAACCCCTCCTCTCTGACCCCTCCCACTCTGACTAGGTTCCACCTACACCCCTCCTCTCTGACCTGGCTCCTCCTATACTCCTCCTCTCTGACCCCTCCCACTCTGACTAGGCTCCTCCTATACCCCTCTTCTCTGACCCCTCCCACTCTGACTAGGCTCCTCCTATACCCCTCCTCTCTGACCCAGCTCCTCCTATACTCCTCCTCTCTAACCCCACCCACTCTGACTAGGCTCCACCTATACCCCTCCTCTCTGACCCAGCTCCTCCTATACTCCTCCTCTCTGACCCCTCCCACTCTGACTAGGCTCCTCCTATACCCCTCCCACTCTGACTAGGTTCCACCTACACCCCTCCTCTCTGACCTGGCTCCTCCTGAACCCCTCCTCTCTGACCCCTCCCACTCTGACTAGGCTCCTCCTATACCCCTCCTCTCTGACCCAGCTCCTCCTATACTCCTCCTCTCTAACCCCACCCACTCTGACTAGGCTCCACCTATACCCCTCCTCTCTGACCTGGCTCCTCCTAAACCTCTCCTCTAGGACCCCTCCCACTCTGACTAGGTTCCACCTACACCCCTCCTCTCTGACCTGGCTCCTCCTATACTCCTCCTCTCTGACCAGGCTCCTCCTATACCCCTTCTCTCTGACCCCACCCACTCCGACTAGGCTCCTCCTCCTCCTGCACACAACACCTGTTACCTTTCTTTCACCTGTCTCTGTTCAGGCCACACCTATTTTACTTACCAACCAATCTGCAATCCCTCATTCACTAGGCATGATTCCACTCGTACACAACACACAGACACATTTTACTTACCAATTGGCCATTTAGGCCCACCTCCAACTTACCTCTGCTCTGCCACCATCAGTCACCTGGTGCCGAACCCGGGATTTGAACCCTGGTTGCCTGCATGGAAGGCAGGCACTTACCCACTGGACCACACTGGTTTCCATGTATGTAGCCTATCAAATTGTCCTTATGTCATGGTCATCCTTTTCATGTGCAATGGAAGCCGCCGGGAAGGACACCAAGGCCTGTATGTTGCTTATAGTTACTACTGCAATCCCCTAGACCACTAAGGAGCTATAGCTCAAAGGTAAGTCTTCTACCTTTGGTGCAGACAGCCCTCACAGGCCAGGGTTCGAATCCTGCCAATGCTGTAGAGGTATCCCAAGGTGGAAATTTTCAAAAAGTGAAGGTTTTTTTTTTTGCTAAGATTTTTTTTTACTTGGTAACAGAGGAGAAAAGTGGACACTCTTTTTGGCATGTGTGTCCCAAAATTTCAAATGTTTTCCCTCATGACCTTCTACCGACCTCCCTATTTCTCAAGTAGGTGCAATAGGGACAAGGCCTTGTCTTCCTTTATCAATGTCTTCATTCTTTTTCCTTTAAGTTTGGTGAATTGCAGAGTGCAATTGTGATATTGGGGGTTATACTGAGCACAAGAATGTGAGGAAGGTGCTACACTTATTGTAAAATAGGTTGGATGATGGTGATTTTTCATTTTGGTGTGAATAACTCGCTCAAATCAGGGGTTTGGTGCCAGTGAGCTTGGATAGAAATAAAGGTCAAGTATGAGCTCTGGCTAATGAAATGATGGGTCAAGTTTGAGGCAAGCTAGAGTCCATTTATCAGGTGCAATAAGAAGCTAGAAAGATTGTTTTCTTTAAGAGACAGACAAGGGCAGAGTCAAGCCTTTGCTCTAGTAGGTCTGCATCATGCCTGCTGCAGGATGTGAAGGAATGGACCTCCACAGCAGTGCGCTGTGCTGGGCTGGGCTGGGCTGGGCTGGGCTGGGCTGGGCCTGCCCTGGCACTGTGAATTAATCACCCACCTCCTTCCTTTGAGGAACGCTCACGAACGCCCACGAACGCCCTTGTTCTGTATACAGGCTGACAGCAGGCAATTTAGGACGCTGCTAAATGAGGGTGATGTCCCCATGTGCTTCCTTCGAGTGGCAAAATCCTTCGTCTAAGGCAGGTGGGCTTTTTTAAAATTTGGTTGAAGACCATTTGTTGGAGGCGGTATCACGGCAGAAGCCGCCGACCGTCTCAGAAGAAAGTATGCATGGGAGGATATTATTTGCATAGGACAGCCCTCTTCTCAGTCCCATTCTTATGCTGCAGTTGCCATGAAGTGTTACTAGAGGGCAGCAGTATGAACAAAAGAGCACACTGAGGCTTTTCTTCTGCTTGCTGACATGATTCTTGTTCATGGTGGTCTTGCAAGGCCTAAGGAGCGAAGGACTGCTTTGACTGAGGGGGTGAGGAATGGCAGGCCTTTATTTGTGGTTCAGGGGGAATATTTGGAAGGTAAACAGCAAGATGAAAACGTCAAAGCATATATGTTTGCTGAGTGATTGAGTCTGTGTGTCACTTGTCTCTTTGAAGGGACATGTGAGAAAGGAACAGCAGCACCATAGACTTCAGATGGGAGAGAGCAAGCAAGGATGAATATTTCCCTCAAATCCAAATACTTACAGTACCTCAAAGATGACAAGTGCGATATGATGTTCTGCAATTGTAAGGATTTGCCATGTGTGGTAGATAAATATGCATAGTTAGTGAGGTTTTTCCCAGAATGTGAGTATCGTTAGGCTGGCAAATGTCAGGCACTCCTTTGGGAGTATGAGGCCAAGAAAAAATTTGGGAAGTTTGCTACAGTCATCTGTAGGATCGAAAGACACGGGGGAATCGTTACAGAGGGAGCCAGGCTGCACAAAATGTGGTAACAGTTGGACAGAAATCTTTAGCAGGGACTTTTGTCTACCCCCAATGTGGGATCAGGACCGCAGTACCTCTGTGTCTCTGAAACATATTTTAACCTCTGGACACCACCATCTCAATACCCCTCAAATGTTCCCCCCTGGTACCCCAGCTTTGGTAGTGCATCAACCAGGTTTCAATCATTTGAGTGACCACAAACACCCTTCCTATGTGCCTTCCATTTACATTCAGTCAGTAACCCAGCTGCTTCGTTCGCTGTTCAATCTCAAGTGACAGTTGGATGCACATTGCAGGGGTAAACAGGCATTTACCGTACTGTACAGGCCCTCTCAGTACATCCAGACTACACTTCTTAAAATCATAAATACATGTTTTGCCCAACAGTAAGGCCAGGCCTTTCCTCTGTAGTTCAAGGAGGAAAACATCAACTGAAGAGCATGCCAAAATTCTCTACAGACACTGCCAATCCTCACACTTCTGCCTATTTGCATGCCGAGGTTATTCACTATGACCCACCAAACCAATTGCAACAGTAGCCTCTCCCTGCCTCATTCGTATGCTCGGATGCCACCTTTATTTAGCAAGTGTTAGTGCTCTCGGATTTTGTAGTGCGATTCGCTATAGCCTCTGTTTTCAACAGAAATGTCCTAAAGGTACCTATACCAATCTGCAGGGTGGCGAGGAAGGGGGCTGCTGCTGCTGGCAGTAACATTTTGGGGCACCCCACCTGCAAAAATACAGCCAAATGCTCCTTGTTTTACCTTTCAATACCATAACTGCAGCAGAATCGTATGGTGACCCCTGTTGTTAATAGAAACTGTCAAACAGCTTCTTGCCCCCCGTGGCCCCTAACCATTTAGGGTACACCCCATGAGGGAGGATCAGAGCAATAAAAACTAATGGTAGCCCCCCAAAAAGTACCTGGAAGCCAAGCCATTGTGTGCACCTCATCGCCTTCATGTTGCGCCTAAGCACCTTTTAATACTGCTCCCCCAAATTTTGACTGCCCCCTCCCAACAGAAATCAGAGAGTATAGGGGGGTGCAGTAAAAAAAAGTATTTGCAGTACCCCACAATAAGTCAGGATCCTCCTCCCCTTCCTCTGCTCTCTGAACCCACCCATTCTGCCCAGGCTCCGCCTATACCCCTCCTCTCTGACCCCTCCCACTCTGACTAGGCTCCTCCTATACCCCTCCTCTCTGACACAGCTCCTCCTATATACTCCCACTAGGCTCCTCCTGAACCCCTCCTCTCTAACCCCACCCACTCTGCCTAGGCTCCTCCTATACCCCTCCTCTGTGACCCCTCCCACTCTGACTAGGCTCCTCCTATACCCCTCCTCTCTGACCCAGCTCCTCCTATACTCCTCCTCTCTAACCCCACCCACTCTGACTAGGCTCCACCTATACTCCTCCTCTCTGACCCAGCTCCTCCTATACTCCTCCTCTCTGACCCCTCCCACTCTGACTAGGCTCCTCCTATACCCCTCCTCTCTGACCCCTCCCACGCTGACTAGGTTCCACCTACACCCCTCCTCTCTGACCTGGCTCCTCCTGAACCCCTCCTCTCTGACCCCTCCCACTCTGACTAGGTTCCACCTACACCCCTCCTCTCTGTTCTCTGACCTGGCTCCTCCTGAACCCCTCCTCTCTGACCCCTCCCACTCTGACTAGGCTCCTCCTATACCCCTCCTCTCTGACCCGGCTCCTCCTATACTCCTCCTCTCTAACCCCACCCACTCTGACTAGGCTCCACCTATACCCCTCCTCTCTGACCTGGCTCCTCCTGAACCCCTCCTCTAGGACCCCTCCCACTCTGACTAGGTTCCACCTACACCCCTCCTCTCTGACCTGGCTCCTCCTATACTCCTCCTCTCTGACCAGGCTCCTCCTATACCCCACCCACTCCGACTAGGCTCCTCCTCCTCCTGCACACAACACCTGTTACCTTTCTTTCACCTGTCTCTGTTCAGGCCACACCTATTTTACTTACCAACCAATCTGCAATCCCTCATTCACTAGGCATGATTCCACTCGTACACAACACACAGACACATTTTACTTACCAATTGGCCATTTAGGCCCACCTCCAACTTACCTCTGCTCTGCCACCATCAGTCACCTGGTGCCGAACCCGGGATTTGAACCCTGGTTGCCTGCATGGAAGGCAGGCACTTACCCACTGGACCACACTGGTTTCCATGTATGTAGCCTATCAAATTGTCCTTATGTCATGGTCATCCTTTTCATGTGCAATGGAAGCCGCCGGGAAGGACACCAAGGCCTGTATGTTGCTTATAGTTACTACTGC
The DNA here is from genome assembly GCF_964263255.1 of Lissotriton vulgaris. Taxonomy (NCBI): domain Eukaryota; kingdom Metazoa; phylum Chordata; class Amphibia; order Caudata; family Salamandridae; genus Lissotriton; species Lissotriton vulgaris. The sequence continues at coordinate 877,326,596 of NC_141687.1, read as the reverse complement.
AATCCCCTAGACCACTAAGGAGCTATAGCTCAAAGGTAAGTCTTCTACCTTTGGTGCAGACAGCCCTCACAGGCCAGAGTTCGAATCCTGCCAATGCTGTAGAGGTATCCCAAGGTGGAAATTTTCAAAAAGTGAAGGTTTTTTTTTTTGCTAAGATTTTTTTTTACTTGGTAACAGAGGAGAAAAGTGGACACTCTTTTTGGCATGTGTGTCCCAAAATTTCAAATGTTTTCCCTCATGACCTTCTACCAACCTCCCTATTTCTCAAGTAGGTGCAATAGGGACAAGGCCTTGTCTTCCTTTATCAATGTCTTCATTCTTTTTCCTTTAAGTTTGGTGAATTGCAGAGTGCAATTGTGATATTGGGGGTTATAACTGAGCACAAGAATGTGAGGAAGGTGCTACACTTATTGTAAAATAGGTTGGATGATGGTGATTTTTCATTTTGGTGTGAATAACTCGCTCAAATCAGGGGTTTGGTGCCAGTGAGCTTGGATAGAAATAAAGGTCAAGTATGAGCTCTGGCTAATGAAATGATGGGTCAAGTTTGAGGCAAGCTAGAGTCCATTTATCAGGTGCAATAAGAAGCTAGAAAGATTGTTTTCTTTAAGAGACAGACAAGGGCAGAGTCAAGCCTTTGCTCTAGTAGGTCTGCATCATGCCTGCTGCAGGATGTGAAGGAATGGACCTCCACAGCAGTGCGCTGTGCTGGGCTGGGCTGGGCTGGGCTGGGCTGGGCTGGGCCTGCCCTGGCACTGTGAATTAATCACCCACCTCCTTCCTTTGAGGAACGCTCACGAACGCCCACGAACGCCCACGAACGCCCTTGTTCTGTATACAGGCTGACAGCAGGCAATTTAGGACGCTGCTAAATGAGGGTGATGTCCCCATGTGCTTCCTTCGAGTGGCAAAATCCTTCGTCTAAGGCAGGTGGGCTTTTTTAAAATTTGGTTGAAGACCATTTGTTGGAGGCGGTATCACGGCAGAAGCCGCCGACCGTCTCAGAAGAAAGTATGCATGGGAGGATATTATTTGCATAGGACAGCCCTCTTCTCAGTCCCATTCTTATGCTGCAGTTGCCATGAAGTGTTACTAGAGGGCAGCAGTATGAACAAAAGAGCACACTGAGGCTTTTCTTCTGCTTGCTGACATGATTCTTGTTCATGGTGGTCTTGCAAGGCCTAAGGAGCGAAGGACTGCTTTGACTGAGGGGATGAGGAATGGCAGGCCTTTATTTGTGGTTCAGGGGGAATATTTGGAAGGTAAACAGCAAGATGAAAACGTCAAAGCATATATGTTTGCTGAGTGATTGAGTCTGTGTGTCACTTGTCTCTTTGAAGGGACATGTGAGAAAGGAACAGCAGCACCATAGACTTCAGATGGGAGAGAGCAAGCAAGGATGAATATTTCCCTCAAATCCAAATACTTACAGTACCTCAAAGATGACAAGTGCGATATGATGTTCTGCAATTGTAAGGATTTGCCATGTGTGGTAGATAAATATGCATAGTTAGTGAGGTTTTTCCCAGAATGTGAGTATCGTTAGGCTGGCAAATGTCAGGCACTCCTTTGGGAGTATGAGGCCAAGAAAAAATTTGGGAAGTTTGCTACAGTCATCTGTAGGATCGAAAGACACTGGGGAATCGTTACAGAGGGAGCCAGGCTGCACAAAATGTGGTAACAGTTGGACAGAAATCTTTAGCAGGGACTTTTGTCTACCCCCAATGTGGGACCAGGACCGCAGTACCTCTGTGTCTCTGAAACATATTTTGACCTCTGGACACCACCATCTCAATACCCCTCAAATGTTCCCCCCTGGTACCCCAGCTTTGGTAGTGCATCAACCAGGTTTCAATCATTTGAGTGACCACAAACACCCTTCCTATGTGCCTTCCGTTTACATTCAGTCAGTAACCCAGCTGCTTCGTTCGCTGTTCAATCTCAAGTGACAGTTGGATGCACATTGCAGGGGTAAACAGGCATTTACCGTACTGTACAGGCCCTCTCAGTACATCCAGACTACACTTCTTAAAATCATAAATACATGTTTTGCCCGACAGTAAGGCCAGGCCTTTCCTCTGTAGTTCAAGGAGGAAAACATCAACTGAAGAGCATGCCAAAATTCTCTACAGACACTGCCAATCCTCACACTTCTGCCTATTTGCATGCCGAGGTTATTCACTATGACCCACCAAACCAATTGCAACAGTAGCCTCTCCCTGCCTCATTCGTATGCTCCGATGCCACCTTTATTTAGCAAGTGTTAGTGCTCTCGGATTTTGTAGCGCGATTCGCTATAGCCTCTGTTTTCAACAGAAATGTCCTAAAGGTACCTATACCAATCTGCAGGGTGGCGAGGAAGGGGGCTGCTGCTGCTGGCAGTAACATTTTGGGGCACCCCACCTGCAAAAATACAGCCAAATGCTCCTTGTTTTACCTTTCAATACCATAACTGCAGCAGAATCGTATGGTGACCCCTGTTGTTAATAGAAACTGTCAAACAGCTTCTTGCCCCCCCGTGGCCCCTAACCATTTGGGGTACACCCCATGAGGGAGGATCAGAGCAATAAAAACTAATGGTAGCCCCCCAAAAAGTACCTGGAAGCCAAGCCATTGTGTGCACCTCATCGCCTTCATGTTGCGCCTAAGCACCTTTTAATACTGCTCCCACAAATGTTGACTGCCCCCTCCCAACAGAAATCAGAGAGTATAGGGGGGTGCAGTAAAAAAGTATTTGCAATACCCCACAATAAGTCAGGATCCTCCTCCCCTTCCTCTGCTCTCTGAACCCACCCATTCTGCCCAGGCTCCGCCTATACCCCTCCTCTCTGACCCCACCCACTCTGACTAGGCTCCTCCTATACCCCTCCTCTGTGACCACTCCCACTCTGACTAGGCTCCTCCTATACCCCTCCTCTCTGACCCAGCTCCTCCTATACTCCTCCTCTCTAACCCCACCCACTCTGACTAGGCTCCTCCTATACCCCTCCTCTCTGACCCAGCTCCTCCTATACTCCTCCTCTCTGACCCCTCCCACTCTGACTAGGCTCCTCCTATACCCCTCCTCTCTGACCCCTCCCACGCTGACTAGGTTCCACCTACACCCCTCCTCTCTGACCTGGCTCCTCCTGAACCCCTCCTCTCTGACCCCTCCCACTCTGACTAGGTTCCACCTACACCCCTCCTCTCTGACCTGGCTCCTCCTATACTCCTCCTCTCTGACCCCTCCCACTCTGACTAGGCTCCTCCTATACCCCTCTTCTCTGACCCCTCCCACTCTGACTAGGCTCCTCCTATACCCCTCCTCTCTGACCCAGCTCCTCCTATACTCCTCCTCTCTAACCCCACCCACTCTGACTAGGCTCCACCTATACCCCTCCTCTCTGACCCAGCTCCTCCTATACTCCTCCTCTCTGACCCCTCCCACTCTGACTAGGCTCCTCCTATACCCCTCCCACTCTGACTAGGTTCCACCTACACCCCTCCTCTCTGACCTGGCTCCTCCTGAACCCCTCCTCACTGACCCCTCCCACTCTGACTAGGCTCCTCCTATACCCCTCCTCTCTGACCCAGCTCCTCCTATACTCCTCCTCTCTAACCCCACCCACTCTGACTAGGCTCCACCTATACCCCTCCTCTCTGACCTGGCTCCTCCTAAACCTCTCCTCTAGGACCCCTCCCACTCTGACTAGGTTCCACCTACACCCCTCCTCTCTGACCTGGCTCCTCCTATACTCCTCCTCTCTGACCAGGCTCCTCCTATACCCCTTCTCTCTGACCCCACCCACTCCGACTAGGCTCCTCCTCCTCCTGCACACAACACCTGTTACCTTTCTTTCACCTGTCTCTGTTCAGGCCACACCTATTTTACTTACCAACCAATCTGCAATCCCTCATTCACTAGGCATGATTCCACTCGTACACAACACACAGACACATTTTACTTACCAATTGGCCATTTAGGCCCACCTCCAACTTACCTCTGCTCTGCCACCATCAGTCACCTGGTGCCGAACCCGGGATTTGAACCCTGGTTGCCTGCATGGAAGGCAGGCACTTACCCACTGGACCACACTGGTTTCCATGTATGTAGCCTATCAAATTGTCCTTATGTCATGGTCATCCTTTTCATGTGCAATGGAAGCCGCCGGGAAGGACACCAAGGCCTGTATGTTGCTTATAGTTACTACTGCAATCCCCTAGACCACTAAGGAGCTATAGCTCAAAGGTAAGTCTTCTACCTTTGGTGCAGACAGCCCTCACAGGCCAGAGTTCGAATCCTGCCAATGCTGTAGAGGTATCCCAAGGTGGAAATTTTCAAAAAGTGAAGGTTTTTTTTTTTGCTAAGATTTTTTTTTACTTGGTAACAGAGGAGAAAAGTGGACACTCTTTTTGGCATGTGTGTCCCAAAATTTCAAATGTTTTCCCTCATGACCTTCTACCAACCTCCCTATTTCTCAAGTAGGTGCAATAGGGACAAGGCCTTGTCTTCCTTTATCAATGTCTTCATTCTTTTTCCTTTAAGTTTGGTGAATTGCAGAGTGCAATTGTGATATTGGGGGTTATACTGAGCACAAGAATGTGAGGAAGGTGCTACACTTATTGTAAAATAGGTTGGATGATGGTGATTTTTCATTTTGGTGTGAATAACTCGCTCAAATCAGGGGTTTGGTGCCAGTGAGCTTGGATAGAAATAAAGGTCAAGTATGAGCTCTGGCTAATGAAATGATGGGTAAAGTTTGAGGCAAGCTAGAGTCCATTTATCAGGTGCAATAAGAAGCTAGAAAGATTGTTTTCTTTAAGAGACAGACAAGGGCAGAGTCAAGCCTTTGCTCTAGTAGGTCTGCATCATGCCTGCTGCAGGATGTGAAGGAATGGACCTCCACAGCAGTGCGCTGTGCTGGGCTGGGCTGGGCTGGGCTGGGCTGGGCCTGCCCTGGCACTGTGAATTAATCACCCACCTCCTTCCTTTGAGGAACGCTCACGAACGCCCACGAACGCCCACGAACGCCCTTGTTCTGTATACAGGCTGACAGCAGGCAATTTAGGACGCTGCTAAATGAGGGTGATGTTCCCATGTGCTTCCTTCGAGTGGCAAAATCCTTCGTCTAAGGCAGGTGGGCTTTTTTAAAATTTGGTTGAAGACCATTTGTTGGAGGCGGTATCACGGCAGAAGCCGCCGACCGTCTCAGAAGAAAGTATGCATGGGAGGATATTATTTGCATAGGACAGCCCTCTTCTCAGTCCCATTCTTATGCTGCAGTTGCCATGAAGTGTTACTAGAGGGCAGCAGTATGAACAAAAGAGCACACTGAGGCTTTTCTTCTGCTTGCTGACATGATTCTTGTTCATGGTGGTCTTGCAAGGCCTAAGGAGCGAAGGACTGCTTTGACTGAGGGGATGAGGAATGGCAGGCCTTTATTTGTGGTTCAGGGGGAATATTTGGAAGGTAAACAGCAAGATGAAAACGTCAAAGCATATATGTTTGCTGAGTGATTGAGTCTGTGTGTCACTTGTCTCTTTGAAGGGACATGTGAGAAAGGAACAGCAGCACCATAGACTTCAGATGGGAGAGAGCAAGCAAGGATGAATATTTCCCTCAAATCCAAATACTTACAGTACCTCAAAGATGACAAGTGCGATATGATGTTCTGCAATTGTAAGGATTTGCCATGTGTGGTAGATAAATATGCATAGTTAGTGAGGTTTTTCCCAGAATGTGAGTATCGTTAGGCTGGCAAATGTCAGGCACTCCTTTGGGAGTATGAGGCCAAGAAAAAATTTGGGAAGTTTGCTACAGTCATCTGTAGGATCGAAAGACACTGGGGAATCGTTACAGAGGGAGCCAGGCTGCACAAAATGTGGTAACAGTTGGACAGAAATCTTTAGCAGGGACTTTTGTCTACCCCCAATGTGGGACCAGGACCGCAGTACCTCTGTGTCTCTGAAACATATTTTGACCTCTGGACACCACCATCTCAATACCCCTCAAATGTTCCCCCCTGGTACCCCAGCTTTGGTAGTGCATCAACCAGGTTTCAATCATTTGAGTGACCACAAACACCCTTCCTATGTGCCTTCCATTTACATTCAGTCAGTAACCCAGCTGCTTCGTTCGCTGTTCAATCTCAAGTGACAGTTGGATGCACATTGCAGGGGTAAACAGGCATTTACCGTACTGTACAGGCCCTCTCAGTACATCCAGACTACACTTCTTAAAATCATAAATACATGTTTTGCCCGACAGTAAGGCCAGGCCTTTCCTCTGTAGTTCAAGGAGGAAAACATCAACTGAAGAGCATGCCAAAATTCTCTACAGACACTGCCAATCCTCACACTTCTGCCTATTTGCATGCCGAGGTTATTCACTATGACCCACCAAACCAATTGCAACAGTAGCCTCTCCCTGCCTCATTCGTATGCTCCGATGCCACCTTTATTTAGCAAGTGTTAGTGCTCTCGGATTTTGTAGCGCGATTCGCTATAGCCTCTGTTTTCAACAGAAATGTCCTAAAGGTACCTATACCAATCTGCAGGGTGGCGAGGAAGGGGGCTGCTGCTGCTGGCAGTAACATTTTGGGGCACCCCACCTGCAAAAATACAGCCAAATGCTCCTTGTTTTACCTTTCAATACCATAACTGCAGCAGAATCGTATGGTGACCCCTGTTGTTAATAGAAACTGTCAAACAGCTTCTTGCCCCCCCGTGGCCCCTAACCATTTGGGGTACACCCCATGAGGGAGGATCAGAGCAATAAAAACTAATGGTAGCCCCCCAAAAAGTACCTGGAAGCCAAGCCATTGTGTGCACCTCATCGCCTTCATGTTGCGCCTAAGCACCTTTTAATACTGCTCCCACAAATTTTGACTGCCCCCTCCCAACAGAAATCAGAGAGTATAGGGGGGTGCAGTAAAAAAGTATTTGCAGTACCCCACAATAAGTCAGGATCCTCCTCCCCTTCCTCTGCTCTCTGAACCCACCCATTCTGCCCAGGCTCCGCCTATACCCCTCCTCTCTGACCCCACCCACTCTGACTAGGCTCCTCCTATACCCCTCCTCTGTGACCCCTCCCACTCTGACTAGGCTCCTCCTATACCCCTCCTCTCTGACCCAGCTCCTCCTATACTCCTCCTCTCTAACCCCACCCACTCTGACTAGGCTCCTCCTATACCCCTCCTCTCTGACCCAGCTCCTCCTATACTCCTCTTCTCTGACCCCTCCCACTCTGACTAGGCTCCTCCTATACCCCTCCTCTCTGACCCCTCCCACGCTGACTAGGTTCCACCTACACCCCTCCTCTCTGACCTGGCTCCTCCTGAACCCCTCCTCTCTGACCCCTCCCACTCTGACTAGGTTCCACCTACACCACTCCTCTCTGACCTGGCTCCTCCTATACTCCTCCTCTCTGACCCCTCCCACTCTGACTAGGCTCCTCCTATACCCCTCTTCTCTGACCCCTCCCACTCTGACTAGGCTCCTCCTATACCCCTCCTCTCTGACCCAGCTCCTCCTATACTCCTCCTCTCTAACCCCACCCACTCTGACTAGGCTCCACCTATACCCCTCCTCTCTGACCCAGCTCCTCCTATACTCCTCCTCTCTGACCCCTCCCACTCTGACTAGGCTCCTCCTATACCCCTCCCACTCTGACTAGGTTCCACCTACACCCCTCCTCTCTGACCTGGCTCCTCCTGAACCCCTCCTCTCTGACCCCTCCCACTCTGACTAGGCTCCTCCTATACCCCTCCTCTCTGACCCAGCTCCTCCTATACTCCTCCTCTCTAACCCCTCCCACTCTGACTAGGCTCCACCTATACCCCTCCTCTCTGACCTGGCTCCTCCTAAACCCCTCCTCTAGGACCCCTCCCACTCTGACTAGGTTCCACCTACACCCCTCCTCTCTGACCTGGCTCCTCCTATACTCCTCCTCTCTGACCAGGCTCCTCCTATACCCCTTCTCTCTGACCCCACCCACTCCGACTAGGCTCCTCCTCCTCCTGCACACAACACCTGTTACCTTTCTTTCACCTGTCTCTGTTCAGGCCACACCTATTTTACTTACCAACCAATCTGCAATCCCTCATTCACTAGGCATGATTCCACTCGTACACAACACACAGACACATTTTACTTACCAATTGGCCATTTAGGCCCACCTCCAACTTACCTCTGCTCTGCCACCATCAGTCACCTGGTGCCGAACCCGGGATTTGAACCCTGGTTGCCTGCATGGAAGGCAGGCACTTACCCACTGGACCACACTGGTTTCCATGTATGTAGCCTATCAAATTGTCCTTATGTCATGGTCATCCTTTTCATGTGCAATGGAAGCCGCCGGGAAGGACACCAAGGCCTGTATGTTGCTTATAGTTACTACTGCAATCCCCTAGACCACTAAGGAGCTATAGCTCAAAGGTAAGTCTTCTACCTTTGGTGCAGACAGCCCTCACAGGCCAGGGTTCGAATCCTGCCAATGCTGTAGAGGTATCCCAAGGTGGAAATTTTCAAAAAGTGAAGGTTTTTTTTTTTGCTAAGATTTTTTTTTACTTGGTAACAGAGGAGAAAAGTGGACACTCTTTTTGGCATGTGTGTCCCAAAATTTCAAATGTTTTCCCTCATGACCTTCTACCAACCTCCCTATTTCTCAAGTAGGTGCAATAGGGACAAGGCCTTGTCTTCCTTTATCAATGTCTTCATTCTTTTTCCTTTAAGTTTGGTGAATTGCAGAGTGCAATTGTGATATTGGGGGTTATAACTGAGCACAAGAATGTGAGGAAGGTGCTACACTTATTGTAAAATAGGTTGGATGATGGTGATTTTTCATTTTGGTGTGAATAACTCGCTCAAATCAGGGGTTTGGTGCCAGTGAGCTTGGATAGAAATAAAGGTCAAGTATGAGCTCTGGCTAATGAAATGATGGGTCAAGTTTGAGGCAAGCTAGAGTCCATTTATCAGGTGCAATAAGAAGCTAGAAAGATTGTTTTCTTTAAGAGACAGACAAGGGCAGAGTCAAGCCTTTGCTCTAGTAGGTCTGCATCATGCCTGCTGCAGGATGTGAAGGAATGGACCTCCACAGCAGTGCGCTGTGCTGGGCTGGGCTGGGCTGGGCTGGGCTGGGCTGGGCCTGCCCTGGCACTGTGAATTAATCACCCACCTCCTTCCTTTGAGGAACGCTCACGAACGCCCACGAACGCCCACGAACGCCCTTGTTCTGTATACAGGCTGACAGCAGGCAATTTAGGACGCTGCTAAATGAGGGTGATGTCCCCATGTGCTTCCTTCGAGTGGCAAAATCCTTCGTCTAAGGCAGGTGGGCTTTTTTAAAATTTGGTTGAAGACCATTTGTTGGAGGCGGTATCACGGCAGAAGCCGCCGACCGTCTCAGAAGAAAGTATGCATGGGAGGATATTATTTGCATAGGACAGCCCTCTTCTCAGTCCCATTCTTATGCTGCAGTTGCCATGAAGTGTTACTAGAGGGCAGCAGTATGAACAAAAGAGCACACTGAGGCTTTTCTTCTGCTTGCTGACATGATTCTTGTTCATGGTGGTCTTGCAAGGCCTAAGGAGCGAAGGACTGCTTTGACTGAGGGGATGAGGAATGGCAGGCCTTTATTTGTGGTTCAGGGGGAATATTTGGAAGGTAAACAGCAAGATGAAAACGTCAAAGCATATATGTTTGCTGAGTGATTGAGTCTGTGTGTCACTTGTCTCTTTGAAGGGACATGTGAGAAAGGAACAGCAGCACCATAGACTTCAGATGGGAGAGAGCAAGCAAGGATGAATATTTCCCTCAAATCCAAATACTTACAGTACCTCAAAGATGACAAGTGCGATATGATGTTCTGCAATTGTAAGGATTTGCCATGTGTGGTAGATAAATATGCATAGTTAGTGAGGTTTTTCCCAGAATGTGAGTATCGTTAGGCTGGCAAATGTCAGGCACTCCTTTGGGAGTATGAGGCCAAGAAAAAATTTGGGAAGTTTGCTACAGTCATCTGTAGGATCGAAAGACACTGGGGAATCGTTACAGAGGGAGCCAGGCTGCACAAAATGTGGTAACAGTTGGACAGAAATCTTTAGCAGGGACTTTTGTCTACCCCCAATGTGGGACCAGGACCGCAGTACCTCTGTGTCTCTGAAACATATTTTGACCTCTGGACACCACCATCTCAATACCCCTCAAATGTTCCCCCCTGGTACCCCAGCTTTGGTAGTGCATCAACCAGGTTTCAATCATTTGAGTGACCACAAACACCCTTCCTATGTGCCTTCCATTTACATTCAGTCAGTAACCCAGCTGCTTCGTTCGCTGTTCAATCTCAAGTGACAGTTGGATGCACATTGCAGGGGTAAACAGGCATTTACCGTACTGTACAGGCCCTCTCAGTACATCCAGACTACACTTCTTAAAATCATAAATACATGTTTTGCCCGACAGTAAGGCCAGGCCTTTCCTCTGTAGTTCAAGGAGGAAAACATCAACTGAAGAGCATGCCAAAATTCTCTAAAGACACTGCCAATCCTCACACTTCTGCCTATTTGCATGCCGAGGTTATTCACTATGACCCACCAAACCAATTGCAACAGTAGCCTCTCCCTGCCTCATTCGTATGCTCCGATGCCACCTTTATTTAGCAAGTGTTAGTGCTCTCGGATTTTGTAGCGCGATTCGCTATAGCCTCTGTTTTCAACAGAAATGTCCTAAAGGTACCTATACCAATCTGCAGGGTGGCGAGGAAGGGGGCTGCTGCTGCTGGCAGTAACATTTTGGGGCACCCCACCTGCAAAAATACAGCCAAATGCTCCTTGTTTTACCTTTCAATACCATAACTGCAGCAGAATCGTATGGTGACCCCTGTTGTTAATAGAAACTGTCAAACAGCTTCTTGCCCCCCCGTGGCCCCTAACCATTTGGGGTACACCCCATGAGGGAGGATCAGAGCAATAAAAACTAATGGTAGCCCCCCAAAAAGTACCTGGAAGCCAAGCCATTGTGTGCACCTCATCGCCTTCATGTTGCGCCTAAGCACCTTTTAATACTGCTCCCACAAATTTTGACTGCCCCCTCCCAACAGAAATCAGAGAGTATAGGGGGGTGCAGTAAAAAAGTATTTGCAGTACCCCACAATAAGTCAGGATCCTCCTCCCCTTCCTCTGCTCTCTGAACCCACCCATTCTGCCCAGGCTCCGCCTATACCCCTCCTCTCTGACCCCACCCACTCTGACTAGGCTCCTCCTATACCCCTCCTCTGTGACCCCTCCCACTCTGACTAGGCTCCTCCTATACCCCTCCTCTCTGACCCAGCTCCTCCTATACTCCTCCTCTCTAACCCCACCCACTCTGACTAGGCTCCTCCTATTCCCCTCCTCTCTGACCCAGCTCCTCCTATACTCCTCCTCTCTGACCCCTCCCACTCTGACTAGGCTCCTCCTGAACCCCTTCTCTCTGACCCCACCCACTCCGACTAGGCTCCTCCTCCTCCTGCACACAACACCTGTTACCTTTCTTTCACCTGTCTCTGTTCAGGCCACACCTATTTTACTTACCAACCAATCTGCAATCCCTCATTTACTAGGCATGATTCCACTCGTACACAACACACAGACACATTTTACTTACCAATTGGCCATTTAGGCCCACCTCCAACTTACCTCTGCTCTGCCACCATCAGTCACCTGGTGCCGAACCCGGGATTTGAACCCTGGTTGCCTGCATGGAAGGCAGGCACTTACCCACTGGACCACACTGGTTTCCATGTATGTAGCCTATCAAATTGTCCTTATGTCATGGTCATCCTTTTCATGTGCAATGGAAGCCGCCGGGAAGGACACCAAGGCCTGTATGTTGCTTATAGTTACTACTGCAATCCCCTAGACCACTAAGGAGCTATAGCTCAAAGGTAAGTCTTCTGCCTTTGGTGCAGACAGCCCTCACAGGCCAGGGTTCGAATCCTGCCAATGCTGTAGAGGTATCCCAAGGTGGAAATTTTCAAAAAGTGAAGGTTTTTTTTTTTGCTAAGATTTTTTTTTACTTGGTAACAGAGGAGAAAAGTGGACACTCTTTTTGGCATGTGTGTCCCAAAATTTCAAATGTTTTCCCTCATGACCTTCTACCAACCTCCCTATTTCTCAAGTAGGTGCAATAGGGACAAGGCCTTGTCTTCCTTTATCAATGTCTTCATTCTTTTTCCTTTAAGTTTGGTGAATTGCAGAGTGCAATTGTGATATTGGGGGTTATAACTGAGCACAAGAATGTGAGGAAGGTGCTACACTTATTGTAAAATAGGTTGGATGATGGTGATTTTTCATTTTGGTGTGAATAACTCGCTCAAATCAGGGGTTTGGTGCCAGTGAGCTTGGATAGAAATAAAGGTCAAGTATGAGCTCTGGCTAATGAAATGATGGGTCAAGTTTGAGGCAAGCTAGAGTCCATTTATCAGGTGCAATAAGAAGCTAGAAAGATTGTTTTCTTTAAGAGACAGACAAGGGCAGAGTCAAGCCTTTGCTCTAGTAGGTCTGCATCATGCCTGCTGCAGGATGTGAAGGAATGGACCTCCACAGCAGTGCGCTGTGCTGGGCTGGGCTGGGCTGGGCTGGGCTGGGCCTGCCCTGGCACTGTGAATTAATCACCCACCTCCTTCCTTTGAGGAACGCTCACGAACGCCCACGAACGCCCTTGTTCTGTATACAGGCTGACAGCAGGCAATTTAGGACGCTGCTAAATGAGGGTGATGTCCCCATGTGCTTCCTTCGAGTGGCAAAATCCTTCGTCTAAGGCAGGTGGGCTTTTTTAAAATTTGGTTGAAGACCATTTGTTGGAGGCGGTATCACGGCAGAAGCCGCCGACCGTCTCAGAAGAAAGTATGCATGGGAGGATATTATTTGCATAGGACAGCCCTCTTCTCAGTCCCATTCTTATGCTGCAGTTGCCATGAAGTGTTACTAGAGGGCAGCAGTATGAACAAAAGAGCACACTGAGGCTTTTCTTCTGCTTGCTGACATGATTCTTGTTCATGGTGGTCTTGCAAGGCCTAAGGAGCGAAGGACTGCTTTGACTGAGGGGATGAGGAATGGCAGGCCTTTATTTGTGGTTCAGGGGGAATATTTGGAAGGTAAACAGCAAGATGAAAACGTCAAAGCATATATGTTTGCTGAGTGATTGAGTCTGTGTGTCACTTGTCTCTTTGAAGGGACATGTGAGAAAGGAACAGCAGCACCATAGACTTCAGATGGGAGAGAGCAAGCAAGGATGAATATTTCCCTCAAATCCAAATACTTACAGTACCTCAAAGATGACAAGTGCGATATGATGTTCTGCAATTGTAAGGATTTGCCATGTGTGGTAGATAAATATGCATAGTTAGTGAGGTTTTTCCCAGAATGTGAGTATCGTTAGGCTGGCAAATGTCAGGCACTCCTTTGGGAGTATGAGGCCAAGAAAAAATTTGGGAAGTTTGCTACAGTCATCTGTAGGATCGAAAGACACTGGGGAATCGTTACAGAGGGAGCCAGGCTGCACAAAATGTGGTAACAGTTGGACAGAAATCTTTAGCAGGGATTTTTGTCTACCCCCAATGTGGGACCAGGACCGCAGTACCTCTGTGTCTCTGAAACATATTTTGACCTCTGGACACCACCATCTCAATACCCCTCAAATGTTCCCCCCTGGTACCCCAGCTTTGGTAGTGCATCAACCAGGTTTCAATCATTTGAGTGACCACAAACACCCTTCCTATGTGCCTTCCATTTACATTCAGTCAGTAACCCAGCTGCTTCGTTCGCTGTTCAATCTCAAGTGACAGTTGGATGCACATTGCAGGGGTAAACAGGCATTTACCGTACTGTACAGGCCCTCTCAGTACATCCAGACTACACTTCTTAAAATCATAAATACATGTTTTGCCCGACAGTAAGGCCAGGCCTTTCCTCTGTAGTTCAAGGAGGAAAACATCAACTGAAGAGCATGCCAAAATTCTCTACAGACACTGCCAATCCTCACACTTCTGCCTATTTGCATGCCGAGGTTATTCACTATGACCCACCAAACCAATTGCAACAGTAGCCTCTCCCTGCCTCATTCGTATGCTCCGATGCCACCTTTATTTAGCAAGTGTTAGTGCTCTCGGATTTTGTAGCGCGATTCGCTATAGCCTCTGTTTTCAACAGAAATGTCCTAAAGGTACCTATACCAATCTGCAGGGTGGCGAGGAAGGGGGCTGCTGCTGCTGGCAGTAACATTTTGGGGCACCCCACCTGCAAACATACAGCCAAATGCTCCTTGTTTTACCTTTCAATACCATAACTGCAGCAGAATCGTATGGTGACCCCTGTTGTTAATAGAAACTGTCAAACAGCTTCTTGCCCCCCCGTGGCCCCTAACCATTTGGGGTACACCCCATGAGGGAGGATCAGAGCAATAAAAACTAATGGTAGCCCCCCAAAAAGTACCTGGAAGCCAAGCCATTGTGTGCACCTCATCGCCTTCATGTTGCGCCTAAGCACCTTTTAATACTGCTCCCACAAATTTTGACTGCCCCCTCCCAACAGAAATCAGAGAGTATAGGGGGGTGCAGTAAAAAAGTATTTGCAGTACCCCACAATAAGTCAGGATCCTCCTCCCCTTCCTCTGCTCTCTGAACCCACCCATTCTGCCCAGGCTCCGCCTATACCCCTCCTCTCTGACCCCACCCACTCTGACTAGGCTCCTCCTATACCCCTCCTCTGTGACCCCTCCCACTCTGACTAGGCTCCTCCTATACCCCTCCTCTCTGACCCAGCTCCTCCTATACTCCTCCTCTCTAACCCCACCCACTCTGACTAGGCTCCTCCTATACCCCTCCTCTCTGACCCAGCTCCTCCTATACTCCTCCTCTCTGACCCCTCCCACTCTGACTAGGCTCCTCCTATACCCCTCCTCTCTGACCCAGCTCCTCCTATACTCCTCCTCTCTGACCCCACCCACTCCGACTAGGCTCCTCCTCCTCCTGCACACAACACCTGTTACCTTTCTTTCACCTGTCTCTGTTCAGGCCACACCTATTTTACTTACCAACCAATCTGCAATCCCTCATTCACTAGGCATGATTCCACTCGTACACAACACACAGACACATTTTACTTACCAATTGGCCATTTAGGCCCACCTCCAACTTACCTCTGCTCTGCCACCATCAGTCACCTGGTGCCGAACCCGGGATTTGAACCCTGGTTGCCTGCATGGAAGGCAGGCACTTACCCACTGGACCACACTGGTTTCCATGTATGTAGCCTATCAAATTGTCCTTATGTCATGGTCATCCTTTTCATGTGCAATGGAAGCCGCCGGGAAGGACACCAAGGCCTGTATGTTGCTTATAGTTACTACTGCAGTCCCCTAGATCACTAAGGAGCTATAGCTCAAAGGTAAGTCTTCTACCTTTGGTGCAGACAGCCCTCACAGGCCAGGGTTCGAATCCTGCCAATGCTGTAGAGGTATCCCAAGGTGGAAATTTTCAAAAAGTGAATGTTTTTTTTTTTTGCTAAGATTTTTTTTTACTTGGTAACAGAGGAGAAAAGTGGACACTCTTTTTGGCATGTGTGTCCCAAAATTTCAAATGTTTTCCCTCATGACCTTCTACCAACCTCCCTATTTCTCAAGTAGGTGCAATAGGGACAAGGCCTTGTCTTCCTTTATCAATGTCTTCATTCTTTTTCCTTTAAGTTTGGTGAATTGCAGAGTGCAATTGTGATATTGGGGGTTATAACTGAGCACAAGAATGTGAGGAAGGTGCTACACTTATTGTAAAATAGGTTGGATGATGGTGATTTTTCATTTTGGTGTGAATAACTCGCTCAAATCAGGGGTTTGGTGCCAGTGAGCTTGGATAGAAATAAAGGTCAAGTATGAGCTCTGGCTAATGAAATGATGGGTCAAGTTTGAGGCAAGCTAGAGTCCATTTATCAGGTGCAATAAGAAGCTAGAAAGATTGTTTTCTTTAAGAGACAGACAAGGGCAGAGTCAAGCCTTTGCTCTAGTAGGTCTGCATCATGCCTGCTGCAGGATGTGAAGGAATGGACCTCCACAGCAGTGCGCTGTGCTGTGCTGGGCTGGGCTGGGCTGGGCTGGGCTGGGCTGGGCCTGCCCTGGCACTGTGAATTAATCACCCACCTCCTTCCTTTGAGGAACGCTCACGAACGCCCACGAACGCCCTTGTTCTGTATACAGGCTGACAGCAGGCAATTTAGGACGCTGCTAAATGAGGGTGATGTCCCCATGTGCTTCCTTCGAGTGGCAAAATCCTTCGTCTAAGGCAGGTGGGCTTTTTTAAAATTTGGTTGAAGACCATTTGTTGGAGGCGGTATCACGGCAGAAGCCGCAGACCGTCTCAGAAGAAAGTATGCATGGGAGGATATTATTTGCATAGGACAGCCCTCTTCTCAGTCCCATTCTTATGCTGCAGTTGCCATGAAGTGTTACTAGAGGGCAGCAGTATGAACAAAAGAGCACACTGAGGCTTTTCTTCTGCTTGCTGACATGATTCTTGTTCATGGTGGTCTTGCAAGGCCTAAGGAGCGAAGGACTGCTTTGACTGAGGGGATGAGGAATGGCAGGCCTTTATTTGTGGTTCAGGGGGAATATTTGGAAGGTAAACAGCAAGATGAAAACGTCAAAGCATATATGTTTGCTGAGTGATTGAGTCTGTGTGTCACTTGTCTCTTTGAAGGGACATGTGAGAAAGGAACAGCAGCACCATAGACTTCAGATGGGAGAGAGCAAGCAAGGATGAATATTTCCCTCAAATCCAAATACTTACAGTACCTCAAAGATGACAAGTGCGATATGATGTTCTGCAATTGTAAGGATTTGCCATGTGTGGTAGATAAATATGCATAGTTAGTGAGGTTTTTCCCAGAATGTGAGTATCGTTAGGCTGGCAAATGTCAGGCACTCCTTTGGGAGTATGAGGCCAAGAAAAAATTTGGGAAGTTTGCTACAGTCATCTGTAGGATCGAAAGACACTGGGGAATCGTTACAGAGGGAGAAAGGCTGCACAAAATGTGGTAACAGTTGGACAGAAATCTTTAGCAGGGACTTTTGTCTACCCCCAATGTGGGACCAGGACCGCAGTACCTCTGTGTCTCTGAAACATATTTTGACCTCTGGACACCACCATCTCAATACCCCTCAAATGTTCCCCCCTGGTACCCCAGCTTTGGTAGTGCATCAACCAGGTTTCAATCATTTGAGTGACCACAAACACCCTTCCTATGTGCCTTCCATTTACATTCAGTCAGTAACCCAGCTGCTTCGTTCGCTGTTCAATCTCAAGTGACAGTTGGATGCACATTGCAGGGGTAAACAGGCATTTACCGTACTGTACAGGCCCTCTCAGTACATCCAGACTACACTTCTTAAAATCATAAATACATGTTTTGCCCGACAGTAAGGCCAGGCCTTTCCTCTGTAGTTCAAGGAGGAAAACATCAACTGAAGAGCATGCCAAAATTCTCTACAGACACTGCCAATCCTCACACTTCTGCCTATTTGCATGCCGAGGTTATTCACTATGACCCACCAAACCAATTGCAACAGTAGCCTCTCCCTGCCTCATTCGTATGCTCCGATGCCACCTTTATTTAGCAAGTGTTAGTGCTCTCGGATTTTGTAGCGCGATTCGCTATAGCCTCTGTTTTCAACAGAAATGTCCTAAAGGTACCTATACCAATCTGCAGGGTGGCGAGGAAGGGGGCTGCTGCTGCTGGCAGTAACATTTTGGGGCACCCCACCTGCAAAAATACAGCCAAATGCTCCTTGTTTTACCTTTCAATACCATAACTGCAGCAGAATCGTATGGTGACCCCTGTTGTTAATAGACACTGTCAAACAGCTTCTTGCCCCCCCGTGGCCCCTAACCATTTGGGGTACACCCCATGAGGGAGGATCAGAGCAATAAAAACTAATGGTAGCCCCCCAAAAAGTACCTGGAAGCCAAGCCATTGTGTGCACCTCATCGCCTTCATGTTGCGCCTAAGCACCTTTTAATACTGCTCCCACAAATTTTGACTGCCCCCTCCCAACAGAAATCAGAGAGTATAGGGGGGTGCAGTAAAAAAGTATTTGCAGTACCCCACAATAAGTCAGGATCCTCCTCCCCTTCCTCTGCTCTCTGAACCCACCCATTCTGCCCAGGCTCCGCCTATACCCCTCCTCTCTGACCCCACCCACTCTGACTAGGCTCCTCCTATACCCCTCCTCTGTGACCCCTCCCACTCTGACTAGGCTCCTCCTATACCCCTCCTCTCTGACCCAGCTCCTCCTATACTCCTCCTCTCTAACCCCACCCACTCTGACTAGGCTCCTCCTATACCCCTCCTCTCTGACCCAGCTCCTCCTATACTCCTCCTCTCTGACCCCTCCCACTCTGACTAGGCTCCTCCTATACCCCTCCTCTCTGACCCAGCTCCTCCTATACTCCTCCTCTCTGACCCCACCCACTCCGACTAGGCTCCTCCTCCTCCTGCACACAACACCTGTTACCTTTCTTTCACCTGTCTCTGTTCAGGCCACACCTATTTTACTTACCAACCAATCTGCAATCCCTCATTCACTAGGCATGATTCCACTCGTACACAACACACAGACACATTTTACTTACCAATTGGCCATTTAGGCCCACCTCCAACTTACCTCTGCTCTGCCACCATCAGTCACCTGGTGCCGAACCCGGGATTTGAACCCTGGTTGCCTGCATGGAAGGCAGGCACTTACCCACTGGACCACACTGGTTTCCATGTATGTAGCCTATCAAATTGTCCTTATGTCATGGTCATCCTTTTCATGTGCAATGGAAGCCGCCGGGAAGGACACCAAGGCCTGTATGTTGCTTATAGTTACTACTGCAGTCCCCTAGATCACTAAGGAGCTATAGCTCAAAGGTAAGTCTTCTACCTTTGGTGCAGACAGCCCTCACAGGCCAGGGTTCGAATCCTGCCAATGCTGTAGAGGTATCCCAAGGTGGAAATTTTCAAAAAGTGAATGTTTTTTTTTTTTGCTAAGATTTTTTTTTACTTGGTAACAGAGGAGAAAAGTGGACACTCTTTTTGGCATGTGTGTCCCAAAATTTCAAATGTTTTCCCTCATGACCTTCTACCAACCTCCCTATTTCTCAAGTAGGTGCAATAGGGACAAGGCCTTGTCTTCCTTTATCAATGTCTTCATTCTTTTTCCTTTAAGTTTGGTGAATTGCAGAGTGCAATTGTGATATTGGGGGTTATAACTGAGCACAAGAATGTGAGGAAGGTGCTACACTTATTGTAAAATAGGTTGGATGATGGTGATTTTTCATTTTGGTGTGAATAACTCGCTCAAATCAGGGGTTTGGTGCCAGTGAGCTTGGATAGAAATAAAGGTCAAGTATGAGCTCTGGCTAATGAAATGATGGGTCAAGTTTGAGGCAAGCTAGAGTCCATTTATCAGGTGCAATAAGAAGCTAGAAAGATTGTTTTCTTTAAGAGACAGACAAGGGCAGAGTCAAGCCTTTGCTCTAGTAGGTCTGCATCATGCCTGCTGCAGGATGTGAAGGAATGGACCTCCACAGCAGTGCGCTGTGCTGTGCTGGGCTGGGCTGGGCTGGGCTGGGCTGGGCTGGGCCTGCCCTGGCACTGTGAATTAATCACCCACCTCCTTCCTTTGAGGAACGCTCACGAACGCCCACGAACGCCCTTGTTCTGTATACAGGCTGACAGCAGGCAATTTAGGACGCTGCTAAATGAGGGTGATGTCCCCATGTGCTTCCTTCGAGTGGCAAAATCCTTCGTCTAAGGCAGGTGGGCTTTTTTAAAATTTGGTTGAAGACCATTTGTTGGAGGCGGTATCACGGCAGAAGCCGCAGACCGTCTCAGAAGAAAGTATGCATGGGAGGATATTATTTGCATAGGACAGCCCTCTTCTCAGTCCCATTCTTATGCTGCAGTTGCCATGAAGTGTTACTAGAGGGCAGCAGTATGAACAAAAGAGCACACTGAGGCTTTTCTTCTGCTTGCTGACATGATTCTTGTTCATGGTGGTCTTGCAAGGCCTAAGGAGCGAAGGACTGCTTTGACTGAGGGGATGAGGAATGGCAGGCCTTTATTTGTGGTTCAGGGGGAATATTTGGAAGGTAAACAGCAAGATGAAAACGTCAAAGCATATATGTTTGCTGAGTGATTGAGTCTGTGTGTCACTTGTCTCTTTGAAGGGACATGTGAGAAAGGAACAGCAGCACCATAGACTTCAGATGGGAGAGAGCAAGCAAGGATGAATATTTCCCTCAAATCCAAATACTTACAGTACCTCAAAGATGACAAGTGCGATATGATGTTCTGCAATTGTAAGGATTTGCCATGTGTGGTAGATAAATATGCATAGTTAGTGAGGTTTTTCCCAGAATGTGAGTATCGTTAGGCTGGCAAATGTCAGGCACTCCTTTGGGAGTATGAGGCCAAGAAAAAATTTGGGAAGTTTGCTACAGTCATCTGTAGGATCGAAAGACACTGGGGAATCGTTACAGAGGGAGAAAGGCTGCACAAAATGTGGTAACAGTTGGACAGAAATCTTTAGCAGGGACTTTTGTCTACCCCCAATGTGGGACCAGGACCGCAGTACCTCTGTGTCTCTGAAACATATTTTGACCTCTGGACACCACCATCTCAATACCCCTCAAATGTTCCCCCCTGGTACCCCAGCTTTGGTAGTGCATCAACCAGGTTTCAATCATTTGAGTGACCACAAACACCCTTCCTATGTGCCTTCCATTTACATTCAGTCAGTAACCCAGCTGCTTCGTTCGCTGTTCAATCTCAAGTGACAGTTGGATGCACATTGCAGGGGTAAACAGGCATTTACCGTACTGTACAGGCCCTCTCAGTACATCCAGACTACACTTCTTAAAATCATAAATACATGTTTTGCCCGACAGTAAGGCCAGGCCTTTCCTCTGTAGTTCAAGGAGGAAAACATCAACTGAAGAGCATGCCAAAATTCTCTACAGACACTGCCAATCCTCACACTTCTGCCTATTTGCATGCCGAGGTTATTCACTATGACCCACCAAACCAATTGCAACAGTAGCCTCTCCCTGCCTCATTCGTATGCTCCGATGCCACCTTTATTTAGCAAGTGTTAGTGCTCTCGGATTTTGTAGCGCGATTCGCTATAGCCTCTGTTTTCAACAGAAATGTCCTAAAGGTACCTATACCAATCTGCAGGGTGGCGAGGAAGGGGGCTGCTGCTGCTGGCAGTAACATTTTGGGGCACCCCACCTGCAAAAATACAGCCAAATGCTCCTTGTTTTACCTTTCAATACCATAACTGCAGCAGAATCGTATGGTGACCCCTGTTGTTAATAGAAACTGTCAAACAGCTTCTTGCCCCCCCGTGGCCCCTAACCATTTGGGGTACACCCCATGAGGGAGGATCAGAGCAATAAAAACTAATGGTAGCCCCCCAAAAAGTACCTGGAAGCCAAGCCATTGTGTGCACCTCATCGCCTTCATGTTGCGCCTAAGCACCTTTTAATACTGCTCCCACAAATTTTGACTGCCCCCTCCCAACAGAAATCAGAGAGTATAGGGGGGTGCAGTAAAAAAGTATTTGCAGTACCCCACAATAAGTCAGGATCCTCCTCCCCTTCCTCTGCTCTCTGAACCCACCCATTCTGCCCAGGCTCCGCCTATACCCCTCCTCTCTGACCCCACCCACTCTGACTAGGCTCCTCCTATACCCCTCCTCTGTGACCCCTCCCACTCTGACTAGGCTCCTCCTATACCCCTCCTCTCTGACCCAGCTCCTCCTATACTCCTCCTCTCTAACCCCACCCACTCTGACTAGGCTCCACCTATACTCCTCCTCTCTGACCCAGCTCCTCCTATACTCCTCCTCTCTGACCCCTCCCACTCTGACTAGGCTCCTCCTATACCCCTCCTCTCTGACCCCTCCCACACTGACTAGGTTCCACCTACACCCCTCCTCTCTGACCTGGCTCCTCCTATACTCCTCCTCTCTAACCCCACCCACTCTGACTAGGCTCCACCTATACCCCTCCTCTCTGACCTGGCTCCTCCTGAACCCCTCCTCTAGGACCCCTCCCACTCTGACTAGGTTCCACCTACACCCCTCCTCTCTGACCTGGCTCCTCCTATACTCCTCCTCTCTGACCAGGCTCCTCCTATACCCCTTCTCTCTGACCCCACCCACTCCGACTAGGCTCCTCCTCCTCCTGCACACAACACCTGTTACCTTTCTTTCACCTGTCTCTGTTCAGGCCACACCTATTTTACTTACCAACCAATCTGCAATCCCTCATTCACTAGGCATGATTCCACTCGTACACAGACACATTTTACTTACCAATTGGCCATTTAGGCCCACCTCCAACTTACCTCTGCTCTGCCACCATCAGTCACCTGGTGCCGAACCCGGGATTTGAACCCTGGTTGCCTGCATGGAAGGCAGGCACTTACCCACTGGACCACACTGGTTTCCATGTATGTAGCCTATCAAATTGTCCTTATGTCATGGTCATCCTTTTCATGTGCAATGGAAGCCGCCGGGAAGGACACCAAGGCCTGTATGTTGCTTATAGTTACTACTGCAATCCCCTAGACCACTAAGGAGCTATAGCTCAAAGGTAAGTCTTCTACCTTTGGTGCAGACAGCCCTCACAGGCCAGGGTTCGAATCCTGCCAATGCTGTAGAGGTATCCCAAGGTGGAAATTTTCAAAAAGTGAAGGTTTTTTTTTTTGCTAAGATTTTTTTTTACTTGGTAACAGAGGAGAAAAGTGGACACTCTTTTTGGCATGTGTGTCCCAAAATTTCAAATGTTTTCCCTCATGACCTTCTACCAACCTCCCTATTTCTCAAGTAGGTGCAATAGGGACAAGGCCTTGTCTTCCTTTATCAATGTCTTCATTCTTTTTCCTTTAAGTTTGGTGAATTGCAGAGTGCAATTGTGATATTGGGGGTTATAACTGAGCACAAGAATGTGAGGAAGGTGCTACACTTATTGTAAAATAGGTTGGATGATGGTGATTTTTCATTTTGGTGTGAATAACTCGCTCAAATCAGGGGTTTGGTGCCAGTGAGCTTGGATAGAAATAAAGGTCAAGTATGAGCTCTGGCTAATGAAATGATGGGTCAAGTTTGAGGCAAGCTAGAGTCCATTTATCAGGTGCAATAAGAAGCTAGAAAGATTGTTTTCTTTAAGAGACAGACAAGGGCAGAGTCAAGCCTTTGCTCTAGTAGGTCTGCATCATGCCTGCTGCAGGATGTGAAGGAATGGACCTCCACAGCAGTGCGCTGTGCTGGGCTGGGCTGGGCCTGCCCTGGCACTGTGAATTAATCACCCACCTCCTTCCTTTGAGGAACGCTCACGAACGCCCACGAACGCCCTTGTTCTGTATACAGGCTGACAGCAGGCAATTTAGGACGCTGCTAAATGAGGGTGATGTCCCCATGTGCTTCCTTCGAGTGGCAAAATCCTTCGTCTAAGGCAGGTGGGCTTTTTTAAAATTTGGTTGAAGACCATTTGTTGGAGGCGGTATCACGGCAGAAGCCGCCGACCGTCTCAGAAGAAAGTATGCATGGGAGGATATTATTTGCATAGGACAGCCCTCTTCTCAGTCCCATTCTTATGCTGCAGTTGCCATGAAGTGTTACTAGAGGGCAGCAGTATGAACAAAAGAGCACACTGAGGCTTTTCTTCTGCTTGCTGACATGATTCTTGTTCATGGTGGTCTTGCAAGGCCTAAGGAGCGAAGGACTGCTTTGACTGAGGGGATGAGGAATGGCAGGCCTTTATTTGTGGTTCAGGGGGAATATTTGGAAGGTAAACAGCAAGATGAAAACGTCAAAGCATATATGTTTGCTGAGTGATTGAGTCTGTGTGTCACTTGTCTCTTTGAAGGGACATGTGAGAAAGGAACAGCAGCACCATAGACTTCAGATGGGAGAGAGCAAGCAAGGATGAATATTTCCCTCAAATCCAAATACTTACAGTACCTCAAAGATGACAAGTGCGATATGATGTTCTGCAATTGTAAGGATTTGCCATGTGTGGTAGATAAATATGCATAGTTAGTGAGGTTTTTCCCAGAATGTGAGTATCGTTAGGCTGGCAAATGTCAGGCACTCCTTTGGGAGTATGAGGCCAAGAAAAAATTTGGGAAGTTTGCTACAGTCATCTGTAGGATCGAAAGACACTGGGGAATCGTTACAGAGGGAGCCAGGCTGCACAAAATGTGGTAACAGTTGGACAGAAATCTTTAGCAGGGATTTTTGTCTACCCCCAATGTGGGACCAGGACCGCAGTACCTCTGTGTCTCTGAAACATATTTTGACCTCTGGACACCACCATCTCAATACCCCTCAAATGTTCCCCCCTGGTACCCCAGCTTTGGTAGTGCATCAACCAGGTTTCAATCATTTGAGTGACCACAAACACCCTTCCTATGTGCCTTCCATTTACATTCAGTCAGTAACCCAGCTGCTTCGTTCGCTGTTCAATCTCAAGTGACAGTTGGATGCACATTGCAGGGGTAAACAGGCATTTACCGTACTGTACAGGCCCTCTCAGTACATCCAGACTACACTTCTTAAAATCATAAATACATGTTTTGCCCGACAGTAAGGCCAGGCCTTTCCTCTGTAGTTCAAGGAGGAAAACATCAACTGAAGAGCATGCCAAAATTCTCTACAGACACTGCCAATCCTCACACTTCTGCCTATTTGCATGCCGAGGTTATTCACTATGACCCACCAAACCAATTGCAACAGTAGCCTCTCCCTGCCTCATTCGTATGCTCCGATGCCACCTTTATTTAGCAAGTGTTAGTGCTCTCGGATTTTGTAGCTCGATTCGCTATAGCCTCTGTTTTCAACAGAAATGTCCTAAAGGTACCTATACCAATCTGCAGGGTGGCGAGGAAGGGGGCTGCTGCTGCTGGCAGTAACATTTTGGGGCACCCCACCTGCAAAAATACAGCCAAATGCTCCTTGTTTTACCTTTCAATACCATAACTGCAGCAGAATCGTATGGTGACCCCTGTTGTTAATAGAAACTGTCAAACAGCTTCTTGCCCCCCCGTGGCCCCTAACCATTTGGGGTACACCCCATGAGGGAGGATCAGAGCAATAAAAACTAATGGTAGCCCCCCAAAAAGTACCTGGAAGCCAAGCCATTGTGTGCACCTCATCGCCTTCATGTTGCGCCTAAGCACCTTTTAATACTGCTCCCACAAATTTTGACTGCCCCCTCCCAACAGAAATCAGAGAGTATAGGGGGGTGCAGTAAAAAAGTATTTGCAGTACCCCACAATAAGTCAGGATCCTCCTCCCCTTCCTCTGCTCTCTGAACCCACCCATTCTGCCCAGGCTCCGCCTATACCCCTCCTCTCTGACCCCACCCACTCTGACTAGGCTCCTCCTATACCCCTCCTCTGTGACCCCTCCCACTCTGACTAGGCTCCTCCTATACCCCTCCTCTCTGACCCAGCTCCTCCTATACTCCTCCTCTCTAACCCCACCCACTCTGACTAGGCTCCTCCTATACCCCTCCTCTCTGACCCAGCTCCTCCTATACTCCTCCTCTCTGACCCCTCCCACTCTGACTAGGCTCCTCCTATACCCCTCCTCTCTGACCCAGCTCCTCCTATACTCCTCCTCTCTGACCCCACCCACTCCGACTAGGCTCCTCCTCCTCCTGCACACAACACCTGTTACCTTTCTTTCACCTGTCTCTGTTCAGGCCACACCTATTTTACTTACCAACCAATCTGCAATCCCTCATTCACTAGGCATGATTCCACTCGTACACAACACACAGACACATTTTACTTACCAATTGGCCATTTAGGCCCACCTCCAACTTACCTCTGCTCTGCCACCATCAGTCACCTGGTGCCGAACCCGGGATTTGAACCCTGGTTGCCTGCATGGAAGGCAGGCACTTACCCACTGGACCACACTGGTTTCCATGTATGTAGCCTATCAAATTGTCCTTATGTCATGGTCATCCTTTTCATGTGCAATGGAAGCCGCCGGGAAGGACACCAAGGCCTGTATGTTGCTTATAGTTACTACTGCAGTCCCCTAGACCACTAAGGAGCTATAGCTCAAAGGTAAGTCTTCTACCTTTGGTGCAGACAGCCCTCACAGGCCAGGGTTCGAATCCTGCCAATGCTGTAGAGGTATCCCAAGGTGGAAATTTTCAAAAAGTGAATGTTTTTTTTTTTTGCTAAGATTTTTTTTTACTTGGTAACAGAGGAGAAAAGTGGACACTCTTTTTGGCATGTGTGTCCCAAAATTTCAAATGTTTTCCCTCATGACCTTCTACCAACCTCCCTATTTCTCAAGTAGGTGCAATAGGGACAAGGCCTTGTCTTCCTTTATCAATGTCTTCATTCTTTTTCCTTTAAGTTTGGTGAATTGCAGAGTGCAATTGTGATATTGGGGGTTATAACTGAGCACAAGAATGTGAGGAAGGTGCTACACTTATTGTAAAATAGGTTGGATGATGGTGATTTTTCATTTTGGTGTGAATAACTCGCTCAAATCAGGGGTTTGGTGCCAGTGAGCTTGGATAGAAATAAAGGTCAAGTATGAGCTCTGGCTAATGAAATGATGGGTCAAGTTTGAGGCAAGCTAGAGTCCATTTATCAGGTGCAATAAGAAGCTAGAAAGATTGTTTTCTTTAAGAGACAGACAAGGGCAGAGTCAAGCCTTTGCTCTAGTAGGTCTGCATCATGCCTGCTGCAGGATGTGAAGGAATGGACCTCCACAGCAGTGCGCTGTGCTGTGCTGGGCTGGGCTGGGCTGGGCTGGGCTTGGCTGGGCCTGCCCTGGCACTGTGAATTAATCACCCACCTCCTTCCTTTGAGGAACGCTCACGAACGCCCACGAACGCCCTTGTTCTGTATACAGGCTGACAGCAGGCAATTTAGGACGCTGCTAAATGAGGGTGATGTCCCCATGTGCTTCCTTCGAGTGGCAAAATCCTTCGTCTAAGGCAGGTGGGCTTTTTTAAAATTTGGTTGAAGACCATTTGTTGGAGGCGGTATCACGGCAGAAGCCGCAGACCGTCTCAGAAGAAAGTATGCATGGGAGGATATTATTTGCATAGGACAGCCCTCTTCTCAGTCCCATTCTTATGCTGCAGTTGCCATGAAGTGTTACTAGAGGGCAGCAGTATGAACAAAAGAGCACACTGAGGCTTTTCTTCTGCTTGCTGACATGATTCTTGTTCATGGTGGTCTTGCAAGGCCTAAGGAGCGAAGGACTGCTTTGACTGAGGGGATGAGGAATGGCAGGCCTTTATTTGTGGTTCAGGGGGAATATTTGGAAGGTAAACAGCAAGATGAAAACGTCAAAGCATATATGTTTGCTGAGTGATTGAGTCTGTGTGTCACTTGTCTCTTTGAAGGGACATGTGAGAAAGGAACAGCAGCACCATAGACTTCAGATGGGAGAGAGCAAGCAAGGATGAATATTTCCCTCAAATCCAAATACTTACAGTACCTCAAAGATGACAAGTGCGATATGATGTTCTGCAATTGTAAGGATTTGCCATGTGTGGTAGATAAATATGCATAGTTAGTGAGGTTTTTCCCAGAATGTGAGTATCGTTAGGCTGGCAAATGTCAGGCACTCCTTTGGGAGTATGAGGCCAAGAAAAAATTTGGGAAGTTTGCTACAGTCATCTGTAGGATCGAAAGACACTGGGGAATCGTTACAGAGGGAGAAAGGCTGCACACAATGTGGTAACAGTTGGACAGAAATCTTTAGCAGGGACTTTTGTCTACCCCCAATGTGGGACCAGGACCGCAGTACCTCTGTGTCTCTGAAACATATTTTGACCTCTGGACACCACCATCTCAATACCCCTCAAATGTTCCCCCCTGGTACCCCAGCTTTGGTAGTGCATCAACCAGGTTTCAATCATTTGAGTGACCACAAACACCCTTCCTATGTGCCTTCCATTTACATTCAGTCAGTAACCCAGCTGCTTCGTTCGCTGTTCAATCTCAAGTGACAGTTGGATGCACATTGCAGGGGTAAACAGGCATTTACCGTACTGTACAGGCCCTCTCAGTACATCCAGACTACACTTCTTAAAATCATAAATACATGTTTTGCCCGACAGTAAGGCCAGGCCTTTCCTCTGTAGTTCAAGGAGGAAAACATCAACTGAAGAGCATGCCAAAATTCTCTACAGACACTGCCAATCCTCACACTTCTGCCTATTTGCATGCCGAGGTTATTCACTATGACCCACCAAACCAATTGCAACAGTAGCCTCTCCCTGCCTCATTCGTATGCTCCGATGCCACCTTTATTTAGCAAGTGTTAGTGCTCTCGGATTTTGTAGCGCGATTCGCTATAGCCTCTGTTTTCAACAGAAATGTCCTAAAGGTACCTATACCAATCTGCAGGGTGGCGAGGAAGGGGGCTGCTGCTGCTGGCAGTAACATTTTGGGGCACCCCACCTGCAAAAATACAGCCAAATGCTCCTTGTTTTACCTTTCAATACCATAACTGCAGCAGAATCGTATGGTGACCCCTGTTGTTAATAGAAACTGTCAAACAGCTTCTTGCCCCCCCGTGGCCCCTAACCATTTGGGGTACACCCCATGAGGGAGGATCAGAGCAATAAAAACTAATGGTAGCCCCCCAAAAAGTACCTGGAAGCCAAGCCATTGTGTGCACCTCATCGCCTTCATGTTGCGCCTAAGCACCTTTTAATACTGCTCCCACAAATTTTGACTGCCCCCTCCCAACAGAAATCAGAGAGTATAGGGGGGTGCAGTAAAAAAGTATTTGCAGTACCCCACAATAAGTCAGGATCCTCCTCCCCTTCCTCTGCTCTCTGAACCCACCCATTCTGCCCAGGCTCCGCCTATACCCCTCCTCTCTGACCCCACCCACTCTGACTAGGCTCCTCCTATACCCCTCCTCTGTGACCCCTCCCACTCTGACTAGGCTCCTCCTATACCCCTCCTCTCTGACCCAGCTCCTCCTATACTCCTCCTCTCTAACCCCACCCACTCTGACTAGGCTCCACCTATACTCCTCCTCTCTGACCCAGCTCCTCCTATACTCCTCCTCTCTGACCCCTCCCACTCTGACTAGGCTCCTCCTATACCCCTCCTCTCTGACCCCTCCCACGCTGACTAGGTTCCACCTACACCCCTCCTCTCTGACCTGGCTCCTCCTATACTCCTCCTCTCTAACCCCACCCACTCTGACTAGGCTCCACCTATACCCCTCCTCTCTGACCTGGCTCCTCCTGAACCCCTCCTCTAGGACCCCTCCCACTCTGACTAGGTTCCACCTACACCCCTCCTCTCTGACCTGGCTCCTCCTATACTCCTCCTCTCTGACCAGGCTCCTCCTATACCCCTTCTCTCTGACCCCACCCACTCCGACTAGGCTCCTCCTCCTCCTGCACACAACACCTGTTACCTTTCTTTCACCTGTCTCTGTTCAGGCCACACCTATTTTACTTACCAACCAATCTGCAATCCCTCATTCACTAGGCATGATTCCACTCGTACACAGACACATTTTACTTACCAATTGGCCATTTAGGCCCACCTCCAACTTACCTCTGCTCTGCCACCATCAGTCACCTGGTGCCGAACCCGGGATTTGAACCCTGGTTGCCTGCATGGAAGGCAGGCACTTACCCACTGGACCACACTGGTTTCCATGTATGTAGCCTATCAAATTGTCCTTATGTCATGGTCATCCTTTTCATGTGCAATGGAAGCCGCCGGGAAGGACACCAAGGCCTGTATGTTGCTTATAGTTACTACTGCAATCCCCTAGACCACTAAGGAGCTATAGCTCAAAGGTAAGTCTTCTACCTTTGGTGCAGACAGCCCTCACAGGCCAGGGTTCGAATCCTGCCAATGCTGTAGAGGTATCCCAAGGTGGAAATTTTCAAAAAGTGAAGGTTTTTTTTTTTGCTAAGATTTTTTTTTACTTGGTAACAGAGGAGAAAAGTGGACACTCTTTTTGGCATGTGTGTCCCAAAATTTCAAATGTTTTCCCTCATGACCTTCTACCAACCTCCCTATTTCTCAAGTAGGTGCAATAGGGACAAGGCCTTGTCTTCCTTTATCAATGTCTTCATTCTTTTTCCTTTAAGTTTGGTGAATTGCAGAGTGCAATTGTGATATTGGGGGTTATAACTGAGCACAAGAATGTGAGGAAGGTGCTACACTTATTGTAAAATAGGTTGGATGATGGTGATTTTTCATTTTGGTGTGAATAACTCGCTCAAATCAGGGGTTTGGTGCCAGTGAGCTTGGATAGAAATAAAGGTCAAGTATGAGCTCTGGCTAATGAAATGATGGGTCAAGTTTGAGGCAAGCTAGAGTCCATTTATCAGGTGCAATAAGAAGCTAGAAAGATTGTTTTCTTTAAGAGACAGACAAGGGCAGAGTCAAGCCTTTGCTCTAGTAGGTCTGCATCATGCCTGCTGCAGGATGTGAAGGAATGGACCTCCACAGCAGTGCGCTGTGCTGGGCTGGGCTGGGCCTGCCCTGGCACTGTGAATTAATCACCCACCTCCTTCCTTTGAGGAACGCTCACGAACGCCCACGAACGCCCTTGTTCTGTATACAGGCTGACAGCAGGCAATTTAGGACGCTGCTAAATGAGGGTGATGTCCCCATGTGCTTCCTTCGAGTGGCAAAATCCTTCGTCTAAGGCAGGTGGGCTTTTTTAAAATTTGGTTGAAGACCATTTGTTGGAGGCGGTATCACGGCAGAAGCCGCCGACCGTCTCAGAAGAAAGTATGCATGGGAGGATATTATTTGCATAGGACAGCCCTCTTCTCAGTCCCATTCTTATGCTGCAGTTGCCATGAAGTGTTACTAGAGGGCAGCAGTATGAACAAAAGAGCACACTGAGGCTTTTCTTCTGCTTGCTGACATGATTCTTGTTCATGGTGGTCTTGCAAGGCCTAAGGAGCGAAGGACTGCTTTGACTGAGGGGATGAGGAATGGCAGGCCTTTATTTGTGGTTCAGGGGGAATATTTGGAAGGTAAACAGCAAGATGAAAACGTCAAAGCATATATGTTTGCTGAGTGATTGAGTCTGTGTGTCACTTGTCTCTTTGAAGGGACATGTGAGAAAGGAACAGCAGCACCATAGACTTCAGATGGGAGAGAGCAAGCAAGGATGAATATTTCCCTCAAATCCAAATACTTACAGTACCTCAAAGATGACAAGTGCGATATGATGTTCTGCAATTGTAAGGATTTGCCATGTGTGGTAGATAAATATGCATAGTTAGTGAGGTTTTTCCCAGAATGTGAGTATCGTTAGGCTGGCAAATGTCAGGCACTCCTTTGGGAGTATGAGGCCAAGAAAAAATTTGGGAAGTTTGCTACAGTCATCTGTAGGATCGAAAGACACTGGGGAATCGTTACAGAGGGAGCCAGGCTGCACAAAATGTGGTAACAGTTGGACAGAAATCTTTAGCAGGGATTTTTGTCTACCCCCAATGTGGGACCAGGACCGCAGTACCTCTGTGTCTCTGAAACATATTTTGACCTCTGGACACCACCATCTCAATACCCCTCAAATGTTCCCCCCTGGTACCCCAGCTTTGGTAGTGCATCAACCAGGTTTCAATCATTTGAGTGACCACAAACACCCTTCCTATGTGCCTTCCATTTACATTCAGTCAGTAACCCAGCTGCTTCGTTCGCTGTTCAATCTCAAGTGACAGTTGGATGCACATTGCAGGGGTAAACAGGCATTTACCGTACTGTACAGGCCCTCTCAGTACATCCAGACTACACTTCTTAAAATCATAAATACATGTTTTGCCCGACAGTAAGGCCAGGCCTTTCCTCTGTAGTTCAAGGAGGAAAACATCAACTGAAGAGCATGCCAAAATTCTCTACAGACACTGCCAATCCTCACACTTCTGCCTATTTGCATGCCGAGGTTATTCACTATGACCCACCAAACCAATTGCAACAGTAGCCTCTCCCTGCCTCATTCGTATGCTCCGATGCCACCTTTATTTAGCAAGTGTTAGTGCTCTCGGATTTTGTAGCGCGATTCGCTATAGCCTCTGTTTTCAACAGAAATGTCCTAAAGGTACCTATACCAATCTGCAGGGTGGCGAGGAAGGGGGCTGCTGCTGCTGGCAGTAACATTTTGGGGCACCCCACCTGCAAAAATACAGCCAAATGCTCCTTGTTTTACCTTTCAATACCATAACTGCAGCAGAATCGTATGGTGACCCCTGTTGTTAATAGAAACTGTCAAACAGCTTCTTGCCCCCCCGTGGCCCCTAACCATTTGGGGTACACCCCATGAGGGAGGATCAGAGCAATAAAAACTAATGGTAGCCCCCCAAAAAGTACCTGGAAGCCAAGCCATTGTGTGCACCTCATCGCCTTCATGTTGCGCCTAAGCACCTTTTAATACTGCTCCCACAAATTTTGACTGCCCCCTCCCAACAGAAATCAGAGAGTATAGGGGGGTGCAGTAAAAAAGTATTTGCAGTACCCCACAATAAGTCAGGATCCTCCTCCCCTTCCTCTGCTCTCTGAACCCACCCATTCTGCCCAGGCTCCGCCTATACCCCTCCTCTCTGACCCCACCCACTCTGACTAGGCTCCTCCTATACCCCTCCTCTGTGACCCCTCCCACTCTGACTAGGCTCCTCCTATACCCCTCCTCTCTGACCCAGCTCCTCCTATACTCCTCCTCTCTAACCCCACCCACTCTGACTAGGCTCCTCCTATACCCCTCCTCTCTGACCCAGCTCCTCCTATACTCCTCCTCTCTGACCCCTCCCACTCTGACTAGGCTCCTCCTATACCCCTCCTCTCTGACCCCTCCCACGCTGACTAGGTTCCACCTACACCCCTCCTCTCTGACCTGGCTCCTCCTGAACCCCTCCTCTCTGACCCCTCCCACTCTGACTAGGCTCCTCCTGAACCCCTCCTCTCTGACCCCTCCCACTCTGACTAGGCTCCTCCTATACCCCTCCTCTCTGACCCAGCTCCTCCTATACTCCTCCTCTCTAACCCCACCCACTCTGACTAGGCTCCACCTATACCCCTCCTCTCTGACCTGGCTCCTCCTGAACCCCTCCTCTAGGACCCCTCCCACTCTGACTAGGTTCCACCTACACCCCTCCTCTCTGACCTGGCTCCTCCTATACTCCTCCTCTCTGACCAGGCTCCTCCTATACCCCTTCTCTCTGACCCCACCCACTCCGACTAGGCTCCTCCTCCTCCTGCACACAACACCTGTTACCTTTCTTTCACCTGTCTCTGTTCAGGCCACACCTATTTTACTTACCAACCAATCTGCAATCCCTCATTCACTAGGCATGATTCCACTCGTACACAACACACAGACACATTTTACTTACCAATTGGCCATTTAGGCCCACCTCCAACTTACCTCTGCTCTGCCACCATCAGTCACCTGGTGCCGAACCCGGGATTTGAACCCTGGTTGCCTGCATGGAAGGCAGGCACTTACCCACTGGACCACACTGGTTTCCATGTATGTAGCCTATGAAATTGTCCTTATGTCATGGTCATCCTTTTCATGTGCAATGGAAGCCGCCGGGAAGGACACCAAGGCCTGTATGTTGCTTATAGTTACTACTGCAATCCCCTAGACCACTAAGGAGCTATAGCTCAAAGGTAAGTCTTCTACCTTTGGTGCAGACAGCCCTCACAGGCCAGGGTTCGAATCCTGCCAATGCTGTAGAGGTATCCCAAGGTGGAAATTTTCAAAAAGTGAAGGTTTTTTTTTTTGCTAAGATTTTTTTTTACTTGGTAACAGAGGAGAAAAGTGGACACTCTTTTTGGCATGTGTGTCCCAAAATTTCAAATGTTTTCCCTCATGACCTTCTACCAACCTCCCTATTTCTCAAGTAGGTGCAATAGGGACAAGGCCTTGTCTTCCTTTATCAATGTCTTCATTCTTTTTCCTTTAAGTTTGGTGAATTGCAGAGTGCAATTGTGATATTGGGGGTTATAACTGAGCACAAGAATGTGAGGAAGGTGCTACACTTATTGTAAAATAGGTTGGATGATGGTGATTTTTCATTTTGGTGTGAATAACTCGCTCAAATCAGGGGTTTGGTGGCAGTGAGCTTGGATAGAAATAAAGGTCAAGTATGAGCTCTGGCTAATGAAATGATGGGTCAAGTTTGAGGCAAGCTAGAGTCCATTTATCAGGTGCAATAAGAAGCTAGAAAGATTGTTTTCTTTAAGAGACAGACAAGGGCAGAGTCAAGCCTTTGCTCTAGTAGGTCTGCATCATGCCTGCTGCAGGATGTGAAGGAATGGACCTCCACAGCAGTGCGCTGTGCTGTGCTGGGCTGGGCTGGGCTGGGCTGGGCTGGGCTGGGCCTGCCCTGGCACTGTGAATTAATCACCCACCTCCTTCCTTTGAGGAACGCTCACGAACGCCCACGAACGCCCTTGTTCTGTATACAGGCTGACAGCAGGCAATTTAGGACGCTGCTAAATGAGGGTGATGTCCCCATGTGCTTCCTTCGAGTGGCAAAATCCTTCGTCTAAGGCAGGTGGGCTTTTTTAAAATTTGGTTGAAGACCATTTGTTGGAGGCGGTATCACGGCAGAAGCCGCCGACCGTCTCAGAAGAAAGTATGCATGGGAGGATATTATTTGCATAGGACAGCCCTCTTCTCAGTCCCATTCTTATGCTGCAGTTGCCATGAAGTGTTACTAGAGGGCAGCAGTATGAACAAAAGAGCACACTGAGGCTTTTCTTCTGCTTGCTGACATGATTCTTGTTCATGGTGGTCTTGCAAGGCCTAAGGAGCGAAGGACTGCTTTGACTGAGGGGATGAGGAATGGCAGGCCTTTATTTGTGGTTCAGGGGGAATATTTGGAAGGTAAACAGCAAGATGAAAACGTCAAAGCATATATGTTTGCTGAGTGATTGAGTCTGTGTGTCACTTGTCTCTTTGAAGGGACATGTGAGAAAGGAACAGCAGCACCATAGACTTCAGATGGGAGAGAGCAAGCAAGGATGAATATTTCCCTCAAATCCAAATACTTACAGTACCTCAAAGATGACAAGTGCGATATGATGTTCTGCAATTGTAAGGATTTGCCATGTGTGGTAGATAAATATGCATAGTTAGTGAGGTTTTTCCCAGAATGTGAGTATCGTTAGGCTGGCAAATGTCAGGCACTCCTTTGGGAGTATGAGGCCAAGAAAAAATTTGGGAAGTTTGCTACAGTCATCTGTAGGATCGAAAGACACTGGGGAATCGTTACAGAGGGAGCCAGGCTGCACAAAATGTGGTAACAGTTGGACAGAAATCTTTAGCAGGGACTTTTGTCTACCCCCAATGTGGGACCAGGACCGCAGTACCTCTGTGTCTCTGAAACATATTTTGACCTCTGGACACCACCATCTCAATACCCCTCAAATGTTCCCCCCTGGTACCCCAGCTTTGGTAGTGCATCAACCAGGTTTCAATCATTTGAGTGACCACAAACACCCTTCCTATGTGCCTTCCATTTACATTCAGTCAGTAACCCAGCTGCTTCGTTCGCTGTTCAATCTCAAGTGACAGTTGGATGCACATTGCAGGGGTAAACAGGCATTTACCGTACTGTACAGGCCCTCTCAGTACATCCAGACTACACTTCTTAAAATCATAAATACATGTTTTGCCCGACAGTAAGGCCAGGCCTTTCCTCTGTAGTTCAAGGAGGAAAACATCAACTGAAGAGCATGCCAAAATTCTCTACAGACACTGCCAATCCTCACACTTCTGCCTATTTGCATGCCGAGGTTATTCACTATGACCCACCAAACCAATTGCAACAGTAGCCTCTCCCTGCCTCATTCGTATGCTCCGATGCCACCTTTATTTAGCAAGTGTTAGTGCTCTCGGATTTTGTAGCGCGATTCGCTATAGCCTCTGTTTTCAACAGAAATGTCCTAAAGGTACCTATACCAATCTGCAGGGTGGCGAGGAAGGGGGCTGCTGCTGCTGGCAGTAACATTTTGGGGCACCCCACCTGCAAAAATACAGCCAAATGCTCCTTGTTTTACCTTTCAATACCATAACTGCAGCAGAATCGTATGGTGACCCCTGTTGTTAATAGAAACTGTCAAACAGCTTCTTGCCCCCCCGTGGCCCCTAACCATTTGGGGTACACCCCATGAGGGAGGATCAGAGCAATAAAAACTAATGGTAGCCCCCCAAAAAGTACCTGGAAGCCAAGCCATTGTGTGCACCTCATCGCCTTCATGTTGCGCCTAAGCACCTTTTAATACTGCTCCCACAAATTTTGACTGCCCCCTCCCAACAGAAATCAGAGAGTATAGGGGGGTGCAGTAAAAAAGTATTTGCAGTACCCCACAATAAGTCAGGATCCTCCTCCCCTTCCTCTGCTCTCTGAACCCACCCATTCTGCCCAGGCTCCGCCTATACCCCTCCTCTCTGACCCCACCCACTCTGACTAGGCTCCTCCTATACCCCTCCTCTGTGACCCCTCCCACTCTGACTAGGCTCCTCCTATACCCCTCCTCTCTGACCCAGCTCCTCCTATACTCCTCCTCTCTAACCCCACCCACTCTGACTAGGCTCCTCCTATACCCCTCCTCTCTGACCCAGCTCCTCCTATACTCCTCCTCTCTGACCCCTCCCACTCTGACTAGGCTCCTCCTATACCCCTCCTCTCTGACCCCTCCCACGCTGACTAGGTTCCACCTACACCCCTCCTCTCTGACCTGGCTCCTCCTGAACCCCTCCTCTCTGACCCCTCCCACTCTGACTAGGTTCCACCTACACCCCTCCTCTCTGACCTGGCTCCTCCTGAACCCCTCCTCTCTGACCCCTCCCACTCTGACTAGGCTCCTCCTGAACCCCTCCTCTCTGACCCCTCCCACTCTGACTAGGCTCCTCCTATACCCCTCCTCTCTGACCCAGCTCCTCCTATACTCCTCCTCTCTAACCCCACCCACTCTGACTAGGCTCCACCTATACCCCTCCTCTCTGACCTGGCTCCTCCTGAACCCCTCCTCTAGGACCCCTCCCACTCTGACTAGGTTCCACCTACACCCCTCCTCTCTGACCTGGCTCCTCCTATACTCCTCCTCTCTGACCAGGCTCCTCCTATACCCCTTCTCTCTGACCCCACCCACTCCGACTAGGCTCCTCCTCCTCCTGCACACAACACCTGTTACCTTTCTTTCACCTGTCTCTGTTCAGGCCACACCTATTTTACTTACCAACCAATCTGCAATCCCTCATTCACTAGGCATGATTCCACTCGTACACAACACACAGACACATTTTACTTACCAATTGGCCATTTAGGCCCACCTCCAACTTACCTCTGCTCTGCCACCATCAGTCACCTGGTGCCGAACCCGGGATTTGAACCCTGGTTGCCTGCATGGAAGGCAGGCACTTACCCACTGGACCACACTGGTTTCCATGTATGTAGCCTATCAAATTCTCCTTATGTCATGGTCATCCTTTTCATGTGCAATGGAAGCCGCCGGGAAGGACACCAAGGCCTGTATGTTGCTTATAGTTACTACTGCAATCCCCTAGACCACTAAGGAGCTATAGCTCAAAGGTAAGTCTTCTACCTTTGGTGCAGACAGCCCTCACAGGCCAGGGTTCGAATCCTGCCAATGCTGTAGAGGTATCCCAAGGTGGAAATTTTCAAAAAGTGAAGGTTTTTTTTTTTGCTAAGATTTTTTTTTACTTGGTAACAGAGGAGAAAAGTGGACACTCTTTTTGGCATGTGTGTCCCAAAATTTCAAATGTTTTCCCTCATGACCTTCTACCAACCTCCCTATTTCTCAAGTAGGTGCAATAGGGACAAGGCCTTGTCTTCCTTTATCAATGTCTTCATTCTTTTTCCTTTAAGTTTGGTGAATTGCAGAGTGCAATTGTGATATTGGGGGTTATAACTGAGCACAAGAATGTGAGGAAGGTGCTACACTTATTGTAAAATAGGTTGGATGATGGTGATTTTTCATTTTGGTTTGAATAACTCGCTCAAATCAGGGGTTTGGTGGCAGTGAGCTTGGATAGAAATAAAGGTCAAGTATGAGCTCTGGCTAATGAAATGATGGGTCAAGTTTGAGGCAAGCTAGAGTCCATTTATCAGGTGCAATAAGAAGCTAGAAAGATTGTTTTCTTTAAGAGACAGACAAGGGCAGAGTCAAGCCTTTGCTCTAGTAGGTCTGCATCATGCCTGCTGCAGGATGTGAAGGAATGGACCTCCACAGCAGTGCGCTGTGCTGGGCTGGGCTGGGCTGGGCTGGGCTGGGCTGGGCTGGGCTGGGCTGGGCCTGCCCTGGCACTGTGAATTAATCACCCACCTCCTTCCTTTGAGGAACGCTCACGAACGCCCACGAACGCCCTTGTTCTGTATACAGGCTGACAGCAGGCAATTTAGGACGCTGCTAAATGAGGGTGATGTCCCCATGTGCTTCCTTCGAGTGGCAAAATCCTTCGTCTAAGGCAGGTGGGCTTTTTTAAAATTTGGTTGAAGACCATTTGTTGGAGGCGGTATCACGGCAGAAGCCGCCGACCGTCTCAGAAGAAAGTATGCATGGGAGGATATTATTTGCATAGGACAGCCCTCTTCTCAGTCCCATTCTTATGCTGCAGTTGCCATGAAGTGTTACTAGAGGGCAGCAGTATGAACAAAAGAGCACACTGAGGCTTTTCTTCTGCTTGCTGACATGATTCTTGTTCATGGTGGTCTTGCAAGGCCTAAGGAGCGAAGGACTGCTTTGACTGAGGGGATGAGGAATGGCAGGCCTTTATTTGTGGTTCAGGGGGAATATTTGGAAGGTAAACAGCAAGATGAAAACGTCAAAGCATATATGTTTGCTGAGTGATTGAGTCTGTGTGTCACTTGTCTCTTTGAAGGGACATGTGAGAAAGGAACAGCAGCACCATAGACTTCAGATGGGAGAGAGCAAGCAAGGATGAATATTTCCCTCAAATCCAAATACTTACAGTACCTCAAAGATGACAAGTGCGATATGATGTTCTGCAATTGTAAGGATTTGCCATGTGTGGTAGATAAATATGCATAGTTAGTGAGGTTTTTCCCAGAATGTGAGTATCGTTAGGCTGGCAAATGTCAGGCACTCCTTTGGGAGTATGAGGCCAAGAAAAAATTTGGGAAGTTTGCTACAGTCATCTGTAGGATCGAAAGACACTGGGGAATCGTTACAGAGGGAGCCAGGCTGCACAAAATGTGGTAACAGTTGGACAGAAATCTTTAGCAGGGACTTTTGTCTACCCCCAATGTGGGACCAGGACCGCAGTACCTCTGTGTCTCTGAAACATATTTTGACCTCTGGACACCACCATCTCAATACCCCTCAAATGTTCCCCCCTGGTACCCCAGCTTTGGTAGTGCATCAACCAGGTTTCAATCATTTGAGTGACCACAAACACCCTTCCTATGTGCCTTCCATTTACATTCAGTCAGTAACCCAGCTGCTTCGTTCGCTGTTCAATCTCAAGTGACAGTTGGATGCACATTGCAGGGGTAAACAGGCATTTACCGTACTGTACAGGCCCTCTCAGTACATCCAGACTACACTTCTTAAAATCATAAATACATGTTTTGCCCGACAGTAAGGCCAGGCCTTTCCTCTGTAGTTCAAGGAGGAAAACATCAACTGAAGAGCATGCCAAAATTCTCTACAGACACTGCCAATCCTCACACTTCTGCCTATTTGCATGCCGAGGTTATTCACTATGACCCACCAAACCAATTGCAACAGTAGCCTCTCCCTGCCTCATTCGTATGCTCCGATGCCACCTTTATTTAGCAAGTGTTAGTGCTCTCGGATTTTGTAGCGCGATTCGCTATAGCCTCTGTTTTCAACAGAAATGTCCTAAAGGTACCTATACCAATCTGCAGGGTGGCGAGGAAGGGGGCTGCTGCTGCTGGCAGTAACATTTTGGGGCACCCCACCTGCAAAAATACAGCCAAATGCTCCTTGTTTTACCTTTCAATACCATAACTGCAGCAGAATCGTATGGTGACCCCTGTTGTTAATAGAAACTGTCAAACAGCTTCTTGCCCCCCCGTGGCCCCTAACCATTTGGGGTACACCCCATGAGGGAGGATCAGAGCAATAAAAACTAATGGTAGCCCCCCAAAAAGTACCTGGAAGCCAAGCCATTGTGTGCACCTCATCGCCTTCATGTTGCGCCTAAGCACCTTTTAATACTGCTCCCACAAATTTTGACTGCCCCCTCCCAACAGAAATCAGAGAGTATAGGGGGGTGCAGTAAAAAAGTATTTGCAGTACCCCACAATAAGTCAGGATCCTCCTCCCCTTCCTCTGCTCTCTGAACCCACCCATTCTGCCCAGGCTCCGCCTATACCCCTCCTCTCTGACCCCACCCACTCTGACTAGGCTCCTCCTATACCCCTCCTCTGTGACCCCTCCCACTCTGACTAGGCTCCTCCTATACCCCTCCTCTCTGACCCAGCTCCTCCTATACTCCTCCTCTCTAACCCCACCCACTCTGACTAGGCTCCTCCTATACCCCTCCTCTCTGACCCAGCTCCTCCTATACTCCTCCTCTCTAACCCCACCCACTCTGACTAGGCTCCTCCTATACTCCTCCTCTCTGACCCCTCCCACTCTGACTAGGCTCCTCCTGAACCCCTTCTCTCTGACCCCACCCACTCCGACTAGGCTCCTCCTCCTCCTGCACACAACACCTGTTACCTTTCTTTCACCTGTCTCTGTTCAGGCCACACCTATTTTACTTACCAACCAATCTGCAATCCCTCATTTACTAGGCATGATTCCACTCGTACACAACACACAGACACATTTTACTTACCAATTGGCCATTTAGGCCCACCTCCAACTTACCTCTGCTCTGCCACCATCAGTCACCTGGTGCCGAACCCGGGATTTGAACCCTGGTTGCCTGCATGGAAGGCAGGCACTTACCCACTGGACCACACTGGTTTCCATGTATGTAGCCTATCAAATTGTCCTTATGTCATGGTCATCCTTTTCATGTGCAATGGAAGCCGCCGGGAAGGACACCAAGGCCTGTATGTTGCTTATAGTTACTACTGCAATCCCCTAGACCACTAAGGAGCTATAGCTCAAAGGTAAGTCTTCTACCTTTGGTGCAGACAGCCCTCACAGGCCAGGGTTCGAATCCTGCCAATGCTGTAGAGGTATCCCAAGGTGGAAATTTTCAAAAAGTGAAGGTTTTTTTTTTTGCTAAGATTTTTTTTTACTTGGTAACAGAGGAGAAAAGTGGACACTCTTTTTGGCATGTGTGTCCCAAAATTTCAAATGTTTTCCCTCATGACCTTCTACCAACCTCCCTATTTCTCAAGTAGGTGCAATAGGGACAAGGCCTTGTCTTCCTTTATCAATGTCTTCATTCTTTTTCCTTTAAGTTTGGTGAATTGCAGAGTGCAATTGTGATATTGGGGGTTATAACTGAGCACAAGAATGTGAGGAAGGTGCTACACTTATTGTAAAATAGGTTGGATGATGGTGATTTTTCATTTTGGTGTGAATAACTCGCTCAAATCAGGGGTTTGGTGCCAGTGAGCTTGGATAGAAATAAAGGTCAAGTATGAGCTCTGGCTAATGAAATGATGGGTCAAGTTTGAGGCAAGCTAGAGTCCATTTATC
Source organism: Lissotriton vulgaris (assembly GCF_964263255.1). NCBI lineage: Eukaryota > Metazoa > Chordata > Amphibia > Caudata > Salamandridae > Lissotriton > Lissotriton vulgaris. The sequence continues at coordinate 877,284,891 of NC_141687.1, read as the reverse complement.
AGGTGCAATAAGAAGCTAGAAAGATTGTTTTCTTTAAGAGACAGACAAGGGCAGAGTCAAGCCTTTGCTCTAGTAGGTCTGCATCATGCCTGCTGCAGGATGTGAAGGAATGGACCTCCACAGCAGTGCGCTGTGCTGGGCTGGGCTGGGCTGGGCTGGGCTGGGCCTGCCCTGGCACTGTGAATTAATCACCCACCTCCTTCCTTTGAGGAACGCTCACGAACGCCCACGAACGCCCTTGTTCTGTATACAGGCTGACAGCAGGCAATTTAGGACGCTGCTAAATGAGGGTGATGTCCCCATGTGCTTCCTTCGAGTGGCAAAATCCTTCGTCTAAGGCAGGTGGGCTTTTTTAAAATTTGGTTGAAGACCATTTGTTGGAGGCGGTATCACGGCAGAAGCCGCCGACCGTCTCAGAAGAAAGTATGCATGGGAGGATATTATTTGCATAGGACAGCCCTCTTCTCAGTCCCATTCTTATGCTGCAGTTGCCATGAAGTGTTACTAGAGGGCAGCAGTATGAACAAAAGAGCACACTGAGGCTTTTCTTCTGCTTGCTGACATGATTCTTGTTCATGGTGGTCTTGCAAGGCCTAAGGAGCGAAGGACTGCTTTGACTGAGGGGATGAGGAATGGCAGGCCTTTATTTGTGGTTCAGGGGGAATATTTGGAAGGTAAACAGCAAGATGAAAACGTCAAAGCATATATGTTTGCTGAGTGATTGAGTCTGTGTGTCACTTGTCTCTTTGAAGGGACATGTGAGAAAGGAACAGCAGCACCATAGACTTCAGATGGGAGAGAGCAAGCAAGGATGAATATTTCCCTCAAATCCAAATACTTACAGTACCTCAAAGATGACAAGTGCGATATGATGTTCTGCAATTGTAAGGATTTGCCATGTGTGGTAGATAAATATGCATAGTTAGTGAGGTTTTTCCCAGAATGTGAGTATCGTTAGGCTGGCAAATGTCAGGCACTCCTTTGGGAGTATGAGGCCAAGAAAAAATTTGGGAAGTTTGCTACAGTCATCTGTAGGATCGAAAGACACTGGGGAATCGTTACAGAGGGAGCCAGGCTGCACAAAATGTGGTAACAGTTGGACAGAAATCTTTAGCAGGGACTTTTGTCTACCCCCAATGTGGGACCAGGACCGCAGTACCTCTGTGTCTCTGAAACATATTTTGACCTCTGGACACCACCATCTCAATACCCCTCAAATGTTCCCCCCTGGTACCCCAGCTTTGGTAGTGCATCAACCAGGTTTCAATCATTTGAGTGACCACAAACACCCTTCCTATGTGCCTTCCATTTACATTCAGTCAGTAACCCAGCTGCTTCGTTCGCTGTTCAATCTCAAGTGACAGTTGGATGCACATTGCAGGGGTAAACAGGCATTTACCGTACTGTACAGGCCCTCTCAGTACATCCAGACTACACTTCTTAAAATCATAAATACATGTTTTGCCCGACAGTAAGGCCAGGCCTTTCCTCTGTAGTTCAAGGAGGAAAACATCAACTGAAGAGCATGCCAAAATTCTCTACAGACACTGCCAATCCTCACACTTCTGCCTATTTGCATGCCGAGGTTATTCACTATGACCCACCAAACCAATTGCAACAGTAGCCTCTCCCTGCCTCATTCGTATGCTCCGATGCCACCTTTATTTAGCAAGTGTTAGTGCTCTCGGATTTTGTAGCGCGATTCGCTATAGCCTCTGTTTTCAACAGAAATGTCCTAAAGGTACCTATACCAATCTGCAGGGTGGCGAGGAAGGGGGCTGCTGCTGCTGGCAGTAACATTTTGGGGCACCCCACCTGCAAAAATACAGCCAAATGCTCCTTGTTTTACCTTTCAATACCATAACTGCAGCAGAATCGTATGGTGACCCCTGTTGTTAATAGAAACTGTCAAACAGCTTCTTGCCCCCCCGTGGCCCCTAACCATTTGGGGTACACCCCATGAGGGAGGATCAGAGCAATAAAAACTAATGGTAGCCCCCCAAAAAGTACCTGGAAGCCAAGCCATTGTGTGCACCTCATCGCCTTCATGTTGCGCCTAAGCACCTTTTAATACTGCTCCCACAAATTTTGACTGCCCCCTCCCAACAGAAATCAGAGAGTATAGGGGGGTGCAGTAAAAAAGTATTTGCAGTACCCCACAATAAGTCAGGATCCTCCTCCCCTTCCTCTGCTCTCTGAACCCACCCATTCTGCCCAGGCTCCGCCTATACCCCTCCTCTCTGACCCCACCCACTCTGACTAGGCTCCTCCTATACCCCTCCTCTGTGACCCCTCCCACTCTGACTAGGCTCCTCCTATACCCCTCCTCTCTGACCCAGCTCCTCCTATACTCCTCCTCTCTAACCCCACCCACTCTGACTAGGCTCCTCCTATACCCCTCCTCTCTGACCCAGCTCCTCCTATACTCCTCCTCTCTGACCCCTCCCACTCTGACTAGGCTCCTCCTATACCCCTCCTCTCTGACCCAGCTCCTCCTATACTCCTCCTCTCTGACCCCACCCACTCCGACTAGGCTCCTCCTCCTCCTGCACACAACACCTGTTACCTTTCTTTCACCTGTCTCTGTTCAGGCCACACCTATTTTACTTACCAACCAATCTGCAATCCCTCATTCACTAGGCATGATTCCACTCGTACACAACACACAGACACATTTTACTTACCAATTGGCCATTTAGGCCCACCTCCAACTTACCTCTGCTCTGCCACCATCAGTCACCTGGTGCCGAACCCGGGATTTGAACCCTGGTTGCCTGCATGGAAGGCAGGCACTTACCCACTGGACCACACTGGTTTCCATGTATGTAGCCTATCAAATTGTCCTTATGTCATGGTCATCCTTTTCATGTGCAATGGAAGCCGCCGGGAAGGACACCAAGGCCTGTATGTTGCTTATAGTTACTACTGCAGTCCCCTAGATCACTAAGGAGCTATAGCTCAAAGGTAAGTCTTCTACCTTTGGTGCAGACAGCCCTCACAGGCCAGGGTTCGAATCCTGCCAATGCTGTAGAGGTATCCCAAGGTGGAAATTTTCAAAAAGTGAAGGTTTTTTTTTTGCTAAGATTTTTTTTTACTTGGTAACAGAGGAGAAAAGTGGACACTCTTTTTGGCATGTGTGTCCCAAAATTTCAAATGTTTTCCCTCATGACCTTCTACCAACCTCCCTATTTCTCAAGTAGGTGCAATAGGGACAAGGCCTTGTCTTCCTTTATCAATGTCTTCATTCTTTTTCCTTTAAGTTTGGTGAATTGCAGAGTGCAATTGTGATATTGGGGGTTATAACTGAGCACAAGAATGTGAGGAAGGTGCTACACTTATTGTAAAATAGGTTGGATGATGGTGATTTTTCATTTTGGTGTGAATAACTCGCTCAAATCAGGGGTTTGGTGCCAGTGAGCTTGGATAGAAATAAAGGTCAAGTATGAGCTCTGGCTAATGAAATGATGGGTCAAGTTTGAGGCAAGCTAGAGTCCATTTATCAGGTGCAATAAGAAGCTAGAAAGATTGTTTTCTTTAAGAGACAGACAAGGGCAGAGTCAAGCCTTTGCTCTAGTAGGTCTGCATCATGCCTGCTGCAGGATGTGAAGGAATGGACCTCCACAGCAGTGCGCTGTGCTGTGCTGGGCTGGGCTGGGCTGGGCTGGGCTGGGCTGGGCCTGCCCTGGCACTGTGAATTAATCACCCACCTCCTTCCTTTGAGGAACGCTCACGAACGCCCACGAACGCCCTTGTTCTGTATACAGGCTGACAGCAGGCAATTTAGGACGCTGCTAAATGAGGGTGATGTCCCCATGTGCTTCCTTCGAGTGGCAAAATCCTTCGTCTAAGGCAGGTGGGCTTTTTTAAAATTTGGTTGAAGACCATTTGTTGGAGGCGGTATCACGGCAGAAGCCGCAGACCGTCTCAGAAGAAAGTATGCATGGGAGGATATTATTTGCATAGGACAGCCCTCTTCTCAGTCCCATTCTTATGCTGCAGTTGCCATGAAGTGTTACTAGAGGGCAGCAGTATGAACAAAAGAGCACACTGAGGCTTTTCTTCTGCTTGCTGACATGATTCTTGTTCATGGTGGTCTTGCAAGGCCTAAGGAGCGAAGGACTGCTTTGACTGAGGGGATGAGGAATGGCAGGCCTTTATTTGTGGTTCAGGGGGAATATTTGGAAGGTAAACAGCAAGATGAAAACGTCAAAGCATATATGTTTGCTGAGTGATTGAGTCTGTGTGTCACTTGTCTCTTTGAAGGGACATGTGAGAAAGGAACAGCAGCACCATAGACTTCAGATGGGAGAGAGCAAGCAAGGATGAATATTTCCCTCAAATCCAAATACTTACAGTACCTCAAAGATGACAAGTGCGATATGATGTTCTGCAATTGTAAGGATTTGCCATGTGTGGTAGATAAATATGCATAGTTAGTGAGGTTTTTCCCAGAATGTGAGTATCGTTAGGCTGGCAAATGTCAGGCACTCCTTTGGGAGTATGAGGCCAAGAAAAAATTTGGGAAGTTTGCTACAGTCATCTGTAGGATCGAAAGACACTGGGGAATCGTTACAGAGGGAGAAAGGCTGCACAAAATGTGGTAACAGTTGGACAGAAATCTTTAGCAGGGACTTTTGTCTACCCCCAATGTGGGACCAGGACCGCAGTACCTCTGTGTCTCTGAAACATATTTTGACCTCTGGACACCACCATCTCAATACCCCTCAAATGTTCCCCCCTGGTACCCCAGCTTTGGTAGTGCATCAACCAGGTTTCAATCATTTGAGTGACCACAAACACCCTTCCTATGTGCCTTCCATTTACATTCAGTCAGTAACCCAGCTGCTTCGTTCGCTGTTCAATCTCAAGTGACAGTTGGATGCACATTGCAGGGGTAAACAGGCATTTACCGTACTGTACAGGCCCTCTCAGTACATCCAGACTACACTTCTTAAAATCATAAATACATGTTTTGCCCGACAGTAAGGCCAGGCCTTTCCTCTGTAGTTCAAGGAGGAAAACATCAACTGAAGAGCATGCCAAAATTCTCTACAGACACTGCCAATCCTCACACTTCTGCCTATTTGCATGCCGAGGTTATTCACTATGACCCACCAAACCAATTGCAACAGTAGCCTCTCCCTGCCTCATTCGTATGCTCCGATGCCACCTTTATTTAGCAAGTGTTAGTGCTCTCGGATTTTGTAGCGCGATTCGCTATAGCCTCCGTTTTCAACAGAAATGTCCTAAAGGTACCTATACCAATCTGCAGGGTGGCGAGGAAGGGGGCTGCTGCTGCTGGCAGTAACATTTTGGGGCACCCCACCTGCAAAAATACAGCCAAATGCTCCTTGTTTTACCTTTCAATACCATAACTGCAGCAGAATCGTCTGGTGACCCCTGTTGTTAATAGAAACTGTCAAACAGCTTCTTGCCCCCCCGTGGCCCCTAACCATTTGGGGTACACCCCATGAGGGAGGATCAGAGCAATAAAAACTAATGGTAGCCCCCCAAAAAGTACCTGGAAGCCAAGCCATTGTGTGCACCTCATCGCCTTCATGTTGCGCCTAAGCACCTTTTAATACTGCTCCCACAAATTTTGACTGCCCCCTCCCAACAGAAATCAGAGAGTATAGGGGGGTGCAGTAAAAAAGTATTTGCAGTACCCCACAATAAGTCAGGATCCTCCTCCCCTTCCTCTGCTCTCTGAACCCACCCATTCTGCCCAGGCTCCGCCTATACCCCTCCTCTCTGACCCCACCCACTCTGACTAGGCTCCTCCTATACCCCTCCTCTGTGACCCCTCCCACTCTGACTAGGCTCCTCCTATACCCCTCCTCTCTGACCCAGCTCCTCCTATACTCCTCCTCTCTAACCCCACCCACTCTGACTAGGCTCCTCCTATACCCCTCCTCTCTGACCCAGCTCCTCCTATACTCCTCCTCTCTGACCCCTCCCACTCTGACTAGGCTCCTCCTATACCCCTCCTCTCTGACCCCTCCCACGCTGACTAGGTTCCACCTACACCCCTCCTCTCTGACCTGGCTCCTCCTATACTCCTCCTCTCTAACCAGGCTCCTCCTATACCCCTTCTCCCTGACCCCACCCACTCCGACTAGGCTCCTCCTCCTCCTGCACACAACACCTGTTACCTTTCTTTCACCTGTCTCTGTTCAGGCCACACCTATTTTACTTACCAACCAATCTGCAATCCCTCATTCACTAGGCATGATTCCACTCGTACACAGACACATTTTACTTACCAATTGGCCATTTAGGCCCACCTCCAACTTACCTCTGCTCTGCCACCATCAGTCACCTGGTGCCGAACCCGGGATTTGAACCCTGGTTGCCTGCATGGAAGGCAGGCACTTACCCACTGGACCACACTGGTTTCCATGTATGTAGCCTATCAAATTGTCCTTATGTCATGGTCATCCTTTTCATGTGCAATGGAAGCCGCCGGGAAGGACACCAAGGCCTGTATGTTGCTTATAGTTACTACTGCAATCCCCTAGACCACTAAGGAGCTATAGCTCAAAGGTAAGTCTTCTACCTTTGGTGCAGACAGCCCTCACAGGCCAGGGTTCGAATCCTGCCAATGCTGTAGAGGTATCCCAAGGTGGAAATTTTCAAAAAGTGAAGGTTTTTTTTTTTGCTAAGATTTTTTTTTACTTGGTAACAGAGGAGAAAAGTGGACACTCTTTTTGGCATGTGTGTCCCAAAATTTCAAATGTTTTCCCTCATGACCTTCTACCAACCTCCCTATTTCTCAAGTAGGTGCAATAGGGACAAGGCCTTGTCTTCCTTTATCAATGTCTTCATTCTTTTTCCTTTAAGTTTGGTGAATTGCAGAGTGCAATTGTGATATTGGGGGTTATAACTGAGCACAAGAATGTGAGGAAGGTGCTACACTTATTGTAAAATAGGTTGGATGATGGTGATTTTTCATTTTGGTGTGAATAACTCGCTCAAATCAGGGGTTTGGTGCCAGTGAGCTTGGATAGAAATAAAGGTCAAGTATGAGCTCTGGCTAATGAAATGATGGGTCAAGTTTGAGGCAAGCTAGAGTCCATTTATCAGGTGCAATAAGAAGCTAGAAAGATTGTTTTCTTTAAGAGACAGACAAGGGCAGAGTCAAGCCTTTGCTCTAGTAGGTCTGCATCATGCCTGCTGCAGGATGTGAAGGAATGGACCTCCACAGCAGTGCGCTGTGCTGGGCTGGGCTGGGCTGGGCTGGGCTGGGCTGGGCTGGGCCTGCCCTGGCACTGTGAATTAATCACCCACCTCCTTCCTTTGAGGAACGCTCACGAACGCCCACGAACGCCCTTGTTCTGTATACAGGCTGACAGCAGGCAATTTAGGACGCTGCTAAATGAGGGTGATGTCCCCATGTGCTTCCTTCGAGTGGCAAAATCCTTCGTCTAAGGCAGGTGGGCTTTTTTAAAATTTGGTTGAAGACCATTTGTTGGAGGCGGTATCACGGCAGAAGCCGCCGACCGTCTCAGAAGAAAGTATGCATGGGAGGATATTATTTGCATAGGACAGCCCTCTTCTCAGTCCCATTCTTATGCTGCAGTTGCCATGAAGTGTTACTAGAGGGCAGCAGTATGAACAAAAGAGCACACTGAGGCTTTTCTTCTGCTTGCTGACATGATTCTTGTTCATGGTGGTCTTGCAAGGCCTAAGGAGCGAAGGACTGCTTTGACTGAGGGAATGAGGAATGGCAGGCCTTTATTTGTGGTTCAGGGGGAATATTTGGAAGGTAAACAGCAAGATGAAAACGTCAAAGCATATATGTTTGCTGAGTGATTGAGTCTGTGTGTCACTTGTCTCTTTGAAGGGACATGTGAGAAAGGAACAGCAGCACCATAGACTTCAGATGGGAGAGAGCAAGCAAGGATGAATATTTCCCTCAAATCCAAATACTTACAGTACCTCAAAGATGACAAGTGCGATATGATGTTCTGCAATTGTAAGGATTTGCCATGTGTGGTAGATAAATATGCATAGTTAGTGAGGTTTTTCCCAGAATGTGAGTATCGTTAGGCTGGCAAATGTCAGGCACTCCTTTGGGAGTATGAGGCCAAGAAAAAATTTGGGAAGTTTGCTACAGTCATCTGTAGGATCGAAAGACACTGGGGAATCGTTACAGAGGGAGCCAGGCTGCACAAAATGTGGTAACAGTTGGACAGAAATCTTTAGCAGGGACTTTTGTCTACCCCCAATGTGGGACCAGGACCGCAGTACCTCTGTGTCTCTGAAACATATTTTGACCTCTGGACACCACCATCTCAATACCCCTCAAATGTTCCCCCCTGGTACCCCAGCTTTGGTAGTGCATCAACCAGGTTTCAATCATTTGAGTGACCACAAACACCCTTCCTATGTGCCTTCCATTTACATTCAGTCAGTAACCCAGCTGCTTCGTTCGCTGTTCAATCTCAAGTGACAGTTGGATGCACATTGCAGGGGTAAACAGGCATTTACCGTACTGTACAGGCCCTCTCAGTACATCCAGACTACACTTCTTAAAATCATAAATACATGTTTTGCCCGACAGTAAGGCCAGGCCTTTCCTCTGTAGTTCAAGGAGGAAAACATCAACTGAAGAGCATGCCAAAATTCTCTACAGACACTGCCAATCCTCACACTTCTGCCTATTTGCATGCCGAGGTTATTCACTATGACCCACCAAACCAATTGCAACAGTAGCCTCTCCCTGCCTCATTCGTATGCTCCGATGCCACCTTTATTTAGCAAGTGTTAGTGCTCTCGGATTTTGTAGCGCGATTCGCTATAGCCTCTGTTTTCAACAGAAATGTCCTAAAGGTACCTATACCAATCTGCAGGGTGGCGAGGAAGGGGGCTGCTGCTGCTGGCAGTAACATTTTGGGGCACCCCACCTGCAAAAATACAGCCAAATGCTCCTTGTTTTACCTTTCAATACCATAACTGCAGCAGAATCGTATGGTGACCCCTGTTGTTAATAGAAACTGTCAAACAGCTTCTTGCCCCCCCGTGGCCCCTAACCATTTGGGGTACACCCCATGAGGGAGGATCAGAGCAATAAAAACTAATGGTAGCCCCCCAAAAAGTACCTGGAAGCCAAGCCATTGTGTGCACCTCATCGCCTTCATGTTGCACCTAAGCACCTTTTAATACTGCTCCCACAAATTTTGACTGCCCCCTCCCAACAGAAATCAGAGAGTATAGGGGGGTGCAGTAAAAAAGTATTTGCAGTACCCCACAATAAGTCAGGATCCTCCTCCCCTTCCTCTGCTCTCTGAACCCACCCATTCTGCCCAGGCTCCGCCTATACCCCTCCTCTCTGACCCCACCCACTCTGACTAGGCTCCTCCTATACCCCTCCTCTGTGACCCCTCCCACTCTGACTAGGCTCCTCCTATACCCCTCCTCTCTGACCCAGCTCCTCCTATACTCCTCCTCTCTAACCCCACCCACTCTGACTAGGCTCCTCCTATACCCCTCCTCTCTGACCCAGCTCCTCCTATACTCCTCCTCTCTGACCCCTCCCACTCTGACTAGGCTCCTCCTATACCCCTCCTCTCTGACCCCTCCCACGCTGACTAGGTTCCACCTACACCCCTCCTCTCTGACCTGGCTCCTCCTGAACCCCTCCTCTCTGACCCCCTCCTCTCTGACCCCTCCCACTCTGACTAGGTTCCACCTACACCCCTCCTCTCTGACCTGGCTCCTCCTGAACCCCTCCTCTCTGACCCCTCCCACTCTGACTAGGCTCCTCCTGAACCCCTCCTCTCTGACCCCTCCCACTCTGACTAGGCTCCTCCTATACCCCTCCTCTCTGACCCAGCTCCTCCTATACTCCTCCTCTCTAACCCCACCCACTCTGACTAGGCTCCACCTATACCCCTCCTCTCTGACCTGGCTCCTCCTGAACCCCTCCTCTAGGACCCCTCCCACTCTGACTAGGTTCCACCTACACCCCTCCTCTCTGACCTGGCTCCTCCTATACTCCTCCTCTCTGACCAGGCTCCTCCTATACCCCTTCTCTCTGACCCCACCCACTCCGACTAGGCTCCTCCTCCTCCTGCACACAACATCTGTTACCTTTCTTTCACCTGTCTCTGTTCAGGCCACACCTATTTTACTTACCAACCAATCTGCAATCCCTCATTCACTAGGCATGATTCCACTCGTACACAACACACAGACACATTTTACTTACCAATTGGCCATTTAGGCCCACCTCCAACTTACCTCTGCTCTGCCACCATCAGTCACCTGGTGCTGAACCCGGGATTTGAACCCTGGTTGCCTGCATGGAAGGCAGGCACTTACCCACTGGACCACACTGGTTTCCATGTATGTAGCCTATCAAATTGTCCTTATGTCATGGTCATCCTTTTCATGTGCAATGGAAGCCGCCGGGAAGGACACCAAGGCCTGTATGTTGCTTATAGTTACTACTGCAGTCCCCTAGATCACTAAGGAGCTATAGCTCAAAGGTAAGTCTTCTACCTTTGGTGCAGACAGCCCTCACAGGCCAGAGTTCGAATCCTGCCAATGCTGTAGAGGTATCCCAAGGTGGAAATTTTCAAAAAGTGAATGTTTTTTTTTTTTGCTAAGATTTTTTTTTACTTGGTAACAGAGGAGAAAAGTGGACACTCTTTTTGGCATGTGTGTCCCAAAATTGCAAATGTTTTCCCTCATGACCTTCTACCAACCTCCCTATTTCTCAAGTAGGTGCAATAGGGACAAGGCCTTGTCTTCCTTTATCAATGTCTTCATTCTTTTTCCTTTAAGTTTGGTGAATTGCAGAGTGCAATTGTGATATTGGGGGTTATAACTGAGCACAAGAATGTGAGGAAGGTGCTACACTTATTGTAAAATAGGTTGGATGATGGTGATTTTTCATTTTGGTGTGAATAACTCGCTCAAATCAGGGGTTTGGTGCCAGTGAGCTTGGATAGAAATAAAGGTCAAGTATGAGCTCTGGCTAATGAAATGATGGGTCAAGTTTGAGGCAAGCTAGAGTCCATTTATCAGGTGCAATAAGAAGCTAGAAAGATTGTTTTCTTTAAGAGACAGACAAGGGCAGAGTCAAGCCTTTGCTCTAGTAGGTCTGCATCATGCCTGCTGCAGGATGTGAAGGAATGGACCTCCACAGCAGTGCGCTGTGCTGGGCTGGGCTGGGCCTGCCCTGGCACTGTGAATTAATCACCCACCTCCTTCCTTTGAGGAACGCTCACGAACGCCCACGAACGCCCTTGTTCTGTATACAGGCTGACAGCAGGCAATTTAGGAAGCTGCTAAATGAGGGTGATGTCCCCATGTGCTTCCTTCGAGTGGCAAAATCCTTCGTCTAAGGCAGGTGGGCTTTTTTAAAATTTGGTTGAAGACCATTTGTTGGAGGCGGTATCACGGCAGAAGCCGCCGACCGTCTCAGAAGAAAGTATGCATGGGAGGATATTATTTGCATAGGACAGCCCTCTTCTCAGTCCCATTCTTATGCTGCAGTTGCCATGAAGTGTTACTAGAGGGCAGCAGTATGAACAAAAGAGCACACTGAGGCTTTTCTTCTGCTTGCTGACATGATTCTTGTTCATGGTGGTCTTGCAAGGCCTAAGGAGCGAAGGACTGCTTTGACTGAGGGGATGAGGAATGGCAGGCCTTTATTTGTGGTTCAGGGGGAATATTTGGAAGGTAAACAGCAAGATGAAAACGTCAAAGCATATATGTTTGCTGAGTGATTGAGTCTGTGTGTCACTTGTCTCTTTGAAGGGACATGTGAGAAAGGAACAGCAGCACCATAGACTTCAGATGGGAGAGAGCAAGCAAGGATGAATATTTCCCTCAAATCCAAATACTTACAGTACCTCAAAGATGACAAGTGCGATATGATGTTCTGCAATTGTAAGGATTTGCCATGTGTGGTAGATAAATATGCATAGTTAGTGAGGTTTTTCCCAGAATGTGAGTATCGTTAGGCTGGCAAATGTCAGGCACTCCTTTGGGAGTATGAGGCCAAGAAAAAATTTGGGAAGTTTGCTACAGTCATCTGTAGGATCGAAAGACACTGGGGAATCGTTACAGAGGGAGCCAGGCTGCACAAAATGTGGTAACAGTTGGACAGAAATCTTTAGCAGGGATTTTTGTCTACCCCCAATGTGGGACCAGGACCGCAGTACCTCTGTGTCTCTGAAACATATTTTGACCTCTGGACACCACCATCTCAATACCCCTCAAATGTTCCCCCCTGGTACCCCAGCTTTGGTAGTGCATCAACCAGGTTTCAATCATTTGAGTGACCACAAACACCCTTCCTATGTGCCTTCCATTTACATTCAGGCAGTAACCCAGCTGCTTCGTTCGCTGTTCAATCTCAAGTGACAGTTGGATGCACATTGCAGGGGTAAACAGGCATTTACCGTACTGTACAGGCCCTCTCAGTACATCCAGACTACACTTCTTAAAATCATAAATACATGTTTTGCCCGACAGTAAGGCCAGGCCTTTCCTCTGTAGTTCAAGGAGGAAAACATCAACTGAAGAGCATGCCAAAATTCTCTACAGACACTGCCAATCCTCACACTTCTGCCTATTTGCATGCCGAGGTTATTCACTATGACCCACCAAACCAATTGCAACAGTAGCCTCTCCCTGCCTCATTCGTATGCTCCGATGCCACCTTTATTTAGCAAGTGTTAGTGCTCTCGGATTTTGTAGCGCGATTCGCTATAGCCTCTGTTTTCAACAGAAATGTCCTAAAGGTACCTATACCAATCTGCAGGGTGGCGAGGAAGGGGGCTGCTGCTGCTGGCAGTAACATTTTGGGGCACCCCACCTGCAAAAATACAGCCAAATGCTCCTTGTTTTACCTTTCAATACCATAACTGCAGCAGAATCGTATGGTGACCCCTGTTGTTAATAGAAACTGTCAAACAGCTTCTTGCCCCCCCGTGGCCCCTAACCATTTGGGGTACACCCCATGAGGGAGGATCAGAGCAATAAAAACTAATGGTAGCCCCCCAAAAAGTACCTGGAAGCCAAGCCATTGTGTGCACCTCATCGCCTTCATGTTGCGCCTAAGCACCTTTTAATACTGCTCCCACAAATTTTGACTGCCCCCTCCCAACAGAAATCAGAGAGTATAGGGGGGTGCAGTAAAAAAGTATTTGCAGTACCCCACAATAAGTCAGGATCCTCCTCCCCTTCCTCTGCTCTCTGAACCCACCCATTCTGCCCAGGCTCCGCCTATACCCCTCCTCTCTGACCCCACCCACTCTGACTAGGCTCCTCCTATACCCCTCCTCTGTGACCCCTCCCACTCTGACCCAGCTCCTCCTATACCCCTCCTCTCTGACCCAGCTCCTCCTATACTCCTCCTCTCTAACCCCACCCACTCTGACTAGGCTCCTCCTATACCCCTCCTCTCTGACCCAGCTCCTCCTATACTCCTCCTCTCTGACCCCTCCCACTCTGACTAGGCTCCTCCTATACCCCTCCTCTCTGACCCCTCCCACGCTGACTAGGTTCCACCTACACCCCTCCTCTCTGACCTGGCTCCTCCTGAACCCCTCCTCTCTGACCCCTCCCACTCTGACTAGGTTCCACCTACACCCCTCCTCTCTGACCTGGCTCCTCCTGAACCCCTCCTCTCTGACCCCTCCCACTCTGACTAGGCTCCTCCTGAACCCCTCCTCTCTGACCCCTCCCACTCTGACTAGGCTCCTCCTATACCCCTCCTCTCTGACCCAGCTCCTCCTATACTCCTCCTCTCTAACCCCACCCACTCTGACTAGGCTCCACCTATACCCCTCCTCTCTGACCTGGCTCCTCCTGAACCCCTCCTCTAGGACCCCTCCCACTCTGACTAGGTTCCACCTACACCCCTCCTCTCTGACCTGGCTCCTCCTATACTCCTCCTCTCTGACCAGGCTCCTCCTATAGTGTAGTCTTCTACCTTTGGTGCAGACAGCCCTCACAGGCCAGGGTTCGAATCCTGCCAATGCTGTAGAGGTATCCCAAGGTGGAAATTTTCAAAAAGTGAAGGTTTTTTTTTTTGCTAAGATTTTTTTTTACTTGGTAACAGAGGAGAAAAGTGGACACTCTTTTTGGCATGTGTGTCCCAAAATTTCAAATGTTTTCCCTCATGACCTTCTACCAACCTCCCTATTTCTCAAGTAGGTGCAATAGGGACAAGGCCTTGTCTTCCTTTATCAATGTCTTCATTCTTTTTCCTTTAAGTTTGGTGAATTGCAGAGTGCAATTGTGATATTGGGGGTTATAACTGAGCACAAGAATGTGAGGAAGGTGCTACACTTATTGTAAAATAGGTTGGATGATGGTGATTTTTCATTTTGGTGTGAATAACTCGCTCAAATCAGGGGTTTGGTGGCAGTGAGCTTGGATAGAAATAAAGGTCAAGTATGAGCTCTGGCTAATGAAATGATGGGTCAAGTTTGAGGCAAGCTAGAGTCCATTTATCAGGTGCAATAAGAAGCTAGAAAGATTGTTTTCTTTAAGAGACAGACAAGGGCAGAGTCAAGCCTTTGCTCTAGTAGGTCTGCATCATGCCTGCTGCAGGATGTGAAGGAATGGACCTCCACAGCAGTGCGCTGTGCTGGGCTGGGCTGGGCTGGGCTGGGCTGGGCCTGCCCTGGCACTGTGAATTAATCACCCACCTCCTTCCTTTGAGGAACGCTCACGAACGCCCACGAACGCCCTTGTTCTGTATACAGGCTGACAGCAGGCAATTTAGGACGCTGCTAAATGAGGGTGATGTCCCCATGTGCTTCCTTCGAGTGGCAAAATCCTTCGTCTAAGGCAGGTGGGCTTTTTTAAAATTTGGTTGAAGACCATTTGTTGGAGGCGGTATCACGGCAGAAGCCGCCGACCGTCTCAGAAGAAAGTATGCATGGGAGGATATTATTTGCATAGGACAGCCCTCTTCTCAGTCCCATTCTTATGCTGCAGTTGCCATGAAGTGTTACTAGAGGGCAGCAGTATGAACAAAAGAGCACACTGAGGCTTTTCTTCTGCTTGCTGACATGATTCTTGTTCATGGTGGTCTTGCAAGGCCTAAGGAGCGAAGGACTGCTTTGACTGAGGGGATGAGGAATGGCAGGCCTTTATTTGTGGTTCAGGGGGAATATTTGGAAGGTAAACAGCAAGATGAAAACGTCAAAGCATATATGTTTGCTGAGTGATTGAGTCTGTGTGTCACTTGTCTCTTTGAAGGGACATGTGAGAAAGGAACAGCAGCACCATAGACTTCAGATGGGAGAGAGCAAGCAAGGATGAATATTTCCCTCAAATCCAAATACTTACAGTACCTCAAAGATGACAAGTGCGATATGATGTTCTGCAATTGTAAGGATTTGCCATGTGTGGTAGATAAATATGCATAGTTAGTGAGGTTTTTCCCAGAATGTGAGTATCGTTAGGCTGGCAAATGTCAGGCACTCCTTTGGGAGTATGAGGCCAAGAAAAAATTTGGGAAGTTTGCTACAGTCATCTGTAGGATCGAAAGACACTGGGGAATCGTTACAGAGGGAGCCAGGCTGCACAAAATGTGGTAACAGTTGGACAGAAATCTTTAGCAGGGACTTTTGTCTACCCCCAATGTGGGACCAGGACCGCAGTACCTCTGTGTCTCTGAAACATATTTTGACCTCTGGACACCACCATCTCAATACCCCTCAAATGTTCCCCCCTGGTACCCCAGCTTTGGTAGTGCATCAACCAGGTTTCAATCATTTGAGTGACCACAAACACCCTTCCTATGTGCCTTCCATTTACATTCAGTCAGTAACCCAGCTGCTTCGTTCGCTGTTCAATCTCAAGTGACAGTTGGATGCACATTGCAGGGGTAAACAGGCATTTACCGTACTGTACAGGCCCTCTCAGTACATCCAGACTACACTTCTTAAAATCATAAATACATGTTTTGCCCGACAGTAAGGCCAGGCCTTTCCTCTGTAGTTCAAGGAGGAAAACATCAACTGAAGAGCATGCCAAAATTCTCTACAGACACTGCCAATCCTCACACTTCTGCCTATTTGCATGCCGAGGTTATTCACTATGACCCACCAAACCAATTGCAACAGTAGCCTCTCCCTGCCTCATTCGTATGCTCCGATGCCACCTTTATTTAGCAAGTGTTAGTGCTCTCGGATTTTGTAGCGCGATTCGCTATAGCCTCTGTTTTCAACAGAAATGTCCTAAAGGTACCTATACCAATCTGCAGGGTGGCGAGGAAGGGGGCTGCTGCTGCTGGCAGTAACATTTTGGGGCACCCCACCTGCAAAAATACAGCCAAATGCTCCTTGTTTTACCTTTCAATACCATAACTGCAGCAGAATCGTATGGTGACCCCTGTTGTTAATAGAAACTGTCAAACAGCTTCTTGCCCCCCCGTGGCCCCTAACCATTTGGGGTACACCCCATGAGGGAGGATCAGAGCAATAAAAACTAATGGTAGCCCCCCAAAAAGTACCTGGAAGCCAAGCCATTGTGTGCACCTCATCGCCTTCATGTTGCGCCTAAGCACCTTTTAATACTGCTCCCACAAATTTTGACTGCCCCCTCCCAACAGAAATCAGAGAGTATAGGGGGGTGCAGTAAAAAAGTATTTGCAGTACCCCACAATAAGTCAGGATCCTCCTCCCCTTCCTCTGCTCTCTGAACCCACCCATTCTGCCCAGGCTCCGCCTATACCCCTCCTCTCTGACCCCACCCACTCTGACTAGGCTCCTCCTATACCCCTCCTCTGTGACCCCTCCCACTCTGACTAGGCTCCTCCTATACCCCTCCTCTCTGACCCAGCTCCTCCTATACTCCTCCTCTCTAACCCCACCCACTCTGACTAGGCTCCTCCTATACCCCTCCTCTCTGACCCAGCTCCTCCTATACTCCTCCTCTCTGACCCCTCCCACTCTGACTAGGCTCCTCCTATACCCCTCCTCTCTGACCCCTCCCACGCTGACTAGGTTCCACCTACACCCCTCCTCTCTGACCCAGCTCCTCCTATACTCCTCCTCGCTAACCCCACCCACTCTGACTAGGCTCCTCCTATACCCCTCCTCTCTGACCCAGCTCCTCCTATACTCCTCCTCTCTAACCCCACCCACTCTGACTAGGCTCCTCCTATACCCCTCCTCTCTGACCCAGCTCCTCCAATACTCCTCCTCTCTGACCCCTCCCACTCTGACTAGGCTCCTCCTATACCCCTCCTCTCTGACCCCTCCCACGCTGACTAGGTTCCACCTACACCCCTCCTCTCTGACCCAGCTCCTCCTATACTCCTCCTCGCTAACCCCACCCACGCTGACTAGGTTCCACCTACACCCCTCCTCTCTGACCCAGCTCCTCCTATACTCCTCCTCGCTAACCCCACCCACTCTGACTAGGCTCCTCCTATACCCCTCCTCTCTGACCCAGCTCCTCCTATACTCCTCCTCTCTGACCCCACCCACTCCGACTAGGCTCCTCCTCCTCCTGCACACAACACCTGTTACCTTTCTTTCACCTGTCTCTGTTCAGGCCACACCTATTTTACTTACCAACCAATCTGCAATCCCTCATTTACTAGGCATGATTCCACTCGTACACAACACACAGACACATTTTACTTACCAATTGGCCATTTAGGCCCACCTCCAACTTACCTCTGCTCTGCCACCATCAGTCACCTGGTGCCGAACCCGGGATTTGAACCCTGGTTGCCTGCATGGAAGGCAGGCACTTACCCACTGGACCACACTGGTTTCCATGTATGTAGCCTATCAAATTGTCCTTATGTCATGGTCATCCTTTTCATGTGCAATGGAAGCCGCCGGGAAGGACACCAAGGCCTGTATGTTGCTTATAGTTACTACTGCAATCCCCTAGACCACTAAGGAGCTATAGCTCAAAGGTAAGTCTTCTACCTTTGGTGCAGACAGCCCTCACAGGCCAGGGTTCGAATCCTGCCAATGCTGTAGAGGTATCCCAAGGTGGAAATTTTCAAAAAGTGAAGGTTTTTTTTTTTGCTAAGATTTTTTTTTACTTGGTAACAGAGGAGAAAAGTGGACACTCTTTTTGGCATGTGTGTCCCAAAATTTCAAATGTTTTCCCTCATGACCTTCTACCAACCTCCCTATTTCTCAAGTAGGTGCAATAGGGACAAGGCCTTGTCTTCCTTTATCAATGTCTTCATTCTTTTTCCTTTAAGTTTGGTGAATTGCAGAGTGCAATTGTGATATTGGGGGTTATAACTGAGCACAAGAATGTGAGGAAGGTGCTACACTTATTGTAAAATAGGTTGGATGATGGTGATTTTTCATTTTGGTGTGAATAACTCGCTCAAATCAGGGGTTTGGTGCCAGTGAGCTTGGATAGAAATAAAGGTCAAGTATGAGCTCTGGCTAATGAAATGATGGGTCAAGTTTGAGGCAAGCTAGAGTCCATTTATCAGGTGCAATAAGAAGCTAGAAAGATTGTTTTCTTTAAGAGACAGACAAGGGCAGAGTCAAGCCTTTGCTCTAGTAGGTCTGCATCATGCCTGCTGCAGGATGTGAAGGAATGGACCTCCACAGCAGTGCGCTGTGCTGGGCTGGGCTGGGCTGGGCTGGGCTGGGCCTGCCCTGGCACTGTGAATTAATCACCCACCTCCTTCCTTTGAGGAACGCTCACGAACGCCCACGAACGCCCTTGTTCTGTATACAGGCTGACAGCAGGCAATTTAGGACGCTGCTAAATGAGGGTGATGTCCCCATGTGCTTCCTTCGAGTGGCAAAATCCTTCGTCTAAGGCAGGTGGGCTTTTTTAAAATTTGGTTGAAGACCATTTGTTGGAGGCGGTATCACGGCAGAAGCCGCAGACCGTCTCAGAAGAAAGTATGCATGGGAGGATATTATTTGCATAGGACAGCCCTCTTCTCAGTCCCATTCTTATGCTGCAGTTGCCATGAAGTGTTACTAGAGGGCAGCAGTATGAACAAAAGAGCACACTGAGGCTTTTCTTCTGCTTGCTGACATGATTCTTGTTCATGGTGGTCTTGCAAGGCCTAAGGAGCGAAGGACTGCTTTGACTGAGGGGATGAGGAATGGCAGGCCTTTATTTGTGGTTCAGGGGGAATATTTGGAAGGTAAACAGCAAGATGAAAACGTCAAAGCATATATGTTTGCTGAGTGATTGAGTCTGTGTGTCACTTGTCTCTTTGAAGGGACATGTGAGAAAGGAACAGCAGCACCATAGACTTCAGATGGGAGAGAGCAAGCAAGGATGAATATTTCCCTCAAATCCAAATACTTACAGTACCTCAAAGATGACAAGTGCGATATGATGTTCTGCAATTGTAAGGATTTGCCATGTGTGGTAGATAAATATGCATAGTTAGTGAGGTTTTTCCCAGAATGTGAGTATCGTTAGGCTGGCAAATGTCAGGCACTCCTTTGGGAGTATGAGGCCAAGAAAAAATTTGGGAAGTTTGCTACAGTCATCTGTAGGATCGAAAGACACTGGGGAATCGTTACAGAGGGAGAAAGGCTGCACAAAATGTGGTAACAGTTGGACAGAAATCTTTAGCAGGGACTTTTGTCTACCCCCAATGTGGGACCAGGACCGCAGTACCTCTGTGTCTCTGAAACATATTTTGACCTCTGGACACCACCATCTCAATACCCCTCAAATGTTCCCCCCTGGTACCCCAGCTTTGGTAGTGCATCAACCAGGTTTCAATCATTTGAGTGACCACAAACACCCTTCCTATGTGCCTTCCATTTACATTCAGTCAGTAACCCAGCTGCTTCGTTCGCTGTTCAATCTCAAGTGACAGTTGGATGCACATTGCAGGGGTAAACAGGCATTTACCGTACTGTACAGGCCCTCTCAGTACATCCAGACTACACTTCTTAAAATCATAAATACATGTTTTGCCCGACAGTAAGGCCAGGCCTTTCCTCTGTAGTTCAAGGAGGAAAACATCAACTGAAGAGCATGCCAAAATTCTCTACAGACACTGCCAATCCTCACACTTCTGCCTATTTGCATGCCGAGGTTATTCACTATGACCCACCAAACCAATTGCAACAGTAGCCTCTCCCTGCCTCATTCGTATGCTCCGATGCCACCTTTATTTAGCAAGTGTTAGTGCTCTCGGATTTTGTAGCGCGATTCACTATAGCCTCTGTTTTCAACAGAAATGTCCTAAAGGTACCTATACCAATCTGCAGGGTGGCGAGGAAGGGGGCTGCTGCTGCTGGCAGTAACATTTTGGGGCACCCCACCTGCAAAAATACAGCCAAATGCTCCTTGTTTTACCTTTCAATACCATAACTGCAGCAGAATCGTATGGTGACCCCTGTTGTTAATAGAAACTGTCAAACAGCTTCTTGCCCCCCCGTGGCCCCTAACCATTTGGGGTACACCCCATGAGGGAGGATCAGAGCAATAAAAACTAATGGTAGCCCCCCAAAAAGTACCTGGAAGCCAAGCCATTGTGTGCACCTCATCGCCTTCATGTTGCGCCTAAGCACCTTTTAATACTGCTCCCACAAATTTTGACTGCCCCCTCCCAACAGAAATCAGAGAGTATAGGGGGGTGCAGTAAAAAAGTATTTGCAGTACCCCACAATAAGTCAGGATCCTCCTCCCCTTCCTCTGCTCTCTGAACCCACCCATTCTGCCCAGGCTCTGCCTATACCCCTCCTCTCTGACCCCACCCACTCTGACTAGGCTCCTCCTATACCCCTCCTCTGTGACCCCTCCCACTCTGACTAGGCTCCTCCTATACCCCTCCTCTCTGACCCAGCTCCTCCTATACTCCTCCTCTCTAACCCCACCCACTCTGACTAGGCTCCACCTATACTCCTCCTCTCTGACCCAGCTCCTCCTATACTCCTCCTCTCTGACCCCTCCCACGCTGACTAGGTTCCACCTACACCCCTCCTCTCTGACCTGGCTCCTCCTGAACCCCTCCTCTCTGACCCCTCCCACTCTGACTAGGCTCCTCCTATACCCCTCCTCTCTGACCCAGCTCCTCCTATACTCCTCCTCTCTAACCCCACCCACTCTGACTAGGCTCCACCTATACACCCTCCTCTCTGACCTGGCTCCTCCTGAACCCCTCCTCTAGGACCCCTCCCACTCTGACCTGGCTCCTCCTATACTCCTCCTCTCTGACCAGGCTCCTCCTATACCCCTTCTCTCTGACCCCACCCACTCCGACTAGGCTCCTCCTCCTCCTGCACACAACACCTGTTACCTTTCTTTCACCTGTCTCTGTTCAGGCCACACCTATTTTACTTACCAACCAATCTGCAATCCCTCATTCACTGGGCATGATTCCACTCGTACACAACACACAGACACATTTTACTTACCAATTGGCCATTTAGGCCCACCTCCAACTTACCTCTGCTCTGCCACCATCAGTCACCTGGTGCCAAACCCGGGATTTGAACCCTGGTTGCCTGCATGGAAGGCAGGCACTTACCCACTGGACCACACTGGTTTCCATGTATGTAGCCTATCAAATTGTCCTTATGTCATGGTCATCCTTTTCATGTGCAATGGAAGCCGCCGGGAAGGACACCAAGGCCTGTATGTTGCTTATAGTTACTACTGCAATCCCCTAGACCACTAAGGAGCTATAGCTCAAAGGTAAGTCTTCTACCTTTGGTGCAGACAGCCCTCACAGGCCAGAGTTCGAATCCTGCCAATGCTGTAGAGGTATCCCAAGGTGGAAATTTTCAAAAAGTGAAGGTTTTTTTTTTTGCTAAGATTTTTTTTTACTTGGTAACAGAGGAGAAAAGTGGACACTCTTTTTGGCATGTGTGTCCCAAAATTTCAAATGTTTTCCCTCATGACCTTCTACCAACCTCCCTATTTCTCAAGTAGGTGCAATAGGGACAAGGCCTTGTCTTCCTTTATCAATGTCTTCATTCTTTTTCCTTTAAGTTTGGTGAATTGCAGAGTGCAATTGTGATATTGGGGGTTATAACTGAGCACAAGAATGTGAGGAAGGTGCTACACTTATTGTAAAATAGGTTGGATGATGGTGATTTTTCATTTTGGTGTGAATAACTCGCTCAAATCAGGGGTTTGGTGCCAGTGAGCTTGGATAGAAATAAAGGTCAAGTATGAGCTCTGGCTAATGAAATGATGGGTCAAGTTTGAGGCAAGCTAGAGTCCATTTATCAGGTGCAATAAGAAGCTAGAAAGATTGTTTTCTTTAAGAGACAGACAAGGGCAGAGTCAAGCCTTTGCTCTAGTAGGTCTGCATCATGCCTGCTGCAGGATGTGAAGGAATGGACCTCCACAGCAGTGCGCTGTGCTGGGCTGGGCTGGGCTGGGCTGGGCTGGGCCTGCCCTGGCACTGTGAATTAATCACCCACCTCCTTCCTTTGAGGAACGCTCACGAACGCCCACGAACGCCCTTGTTCTGTATACAGGCTGACAGCAGGCAATTTAGGACGCTGCTAAATGAGGGTGATGTCCCCATGTGCTTCCTTCGAGTGGCAAAATCCTTCGTCTAAGGCAGGTGGGCTTTTTTAAAATTTGGTTGAAGACCATTTGTTGGAGGCGGTATCACGGCAGAAGCCGCCGACCGTCTCAGAAGAAAGTATGCATGGGAGGATATTATTTGCATAGGACAGCCCTCTTCTCAGTCCCATTCTTATGCTGCAGTTGCCATGAAGTGTTACTAGAGGGCAGCAGTATGAACAAAAGAGCACACTGAGGCTTTTCTTCTGCTTGCTGACATGATTCTTGTTCATGGTGGTCTTGCAAGGCCTAAGGAGCGAAGGACTGCTTTGACTGAGGGGATGAGGAATGGCAGGCCTTTATTTGTGGTTCAGGGGGAATATTTGGAAGGTAAACAGCAAGATGAAAACGTCAAAGCATATATGTTTGCTGAGTGATTGAGTCTGTGTGTCACTTGTCTCTTTGAAGGGACATGTGAGAAAGGAACAGCAGCACCATAGACTTCAGATGGGAGAGAGCAAGCAAGGATGAATATTTCCCTCAAATCCAAATACTTACAGTACCTCAAAGATGACAAGTGCGATATGATGTTCTGCAATTGTAAGGATTTGCCATGTGTGGTAGATAAATATGCATAGTTAGTGAGGTTTTTCCCAGAATGTGAGTATCGTTAGGCTGGCAAATGTCAGGCACTCCTTTGGGAGTATGAGGCCAAGAAAAAATTTGGGAAGTTTGCTACAGTCATCTGTAGGATCGAAAGACACTGGGGAATCGTTACAGAGGGAGCCAGGCTGCACAAAATGTGGTAACAGTTGGACAGAAATCTTTAGCAGGGACTTTTGTCTACCCCCAATGTGGGACCAGGACCGCAGTACCTCTGTGTCTCTGAAACATATTTTGACCTCTGGACACCACCATCTCAATACCCCTCAAATGTTCCCCCCTGGTACCCCAGCTTTGGTAGTGCATCAACCAGGTTTCAATCATTTGAGTGACCACAAACACCCTTCCTATGTGCCTTCCATTTACATTCAGTCAGTAACCCAGCTGCTTCGTTCGCTGTTCAATCTCAAGTGACAGTTGGATGCACATTGCAGGGGTAAACAGGCATTTACCGTACTGTACAGGCCCTCTCAGTACATCCAGACTACACTTCTTAAAATCATAAATACATGTTTTGCCCGACAGTAAGGCCAGGCCTTTCCTCTGTAGTTCAAGGAGGAAAACATCAACTGAAGAGCATGCCAAAATTCTCTACAGACACTGCCAATCCTCACACTTCTGCCTATTTGCATGCCGAGGTTATTCACTATGACCCACCAAACCAATTGCAACAGTAGCCTCTCCCTGCCTCATTCGTATGCTCCGATGCCACCTTTATTTAGCAAGTGTTAGTGCTCTCGGATTTTGTAGCGCGATTCGCTATAGCCTCTGTTTTCAACAGAAATGTCCTAAAGGTACCTATACCAATCTGCAGGGTGGCGAGGAAGGGGGCTGCTGCTGCTGGCAGTAACATTTTGGGGCACCCCACCTGCAAAAATACAGCCAAATGCTCCTTGTTTTACCTTTCAATACCATAACTGCAGCAGAATCGTATGGTGACCCCTGTTGTTAATAGAAACTGTCAAACAGCTTCTTGCCCCCCCGTGGCCCCTAACCATTTGGGGTACACCCCATGAGGGAGGATCAGAGCAATAAAAACTAATGGTAGCCCCCCAAAAAGTACCTGGAAGCCAAGCCATTGTGTGCACCTCATCGCCTTCATGTTGCGCCTAAGCACCTTTTAATACTGCTCCCACAAATTTTGACTGCCCCCTCCCAACAGAAATCAGAGAGTATAGGGGGGTGCAGTAAAAAAGTATTTGCAGTACCCCACAATAAGTCAGGATCCTCCTCCCCTTCCTCTGCTCTCTGAACCCACCCATTCTGCCCAGGCTCTGCCTATACCCCTCCTCTCTGACCCCACCCACTCTGACTAGGCTCCTCCTATACCCCTCCTCTGTGACCCCTCCCACTCTGACTAGGCTCCTCCTATACCCCTCCTCTCTGACCCAGCTCCTCCTATACTCCTCCTCTCTAACCCCACCCACTCTGACTAGGCTCCTCCTATACCCCTCCTCTCTGACCCAGCTCCTCCTATACTCCTCCTCTCTGACCCCTCCCACTCTGACTAGGCTCCTCCTATACCCCTCCTCTCTGACCCAGCTCCTCCTATACTCCTCCTCTCTGACCCCTCCCACTCTGACTAGGTTCCACCTACACCCCTCCTCTCTGACCTGGCTCCTCCTATACTCCTCCTCTCTGACCAGGCTCCTCCTATACCCCTTCTCTCTGACCCCACCCACTCCGACTAGGCTCCTCCTTCTCCTGCACACAACACCTGTTACCTTTCTTTCACCTGTCTCTGTTCAGGCCACACCTATTTTACTTACCAACCAATCTGCAATCCCTCATTCACTAGGCATGATTCCACTCGTACACAACACACAGACACATTTTACTTACCAATTGGCCATTTAGGCCCACCTCCAACTTACCTCTGCTCTGCCACCATCAGTCACCTGGTGCCGAACCCGGGATTTGAACCCTGGTTGCCTGCATGGAAGGCAGGCACTTATATCAAATTGTCCTTATGTCATGGTCATCCTTTTCATGTGCAATGGAAGCCGCCGGGAAGGACACCAAGGCCTGTATGTTGCTTATAGTTACTACTGCAGTCCCCTAGATCACTAAGGAGCTATAGCTCAAAGGTAAGTCTTCTACCTTTGGTGCAGACAGCCCTCACAGGCCAGGGTTCGAATCCTGCCAATGCTGTAGAGGTATCCCAAGGTGGAAATTTTCAAAAAGTGAAGGTTTTTTTTTTTGCTAAGATTTTTTTTTACTTGGTAACAGAGGAGAAAAGTGGACACTCTTTTTGGCATGTGTGTCCCAAAATTTCAAATGTTTTCCCTCATGACCTTCTACCAACCTCCCTATTTCTCAAGTAGGTGCAATAGGGACAAGGCCTTGTCTTCCTTTATCAATGTCTTCATTCTTTTTCCTTTAAGTTTGGTGAATTGCAGAGTGCAATTGTGATATTGGGGGTTATAACTGAGCACAAGAATGTGAGGAAGGTGCTACACTTATTGTAAAATAGGTTGGATGATGGTGATTTTTCATTTTGGTGTGAATAACTCGCTCAAATCAGGGGTTTGGTGCCAGTGAGCTTGGATAGAAATAAAGGTCAAGTATGAGCTCTGGCTAATGAAATGATGGGTCAAGTTTGAGGCAAGCTAGAGTCCATTTATCAGGTGCAATAAGAAGCTAGAAAGATTGTTTTCTTTAAGAGACAGACAAGGGCAGAGTCAAGCCTTTGCTCTAGTAGGTCTGCATCATGCCTGCTGCAGGATGTGAAGGAATGGACCTCCACAGCAGTGCGCTGTGCTGTGCTGGGCTGGGCTGGGCTGGGCTGGGCTGGGCTGGGCCTGCCCTGGCACTGTGAATTAATCACCCACCTCCTTCCTTTGAGGAACGCTCACGAACGCCCACGAACGCCCTTGTTCTGTATACAGGCTGACAGCAGGCAATTTAGGACGCTGCTAAATGAGGGTGATGTCCCCATGTGCTTCCTTCGAGTGGCAAAATCCTTCGTCTAAGGCAGGTGGGCTTTTTTAAAATTTGGTTGAAGACCATTTGTTGGAGGCGGTATCACGGCAGAAGCCGCAGACCGTCTCAGAAGAAAGTATGCATGGGAGGATATTATTTGCATAGGACAGCCCTCTTCTCAGTCCCATTCTTATGCTGCAGTTGCCATGAAGTGTTACTAGAGGGCAGCAGTATGAACAAAAGAGCACACTGAGGCTTTTCTTCTGCTTGCTGACATGATTCTTGTTCATGGTGGTCTTGCAAGGCCTAAGGAGCGAAGGACTGCTTTGACTGAGGGGATGAGGAATGGCAGGCCTTTATTTGTGGTTCAGGGGGAATATTTGGAAGGTAAACAGCAAGATGAAAACGTCAAAGCATATATGTTTGCTGAGTGATTGAGTCTGTGTGTCACTTGTCTCTTTGAAGGGACATGTGAGAAAGGAACAGCAGCACCATAGACTTCAGATGGGAGAGAGCAAGCAAGGATGAATATTTCCCTCAAATCCAAATACTTACAGTACCTCAAAGATGACAAGTGCGATATGATGTTCTGCAATTGTAAGGATTTGCCATGTGTGGTAGATAAATATGCATAGTTAGTGAGGTTTTTCCCAGAATGTGAGTATCGTTAGGCTGGCAAATGTCAGGCACTCCTTTGGGAGTATGAGGCCAAGAAAAAATTTGGGAAGTTTGCTACAGTCATCTGTAGGATCGAAAGACACTGGGGAATCGTTACAGAGGGAGCCAGGCTGCACAAAATGTGGTAACAGTTGGACAGAAATCTTTAGCAGGGACTTTTGTCTACCCCCAATGTGGGACCAGGACCGCAGTACCTCTGTGTCTCTGAAACATATTTTGACCTCTGGACACCACCATCTCAATACCCCTCAAATGTTCCCCCCTGGTACCCCAGCTTTGGTAGTGCATCAACCAGGTTTCAATCATTTGAGTGACCACAAACACCCTTCCTATGTGCCTTCCATTTACATTCAGTCAGTAACCCAGCTGCTTCGTTCGCTGTTCAATCTCAAGTGACAGTTGGATGCACATTGCAGGGGTAAACAGGCATTTACCGTACTGTACAGGCCCTCTCAGTACATCCAGACTACACTTCTTAAAATCATAAATACATGTTTTGCCCGACAGTAAGGCCAGGCCTTTCCTCTGTAGTTCAAGGAGGAAAACATCAACTGAAGAGCATGCCAAAATTCTCTACAGACACTGCCAATCCTCACACTTCTGCCTATTTGCATGCCGAGGTTATTCACTATGACCCACCAAACCAATTGCAACAGTAGCCTCTCCCTGCCTCATTCGTATGCTCCGATGCCACCTTTATTTAGCAAGTGTTAGTGCTCTCGGATTTTGTAGCGCGATTCGCTATAGCCTCTGTTTTCAACAGAAATGTCCTAAAGGTACCTATACCAATCTGCAGGGTGGCGAGGAAGGGGGCTGCTGCTGCTGGCAGTAACATTTTGGGGCACCCCACCTGCAAAAATACAGCCAAATGCTCCTTGTTTTACCTTTCAATACCATAACTGCAGCAGAATCGTATGGTGACCCCTGTTGTTAATAGAAACTGTCAAACAGCTTCTTGCCCCCCCGTGGCCCCTAACCATTTGGGGTACACCCCATGAGGGAGGATCAGAGCAATAAAAACTAATGGTAGCCCCCCAAAAAGTACCTGGAAGCCAAGCCATTGTGTGCACCTCATCGCCTTCATGTTGCGCCTAAGCACCTTTTAATACTGCTCCCACAAATTTTGACTGCCCCCTCCCAACAGAAATCAGAGAGTATAGGGGGGTGCAGTAAAAAAGTATTTGCAGTACCCCACAATAAGTCAGGATCCTCCTCCCCTTCCTCTGCTCTCTGAACCCACCCATTCTGCCCAGGCTCCGCCTATACCCCTCCTCTCTGACCCCACCCACTCTGACTAGGCTCCTCCTATACCCCTCCTCTGTGACCCCTCCCACTCTGACTAGGCTCCTCCTATACCCCTCCTCTCTGACCCAGCTCCTCCTATACTCCTCCTCCCTAACCCCACCCACTCTGACTAGGCTCCTCCTATACCCCTCCTCTCTGACCCAGCTCCTCCTATACTCCTCCTCTCTAACCCCACCCACTCTGACTAGGCTCCTCCTATACTCCTCCTCTCTGACCCAGCTCCTCCTATACTCCTCCTCTCTGACCCCTCCCACTCTGACTAGGCTACTCCTATACCCCTCCTCTCTGACCCCTCCCACGCTGACTAGGTTCCACCTACACCCCTCCTCTCTGACCTGGCTCCTCCTGAACCCCTCCTCTCTGACCCCTCCCACTCTGACTAGGTTCCACCTACACCCCTCCTCTCTGACCTGGCTCCTCCTGAACCCCTCCTCTCTGACCCCTCCCACTCTGACTAGGCTCCTCCTATACCCCTCCTCTCTGACCCAGCTCCTCCTATACTCCTCCTCTCTAACCCCACCCACTCTGACTAGGCTCCACCTATACCCCCTCCTCTCTGACCTGGCTCCTCCTGAACCCCTCCTCTAGGACCCCTCCCACTCTGACTAGGTTCCACCTACACCCCTCCTCTCTGACCTGGCTCCTCCTATACTCCTCCTCTCTGACCAGGCTCCTCCTATACCCCTTCTCTCTGACCCCACCCACTCCGACTAGGCTCCTCCTCCTCCTGCACACAACACCTGTTACCTTTCTTTCACCTGTCTCTGTTCAGGCCACACCTATTTTACTTACCAACCAATCTGCAATCCCTCATTCACTAGGCATGATTCCACTCGTACACAACACACAGACACATTTTACTTACCAATTGGCCATTTAGGCCCACCTCCAACTTACCTCTGCTCTGCCACCATCAGTCACCTGGTGCCGAACCCGGGATTTGAACCCTGGTTGCCTGCATGGAAGGCAGGCACTTACCCACTGGACCACACTGGTTTCCATGTATGTAGCCTATCAAATTGTCCTTATGTCATGGTCATCCTTTTCATGTGCAATGGAAGCCGCCGGGAAGGACACCAAGGCCTGTATGTTGCTTATAGTTACTACTGCAATCCCCTAGACCACTAAGGAGCTATAGCTCAAAGGTAAGTCTTCTACCTTTGGTGCAGACAGCCCTCACAGGCCAGGGTTCGAATCCTGCCAATGCTGTAGAGGTATCCCAAGGTGGAAATTTTCAAAAAGTGAAGGTTTTTTTTTTTGCTAAGATTTTTTTTTACTTGGTAACAGAGGAGAAAAGTGGACACTCTTTTTGGCATGTGTGTCCCAAAATTTCAAATGTTTTCCCTCATGACCTTCTACCAACCTCCCTATTTCTCAAGTAGGTGCAATAGGGACAAGGCCTTGTCTTCCTTTATCAATGTCTTCATTCTTTTTCCTTTAAGTTTGGTGAATTGCAGAGTGCAATTGTGATATTGGGGGTTATAACTGAGCACAAGAATGTGAGGAAGGTGCTACACTTATTGTAAAATAGGTTGGATGATGGTGATTTTTCATTTTGGTGTGAATAACTCGCTCAAATCAGGGGTTTGGTGCCAGTGAGCTTGGATAGAAATAAAGGTCAAGTATGAGCTCTGGCTAATGAAATGATGGGTCAAGTTTGAGGCAAGCTAGAGTCCATTTATCAGGTGCAATAAGAAGCTAGAAAGATTGTTTTCTTTAAGAGACAGACAAGGGCAGAGTCAAGCCTTTGCTCTAGTAGGTCTGCATCATGCCTGCTGCAGGATGTGAAGGAATGGACCTCCACAGCAGTGCGCTGTGCTGGGCTGGGCTGGGCTGGGCTGGGCTGGGCCTGCCCTGGCACTGTGAATTAATCACCCACCTCCTTCCTTTGAGGAACGCTCACGAACGCCCACGAACGCCCTTGTTCTGTATACAGGCTGACAGCAGGCAATTTAGGACGCTGCTAAATGAGGGTGATGTCCCCATGTGCTTCCTTCGAGTGGCAAAATCCTTCGTCTAAGGCAGGTGGGCTTTTTTAAAATTTGGTTGAAGACCATTTGTTGGAGGCGGTATCACGGCAGAAGCCGCCGACCGTCTCAGAAGAAAGTATGCATGGGAGGATATTATTTGCATAGGACAGCCCTCTTCTCAGTCCCATTCTTATGCTGCAGTTGCCATGAAGTGTTACTAGAGGGCAGCAGTATGAACAAAAGAGCACACTGAGGCTTTTCTTCTGCTTGCTGACATGATTCTTGTTCATGGTGGTCTTGCAAGGCCTAAGGAGCGAAGGACTGCTTTGACTGAGGGGATGAGGAATGGCAGGCCTTTATTTGTGGTTCAGGGGGAATATTTGGAAGGTAAACAGCAAGATGAAAACGTCAAAGCATATATGTTTGCTGAGTGATTGAGTCTGTGTGTCACTTGTCTCTTTGAAGGGACATGTGAGAAAGGAACAGCAGCACCATAGACTTCAGATGGGAGAGAGCAAGCAAGGATGAATATTTCCCTCAAATCCAAATACTTACAGTACCTCAAAGATGACAAGTGCGATATGATGTTCTGCAATTGTAAGGATTTGCCATGTGTGGTAGATAAATATGCATAGTTAGTGAGGTTTTTCCCAGAATGTGAGTATCGTTAGGCTGGCAAATGTCAGGCACTCCTTTGGGAGTATGAGGCCAAGAAAAAATTTGGGAAGTTTGCTACAGTCATCTGTAGGATCGAAAGACACTGGGGAATCGTTACAGAGGGAGCCAGGCTGCACAAAATGTGGTAACAGTTGGACAGAAATCTTTAGCAGGGACTTTTGTCTACCCCCAATGTGGGACCAGGACCGCAGTACCTCTGTGTCTCTGAAACATATTTTGACCTCTGGACACCACCATCTCAATACCCCTCAAATGTTCCCCCCTGGTACCCCAGCTTTGGTAGTGCATCAACCAGGTTTCAATCATTTGAGTGACCACAAACACCCTTCCTATGTGCCTTCCATTTACATTCAGTCAGTAACCCAGCTGCTTCGTTCGCTGTTCAATCTCAAGTGACAGTTGGATGCACATTGCAGGGGTAAACAGGCATTTACCGTACTGTACAGGCCCTCTCAGTACATCCAGACTACACTTCTTAAAATCATAAATACATGTTTTGCCCGACAGTAAGGCCAGGCCTTTCCTCTGTAGTTCAAGGAGGAAAACATCAACTGAAGAGCATGCCAAAATTCTCTACAGACACTGCCAATCCTCACACTTCTGCCTATTTGCATGCCGAGGTTATTCACTATGACCCACCAAACCAATTGCAACAGTAGCCTCTCCCTGCCTCATTCGTATGCTCCGATGCCACCTTTATTTAGCAAGTGTTAGTGCTCTCGGATTTTGTAGCGCGATTCGCTATAGCCTCTGTTTTCAACAGAAATGTCCTAAAGGTACCTATACCAATCTGCAGGGTGGCGAGGAAGGGGGCTGCTGCTGCTGGCAGTAACATTTTGGGGCACCCCACCTGCAAAAATACAGCCAAATGCTCCTTGTTTTACCTTTCAATACCATAACTGCAGCAGAATCGTATGGTGACCCCTGTTGTTAATAGAAACTGTCAAACAGCTTCTTGCCCCCCCGTGGCCCCTAACCATTTGGGGTACACCCCATGAGGGAGGATCAGAGCAATAAAAACTAATGGTAGCCCCCCAAAAAGTACCTGGAAGCCAAGCCATTGTGTGCACCTCATCGCCTTCATGTTGCGCCTAAGCACCTTTTAATACTGCTCCCACAAATTTTGACTGCCCCCTCCCAACAGAAATCAGAGAGTATAGGGGGGTGCAGTAAAAAAGTATTTGCAGTACCCCACAATAAGTCAGGATCCTCCTCCCCTTCCTCTGCTCTCTGAACCCACCCATTCTGCCCAGGCTCTGCCTATACCCCTCCTCTCTGACCCCACCCACTCTGACTAGGCTCCTCCTATACCCCTCCTCTGTGACCCCTCCCACTCTGACTAGGCTCCTCCTATACCCCTCCTCTCTGACCCAGCTCCTCCTATACTCCTCCTCTCTAACCCCACCCACTCTGACTAGGCTCCTCCTATACCCCTCCTCTCTGACCCAGCTCCTCCTATACTCCTCCTCTCTGACCCCTCCCACTCTGACTAGGCTCCTCCTATACCCCTCCTCTCTGACCCAGCTCCTCCTATACTCCTCCTCTCTGACCCCTCCCACTCTGACTAGGTTCCACCTACACCCCTCCTCTCTGACCTGGCTCCTCCTATACTCCTCCTCTCTGACCAGGCTCCTCCTATACCCCTTCTCTCTGACCCCACCCACTCCGACTAGGCTCCTCCTTCTCCTGCACACAACACCTGTTACCTTTCTTTCACCTGTCTCTGTTCAGGCCACACCTATTTTACTTACCAACCAATCTGCAATCCCTCATTCACTAGGCATGATTCCACTCGTACACAACACACAGACACATTTTACTTACCAATTGGCCATTTAGGCCCACCTCCAACTTACCTCTGCTCTGCCACCATCAGTCACCTGGTGCCGAACCCGGGATTTGAACCCTGGTTGCCTGCATGGAAGGCAGGCACTTATATCAAATTGTCCTTATGTCATGGTCATCCTTTTCATGTGCAATGGAAGCCGCCGGGAAGGACACCAAGGCCTGTATGTTGCTTATAGTTACTACTGCAGTCCCCTAGATCACTAAGGAGCTATAGCTCAAAGGTAAGTCTTCTACCTTTGGTGCAGACAGCCCTCACAGGCCAGGGTTCGAATCCTGCCAATGCTGTAGAGGTATCCCAAGGTGGAAATTTTCAAAAAGTGAAGGTTTTTTTTTTTGCTAAGATTTTTTTTTACTTGGTAACAGAGGAGAAAAGTGGACACTCTTTTTGGCATGTGTGTCCCAAAATTTCAAATGTTTTCCCTCATGACCTTCTACCAACCTCCCTATTTCTCAAGTAGGTGCAATAGGGACAAGGCCTTGTCTTCCTTTATCAATGTCTTCATTCTTTTTCCTTTAAGTTTGGTGAATTGCAGAGTGCAATTGTGATATTGGGGGTTATAACTGAGCACAAGAATGTGAGGAAGGTGCTACACTTATTGTAAAATAGGTTGGATGATGGTGATTTTTCATTTTGGTGTGAATAACTCGCTCAAATCAGGGGTTTGGTGCCAGTGAGCTTGGATAGAAATAAAGGTCAAGTATGAGCTCTGGCTAATGAAATGATGGGTCAAGTTTGAGGCAAGCTAGAGTCCATTTATCAGGTGCAATAAGAAGCTAGAAAGATTGTTTTCTTTAAGAGACAGACAAGGGCAGAGTCAAGCCTTTGCTCTAGTAGGTCTGCATCATGCCTGCTGCAGGATGTGAAGGAATGGACCTCCACAGCAGTGCGCTGTGCTGTGCTGGGCTGGGCTGGGCTGGGCTGGGCTGGGCTGGGCCTGCCCTGGCACTGTGAATTAATCACCCACCTCCTTCCTTTGAGGAACGCTCACGAACGCCCACGAACGCCCTTGTTCTGTATACAGGCTGACAGCAGGCAATTTAGGACGCTGCTAAATGAGGGTGATGTCCCCATGTGCTTCCTTCGAGTGGCAAAATCCTTCGTCTAAGGCAGGTGGGCTTTTTTAAAATTTGGTTGAAGACCATTTGTTGGAGGCGGTATCACGGCAGAAGCCGCAGACCGTCTCAGAAGAAAGTATGCATGGGAGGATATTATTTGCATAGGACAGCCCTCTTCTCAGTCCCATTCTTATGCTGCAGTTGCCATGAAGTGTTACTAGAGGGCAGCAGTATGAACAAAAGAGCACACTGAGGCTTTTCTTCTGCTTGCTGACATGATTCTTGTTCATGGTGGTCTTGCAAGGCCTAAGGAGCGAAGGACTGCTTTGACTGAGGGGATGAGGAATGGCAGGCCTTTATTTGTGGTTCAGGGGGAATATTTGGAAGGTAAACAGCAAGATGAAAACGTCAAAGCATATATGTTTGCTGAGTGATTGAGTCTGTGTGTCACTTGTCTCTTTGAAGGGACATGTGAGAAAGGAACAGCAGCACCATAGACTTCAGATGGGAGAGAGCAAGCAAGGATGAATATTTCCCTCAAATCCAAATACTTACAGTACCTCAAAGATGACAAGTGCGATATGATGTTCTGCAATTGTAAGGATTTGCCATGTGTGGTAGATAAATATGCATAGTTAGTGAGGTTTTTCCCAGAATGTGAGTATCGTTAGGCTGGCAAATGTCAGGCACTCCTTTGGGAGTATGAGGCCAAGAAAAAATTTGGGAAGTTTGCTACAGTCATCTGTAGGATCGAAAGACACTGGGGAATCGTTACAGAGGGAGCCAGGCTGCACAAAATGTGGTAACAGTTGGACAGAAATCTTTAGCAGGGACTTTTGTCTACCCCCAATGTGGGACCAGGACCGCAGTACCTCTGTGTCTCTGAAACATATTTTGACCTCTGGACACCACCATCTCAATACCCCTCAAATGTTCCCCCCTGGTACCCCAGCTTTGGTAGTGCATCAACCAGGTTTCAATCATTTGAGTGACCACAAACACCCTTCCTATGTGCCTTCCATTTACATTCAGTCAGTAACCCAGCTGCTTCGTTCGCTGTTCAATCTCAAGTGACAGTTGGATGCACATTGCAGGGGTAAACAGGCATTTACCGTACTGTACAGGCCCTCTCAGTACATCCAGACTACACTTCTTAAAATCATAAATACATGTTTTGCCCGACAGTAAGGCCAGGCCTTTCCTCTGTAGTTCAAGGAGGAAAACATCAACTGAAGAGCATGCCAAAATTCTCTACAGACACTGCCAATCCTCACACTTCTGCCTATTTGCATGCCGAGGTTATTCACTATGACCCACCAAACCAATTGCAACAGTAGCCTCTCCCTGCCTCATTCGTATGCTCCGATGCCACCTTTATTTAGCAAGTGTTAGTGCTCTCGGATTTTGTAGCGCGATTCGCTATAGCCTCTGTTTTCAACAGAAATGTCCTAAAGGTACCTATACCAATCTGCAGGGTGGCGAGGAAGGGGGCTGCTGCTGCTGGCAGTAACATTTTGGGGCACCCCACCTGCAAAAATACAGCCAAATGCTCCTTGTTTTACCTTTCAATACCATAACTGCAGCAGAATCGTATGGTGACCCCTGTTGTTAATAGAAACTGTCAAACAGCTTCTTGCCCCCCCGTGGCCCCTAACCATTTGGGGTACACCCCATGAGGGAGGATCAGAGCAATAAAAACTAATGGTAGCCCCCCAAAAAGTACCTGGAAGCCAAGCCATTGTGTGCACCTCATCGCCTTCATGTTGCGCCTAAGCACCTTTTAATACTGCTCCCACAAATTTTGACTGCCCCCTCCCAACAGAAATCAGAGAGTATAGGGGGGTGCAGTAAAAAAGTATTTGCAGTACCCCACAATAAGTCAGGATCCTCCTCCCCTTCCTCTGCTCTCTGAACCCACCCATTCTGCCCAGGCTCCGCCTATACCCCTCCTCTCTGACCCCACCCACTCTGACTAGGCTCCTCCTATACCCCTCCTCTGTGACCCCTCCCACTCTGACTAGGCTCCTCCTATACCCCTCCTCTCTGACCCAGCTCCTCCTATACTCCTCCTCCCTAACCCCACCCACTCTGACTAGGCTCCTCCTATACCCCTCCTCTCTGACCCAGCTCCTCCTATACTCCTCCTCTCTAACCCCACCCACTCTGACTAGGCTCCTCCTATACTCCTCCTCTCTGACCCAGCTCCTCCTATACTCCTCCTCTCTGACCCCTCCCACTCTGACTAGGCTACTCCTATACCCCTCCTCTCTGACCCCTCCCACGCTGACTAGGTTCCACCTACACCCCTCCTCTCTGACCTGGCTCCTCCTGAACCCCTCCTCTCTGACCCCTCCCACTCTGACTAGGTTCCACCTACACCCCTCCTCTCTGACCTGGCTCCTCCTGAACCCCTCCTCTCTGACCCCTCCCACTCTGACTAGGCTCCTCCTATACCCCTCCTCTCTGACCCAGCTCCTCCTATACTCCTCCTCTCTAACCCCACCCACTCTGACTAGGCTCCACCTATACCCCCTCCTCTCTGACCTGGCTCCTCCTGAACCCCTCCTCTAGGACCCCTCCCACTCTGACTAGGTTCCACCTACACCCCTCCTCTCTGACCTGGCTCCTCCTATACTCCTCCTCTCTGACCAGGCTCCTCCTATACCCCTTCTCTCTGACCCCACCCACTCCGACTAGGCTCCTCCTCCTCCTGCACACAACACCTGTTACCTTTCTTTCACCTGTCTCTGTTCAGGCCACACCTATTTTACTTACCAACCAATCTGCAATCCCTCATTCACTAGGCATGATTCCACTCGTACACAACACACAGACACATTTTACTTACCAATTGGCCATTTAGGCCCACCTCCAACTTACCTCTGCTCTGCCACCATCAGTCACCTGGTGCCGAACCCGGGATTTGAACCCTGGTTGCCTGCATGGAAGGCAGGCACTTACCCACTGGACCACACTGGTTTCCATGTATGTAGCCTATCAAATTGTCCTTATGTCATGGTCATCCTTTTCATGTGCAATGGAAGCCGCCGGGAAGGACACCAAGGCCTGTATGTTGCTTATAGTTACTACTGCAATCCCCTAGACCACTAAGGAGCTATAGCTCAAAGGTAAGTCTTCTACCTTTGGTGCAGACAGCCCTCACAGGCCAGGGTTCGAATCCTGCCAATGCTGTAGAGGTATCCCAAGGTGGAAATTTTCAAAAAGTGAAGGTTTTTTTTTTTGCTAAGATTTTTTTTTACTTGGTAACAGAGGAGAAAAGTGGACACTCTTTTTGGCATGTGTGTCCCAAAATTTCAAATGTTTTCCCTCATGACCTTCTACCAACCTCCCTATTTCTCAAGTAGGTGCAATAGGGACAAGGCCTTGTCTTCCTTTATCAATGTCTTCATTCTTTTTCCTTTAAGTTTGGTGAATTGCAGAGTGCAATTGTGATATTGGGGGTTATAACTGAGCACAAGAATGTGAGGAAGGTGCTACACTTATTGTAAAATAGGTTGGATGATGGTGATTTTTCATTTTGGTGTGAATAACTCGCTCAAATCAGGGGTTTGGTGCCAGTGAGCTTGGATAGAAATAAAGGTCAAGTATGAGCTCTGGCTAATGAAATGATGGGTCAAGTTTGAGGCAAGCTAGAGTCCATTTATCAGGTGCAATAAGAAGCTAGAAAGATTGTTTTCTTTAAGAGACAGACAAGGGCAGAGTCAAGCCTTTGCTCTAGTAGGTCTGCATCATGCCTGCTGCAGGATGTGAAGGAATGGACCTCCACAGCAGTGCGCTGTGCTGGGCTGGGCTGGGCTGGGCTGGGCTGGGCCTGCCCTGGCACTGTGAATTAATCACCCACCTCCTTCCTTTGAGGAACGCTCACGAACGCCCACGAACGCCCTTGTTCTGTATACAGGCTGACAGCAGGCAATTTAGGACGCTGCTAAATGAGGGTGATGTCCCCATGTGCTTCCTTCGAGTGGCAAAATCCTTCGTCTAAGGCAGGTGGGCTTTTTTAAAATTTGGTTGAAGACCATTTGTTGGAGGCGGTATCACGGCAGAAGCCGCAGACCGTCTCAGAAGAAAGTATGCATGGGAGGATATTATTTGCATAGGACAGCCCTCTTCTCAGTCCCATTCTTATGCTGCAGTTGCCATGAAGTGTTACTAGAGGGCAGCAGTATGAACAAAAGAGCACACTGAGGCTTTTCTTCTGCTTGCTGACATGATTCTTGTTCATGGTGGTCTTGCAAGGCCTAAGGAGCGAAGGACTGCTTTGACTGAGGGGATGAGGAATGGCAGGCCTTTATTTGTGGTTCAGGGGGAATATTTGGAAGGTAAACAGCAAGATGAAAACGTCAAAGCATATATGTTTGCTGAGTGATTGAGTCTGTGTGTCACTTGTCTCTTTGAAGGGACATGTGAGAAAGGAACAGCAGCACCATAGACTTCAGATGGGAGAGAGCAAGCAAGGATGAATATTTCCCTCAAATCCAAATACTTACAGTACCTCAAAGATGACAAGTGCGATATGATGTTCTGCAATTGTAAGGATTTGCCATGTGTGGTAGATAAATATGCATAGTTAGTGAGGTTTTTCCCAGAATGTGAGTATCGTTAGGCTGGCAAATGTCAGGCACTCCTTTGGGAGTATGAGGCCAAGAAAAAATTTGGGAAGTTTGCTACAGTCATCTGTAGGATCGAAAGACACTGGGGAATCGTTACAGAGGGAGAAAGGCTGCACAAAATGTGGTAACAGTTGGACAGAAATCTTTAGCAGGGACTTTTGTCTACCCCCAATGTGGGACCAGGACCGCAGTACCTCTGTGTCTCTGAAACATATTTTGACCTCTGGACACCACCATCTCAATACCCCTCAAATGTTCCCCCCTGGTACCCCAGCTTTGGTAGTGCATCAACCAGGTTTCAATCATTTGAGTGACCACAAACACCCTTCCTATGTGCCTTCCATTTACATTCAGTCAGTAACCCAGCTGCTTCGTTCGCTGTTCAATCTCAAGTGACAGTTGGATGCACATTGCAGGGGTAAACAGGCATTTACCGTACTGTACAGGCCCTCTCAGTACATCCAGACTACACTTCTTAAAATCATAAATACATGTTTTGCCCGACAGTAAGGCCAGGCCTTTCCTCTGTAGTTCAAGGAGGAAAACATCAACTGAAGAGCATGCCAAAATTCTCTACAGACACTGCCAATCCTCACACTTCTGCCTATTTGCATGCCGAGGTTATTCACTATGACCCACCAAACCAATTGCAACAGTAG
Source organism: Lissotriton vulgaris (assembly GCF_964263255.1). Classification (NCBI taxonomy): domain Eukaryota; kingdom Metazoa; phylum Chordata; class Amphibia; order Caudata; family Salamandridae; genus Lissotriton; species Lissotriton vulgaris. Next base: position 877,246,029 of record NC_141687.1, on the reverse strand, counting down.
CCTCTCCCTGCCTCATTCGTATGCTCCGATGCCACCTTTATTTAGCAAGTGTTAGTGCTCTCGGATTTTGTAGCGCGATTCGCTATAGCCTCTGTTTTCAACAGAAATGTCCTAAAGGTACCTATACCAATCTGCAGGGTGGCGAGGAAGGGGGCTGCTGCTGCTGGCAGTAACATTTTGGGTCACCCCACCTGCAAAAATACAGCCAAATGCTCCTTGTTTTACCTTTCAATACCATAACTGCAGCAGAATCGTATGGTGACCCCTGTTGTTAATAGAAACTGTCAAACAGCTTCTTGCCCCCCCGTGGCCCCTAACCATTTGGGGTACACCCCATGAGGGAGGATCAGAGCAATAAAAACTAATGGTAGCCCCCCAAAAAGTACCTGGAAGCCAAGCCATTGTGTGCACCTCATCGCCTTCATGTTGCGCCTAAGCACCTTTTAATACTGCTCCCACAAATTTTGACTGCCCCCTCCCAACAGAAATCAGAGAGTATAGGGGGGTGCAGTAAAAAAGTATTTGCAGTACCCCACAATAAGTCAGGATCCTCCTCCCCTTCCTCTGCTCTCTGAACCCACCCATTCTGCCCAGGCTCTGCCTATACCCCTCCTCTCTGACCCCACCCACTCTGACTAGGCTCCTCCTATACCCCTCCTCTGTGACCCCTCCCACTCTGACTAGGCTCCTCCTATACCCCTCCTCTCTGACCCAGCTCCTCCTATACTCCTCCTCTCTAACCCCACCCACTCTGACTAGGCTCCACCTATACTCCTCCTCTCTGACCCAGCTCCTCCTATACTCCTCCTCTCTGACCCCTCCCACTCTGACTAGGCTCCTCCTATACCCCTCCACTCTGACCCCTCCCACGCTGACTAGGTTCCACCTACACCCCTCCGACCTGGCTCCTCCTGAACCCCTCCTCTCTGACCCCTCCCACTCTGACTAGGCTCCTCCTATACCCCTCCTCTCTGACCCAGCTCCTCCTATACTCCTCCTCTCTAACCCCACCCACTCTGACTAGGCTCCACCTATACACCCTCCTCTCTGACCTGGCTCCTCCTGAACCCCTCCTCTAGGACCCCTCCCACTCTGACCTGGCTCCTCCTATACTCCTCCTCTCTGACCAGGCTCCTCCTATACCCCTTCTCTCTGACCCCACCCACTCCGACTAGGCTCCTCCTCCTCCTGCACACAACACCTGTTACCTTTCTTTCACCTGTCTCTGTTCAGGCCACACCTATTTTACTTACCAACCAATCTGCAATCCCTCATTCACTGGGCATGATTCCACTCGTACACAACACACAGACACATTTTACTTACCAATTGGCCATTTAGGCCCACCTCCAACTTACCTCTGCTCTGCCACCATCAGTCACCTGGTGCCGAACCCGGGATTTGAACCCTGGTTGCCTGCATGGAAGGCAGGCACTTACCCACTGGACCACACTGGTTTCCATGTATGTAGCCTATCAAATTGTCCTTATGTCATGGTCATCCTTTTCATGTGCAATGGAAGCCGCCGGGAAGGACACCAAGGCCTGTATGTTGCTTATAGTTACTACTGCAATCCCCTAGACCACTAAGGAGCTATAGCTCAAAGGTAAGTCTTCTACCTTTGGTGCAGACAGCCCTCACAGGCCAGGGTTCGAATCCTGCCAATGCTGTAGAGGTATCCCAAGGTGGAAATTTTCAAAAAGTGAAGGTTTTTTTTTTTGCTAAGATTTTTTTTTACTTGGTAACAGAGGAGAAAAGTGGACACTCTTTTTGGCATGTGTGTCCCAAAATTTCAAATGTTTTCCCTCATGACCTTCTACCAACCTCCCTATTTCTCAAGTAGGTGCAATAGGGACAAGGCCTTGTCTTCCTTTATCAATGTCTTCATTCTTTTTCCTTTAAGTTTGGTGAATTGCAGAGTGCAATTGTGATATTGGGGGTTATAACTGAGCACAAGAATGTGAGGAAGGTGCTACACTTATTGTAAAATAGGTTGGATGATGGTGATTTTTCATTTTGGTGTGAATAACTCGCTCAAATCAGGGGTTTGGTGCCAGTGAGCTTGGATAGAAATAAAGGTCAAGTATGAGCTCTGGCTAATGAAATGATGGGTCAAGTTTGAGGCAAGCTAGAGTCCATTTATCAGGTGCAATAAGAAGCTAGAAAGATTGTTTTCTTTAAGAGACAGACAAGGGCAGAGTCAAGCCTTTGCTCTAGTAGGTCTGCATCATGCCTGCTGCAGGATGTGAAGGAATGGACCTCCACAGCAGTGCGCTGTGCTGGGCTGGGCTGGGCTGGGCTGGGCTGGGCCTGCCCTGGCACTGTGAATTAATCACCCACCTCCTTCCTTTGAGGAACGCTCACGAACGCCCACGAACGCCCTTGTTCTGTATACAGGCTGACAGCAGGCAATTTAGGACGCTGCTAAATGAGGGTGATGTCCCCATGTGCTTCCTTCGAGTGGCAAAATCCTTCGTCTAAGGCAGGTGGGCTTTTTTAAAATTTGGTTGAAGACCATTTGTTGGAGGCGGTATCACGGCAGAAGCCGCCGACCGTCTCAGAAGAAAGTATGCATGGGAGGATATTATTTGCATAGGACAGCCCTCTTCTCAGTCCCATTCTTATGCTGCAGTTGCCATGAAGTGTTACTAGAGGGCAGCAGTATGAACAAAAGAGCACACTGAGGCTTTTCTTCTGCTTGCTGACATGATTCTTGTTCATGGTGGTCTTGCAAGGCCTAAGGAGCGAAGGACTGCTTTGACTGAGGGGATGAGGAATGGCAGGCCTTTATTTGTGGTTCAGGGGGAATATTTGGAAGGTAAACAGCAAGATGAAAACGTCAAAGCATATATGTTTGCTGAGTGATTGAGTCTGTGTGTCACTTGTCTCTTTGAAGGGACATGTGAGAAAGGAACAGCAGCACCATAGACTTCAGATGGGAGAGAGCAAGCAAGGATGAATATTTCCCTCAAATCCAAATACTTACAGTACCTCAAAGATGACAAGTGCGATATGATGTTCTGCAATTGTAAGGATTTGCCATGTGTGGTAGATAAATATGCATAGTTAGTGAGGTTTTTCCCAGAATGTGAGTATCGTTAGGCTGGCAAATGTCAGGCACTCCTTTGGGAGTATGAGGCCAAGAAAAAATTTGGGAAGTTTGCTACAGTCATCTGTAGGATCGAAAGACACTGGGGAATCGTTACAGAGGGAGCCAGGCTGCACAAAATGTGGTAACAGTTGGACAGAAATCTTTAGCAGGGACTTTTGTCTACCCCCAATGTGGGACCAGGACCGCAGTACCTCTGTGTCTCTGAAACATATTTTGACCTCTGGACACCACCATCTCAATACCCCTCAAATGTTCCCCCCTGGTACCCCAGCTTTGGTAGTGCATCAACCAGGTTTCAATCATTTGAGTGACCACAAACACCCTTCCTATGTGCCTTCCATTTACATTCAGTCAGTAACCCAGCTGCTTCGTTCGCTGTTCAATCTCAAGTGACAGTTGGATGCACATTGCAGGGGTAAACAGGCATTTACCGTACTGTACAGGCCCTCTCAGTACATCCAGACTACACTTCTTAAAATCATAAATACATGTTTTGCCCGACAGTAAGGCCAGGCCTTTCCTCTGTAGTTCAAGGAGGAAAACATCAACTGAAGAGCATGCCAAAATTCTCTACAGACACTGCCAATCCTCACACTTCTGCCTATTTGCATGCCGAGGTTATTCACTATGACCCACCAAACCAATTGCAACAGTAGCCTCTCCCTGCCTCATTCGTATGCTCCGATGCCACCTTTATTTAGCAAGTGTTAGTGCTCTCGGATTTTGTAGCGCGATTCGCTATAGCCTCTGTTTTCAACAGAAATGTCCTAAAGGTACCTATACCAATCTGCAGGGTGGCGAGGAAGGGGGCTGCTGCTGCTGGCAGTAACATTTTGGGGCACCCCACCTGCAAAAATACAGCCAAATGCTCCTTGTTTTACCTTTCAATACCATAACTGCAGCAGAATCGTATGGTGACCCCTGTTGTTAATAGAAACTGTCAAACAGCTTCTTGCCCCCCCGTGGCCCCTAACCATTTGGGGTACACCCCATGAGGGAGGATCAGAGCAATAAAAACTAATGGTAGCCCCCCAAAAAGTACCTGGAAGCCAAGCCATTGTGTGCACCTCATCGCCTTCATGTTGCGCCTAAGCACCTTTTAATACTGCTCCCACAAATTTTGACTGCCCCCTCCCAACAGAAATCAGAGAGTATAGGGGGGTGCAGTAAAAAAGTATTTGCAGTACCCCACAATAAGTCAGGATCCTCCTCCCCTTCCTCTGCTCTCTGAACCCACCCATTCTGCCCAGGCTCTGCCTATACCCCTCCTCTCTGACCCCACCCACTCTGACTAGGCTCCTCCTATACCCCTCCTCTGTGACCCCTCCCACTCTGACTAGGCTCCTCCTATACCCCTCCTCTCTGACCCAGCTCCTCCTATACTCCTCCTCTCTAACCCCACCCACTCTGACTAGGCTCCACCTATACTCCTCCTCTCTGACCCAGCTCCTCCTATACTCCTCCTCTCTGACCCCTCCCACTCTGACTAGGCTCCTCCTATACCCCTCCTCTCTGACCCCTCCCACGCTGACTAGGTTCCACCTACACCCCTCCTCTCTGACCTGGCTCCTCCTGAACCCCTCCTCTCTGACCCCTCCCACTCTGACTAGGCTCCTCCTATACCCCTCCTCTCTGACCCAGCTCCTCCTATACTCCTCCTCTCTAACCCCACCCACTCTGACTAGGCTCCACCTATACACCCTCCTCTCTGACCTGGCTCCTCCTGAACCCCTCCTCTAGGACCCCTCCCACTCTGACCTGGCTCCTCCTATACTCCTCCTCTCTGACCAGGCTCCTCCTATACCCCTTCTCTCTGACCCCACCCACTCCGACTAGGCTCCTCCTCCTCCTGCACACAACACCTGTTACCTTTCTTTCACCTGTCTCTGTTCAGGCCACACCTATTTTACTTACCAACCAATCTGCAATCCCTCATTCACTGGGCATGATTCCACTCGTACACAACACACAGACACATTTTACTTACCAATTGGCCATTTAGGCCCACCTCCAACTTACCTCTGCTCTGCCACCATCAGTCACCTGGTGCCGAACCCGGGATTTGAACCCTGGTTGCCTGCATGGAAGGCAGGCACTTACCCACTGGACCACACTGGTTTCCATGTATGTAGCCTATCAAATTGTCCTTATGTCATGGTCATCCTTTTCATGTGCAATGGAAGCCGCCGGGAAGGACACCAAGGCCTGTATGTTGCTTATAGTTACTACTGCAATCCCCTAGACCACTAAGGAGCTATAGCTCAAAGGTAAGTCTTCTACCTTTGGTGCAGACAGCCCTCACAGGCCAGGGTTCGAATCCTGCCAATGCTGTAGAGGTATCCCAAGGTGGAAATTTTCAAAAAGTGAAGGTTTTTTTTTTTGCTAAGATTTTTTTTTACTTGGTAACAGAGGAGAAAAGTGGACACTCTTTTTGGCATGTGTGTCCCAAAATTTCAAATGTTTTCCCTCATGACCTTCTACCAACCTCCCTATTTCTCAAGTAGGTGCAATAGGGACAAGGCCTTGTCTTCCTTTATCAATGTCTTCATTCTTTTTCCTTTAAGTTTGGTGAATTGCAGAGTGCAATTGTGATATTGGGGGTTATAACTGAGCACAAGAATGTGAGGAAGGTGCTACACTTATTGTAAAATAGGTTGGATGATGGTGATTTTTCATTTTGGTGTGAATAACTCGCTCAAATCAGGGGTTTGGTGCCAGTGAGCTTGGATAGAAATAAAGGTCAAGTATGAGCTCTGGCTAATGAAATGATGGGTCAAGTTTGAGGCAAGCTAGAGTCCATTTATCAGGTGCAATAAGAAGCTAGAAAGATTGTTTTCTTTAAGAGACAGACAAGGGCAGAGTCAAGCCTTTGCTCTAGTAGGTCTGCATCATGCCTGCTGCAGGATGTGAAGGAATGGACCTCCACAGCAGTGCGCTGTGCTGGGCTGGGCTGGGCTGGGCTGGGCTGGGCCTGCCCTGGCACTGTGAATTAATCACCCACCTCCTTCCTTTGAGGAACGCTCACGAACGCCCACGAACGCCCTTGTTCTGTATACAGGCTGACAGCAGGCAATTTAGGACGCTGCTAAATGAGGGTGATGTCCCCATGTGCTTCCTTCGAGTGGCAAAATCCTTCGTCTAAGGCAGGTGGGCTTTTTTAAAATTTGGTTGAAGACCATTTGTTGGAGGCGGTATCACGGCAGAAGCCGCCGACCGTCTCAGAAGAAAGTATGCATGGGAGGATATTATTTGCATAGGACAGCCCTCTTCTCAGTCCCATTCTTATGCTGCAGTTGCCATGAAGTGTTACTAGAGGGCAGCAGTATGAACAAAAGAGCACACTGAGGCTTTTCTTCTGCTTGCTGACATGATTCTTGTTCATGGTGGTCTTGCAAGGCCTAAGGAGCGAAGGACTGCTTTGACTGAGGGGATGAGGAATGGCAGGCCTTTATTTGTGGTTCAGGGGGAATATTTGGAAGGTAAACAGCAAGATGAAAACGTCAAAGCATATATGTTTGCTGAGTGATTGAGTCTGTGTGTCACTTGTCTCTTTGAAGGGACATGTGAGAAAGGAACAGCAGCACCATAGACTTCAGATGGGAGAGAGCAAGCAAGGATGAATATTTCCCTCAAATCCAAATACTTACAGTACCTCAAAGATGACAAGTGCGATATGATGTTCTGCAATTGTAAGGATTTGCCATGTGTGGTAGATAAATATGCATAGTTAGTGAGGTTTTTCCCAGAATGTGAGTATCGTTAGGCTGGCAAATGTCAGGCACTCCTTTGGGAGTATGAGGCCAAGAAAAAATTTGGGAAGTTTGCTACAGTCATCTGTAGGATCGAAAGACACTGGGGAATCGTTACAGAGGGAGCCAGGCTGCACAAAATGTGGTAACAGTTGGACAGAAATCTTTAGCAGGGACTTTTGTCTACCCCCAATGTGGGACCAGGACCGCAGTACCTCTGTGTCTCTGAAACATATTTTGACCTCTGGACACCACCATCTCAATACCCCTCAAATGTTCCCCCCTGGTACCCCAGCTTTGGTAGTGCATCAACCAGGTTTCAATCATTTGAGTGACCACAAACACCCTTCCTATGTGCCTTCCATTTACATTCAGTCAGTAACCCAGCTGCTTCGTTCGCTGTTCAATCTCAAGTGACAGTTGGATGCACATTGCAGGGGTAAACAGGCATTTACCGTACTGTACAGGCCCTCTCAGTACATCCAGACTACACTTCTTAAAATCATAAATACATGTTTTGCCCGACAGTAAGGCCAGGCCTTTCCTCTGTAGTTCAAGGAGGAAAACATCAACTGAAGAGCATGCCAAAATTCTCTACAGACACTGCCAATCCTCACACTTCTGCCTATTTGCATGCCGAGGTTATTCACTATGACCCACCAAACCAATTGCAACAGTAGCCTCTCCCTGCCTCATTCGTATGCTCCGATGCCACCTTTATTTAGCAAGTGTTAGTGCTCTCGGATTTTGTAGCGCGATTCGCTATAGCCTCTGTTTTCAACAGAAATGTCCTAAAGGTACCTATACCAATCTGCAGGGTGGCGAGGAAGGGGGCTGCTGCTGCTGGCAGTAACATTTTGGGGCACCCCACCTGCAAAAATACAGCCAAATGCTCCTTGTTTTACCTTTCAATACCATAACTGCAGCAGAATCGTATGGTGACCCCTGTTGTTAATAGAAACTGTCAAACAGCTTCTTGCCCCCCCGTGGCCCCTAACCATTTGGGGTACACCCCATGAGGGAGGATCAGAGCAATAAAAACTAATGGTAGCCCCCCAAAAAGTACCTGGAAGCCAAGCCATTGTGTGCACCTCATCGCCTTCATGTTGCGCCTAAGCACCTTTTAATACTGCTCCCACAAATTTTGACTGCCCCCTCCCAACAGAAATCAGAGAGTATAGGGGGGTGCAGTAAAAAAGTATTTGCAGTACCCCACAATAAGTCAGGATCCTCCTCCCCTTCCTCTGCTCTCTGAACCCACCCATTCTGCCCAGGCTCCGCCTATACCCCTCCTCTCTGACCCCACCCACTCTGACTAGGCTCCTCCTATACCCCTCCTCTGTGACCCCTCCCACTCTGACTAGGCTCCTCCTATACCCCTCCTCTCTGACCCAGCTCCTCCTATACTCCTCCTCCCTAACCCCACCCACTCTGACTAGGCTCCTCCTATACCCCTCCTCTCTGACCCAGCTCCTCCTATACTCCTCCTCTCTAACCCCACCCACTCTGACTAGGCTCCTCCTATACTCCTCCTCTCTGACCCAGCTCCTCCTATACTCCTCCTCTCTGACCCCTCCCACTCTGACTAGGCTACTCCTATACCCCTCCTCTCTGACCCCTCCCACGCTGACTAGGTTCCACCTACACCCCTCCTCTCTGACCTGGCTCCTCCTGAACCCCTCCTCTCTGACCCCTCCCACTCTGACTAGGTTCCACCTACACCCCTCCTCTCTGACCTGGCTCCTCCTGAACCCCTCCTCTCTGACCCCTCCCACTCTGACTAGGCTCCTCCTATACCCCTCCTCTCTGACCCAGCTCCTCCTATACTCCTCCTCTCTAACCCCACCCACTCTGACTAGGCTCCACCTATACCCCCTCCTCTCTGACCTGGCTCCTCCTGAACCCCTCCTCTAGGACCCCTCCCACTCTGACTAGGTTCCACCTACACCCCTCCTCTCTGACCTGGCTCCTCCTATACTCCTCCTCTCTGACCAGGCTCCTCCTATACCCCTTCTCTCTGACCCCACCCACTCCGACTAGGCTCCTCCTCCTCCTGCACACAACACCTGTTACCTTTCTTTCACCTGTCTCTGTTCAGGCCACACCTATTTTACTTACCAACCAATCTGCAATCCCTCATTCACTAGGCATGATTCCACTCGTACACAACACACAGACACATTTTACTTACCAATTGGCCATTTAGGCCCACCTCCAACTTACCTCTGCTCTGCCACCATCAGTCACCTGGTGCCGAACCCGGGATTTGAACCCTGGTTGCCTGCATGGAAGGCAGGCACTTACCCACTGGACCACACTGGTTTCCATGTATGTAGCCTATCAAATTGTCCTTATGTCATGGTCATCCTTTTCATGTGCAATGGAAGCCGCCGGGAAGGACACCAAGGCCTGTATGTTGCTTATAGTTACTACTGCAATCCCCTAGACCACTAAGGAGCTATAGCTCAAAGGTAAGTCTTCTACCTTTGGTGCAGACAGCCCTCACAGGCCAGGGTTCGAATCCTGCCAATGCTGTAGAGGTATCCCAAGGTGGAAATTTTCAAAAAGTGAAGGTTTTTTTTTTTGCTAAGATTTTTTTTTACTTGGTAACAGAGGAGAAAAGTGGACACTCTTTTTGGCATGTGTGTCCCAAAATTTCAAATGTTTTCCCTCATGACCTTCTACCAACCTCCCTATTTCTCAAGTAGGTGCAATAGGGACAAGGCCTTGTCTTCCTTTATCAATGTCTTCATTCTTTTTCCTTTAAGTTTGGTGAATTGCAGAGTGCAATTGTGATATTGGGGGTTATAACTGAGCACAAGAATGTGAGGAAGGTGCTACACTTATTGTAAAATAGGTTGGATGATGGTGATTTTTCATTTTGGTGTGAATAACTCGCTCAAATCAGGGGTTTGGTGCCAGTGAGCTTGGATAGAAATAAAGGTCAAGTATGAGCTCTGGCTAATGAAATGATGGGTCAAGTTTGAGGCAAGCTAGAGTCCATTTATCAGGTGCAATAAGAAGCTAGAAAGATTGTTTTCTTTAAGAGACAGACAAGGGCAGAGTCAAGCCTTTGCTCTAGTAGGTCTGCATCATGCCTGCTGCAGGATGTGAAGGAATGGACCTCCACAGCAGTGCGCTGTGCTGGGCTGGGCTGGGCTGGGCTGGGCTGGGCCTGCCCTGGCACTGTGAATTAATCACCCACCTCCTTCCTTTGAGGAACGCTCACGAACGCCCACGAACGCCCTTGTTCTGTATACAGGCTGACAGCAGGCAATTTAGGACGCTGCTAAATGAGGGTGATGTCCCCATGTGCTTCCTTCGAGTGGCAAAATCCTTCGTCTAAGGCAGGTGGGCTTTTTTAAAATTTGGTTGAAGACCATTTGTTGGAGGCGGTATCACGGCAGAAGCCGCCGACCGTCTCAGAAGAAAGTATGCATGGGAGGATATTATTTGCATAGGACAGCCCTCTTCTCAGTCCCATTCTTATGCTGCAGTTGCCATGAAGTGTTACTAGAGGGCAGCAGTATGAACAAAAGAGCACACTGAGGCTTTTCTTCTGCTTGCTGACATGATTCTTGTTCATGGTGGTCTTGCAAGGCCTAAGGAGCGAAGGACTGCTTTGACTGAGGGGATGAGGAATGGCAGGCCTTTATTTGTGGTTCAGGGGGAATATTTGGAAGGTAAACAGCAAGATGAAAACGTCAAAGCATATATGTTTGCTGAGTGATTGAGTCTGTGTGTCACTTGTCTCTTTGAAGGGACATGTGAGAAAGGAACAGCAGCACCATAGACTTCAGATGGGAGAGAGCAAGCAAGGATGAATATTTCCCTCAAATCCAAATACTTACAGTACCTCAAAGATGACAAGTGCGATATGATGTTCTGCAATTGTAAGGATTTGCCATGTGTGGTAGATAAATATGCATAGTTAGTGAGGTTTTTCCCAGAATGTGAGTATCGTTAGGCTGGCAAATGTCAGGCACTCCTTTGGGAGTATGAGGCCAAGAAAAAATTTGGGAAGTTTGCTACAGTCATCTGTAGGATCGAAAGACACTGGGGAATCGTTACAGAGGGAGCCAGGCTGCACAAAATGTGGTAACAGTTGGACAGAAATCTTTAGCAGGGACTTTTGTCTACCCCCAATGTGGGACCAGGACCGCAGTACCTCTGTGTCTCTGAAACATATTTTGACCTCTGGACACCACCATCTCAATACCCCTCAAATGTTCCCCCCTGGTACCCCAGCTTTGGTAGTGCATCAACCAGGTTTCAATCATTTGAGTGACCACAAACACCCTTCCTATGTGCCTTCCATTTACATTCAGTCAGTAACCCAGCTGCTTCGTTCGCTGTTCAATCTCAAGTGACAGTTGGATGCACATTGCAGGGGTAAACAGGCATTTACCGTACTGTACAGGCCCTCTCAGTACATCCAGACTACACTTCTTAAAATCATAAATACATGTTTTGCCCGACAGTAAGGCCAGGCCTTTCCTCTGTAGTTCAAGGAGGAAAACATCAACTGAAGAGCATGCCAAAATTCTCTACAGACACTGCCAATCCTCACACTTCTGCCTATTTGCATGCCGAGGTTATTCACTATGACCCACCAAACCAATTGCAACAGTAGCCTCTCCCTGCCTCATTCGTATGCTCCGATGCCACCTTTATTTAGCAAGTGTTAGTGCTCTCGGATTTTGTAGCGCGATTCGCTATAGCCTCTGTTTTCAACAGAAATGTCCTAAAGGTACCTATACCAATCTGCAGGGTGGCGAGGAAGGGGGCTGCTGCTGCTGGCAGTAACATTTTGGGGCACCCCACCTGCAAAAATACAGCCAAATGCTCCTTGTTTTACCTTTCAATACCATAACTGCAGCAGAATCGTATGGTGACCCCTGTTGTTAATAGAAACTGTCAAACAGCTTCTTGCCCCCCCGTGGCCCCTAACCATTTGGGGTACACCCCATGAGGGAGGATCAGAGCAATAAAAACTAATGGTAGCCCCCCAAAAAGTACCTGGAAGCCAAGCCATTGTGTGCACCTCATCGCCTTCATGTTGCGCCTAAGCACCTTTTAATACTGCTCCCACAAATTTTGACTGCCCCCTCCCAACAGAAATCAGAGAGTATAGGGGGGTGCAGTAAAAAAGTATTTGCAGTACCCCACAATAAGTCAGGATCCTCCTCCCCTTCCTCTGCTCTCTGAACCCACCCATTCTGCCCAGGCTCTGCCTATACCCCTCCTCTCTGACCCCACCCACTCTGACTAGGCTCCTCCTATACCCCTCCTCTGTGACCCCTCCCACTCTGACTAGGCTCCTCCTATACCCCTCCTCTCTGACCCAGCTCCTCCTATACTCCTCCTCTCTAACCCCACCCACTCTGACTAGGCTCCACCTATACTCCTCCTCTCTGACCCAGCTCCTCCTATACTCCTCCTCTCTGACCCCTCCCACTCTGACTAGGCTCCTCCTATACCCCTCCTCTCTGACCCCTCCCACGCTGACTAGGTTCCACCTACACCCCTCCTCTCTGACCTGGCTCCTCCTGAACCCCTCCTCTCTGACCCCTCCCACTCTGACTAGGCTCCTCCTATACCCCTCCTCTCTGACCCAGCTCCTCCTATACTCCTCCTCTCTAACCCCACCCACTCTGACTAGGCTCCACCTATACACCCTCCTCTCTGACCTGGCTCCTCCTGAACCCCTCCTCTAGGACCCCTCCCACTCTGACCTGGCTCCTCCTATACTCCTCCTCTCTGACCAGGCTCCTCCTATACCCCTTCTCTCTGACCCCACCCACTCCGACTAGGCTCCTCCTCCTCCTGCACACAACACCTGTTACCTTTCTTTCACCTGTCTCTGTTCAGGCCACACCTATTTTACTTACCAACCAATCTGCAATCCCTCATTCACTGGGCATGATTCCACTCGTACACAACACACAGACACATTTTACTTACCAATTGGCCATTTAGGCCCACCTCCAACTTACCTCTGCTCTGCCACCATCAGTCACCTGGTGCCGAACCCGGGATTTGAACCCTGGTTGCCTGCATGGAAGGCAGGCACTTACCCACTGGACCACACTGGTTTCCATGTATGTAGCCTATCAAATTGTCCTTATGTCATGGTCATCCTTTTCATGTGCAATGGAAGCCGCCGGGAAGGACACCAAGGCCTGTATGTTGCTTATAGTTACTACTGCAATCCCCTAGACCACTAAGGAGCTATAGCTCAAAGGTAAGTCTTCTACCTTTGGTGCAGACAGCCCTCACAGGCCAGGGTTCGAATCCTGCCAATGCTGTAGAGGTATCCCAAGGTGGAAATTTTCAAAAAGTGAAGGTTTTTTTTTTTGCTAAGATTTTTTTTTACTTGGTAACAGAGGAGAAAAGTGGACACTCTTTTTGGCATGTGTGTCCCAAAATTTCAAATGTTTTCCCTCATGACCTTCTACCAACCTCCCTATTTCTCAAGTAGGTGCAATAGGGACAAGGCCTTGTCTTCCTTTATCAATGTCTTCATTCTTTTTCCTTTAAGTTTGGTGAATTGCAGAGTGCAATTGTGATATTGGGGGTTATAACTGAGCACAAGAATGTGAGGAAGGTGCTACACTTATTGTAAAATAGGTTGGATGATGGTGATTTTTCATTTTGGTGTGAATAACTCGCTCAAATCAGGGGTTTGGTGCCAGTGAGCTTGGATAGAAATAAAGGTCAAGTATGAGCTCTGGCTAATGAAATGATGGGTCAAGTTTGAGGCAAGCTAGAGTCCATTTATCAGGTGCAATAAGAAGCTAGAAAGATTGTTTTCTTTAAGAGACAGACAAGGGCAGAGTCAAGCCTTTGCTCTAGTAGGTCTGCATCATGCCTGCTGCAGGATGTGAAGGAATGGACCTCCACAGCAGTGCGCTGTGCTGGGCTGGGCTGGGCTGGGCTGGGCTGGGCCTGCCCTGGCACTGTGAATTAATCACCCACCTCCTTCCTTTGAGGAACGCTCACGAACGCCCACGAACGCCCTTGTTCTGTATACAGGCTGACAGCAGGCAATTTAGGACGCTGCTAAATGAGGGTGATGTCCCCATGTGCTTCCTTCGAGTGGCAAAATCCTTCGTCTAAGGCAGGTGGGCTTTTTTAAAATTTGGTTGAAGACCATTTGTTGGAGGCGGTATCACGGCAGAAGCCGCCGACCGTCTCAGAAGAAAGTATGCATGGGAGGATATTATTTGCATAGGACAGCCCTCTTCTCAGTCCCATTCTTATGCTGCAGTTGCCATGAAGTGTTACTAGAGGGCAGCAGTATGAACAAAAGAGCACACTGAGGCTTTTCTTCTGCTTGCTGACATGATTCTTGTTCATGGTGGTCTTGCAAGGCCTAAGGAGCGAAGGACTGCTTTGACTGAGGGGATGAGGAATGGCAGGCCTTTATTTGTGGTTCAGGGGGAATATTTGGAAGGTAAACAGCAAGATGAAAACGTCAAAGCATATATGTTTGCTGAGTGATTGAGTCTGTGTGTCACTTGTCTCTTTGAAGGGACATGTGAGAAAGGAACAGCAGCACCATAGACTTCAGATGGGAGAGAGCAAGCAAGGATGAATATTTCCCTCAAATCCAAATACTTACAGTACCTCAAAGATGACAAGTGCGATATGATGTTCTGCAATTGTAAGGATTTGCCATGTGTGGTAGATAAATATGCATAGTTAGTGAGGTTTTTCCCAGAATGTGAGTATCGTTAGGCTGGCAAATGTCAGGCACTCCTTTGGGAGTATGAGGCCAAGAAAAAATTTGGGAAGTTTGCTACAGTCATCTGTAGGATCGAAAGACACTGGGGAATCGTTACAGAGGGAGCCAGGCTGCACAAAATGTGGTAACAGTTGGACAGAAATCTTTAGCAGGGACTTTTGTCTACCCCCAATGTGGGACCAGGACCGCAGTACCTCTGTGTCTCTGAAACATATTTTGACCTCTGGACACCACCATCTCAATACCCCTCAAATGTTCCCCCCTGGTACCCCAGCTTTGGTAGTGCATCAACCAGGTTTCAATCATTTGAGTGACCACAAACACCCTTCCTATGTGCCTTCCATTTACATTCAGTCAGTAACCCAGCTGCTTCGTTCGCTGTTCAATCTCAAGTGACAGTTGGATGCACATTGCAGGGGTAAACAGGCATTTACCGTACTGTACAGGCCCTCTCAGTACATCCAGACTACACTTCTTAAAATCATAAATACATGTTTTGCCCGACAGTAAGGCCAGGCCTTTCCTCTGTAGTTCAAGGAGGAAAACATCAACTGAAGAGCATGCCAAAATTCTCTACAGACACTGCCAATCCTCACACTTCTGCCTATTTGCATGCCGAGGTTATTCACTATGACCCACCAAACCAATTGCAACAGTAGCCTCTCCCTGCCTCATTCGTATGCTCCGATGCCACCTTTATTTAGCAAGTGTTAGTGCTCTCGGATTTTGTAGCGCGATTCGCTATAGCCTCTGTTTTCAACAGAAATGTCCTAAAGGTACCTATACCAATCTGCAGGGTGGCGAGGAAGGGGGCTGCTGCTGCTGGCAGTAACATTTTGGGGCACCCCACCTGCAAAAATACAGCCAAATGCTCCTTGTTTTACCTTTCAATACCATAACTGCAGCAGAATCGTATGGTGACCCCTGTTGTTAATAGAAACTGTCAAACAGCTTCTTGCCCCCCCGTGGCCCCTAACCATTTGGGGTACACCCCATGAGGGAGGATCAGAGCAATAAAAACTAATGGTAGCCCCCCAAAAAGTACCTGGAAGCCAAGCCATTGTGTGCACCTCATCGCCTTCATGTTGCGCCTAAGCACCTTTTAATACTGCTCCCACAAATTTTGACTGCCCCCTCCCAACAGAA
Source organism: Lissotriton vulgaris (assembly GCF_964263255.1). Classification (NCBI taxonomy): domain Eukaryota; kingdom Metazoa; phylum Chordata; class Amphibia; order Caudata; family Salamandridae; genus Lissotriton; species Lissotriton vulgaris. The sequence continues at coordinate 877,230,275 of NC_141687.1, read as the reverse complement.
ATCAGAGAGTATAGGGGGGTGCAGTAAAAAAGTATTTGCAGTACCCCACAATAAGTCAGGATCCTCCTCCCCTTCCTCTGCTCTCTGAACCCACCCATTCTGCCCAGGCTCCGCCTATACCCCTCCTCTCTGACCCCACCCACTCTGACTAGGCTCCTCCTATACCCCTCCTCTGTGACCCCTCCCACTCTGACTAGGCTCCTCCTATACCCCTCCTCTCTGACCCAGCTCCTCCTATACTCCTCCTCCCTAACCCCACCCACTCTGACTAGGCTCCTCCTATACCCCTCCTCTCTGACCCAGCTCCTCCTATACTCCTCCTCTCTAACCCCACCCACTCTGACTAGGCTCCTCCTATACTCCTCCTCTCTGACCCAGCTCCTCCTATACTCCTCCTCTCTGACCCCTCCCACTCTGACTAGGCTACTCCTATACCCCTCCTCTCTGACCCCTCCCACGCTGACTAGGTTCCACCTACACCCCTCCTCTCTGACCTGGCTCCTCCTGAACCCCTCCTCTCTGACCCCTCCCACTCTGACTAGGTTCCACCTACACCCCTCCTCTCTGACCTGGCTCCTCCTGAACCCCTCCTCTCTGACCCCTCCCACTCTGACTAGGCTCCTCCTATACCCCTCCTCTCTGACCCAGCTCCTCCTATACTCCTCCTCTCTAACCCCACCCACTCTGACTAGGCTCCACCTATACCCCCTCCTCTCTGACCTGGCTCCTCCTGAACCCCTCCTCTAGGACCCCTCCCACTCTGACTAGGTTCCACCTACACCCCTCCTCTCTGACCTGGCTCCTCCTATACTCCTCCTCTCTGACCAGGCTCCTCCTATACCCCTTCTCTCTGACCCCACCCACTCCGACTAGGCTCCTCCTCCTCCTGCACACAACACCTGTTACCTTTCTTTCACCTGTCTCTGTTCAGGCCACACCTATTTTACTTACCAACCAATCTGCAATCCCTCATTCACTAGGCATGATTCCACTCGTACACAACACACAGACACATTTTACTTACCAATTGGCCATTTAGGCCCACCTCCAACTTACCTCTGCTCTGCCACCATCAGTCACCTGGTGCCGAACCCGGGATTTGAACCCTGGTTGCCTGCATGGAAGGCAGGCACTTACCCACTGGACCACACTGGTTTCCATGTATGTAGCCTATCAAATTGTCCTTATGTCATGGTCATCCTTTTCATGTGCAATGGAAGCCGCCGGGAAGGACACCAAGGCCTGTATGTTGCTTATAGTTACTACTGCAATCCCCTAGACCACTAAGGAGCTATAGCTCAAAGGTAAGTCTTCTACCTTTGGTGCAGACAGCCCTCACAGGCCAGGGTTCGAATCCTGCCAATGCTGTAGAGGTATCCCAAGGTGGAAATTTTCAAAAAGTGAAGGTTTTTTTTTTTGCTAAGATTTTTTTTTACTTGGTAACAGAGGAGAAAAGTGGACACTCTTTTTGGCATGTGTGTCCCAAAATTTCAAATGTTTTCCCTCATGACCTTCTACCAACCTCCCTATTTCTCAAGTAGGTGCAATAGGGACAAGGCCTTGTCTTCCTTTATCAATGTCTTCATTCTTTTTCCTTTAAGTTTGGTGAATTGCAGAGTGCAATTGTGATATTGGGGGTTATAACTGAGCACAAGAATGTGAGGAAGGTGCTACACTTATTGTAAAATAGGTTGGATGATGGTGATTTTTCATTTTGGTGTGAATAACTCGCTCAAATCAGGGGTTTGGTGCCAGTGAGCTTGGATAGAAATAAAGGTCAAGTATGAGCTCTGGCTAATGAAATGATGGGTCAAGTTTGAGGCAAGCTAGAGTCCATTTATCAGGTGCAATAAGAAGCTAGAAAGATTGTTTTCTTTAAGAGACAGACAAGGGCAGAGTCAAGCCTTTGCTCTAGTAGGTCTGCATCATGCCTGCTGCAGGATGTGAAGGAATGGACCTCCACAGCAGTGCGCTGTGCTGGGCTGGGCTGGGCTGGGCTGGGCTGGGCCTGCCCTGGCACTGTGAATTAATCACCCACCTCCTTCCTTTGAGGAACGCTCACGAACGCCCACGAACGCCCTTGTTCTGTATACAGGCTGACAGCAGGCAATTTAGGACGCTGCTAAATGAGGGTGATGTCCCCATGTGCTTCCTTCGAGTGGCAAAATCCTTCGTCTAAGGCAGGTGGGCTTTTTTAAAATTTGGTTGAAGACCATTTGTTGGAGGCGGTATCACGGCAGAAGCCGCCGACCGTCTCAGAAGAAAGTATGCATGGGAGGATATTATTTGCATAGGACAGCCCTCTTCTCAGTCCCATTCTTATGCTGCAGTTGCCATGAAGTGTTACTAGAGGGCAGCAGTATGAACAAAAGAGCACACTGAGGCTTTTCTTCTGCTTGCTGACATGATTCTTGTTCATGGTGGTCTTGCAAGGCCTAAGGAGCGAAGGACTGCTTTGACTGAGGGGATGAGGAATGGCAGGCCTTTATTTGTGGTTCAGGGGGAATATTTGGAAGGTAAACAGCAAGATGAAAACGTCAAAGCATATATGTTTGCTGAGTGATTGAGTCTGTGTGTCACTTGTCTCTTTGAAGGGACATGTGAGAAAGGAACAGCAGCACCATAGACTTCAGATGGGAGAGAGCAAGCAAGGATGAATATTTCCCTCAAATCCAAATACTTACAGTACCTCAAAGATGACAAGTGCGATATGATGTTCTGCAATTGTAAGGATTTGCCATGTGTGGTAGATAAATATGCATAGTTAGTGAGGTTTTTCCCAGAATGTGAGTATCGTTAGGCTGGCAAATGTCAGGCACTCCTTTGGGAGTATGAGGCCAAGAAAAAATTTGGGAAGTTTGCTACAGTCATCTGTAGGATCGAAAGACACTGGGGAATCGTTACAGAGGGAGCCAGGCTGCACAAAATGTGGTAACAGTTGGACAGAAATCTTTAGCAGGGACTTTTGTCTACCCCCAATGTGGGACCAGGACCGCAGTACCTCTGTGTCTCTGAAACATATTTTGACCTCTGGACACCACCATCTCAATACCCCTCAAATGTTCCCCCCTGGTACCCCAGCTTTGGTAGTGCATCAACCAGGTTTCAATCATTTGAGTGACCACAAACACCCTTCCTATGTGCCTTCCATTTACATTCAGTCAGTAACCCAGCTGCTTCGTTCGCTGTTCAATCTCAAGTGACAGTTGGATGCACATTGCAGGGGTAAACAGGCATTTACCGTACTGTACAGGCCCTCTCAGTACATCCAGACTACACTTCTTAAAATCATAAATACATGTTTTGCCCGACAGTAAGGCCAGGCCTTTCCTCTGTAGTTCAAGGAGGAAAACATCAACTGAAGAGCATGCCAAAATTCTCTACAGACACTGCCAATCCTCACACTTCTGCCTATTTGCATGCCGAGGTTATTCACTATGACCCACCAAACCAATTGCAACAGTAGCCTCTCCCTGCCTCATTCGTATGCTCCGATGCCACCTTTATTTAGCAAGTGTTAGTGCTCTCGGATTTTGTAGCGCGATTCGCTATAGCCTCTGTTTTCAACAGAAATGTCCTAAAGGTACCTATACCAATCTGCAGGGTGGCGAGGAAGGGGGCTGCTGCTGCTGGCAGTAACATTTTGGGGCACCCCACCTGCAAAAATACAGCCAAATGCTCCTTGTTTTACCTTTCAATACCATAACTGCAGCAGAATCGTATGGTGACCCCTGTTGTTAATAGAAACTGTCAAACAGCTTCTTGCCCCCCCGTGGCCCCTAACCATTTGGGGTACACCCCATGAGGGAGGATCAGAGCAATAAAAACTAATGGTAGCCCCCCAAAAAGTACCTGGAAGCCAAGCCATTGTGTGCACCTCATCGCCTTCATGTTGCGCCTAAGCACCTTTTAATACTGCTCCCACAAATTTTGACTGCCCCCTCCCAACAGAAATCAGAGAGTATAGGGGGGTGCAGTAAAAAAGTATTTGCAGTACCCCACAATAAGTCAGGATCCTCCTCCCCTTCCTCTGCTCTCTGAACCCACCCATTCTGCCCAGGCTCCGCCTATACCCCTCCTCTCTGACCCCACCCACTCTGACTAGGCTCCTCCTATAACCCTCCTCTGTGACCCCTCCCACTCTGACTAGGCTCCTCCTATACCCCTCCTCTCTGACCCAGCTCCTCCTATACTCCTCCTCCCTAACCCCACCCACTCTGACTAGGCTCCTCCTATACCCCTCCTCTCTGACCCAGCTCCTCCTATACTCCTCCTCTCTAACCCCACCCACTCTGACTAGGCTCCTCCTATACCCCTCCTCTCTGACCCAGCTCCTCCTATACTCCTCCTCTCTGACCCCTCCCACTCTGACTAGGCTCCTCCTATACCCCTCCTCTCTGACCCCTCCCACGCTGACTAGGTTCCACCTACACCCCTCCTCTCTGACCTGGCTCCTCCTGAACCCCTCCTCTCTGACCCCTCCCACTCTGACTAGGTTCCACCTACACCCCTCCTCTCTGACCTGGCTCCTCCTGAACCCCTCCTCTCTGACCCCTCCCACTCTGACTAGGCTCCTCCTGAACCCCTCCTCTCTGACCCCTCCCACTCTGACTAGGCTCCTCCTATACCCCTCCTCTCTGACCCAGCTCCTCCTATACTCCTCCTCTCTAACCCCACCCACTCTGACTAGGCTCCACCTATACCCCTCCTCTCTGACCTGGCTCCTCCTGAACCCCTCCTCTATGACCCCTCCCACTCTGACTAGGTTCCACCTACACCCCTCCTCTCTGACCTGGCTCCTCCTATACTCCTCCTCTCTGACCAGGCTCCTCCTATACCCCTTCTCTCTGACCCCACCCACCCCGACTAGGCTCCTCCTCCTCCTGCACACAACACCTGTTACCTTTCTTTCACCTGTCTCTGTTCAGGCCACACCTATTTTACTTACCAACCAATCTGCAATCCCTCATTCACTAGGCATGATTCCACTCGTACACAGACACATTTTACTTACCAATTGGCCATTTAGGCCCACCTCCAACTTACCTCTGCTCTGCCACCATCAGTCACCTGGTGCCGAACCCGGGATTTGAACCCTGGTTGCCTGCATGGAAGGCAGGCACTTACCCACTGGACCACACTGGTTTCCATGTATGTAGCCTATCAAATTGTCCTTATGTCATGGTCATCCTTTTCATGTGCAATGGAAGCCGCCGGGAAGGACACCAAGGCCTGTATGTTGCTTATAGTTACTACTGCAATCCCCTAGACCACTAAGGAGCTATAGCTCAAAGGTAAGTCTTCTACCTTTGGTGCAGACAGCCCTCACAGGCCAGGGTTCGAATCCTGCCAATGCTGTAGAGGTATCCCAAGGTGGAAATTTTCAAAAAGTGAAGGTTTTTTTTTTTTGCTAAGATTTTTTTTTACTTGGTAACAGAGGAGAAAAGTGGACACTCTTTTTGGCATGTGTGTCCCAAAATTTCAAATGTTTTCCCTCATGACCTTCTACCAACCTCCCTATTTCTCAAGTAGGTGCAATAGGGACAAGGCCTTGTCTTCCTTTATCAATGTCTTCATTCTTTTTCCTTTAAGTTTGGTGAATTGCAGAGTGCAATTGTGATATTGGGGGTTATAACTGAGCACAAGAATGTGAGGAAGGTGCTACACTTATTGTAAAATAGGTTGGATGATGGTGATTTTTCATTTTGGTGTGAATAACTCGCTCAAATCAGGGGTTTGGTGCCAGTGAGCTTGGATAGAAATAAAGGTCAAGTATGAGCTCTGGCTAATGAAATGATGGGTCAAGTTTGAGGCAAGCTAGAGTCCATTTATCAGGTGCAATAAGAAGCTAGAAAGATTGTTTTCTTTAAGAGACAGACAAGGGCAGAGTCAAGCCTTTGCTCTAGTAGGTCTGCATCATGCCTGCTGCAGGATGTGAAGGAATGGACCTCCACAGCAGTGCGCTGTGCTGGGCTGGGCTGGGCTGGGCTGGGCTGGGCCTGCCCTGGCACTGTGAATTAATCACCCACCTCCTTCCTTTGAGGAACGCTCACGAACGCCCACGAACGCCCTTGTTCTGTATACAGGCTGACAGCAGGCAATTTAGGACGCTGCTAAATGAGGGTGATGTCCCCATGTGCTTCCTTCGAGTGGCAAAATCCTTCGTCTAAGGCAGGTGGGCTTTTTTAAAATTTGGTTGAAGACCATTTGTTGGAGGCGGTATCACGGCAGAAGCCGCCGACCGTCTCAGAAGAAAGTATGCATGGGAGGATATTATTTGCATAGGACAGCCCTCTTCTCAGTCCCATTCTTATGCTGCAGTTGCCATGAAGTGTTACTAGAGGGCAGCAGTATGAACAAAAGAGCACACTGAGGCTTTTCTTCTGCTTGCTGACATGATTCTTGTTCATGGTGGTCTTGCAAGGCCTAAGGAGCGAAGGACTGCTTTGACTGAGGGGATGAGGAATGGCAGGCCTTTATTTGTGGTTCAGGGGGAATATTTGGAAGGTAAACAGCAAGATGAAAACGTCAAAGCATATATGTTTGCTGAGTGATTGAGTCTGTGTGTCACTTGTCTCTTTGAAGGGACATGTGAGAAAGGAACAGCAGCACCATAGACTTCAGATGGGAGAGAGCAAGCAAGGATGAATATTTCCCTCAAATCCAAATACTTACAGTACCTCAAAGATGACAAGTGCGATATGATGTTCTGCAATTGTAAGGATTTGCCATGTGTGGTAGATAAATATGCATAGTTAGTGAGGTTTTTCCCAGAATGTGAGTATCGTTAGGCTGGCAAATGTCAGGCACTCCTTTGGGAGTATGAGGCCAAGAAAAAATTTGGGAAGTTTGCTACAGTCATCTGTAGGATCGAAAGACACTGGGGAATCGTTACAGAGGGAGCCAGGCTGCACAAAATGTGGTAACAGTTGGACAGAAATCTTTAGCAGGGATTTTTGTCTACCCCCAATGTGGGACCAGGACCGCAGTACCTCTGTGTCTCTGAAACATATTTTGACCTCTGGACACCACCATCTCAATACCCCTCAAATGTTCCCCCCTGGTACCCCAGCTTTGGTAGTGCATCAACCAGGTTTCAATCATTTGAGTGACCACAAACACCCTTCCTATGTGCCTTCCATTTACATTCAGTCAGTAACCCAGCTGCTTCGTTCGCTGTTCAATCTCAAGTGACAGTTGGATGCACATTGCAGGGGTAAACAGGCATTTACCGTACTGTACAGGCCCTCTCAGTACATCCAGACTACACTTCTTAAAATCATAAATACATGTTTTGCCCGACAGTAAGGCCAGGCCTTTCCTCTGTAGTTCAAGGAGGAAAACATCAACTGAAGAGCATGCCAAAATTCTCTACAGACACTGCCAATCCTCACACTTCTGCCTATTTGCATGCCGAGGTTATTCACTATGACCCACCAAACCAATTGCAACAGTAGCCTCTCCCTGCCTCATTCGTATGCTCCGATGCCACCTTTATTTAGCAAGTGTTAGTGCTCTCGGATTTTGTAGCGCGATTCGCTATAGCCTCTGTTTTCAACAGAAATGTCCTAAAGGTACCTATACCAATCTGCAGGGTGGCGAGGAAGGGGGCTGCTGCTGCTGGCAGTAACATTTTGGGGCACCCCACCTGCAAAAATACAGCCAAATGCTCCTTGTTTTACCTTTCAATACCATAACTGCAGCAGAATCGTATGGTGACCCCTGTTGTTAATAGAAACTGTCAAACAGCTTCTTGCCCCCCCGTGGCCCCTAACCATTTGGGGTACACCCCATGAGGGAGGATCAGAGCAATAAAAACTAATGGTAGCCCCCCAAAAAGTACCTGGAAGCCAAGCCATTGTGTGCACCTCATCGCCTTCATGTTGCGCCTAAGCACCTTTTAATACTGCTCCCACAAATTTTGACTGCCCCCTCCCAACAGAAATCAGAGAGTATAGGGGGGTGCAGTAAAAAAGTATTTGCAGTACCCCACAATAAGTCAGGATCCTCCTCCCCTTCCTCTGCTCTCTGAACCCACCCATTCTGCCCAGGCTCCGCCTATACCCCTCCTCTCTGACCCCACCCACTCTGACTAGGCTCCTCCTATACCCCTCCTCTGTGACCCCTCCCACTCTGACTAGGCTCCTCCTATACCCCTCCTCTCTGACCCAGCTCCTCCTATACTCCTCCTCCCTAACCCCACCCACTCTGACTAGGCTCCTCCTATACCCCTCCTCTCTGACCCAGCTCCTCCTATACTCCTCCTCTCTAACCCCACCCACTCTGACTAGGCTCCTCCTATACTCCTCCTCTCTGACCCAGCTCCTCCTATACTCCTCCTCTCTGACCCCTCCCACTCTGACTAGGCTACTCCTATACCCCTCCTCTCTGACCCCTCCCACGCTGACTAGGTTCCACCTACACCCCTCCTCTCTGACCTGGCTCCTCCTGAACCCCTCCTCTCTGACCCCTCCCACTCTGACTAGGTTCCACCTACACCCCTCCTCTCTGACCTGGCTCCTCCTGAACCCCTCCTCTCTGACCCCTCCCACTCTGACTAGGCTCCTCCTATACCCCTCCTCTCTGACCCAGCTCCTCCTATACTCCTCCTCTCTAACCCCACCCACTCTGACTAGGCTCCACCTATACCCCCTCCTCTCTGACCTGGCTCCTCCTGAACCCCTCCTCTAGGACCCCTCCCACTCTGACTAGGTTCCACCTACACCCCTCCTCTCTGACCTGGCTCCTCCTATACTCCTCCTCTCTGACCAGGCTCCTCCTATACCCCTTCTCTCTGACCCCACCCACTCCGACTAGGCTCCTCCTCCTCCTGCACACAACACCTGTTACCTTTCTTTCACCTGTCTCTGTTCAGGCCACACCTATTTTACTTACCAACCAATCTGCAATCCCTCATTCACTAGGCATGATTCCACTCGTACACAACACACAGACACATTTTACTTACCAATTGGCCATTTAGGCCCACCTCCAACTTACCTCTGCTCTGCCACCATCAGTCACCTGGTGCCGAACCCGGGATTTGAACCCTGGTTGCCTGCATGGAAGGCAGGCACTTACCCACTGGACCACACTGGTTTCCATGTATGTAGCCTATCAAATTGTCCTTATGTCATGGTCATCCTTTTCATGTGCAATGGAAGCCGCCGGGAAGGACACCAAGGCCTGTATGTTGCTTATAGTTACTACTGCAATCCCCTAGACCACTAAGGAGCTATAGCTCAAAGGTAAGTCTTCTACCTTTGGTGCAGACAGCCCTCACAGGCCAGGGTTCGAATCCTGCCAATGCTGTAGAGGTATCCCAAGGTGGAAATTTTCAAAAAGTGAAGGTTTTTTTTTTTGCTAAGATTTTTTTTTACTTGGTAACAGAGGAGAAAAGTGGACACTCTTTTTGGCATGTGTGTCCCAAAATTTCAAATGTTTTCCCTCATGACCTTCTACCAACCTCCCTATTTCTCAAGTAGGTGCAATAGGGACAAGGCCTTGTCTTCCTTTATCAATGTCTTCATTCTTTTTCCTTTAAGTTTGGTGAATTGCAGAGTGCAATTGTGATATTGGGGGTTATAACTGAGCACAAGAATGTGAGGAAGGTGCTACACTTATTGTAAAATAGGTTGGATGATGGTGATTTTTCATTTTGGTGTGAATAACTCGCTCAAATCAGGGGTTTGGTGCCAGTGAGCTTGGATAGAAATAAAGGTCAAGTATGAGCTCTGGCTAATGAAATGATGGGTCAAGTTTGAGGCAAGCTAGAGTCCATTTATCAGGTGCAATAAGAAGCTAGAAAGATTGTTTTCTTTAAGAGACAGACAAGGGCAGAGTCAAGCCTTTGCTCTAGTAGGTCTGCATCATGCCTGCTGCAGGATGTGAAGGAATGGACCTCCACAGCAGTGCGCTGTGCTGGGCTGGGCTGGGCTGGGCTGGGCTGGGCCTGCCCTGGCACTGTGAATTAATCACCCACCTCCTTCCTTTGAGGAACGCTCACGAACGCCCACGAACGCCCTTGTTCTGTATACAGGCTGACAGCAGGCAATTTAGGACGCTGCTAAATGAGGGTGATGTCCCCATGTGCTTCCTTCGAGTGGCAAAATCCTTCGTCTAAGGCAGGTGGGCTTTTTTAAAATTTGGTTGAAGACCATTTGTTGGAGGCGGTATCACGGCAGAAGCCGCCGACCGTCTCAGAAGAAAGTATGCATGGGAGGATATTATTTGCATAGGACAGCCCTCTTCTCAGTCCCATTCTTATGCTGCAGTTGCCATGAAGTGTTACTAGAGGGCAGCAGTATGAACAAAAGAGCACACTGAGGCTTTTCTTCTGCTTGCTGACATGATTCTTGTTCATGGTGGTCTTGCAAGGCCTAAGGAGCGAAGGACTGCTTTGACTGAGGGGATGAGGAATGGCAGGCCTTTATTTGTGGTTCAGGGGGAATATTTGGAAGGTAAACAGCAAGATGAAAACGTCAAAGCATATATGTTTGCTGAGTGATTGAGTCTGTGTGTCACTTGTCTCTTTGAAGGGACATGTGAGAAAGGAACAGCAGCACCATAGACTTCAGATGGGAGAGAGCAAGCAAGGATGAATATTTCCCTCAAATCCAAATACTTACAGTACCTCAAAGATGACAAGTGCGATATGATGTTCTGCAATTGTAAGGATTTGCCATGTGTGGTAGATAAATATGCATAGTTAGTGAGGTTTTTCCCAGAATGTGAGTATCGTTAGGCTGGCAAATGTCAGGCACTCCTTTGGGAGTATGAGGCCAAGAAAAAATTTGGGAAGTTTGCTACAGTCATCTGTAGGATCGAAAGACACTGGGGAATCGTTACAGAGGGAGCCAGGCTGCACAAAATGTGGTAACAGTTGGACAGAAATCTTTAGCAGGGACTTTTGTCTACCCCCAATGTGGGACCAGGACCGCAGTACCTCTGTGTCTCTGAAACATATTTTGACCTCTGGACACCACCATCTCAATACCCCTCAAATGTTCCCCCCTGGTACCCCAGCTTTGGTAGTGCATCAACCAGGTTTCAATCATTTGAGTGACCACAAACACCCTTCCTATGTGCCTTCCATTTACATTCAGTCAGTAACCCAGCTGCTTCGTTCGCTGTTCAATCTCAAGTGACAGTTGGATGCACATTGCAGGGGTAAACAGGCATTTACCGTACTGTACAGGCCCTCTCAGTACATCCAGACTACACTTCTTAAAATCATAAATACATGTTTTGCCCGACAGTAAGGCCAGGCCTTTCCTCTGTAGTTCAAGGAGGAAAACATCAACTGAAGAGCATGCCAAAATTCTCTACAGACACTGCCAATCCTCACACTTCTGCCTATTTGCATGCCGAGGTTATTCACTATGACCCACCAAACCAATTGCAACAGTAGCCTCTCCCTGCCTCATTCGTATGCTCCGATGCCACCTTTATTTAGCAAGTGTTAGTGCTCTCGGATTTTGTAGCGCGATTCGCTATAGCCTCTGTTTTCAACAGAAATGTCCTAAAGGTACCTATACCAATCTGCAGGGTGGCGAGGAAGGGGGCTGCTGCTGCTGGCAGTAACATTTTGGGGCACCCCACCTGCAAAAATACAGCCAAATGCTCCTTGTTTTACCTTTCAATACCATAACTGCAGCAGAATCGTATGGTGACCCCTGTTGTTAATAGAAACTGTCAAACAGCTTCTTGCCCCCCCGTGGCCCCTAACCATTTGGGGTACACCCCATGAGGGAGGATCAGAGCAATAAAAACTAATGGTAGCCCCCCAAAAAGTACCTGGAAGCCAAGCCATTGTGTGCACCTCATCGCCTTCATGTTGCGCCTAAGCACCTTTTAATACTGCTCCCACAAATTTTGACTGCCCCCTCCCAACAGAAATCAGAGAGTATAGGGGGGTGCAGTAAAAAAGTATTTGCAGTACCCCACAATAAGTCAGGATCCTCCTCCCCTTCCTCTGCTCTCTGAACCCACCCATTCTGCCCAGGCTCCGCCTATACCCCTCCTCTCTGACCCCACCCACTCTGACTAGGCTCCTCCTATAACCCTCCTCTGTGACCCCTCCCACTCTGACTAGGCTCCTCCTATACCCCTCCTCTCTGACCCAGCTCCTCCTATACTCCTCCTCCCTAACCCCACCCACTCTGACTAGGCTCCTCCTATACCCCTCCTCTCTGACCCAGCTCCTCCTATACTCCTCCTCTCTAACCCCACCCACTCTGACTAGGCTCCTCCTATACCCCTCCTCTCTGACCCAGCTCCTCCTATACTCCTCCTCTCTAACCCCACCCACTCTGACTAGGCTCCTCCTATACCCCTCCTCTCTGACCCAGCTCCTCCTATACTCCTCCTCTCTGACCCCTCCCACTCTGACTAGGCTCCTCCTATACCCCTCCTCTCTGACCCCTCCCACGCTGACTAGGTTCCACCTACACCCCTCCTCTCTGACCTGGCTCCTCCTGAACCCCTCCTCTCTGACCCCTCCCACTCTGACTAGGTTCCACCTACACCCCTCCTCTCTGACCTGGCTCCTCCTGAACCCCTCCTCTCTGACCCCTCCCACTCTGACTAGGCTCCTCCTGAACCCCTCCTCTCTGACCCCTCCCACTCTGACTAGGCTCCTCCTATACCCCTCCTCTCTGACCCAGCTCCTCCTATACTCCTCCTCTCTAACCCCACCCACTCTGACTAGGCTCCACCTATACCCCTCCTCTCTGACCTGGCTCCTCCTGAACCCCTCCTCTATGACCCCTCCCACTCTGACTAGGTTCCACCTACACCCCTCCTCTCTGACCTGGCTCCTCCTATACTCCTCCTCTCTGACCAGGCTCCTCCTATACCCCTTCTCTCTGACCCCACCCACCCCGACTAGGCTCCTCCTCCTCCTGCACACAACACCTGTTACCTTTCTTTCACCTGTCTCTGTTCAGGCCACACCTATTTTACTTACCAACCAATCTGCAATCCCTCATTCACTAGGCATGATTCCACTCGTACACAGACACATTTTACTTACCAATTGGCCATTTAGGCCCACCTCCAACTTACCTCTGCTCTGCCACCATCAGTCACCTGGTGCCGAACCCGGGATTTGAACCCTGGTTGCCTGCATGGAAGGCAGGCACTTACCCACTGGACCACACTGGTTTCCATGTATGTAGCCTATCAAATTGTCCTTATGTCATGGTCATCCTTTTCATGTGCAATGGAAGCCGCCGGGAAGGACACCAAGGCCTGTATGTTGCTTATAGTTACTACTGCAATCCCCTAGACCACTAAGGAGCTATAGCTCAAAGGTAAGTCTTCTACCTTTGGTGCAGACAGCCCTCACAGGCCAGGGTTCGAATCCTGCCAATGCTGTAGAGGTATCCCAAGGTGGAAATTTTCAAAAAGTGAAGGTTTTTTTTTTTTGCTAAGATTTTTTTTTACTTGGTAACAGAGGAGAAAAGTGGACACTCTTTTTGGCATGTGTGTCCCAAAATTTCAAATGTTTTCCCTCATGACCTTCTACCAACCTCCCTATTTCTCAAGTAGGTGCAATAGGGACAAGGCCTTGTCTTCCTTTATCAATGTCTTCATTCTTTTTCCTTTAAGTTTGGTGAATTGCAGAGTGCAATTGTGATATTGGGGGTTATAACTGAGCACAAGAATGTGAGGAAGGTGCTACACTTATTGTAAAATAGGTTGGATGATGGTGATTTTTCATTTTGGTGTGAATAACTCGCTCAAATCAGGGGTTTGGTGCCAGTGAGCTTGGATAGAAATAAAGGTCAAGTATGAGCTCTGGCTAATGAAATGATGGGTCAAGTTTGAGGCAAGCTAGAGTCCATTTATCAGGTGCAATAAGAAGCTAGAAAGATTGTTTTCTTTAAGAGACAGACAAGGGCAGAGTCAAGCCTTTGCTCTAGTAGGTCTGCATCATGCCTGCTGCAGGATGTGAAGGAATGGACCTCCACAGCAGTGCGCTGTGCTGGGCTGGGCTGGGCTGGGCTGGGCTGGGCCTGCCCTGGCACTGTGAATTAATCACCCACCTCCTTCCTTTGAGGAACGCTCACGAACGCCCACGAACGCCCTTGTTCTGTATACAGGCTGACAGCAGGCAATTTAGGACGCTGCTAAATGAGGGTGATGTCCCCATGTGCTTCCTTCGAGTGGCAAAATCCTTCGTCTAAGGCAGGTGGGCTTTTTTAAAATTTGGTTGAAGACCATTTGTTGGAGGCGGTATCACGGCAGAAGCCGCCGACCGTCTCAGAAGAAAGTATGCATGGGAGGATATTATTTGCATAGGACAGCCCTCTTCTCAGTCCCATTCTTATGCTGCAGTTGCCATGAAGTGTTACTAGAGGGCAGCAGTATGAACAAAAGAGCACACTGAGGCTTTTCTTCTGCTTGCTGACATGATTCTTGTTCATGGTGGTCTTGCAAGGCCTAAGGAGCGAAGGACTGCTTTGACTGAGGGGATGAGGAATGGCAGGCCTTTATTTGTGGTTCAGGGGGAATATTTGGAAGGTAAACAGCAAGATGAAAACGTCAAAGCATATATGTTTGCTGAGTGATTGAGTCTGTGTGTCACTTGTCTCTTTGAAGGGACATGTGAGAAAGGAACAGCAGCACCATAGACTTCAGATGGGAGAGAGCAAGCAAGGATGAATATTTCCCTCAAATCCAAATACTTACAGTACCTCAAAGATGACAAGTGCGATATGATGTTCTGCAATTGTAAGGATTTGCCATGTGTGGTAGATAAATATGCATAGTTAGTGAGGTTTTTCCCAGAATGTGAGTATCGTTAGGCTGGCAAATGTCAGGCACTCCTTTGGGAGTATGAGGCCAAGAAAAAATTTGGGAAGTTTGCTACAGTCATCTGTAGGATCGAAAGACACTGGGGAATCGTTACAGAGGGAGCCAGGCTGCACAAAATGTGGTAACAGTTGGACAGAAATCTTTAGCAGGGATTTTTGTCTACCCCCAATGTGGGACCAGGACCGCAGTACCTCTGTGTCTCTGAAACATATTTTGACCTCTGGACACCACCATCTCAATACCCCTCAAATGTTCCCCCCTGGTACCCCAGCTTTGGTAGTGCATCAACCAGGTTTCAATCATTTGAGTGACCACAAACACCCTTCCTATGTGCCTTCCATTTACATTCAGTCAGTAACCCAGCTGCTTCGTTCGCTGTTCAATCTCAAGTGACAGTTGGATGCACATTGCAGGGGTAAACAGGCATTTACCGTACTGTACAGGCCCTCTCAGTACATCCAGACTACACTTCTTAAAATCATAAATACATGTTTTGCCCGACAGTAAGGCCAGGCCTTTCCTCTGTAGTTCAAGGAGGAAAACATCAACTGAAGAGCATGCCAAAATTCTCTACAGACACTGCCAATCCTCACACTTCTGCCTATTTGCATGCCGAGGTTATTCACTATGACCCACCAAACCAATTGCAACAGTAGCCTCTCCCTGCCTCATTCGTATGCTCCGATGCCACCTTTATTTAGCAAGTGTTAGTGCTCTCGGATTTTGTAGCGCGATTCGCTATAGCCTCTGTTTTCAACAGAAATGTCCTAAAGGTACCTATACCAATCTGCAGGGTGGCGAGGAAGGGGGCTGCTGCTGCTGGCAGTAACATTTTGGGGCACCCCACCTGCAAAAATACAGCCAAATGCTCCTTGTTTTACCTTTCAATACCATAACTGCAGCAGAATCGTATGGTGACCCCTGTTGTTAATAGAAACTGTCAAACAGCTTCTTGCCCCCCCGTGGCCCCTAACCATTTGGGGTACACCCCATGAGGGAGGATCAGAGCAATAAAAACTAATGGTAGCCCCCCAAAAAGTACCTGGAAGCCAAGCCATTGTGTGCACCTCATCGCCTTCATGTTGCGCCTAAGCACCTTTTAATACTGCTCCCACAAATTTTGACTGCCCCCTCCCAACAGAAATCAGAGAGTATAGGGGGATGCAGTAAAAAAGTATTTGCAGTACCCCACAATAAGTCAGGATCCTCCTCCCCTTCCTCTGCTCTCTGAACCCACCCATTCTGCCCAGGCTCCGCCTATACCCCTCCTCTCTGACCCCACCCACTCTGACTAGGCTCCTCCTATAACCCTCCTCTGTGACCCCTCCCACTCTGACTAGGCTCCTCCTATACCCCTCCTCTCTGACCCAGCTCCTCCTATACTCCTCCTCCCTAACCCCACCCACTCTGACTAGGCTCCTCCTATACCCCTCCTCTCTGACCCAGCTCCTCCTATACTCCTCCTCTCTAACCCCACCCACTCTGACTAGGCTCCTCCTATACCCCTCCTCTCTGACCCAGCTCCTCCTATACTCCTCCTCTCTAACCCCACCCACTCTGACTAGGCTCCTCCTATACCCCTCCTCTCTGACCCAGCTCCTCCTATACTCCTCCTCTCTGACCCCTCCCACTCTGACTAGGCTCCTCCTATACCCCTCCTCTCTGACCCCTCCCACGCTGACTAGGTTCCACCTACACCCCTCCTCTCTGACCTGGCTCCTCCTGAACCCCTCCTCTCTGACCCCTCCCACTCTGACTAGGTTCCACCTACACCCCTCCTCTCTGACCTGGCTCCTCCTGAACCCCTCCTCTCTGACCCCTCCCACTCTGACTAGGCTCCTCCTGAACCCCTCCTCTCTGACCCCTCCCACTCTGACTAGGCTCCTCCTATACCCCTCCTCTCTGACCCAGCTCCTCCTATACTCCTCCTCTCTAACCCCACCCACTCTGACTAGGCTCCACCTATACCCCTCCTCTCTGACCTGGCTCCTCCTGAACCCCTCCTCTATGACCCCTCCCACTCTGACTAGGTTCCACCTACACCCCTCCTCTCTGACCTGGCTCCTCCTATACTCCTCCTCTCTGACCAGGCTCCTCCTATACCCCTTCTCTCTGACCCCACCCACCCCGACTAGGCTCCTCCTCCTCCTGCACACAACACCTGTTACCTTTCTTTCACCTGTCTCTGTTCAGGCCACACCTATTTTACTTACCAACCAATCTGCAATCCCTCATTCACTAGGCATGATTCCACTCGTACACAGACACATTTTACTTACCAATTGGCCATTTAGGCCCACCTCCAACTTACCTCTGCTCTGCCACCATCAGTCACCTGGTGCCGAACCCGGGATTTGAACCCTGGTTGCCTGCATGGAAGGCAGGCACTTACCCACTGGACCACACTGGTTTCCATGTATGTAGCCTATCAAATTGTCCTTATGTCATGGTCATCCTTTTCATGTGCAATGGAAGCCGCCGGGAAGGACACCAAGGCCTGTATGTTGCTTATAGTTACTACTGCAATCCCCTAGACCACTAAGGAGCTATAGCTCAAAGGTAAGTCTTCTACCTTTGGTGCAGACAGCCCTCACAGGCCAGGGTTCGAATCCTGCCAATGCTGTAGAGGTATCCCAAGGTGGAAATTTTCAAAAAGTGAAGGTTTTTTTTTTTTGCTAAGATTTTTTTTTACTTGGTAACAGAGGAGAAAAGTGGACACTCTTTTTGGCATGTGTGTCCCAAAATTTCAAATGTTTTCCCTCATGACCTTCTACCAACCTCCCTATTTCTCAAGTAGGTGCAATAGGGACAAGGCCTTGTCTTCCTTTATCAATGTCTTCATTCTTTTTCCTTTAAGTTTGGTGAATTGCAGAGTGCAATTGTGATATTGGGGGTTATAACTGAGCACAAGAATGTGAGGAAGGTGCTACACTTATTGTAAAATAGGTTGGATGATGGTGATTTTTCATTTTGGTGTGAATAACTCGCTCAAATCAGGGGTTTGGTGCCAGTGAGCTTGGATAGAAATAAAGGTCAAGTATGAGCTCTGGCTAATGAAATGATGGGTCAAGTTTGAGGCAAGCTAGAGTCCATTTATCAGGTGCAATAAGAAGCTAGAAATATTGTTTTCTTTAAGAGACAGACAAGGGCAGAGTCAAGCCTTTGCTCTAGTAGGTCTGCATCATGCCTGCTGCAGGATGTGAAGGAATGGACCTCCACAGCAGTGCGCTGTGCTGGGCTGGGCTGGGCTGGGCTGGGCTGGGCCTGCCCTGGCACTGTGAATTAATCACCCACCTCCTTCCTTTGAGGAACGCTCACGAACGCCCACGAACGCCCTTGTTCTGTATACAGGCTGACAGCAGGCAATTTAGGACGCTGCTAAATGAGGGTGATGTCCCCATGTGCTTCCTTCGAGTGGCAAAATCCTTCGTCTAAGGCAGGTGGGCTTTTTTAAAATTTGGTTGAAGACCATTTGTTGGAGGCGGTATCACGGCAGAAGCCGCCGACCGTCTCAGAAGAAAGTATGCATGGGAGGATATTATTTGCATAGGACAGCCCTCTTCTCAGTCCCATTCTTATGCTGCAGTTGCCATGAAGTGTTACTAGAGGGCAGCAGTATGAACAAAAGAGCACACTGAGGCTTTTCTTCTGCTTGCTGACATGATTCTTGTTCATGGTGGTCTTGCAAGGCCTAAGGAGCGAAGGACTGCTTTGACTGAGGGGATGAGGAATGGCAGGCCTTTATTTGTGGTTCAGGGGGAATATTTGGAAGGTAAACAGCAAGATGAAAACGTCAAAGCATATATGTTTGCTGAGTGATTGAGTCTGTGTGTCACTTGTCTCTTTGAAGGGACATGTGAGAAAGGAACAGCAGCACCATAGACTTCAGATGGGAGAGAGCAAGCAAGGATGAATATTTCCCTCAAATCCAAATACTTACAGTACCTCAAAGATGACAAGTGCGATATGATGTTCTGCAATTGTAAGGATTTGCCATGTGTGGTAGATAAATATGCATAGTTAGTGAGGTTTTTCCCAGAATGTGAGTATCGTTAGGCTGGCAAATGTCAGGCACTCCTTTGGGAGTATGAGGCCAAGAAAAAATTTGGGAAGTTTGCTACAGTCATCTGTAGGATCGAAAGACACTGGGGAATCGTTACAGAGGGAGCCAGGCTGCACAAAATGTGGTAACAGTTGGACAGAAATCTTTAGCAGGGATTTTTGTCTACCCCCAATGTGGGACCAGGACCGCAGTACCTCTGTGTCTCTGAAACATATTTTGACCTCTGGACACCACCATCTCAATACCCCTCAAATGTTCCCCCCTGGTACCCCAGCTTTGGTAGTGCATCAACCAGGTTTCAATCATTTGAGTGACCACAAACACCCTTCCTATGTGCCTTCCATTTACATTCAGTCAGTAACCCAGCTGCTTCGTTCGCTGTTCAATCTCAAGTGACAGTTGGATGCACATTGCAGGGGTAAACAGGCATTTACCGTACTGTACAGGCCCTCTCAGTACATCCAGACTACATTTCTTAAAATCATAAATACATGTTTTGCCCGACAGTAAGGCCAGGCCTTTCCTCTGTAGTTCAAGGAGGAAAACATCAACTGAAGAGCATGCCAAAATTCTCTACAGACACTGCCAATCCTCACACTTCTGCCTATTTGCATGCCGAGGTTATTCACTATGACCCACCAAACCAATTGCAACAGTAGCCTCTCCCTGCCTCATTCGTATGCTCCGATGCCACCTTTATTTAGCAAGTGTTAGTGCTCTCGGATTTTGTAGCGCGATTCGCTATAGCCTCTGTTTTCAACAGAAATGTCCTAAAGGTACCTATACCAATCTGCAGGGTGGCGAGGAAGGGGGCTGCTGCTGCTGGCAGTAACATTTTGGGGCACCCCACCTGCAAAAATACAGCCAAATGCTCCTTGTTTTACCTTTCAATACCATAACTGCAGCAGAATCGTATGGTGACCCCTGTTGTTCATAGAAACTGTCAAACAGCTTCTTGCCCCCCCGTGGCCCCTAACCATTTGGGGTACACCCCATGAGGGAGGATCAGAGCAATAAAAACTAATGGTAGCCCCCCAAAAAGTACCTGGAAGCCAAGCCATTGTGTGCACCTCATCGCCTTCATGTTGCGCCTAAGCACCTTTTAATACTGCTCCCACAAATTTTGACTGCCCCCTCCCAACAGAAATCAGAGAGTATAGGGGGGTGCAGTAAAAAAGTATTTGCAGTACCCCACAATAAGTCAGGATCCTCCTCCCCTTCCTCTGCTCTCTGAACCCACCCATTCTGCCCAGGCTCCGCCTATACCCCTCCTCTCTGACCCCACCCACTCTGACTAGGCTCCTCCTATACCCCTCCTCTGTGACCCCTCCCACTCTGACTAGGCTCCTCCTATACCCCTCCTCTCTGACCCAGCTCCTCCTATACTCCTCCTCTCTAACCCCACCCACTCTGACTAGGCTCCTCCTATACCCCTCCTCTCTGACCCAGCTCCTCCTATACTCCTCCTCTCTGACCCCTCCCACTCTGAATAGGCTCCTCCTGAACCCCTTCTCTCTGACCCCACCCACTCCGACTAGGCTCCTCCTCCTCCTGCACACAACACCTGTTACCTTTCTTTCACCTGTCTCTGTTCAGGCCACACCTATTTTACTTACCAACCAATCTGCAATCCCTCATTCACTAGGCATGATTCCACTCGTACACAGACACATTTTACTTACCAATTGGCCATTTAGGCCCACCTCCAACTTACCTCTGCTCTGCCACCATCAGTCACCTGGTGCCGAACCCGGGATTTGAACCCTGGTTGCCTGCATGGAAGGCAGGCACTTACCCACTGGACCACACTGGTTTCCATGTATGTAGCCTATCAAATTGTCCTTATGTCATGGTCATCCTTTTCATGTGCAATGGAAGCCGCCGGGAAGGACACCAAGGCCTGTATGTTGCTTATAGTTACTACTGCAATCCCCTAGACCACTAAGGAGCTATAGCTCAAAGGTAAGTCTTCTACCTTTGGTGCAGACAGCCCTCACAGGCCAGGGTTCGAATCCTGCCAATGCTGTAGAGGTATCCCAAGGTGGAAATTTTCAAAAAGTGAAGGTTTTTTTTTTTTGCTAAGATTTTTTTTTACTTGGTAACAGAGGAGAAAAGTGGACACTCTTTTTGGCATGTGTGTCCCAAAATTTCAAATGTTTTCCCTCATGACCTTCTACCAACCTCCCTATTTCTCAAGTAGGTGCAATAGGGACAAGGCCTTGTCTTCCTTTATCAATGTCTTCATTCTTTTTCCTTTAAGTTTGGTGAATTGCAGAGTGCAATTGTGATATTGGGGGTTATAACTGAGCACAAGAATGTGAGGAAGGTGCTACACTTATTGTAAAATAGGTTGGATGATGGTGATTTTTCATTTTGGTGTGAATAACTCGCTCAAATCAGGGGTTTGGTGCCAGTGAGCTTGGATAGAAATAAAGGTCAAGTATGAGCTCTGGCTAATGAAATGATGGGTCAAGTTTGAGGCAAGCTAGAGTCCATTTATCAGGTGCAATAAGAAGCTAGAAAGATTGTTTTCTTTAAGAGACAGACAAGGGCAGAGTCAAGCCTTTGCTCTAGTAGGTCTGCATCATGCCTGCTGCAGGATGTGAAGGAATGGACCTCCACAGCAGTGCGCTGTGCTGGGCTGGGCTGGGCTGGGCTGGGCTGGGCCTGCCCTGGCACTGTGAATTAATCACCCACCTCCTTCCTTTGAGGAACGCTCACGAACGCCCACGAACGCCCTTGTTCTGTATACAGGCTGACAGCAGGCAATTTAGGACGCTGCTAAATGAGGGTGATGTCCCCATGTGCTTCCTTCGAGTGGCAAAATCCTTCGTCTAAGGCAGGTGGGCTTTTTTAAAATTTGGTTGAAGACCATTTGTTGGAGGCGGTATCACGGCAGAAGCCGCCGACCGTCTCAGAAGAAAGTATGCATGGGAGGATATTATTTGCATAGGACAGCCCTCTTCTCAGTCCCATTCTTATGCTGCAGTTGCCATGAAGTGTTACTAGAGGGCAGCAGTATGAACAAAAGAGCACACTGAGGCTTTTCTTCTGCTTGCTGACATGATTCTTGTTCATGGTGGTCTTGCAAGGCCTAAGGAGCGAAGGACTGCTTTGACTGAGGGGATGAGGAATGGCAGGCCTTTATTTGTGGTTCAGGGGGAATATTTGGAAGGTAAACAGCAAGATGAAAACGTCAAAGCATATATGTTTGCTGAGTGATTGAGTCTGTGTGTCACTTGTCTCTTTGAAGGGACATGTGAGAAAGGAACAGCAGCACCATAGACTTCAGATGGGAGAGAGCAAGCAAGGATGAATATTTCCCTCAAATCCAAATACTTACAGTACCTCAAAGATGACAAGTGCGATATGATGTTCTGCAATTGTAAGGATTTGCCATGTGTGGTAGATAAATATGCATAGTTAGTGAGGTTTTTCCCAGAATGTGAGTATCGTTAGGCTGGCAAATGTCAGGCACTCCTTTGGGAGTATGAGGCCAAGAAAAAATTTGGGAAGTTTGCTACAGTCATCTGTAGGATCGAAAGACACTGGGGAATCGTTACAGAGGGAGCCAGGCTGCACAAAATGTGGTAACAGTTGGACAGAAATCTTTAGCAGGGATTTTTGTCTACCCCCAATGTGGGACCAGGACCGCAGTACCTCTGTGTCTCTGAAACATATTTTGACCTCTGGACACCACCATCTCAATACCCCTCAAATGTTCCCCCCTGGTACCCCAGCTTTGGTAGTGCATCAACCAGGTTTCAATCATTTGAGTGACCACAAACACCCTTCCTATGTGCCTTCCATTTACATTCAGTCAGTAACCCAGCTGCTTCGTTCGCTGTTCAATCTCAAGTGACAGTTGGATGCACATTGCAGGGGTAAACAGGCATTTACCGTACTGTACAGGCCCTCTCAGTACATCCAGACTACATTTCTTAAAATCATAAATACATGTTTTGCCCGACAGTAAGGCCAGGCCTTTCCTCTGTAGTTCAAGGAGGAAAACATCAACTGAAGAGCATGCCAAAATTCTCTACAGACACTGCCAATCCTCACACTTCTGCCTATTTGCATGCCGAGGTTATTCACTATGACCCACCAAACCAATTGCAACAGTAGCCTCTCCCTGCCTCATTCGTATGCTCCGATGCCACCTTTATTTAGCAAGTGTTAGTGCTCTCGGATTTTGTAGCGCGATTCGCTATAGCCTCTGTTTTCAACAGAAATGTCCTAAAGGTACCTATACCAATCTGCAGGGTGGCGAGGAAGGGGGCTGCTGCTGCTGGCAGTAACATTTTGGGGCACCCCACCTGCAAAAATACAGCCAAATGCTCCTTGTTTTACCTTTCAATACCATAACTGCAGCAGAATCGTATGGTGACCCCTGTTGTTAATAGAAACTGTCAAACAGCTTCTTGCCCCCCCGTGGCCCCTAACCATTTGGGGTACACCCCATGAGGGAGGATCAGAGCAATAAAAACTAATGGTAGCCCCCCAAAAAGTACCTGGAAGCCAAGCCATTGTGTGCACCTCATCGCCTTCATGTTGCGCCTAAGCACCTTTTAATACTGCTCCCACAAATTTTGACTGCCCCCTCCCAACAGAAATCAGAGAGTATAGGGGGGTGCAGTAAAAAAGTATTTGCAGTACCCCACAATAAGTCAGGATCCTCCTCCCCTTCCTCTGCTCTCTGAACCCACCCATTCTGCCCAGGCTCCGCCTATACCCCTCCTCTCTGACCCCACCCACTCTGACTAGGCTCCTCCTATACCCCTCCTCTGTGACCCCTCCCACTCTGACTAGGCTCCTCCTATACCCCTCCTCTCTAACCCCACCCACTCTGACTAGGCTCCTCCTATACCCCTCCTCTGTGACCCCTCCCACTCTGACTAGGCTCCTCCTATACCCCTCCTCTCTGACCCAGCTCCTCCTATACTCCTCCTCTCTAACCCCACCCACTCTGACTAGGCTCCTCCTATACCCCTCCTCTCTGACCCAGCTCCTCCTATACTCCTCCTCTCTGACCCCTCCCACTCTGAATAGGCTCCTCCTGAACCCCTTCTCTCTGACCCCACCCACTCCGACTAGGCTCCTCCTCCTCCTGCACACAACACCTGTTACCTTTCTTTCACCTGTCTCTGTTCAGGCCACACCTATTTTACTTACCAACCAATCTGCAATCCCTCATTCACTAGGCATGATTCCACTCGTACACAGACACATTTTACTTACCAATTGGCCATTTAGGCCCACCTCCAACTTACCTCTGCTCTGCCACCATCAGTCACCTGGTGCCGAACCCGGGATTTGAACCCTGGTTGCCTGCATGGAAGGCAGGCACTTACCCACTGGACCACACTGGTTTCCATGTATGTAGCCTATCAAATTGTCCTTATGTCATGGTCATCCTTTTCATGTGCAATGGAAGCCGCCGGGAAGGACACCAAGGCCTGTATGTTGCTTATAGTTACTACTGCAATCCCCTAGACCACTAAGGAGCTATAGCTCAAAGGTAAGTCTTCTACCTTTGGTGCAGACAGCCCTCACAGGCCAGGGTTCGAATCCTGCCAATGCTGTAGAGGTATCCCAAGGTGGAAATTTTCAAAAAGTGAAGGTTTTTTTTTTTTGCTAAGATTTTTTTTTACTTGGTAACAGAGGAGAAAAGTGGACACTCTTTTTGGCATGTGTGTCCCAAAATTTCAAATGTTTTCCCTCATGACCTTCTACCAACCTCCCTATTTCTCAAGTAGGTGCAATAGGGACAAGGCCTTGTCTTCCTTTATCAATGTCTTCATTCTTTTTCCTTTAAGTTTGGTGAATTGCAGAGTGCAATTGTGATATTGGGGGTTATAACTGAGCACAAGAATGTGAGGAAGGTGCTACACTTATTGTAAAATAGGTTGGATGATGGTGATTTTTCATTTTGGTGTGAATAACTCGCTCAAATCAGGGGTTTGGTGCCAGTGAGCTTGGATAGAAATAAAGGTCAAGTATGAGCTCTGGCTAATGAAATGATGGGTCAAGTTTGAGGCAAGCTAGAGTCCATTTATCAGGTGCAATAAGAAGCTAGAAAGATTGTTTTCTTTAAGAGACAGACAAGGGCAGAGTCAAGCCTTTGCTCTAGTAGGTCTGCATCATGCCTGCTGCAGGATGTGAAGGAATGGACCTCCACAGCAGTGCGCTGTGCTGGGCTGGGCTGGGCTGGGCTGGGCTGGGCCTGCCCTGGCACTGTGAATTAATCACCCACCTCCTTCCTTTGAGGAACGCTCACGAACGCCCACGAACGCCCTTGTTCTGTATACAGGCTGACAGCAGGCAATTTAGGACGCTGCTAAATGAGGGTGATGTCCCCATGTGCTTCCTTCGAGTGGCAAAATCCTTCGTCTAAGGCAGGTGGGCTTTTTTAAAATTTGGTTGAAGACCATTTGTTGGAGGCGGTATCACGGCAGAAGCCGCCGACCGTCTCAGAAGAAAGTATGCATGGGAGGATATTATTTGCATAGGACAGCCCTCTTCTCAGTCCCATTCTTATGCTGCAGTTGCCATGAAGTGTTACTAGAGGGCAGCAGTATGAACAAAAGAGCACACTGAGGCTTTTCTTCTGCTTGCTGACATGATTCTTGTTCATGGTGGTCTTGCAAGGCCTAAGGAGCGAAGGACTGCTTTGACTGAGGGGATGAGGAATGGCAGGCCTTTATTTGTGGTTCAGGGGGAATATTTGGAAGGTAAACAGCAAGATGAAAACGTCAAAGCATATATGTTTGCTGAGTGATTGAGTCTGTGTGTCACTTGTCTCTTTGAAGGGACATGTGAGAAAGGAACAGCAGCACCATAGACTTCAGATGGGAGAGAGCAAGCAAGGATGAATATTTCCCTCAAATCCAAATACTTACAGTACCTCAAAGATGACAAGTGCGATATGATGTTCTGCAATTGTAAGGATTTGCCATGTGTGGTAGATAAATATGCATAGTTAGTGAGGTTTTTC
The DNA here is from genome assembly GCF_964263255.1 of Lissotriton vulgaris. Lineage (NCBI taxonomy): Eukaryota > Metazoa > Chordata > Amphibia > Caudata > Salamandridae > Lissotriton > Lissotriton vulgaris. Next base: position 877,204,398 of record NC_141687.1, on the reverse strand, counting down.
CCAGAATGTGAGTATCGTTAGGCTGGCAAATGTCAGGCACTCCTTTGGGAGTATGAGGCCAAGAAAAAATTTGGGAAGTTTGCTACAGTCATCTGTAGGATCGAAAGACACTGGGGAATCGTTACAGAGGGAGCCAGGCTGCACAAAATGTGGTAACAGTTGGACAGAAATCTTTAGCAGGGATTTTTGTCTACCCCCAATGTGGGACCAGGACCGCAGTACCTCTGTGTCTCTGAAACATATTTTGACCTCTGGACACCACCATCTCAATACCCCTCAAATGTTCCCCCCTGGTACCCCAGCTTTGGTAGTGCATCAACCAGGTTTCAATCATTTGAGTGACCACAAACACCCTTCCTATGTGCCTTCCATTTACATTCAGTCAGTAACCCAGCTGCTTCGTTCGCTGTTCAATCTCAAGTGACAGTTGGATGCACATTGCAGGGGTAAACAGGCATTTACCGTACTGTACAGGCCCTCTCAGTACATCCAGACTACATTTCTTAAAATCATAAATACATGTTTTGCCCGACAGTAAGGCCAGGCCTTTCCTCTGTAGTTCAAGGAGGAAAACATCAACTGAAGAGCATGCCAAAATTCTCTACAGACACTGCCAATCCTCACACTTCTGCCTATTTGCATGCCGAGGTTATTCACTATGACCCACCAAACCAATTGCAACAGTAGCCTCTCCCTGCCTCATTCGTATGCTCCGATGCCACCTTTATTTAGCAAGTGTTAGTGCTCTCGGATTTTGTAGCGCGATTCGCTATAGCCTCTGTTTTCAACAGAAATGTCCTAAAGGTACCTATACCAATCTGCAGGGTGGCGAGGAAGGGGGCTGCTGCTGCTGGCAGTAACATTTTGGGGCACCCCACCTGCAAAAATACAGCCAAATGCTCCTTGTTTTACCTTTCAATACCATAACTGCAGCAGAATCGTATGGTGACCCCTGTTGTTAATAGAAACTGTCAAACAGCTTCTTGCCCCCCCGTGGCCCCTAACCATTTGGGGTACACCCCATGAGGGAGGATCAGAGCAATAAAAACTAATGGTAGCCCCCCAAAAAGTACCTGGAAGCCAAGCCATTGTGTGCACCTCATCGCCTTCATGTTGCGCCTAAGCACCTTTTAATACTGCTCCCACAAATTTTGACTGCCCCCTCCCAACAGAAATCAGAGAGTATAGGGGGGTGCAGTAAAAAAGTATTTGCAGTACCCCACAATAAGTCAGGATCCTCCTCCCCTTCCTCTGCTCTCTGAACCCACCCATTCTGCCCAGGCTCCGCCTATACCCCTCCTCTCTGACCCCACCCACTCTGACTAGGCTCCTCCTATACCCCTCCTCTGTGACCCCTCCCACTCTGACTAGGCTCCTCCTATACCCCTCCTCTCTGACCCAGCTCCTCCTATACTCCTCCTCCCTAACCCCACCCACTCTGACTAGGCTCCTCCTATACCCCTCCTCTCTGACCCAGCTCCTCCTATACTCCTCCTCTCTAACCCCACCCACTCTGACTAGGCTCCTCCTATACTCCTCCTCTCTGACCCAGCTCCTCCTATACTCCTCCTCTCTGACCCCTCCCACTCTGACTAGGCTACTCCTATACCCCTCCTCTCTGACCCCTCCCACGCTGACTAGGTTCCACCTACACCCCTCCTCTCTGACCTGGCTCCTCCTGAACCCCTCCTCTCTGACCCCTCCCACTCTGACTAGGTTCCACCTACACCCCTCCTCTCTGACCTGGCTCCTCCTGAACCCCTCCTCTCTGACCCCTCCCACTCTGACTAGGCTCCTCCTATACCCCTCCTCTCTGACCCAGCTCCTCCTATACTCCTCCTCTCTAACCCCACCCACTCTGACTAGGCTCCACCTATACCCCCTCCTCTCTGACCTGGCTCCTCCTGAACCCCTCCTCTAGGACCCCTCCCACTCTGACTAGGTTCCACCTACACCCCTCCTCTCTGACCTGGCTCCTCCTATACTCCTCCTCTCTGACCAGGCTCCTCCTATACCCCTTCTCTCTGACCCCACCCACTCCGACTAGGCTCCTCCTCCTCCTGCACACAACACCTGTTACCTTTCTTTCACCTGTCTCTGTTCAGGCCACACCTATTTTACTTACCAACCAATCTGCAATCCCTCATTCACTAGGCATGATTCCACTCGTACACAACACACAGACACATTTTACTTACCAATTGGCCATTTAGGCCCACCTCCAACTTACCTCTGCTCTGCCACCATCAGTCACCTGGTGCCGAACCCGGGATTTGAACCCTGGTTGCCTGCATGGAAGGCAGGCACTTACCCACTGGACCACACTGGTTTCCATGTATGTAGCCTATCAAATTGTCCTTATGTCATGGTCATCCTTTTCATGTGCAATGGAAGCCGCCGGGAAGGACACCAAGGCCTGTATGTTGCTTATAGTTACTACTGCAATCCCCTAGACCACTAAGGAGCTATAGCTCAAAGGTAAGTCTTCTACCTTTGGTGCAGACAGCCCTCACAGGCCAGGGTTCGAATCCTGCCAATGCTGTAGAGGTATCCCAAGGTGGAAATTTTCAAAAAGTGAAGGTTTTTTTTTTTGCTAAGATTTTTTTTTACTTGGTAACAGAGGAGAAAAGTGGACACTCTTTTTGGCATGTGTGTCCCAAAATTTCAAATGTTTTCCCTCATGACCTTCTACCAACCTCCCTATTTCTCAAGTAGGTGCAATAGGGACAAGGCCTTGTCTTCCTTTATCAATGTCTTCATTCTTTTTCCTTTAAGTTTGGTGAATTGCAGAGTGCAATTGTGATATTGGGGGTTATAACTGAGCACAAGAATGTGAGGAAGGTGCTACACTTATTGTAAAATAGGTTGGATGATGGTGATTTTTCATTTTGGTGTGAATAACTCGCTCAAATCAGGGGTTTGGTGCCAGTGAGCTTGGATAGAAATAAAGGTCAAGTATGAGCTCTGGCTAATGAAATGATGGGTCAAGTTTGAGGCAAGCTAGAGTCCATTTATCAGGTGCAATAAGAAGCTAGAAAGATTGTTTTCTTTAAGAGACAGACAAGGGCAGAGTCAAGCCTTTGCTCTAGTAGGTCTGCATCATGCCTGCTGCAGGATGTGAAGGAATGGACCTCCACAGCAGTGCGCTGTGCTGGGCTGGGCTGGGCTGGGCTGGGCTGGGCCTGCCCTGGCACTGTGAATTAATCACCCACCTCCTTCCTTTGAGGAACGCTCACGAACGCCCACGAACGCCCTTGTTCTGTATACAGGCTGACAGCAGGCAATTTAGGACGCTGCTAAATGAGGGTGATGTCCCCATGTGCTTCCTTCGAGTGGCAAAATCCTTCGTCTAAGGCAGGTGGGCTTTTTTAAAATTTGGTTGAAGACCATTTGTTGGAGGCGGTATCACGGCAGAAGCCGCCGACCGTCTCAGAAGAAAGTATGCATGGGAGGATATTATTTGCATAGGACAGCCCTCTTCTCAGTCCCATTCTTATGCTGCAGTTGCCATGAAGTGTTACTAGAGGGCAGCAGTATGAACAAAAGAGCACACTGAGGCTTTTCTTCTGCTTGCTGACATGATTCTTGTTCATGGTGGTCTTGCAAGGCCTAAGGAGCGAAGGACTGCTTTGACTGAGGGGATGAGGAATGGCAGGCCTTTATTTGTGGTTCAGGGGGAATATTTGGAAGGTAAACAGCAAGATGAAAACGTCAAAGCATATATGTTTGCTGAGTGATTGAGTCTGTGTGTCACTTGTCTCTTTGAAGGGACATGTGAGAAAGGAACAGCAGCACCATAGACTTCAGATGGGAGAGAGCAAGCAAGGATGAATATTTCCCTCAAATCCAAATACTTACAGTACCTCAAAGATGACAAGTGCGATATGATGTTCTGCAATTGTAAGGATTTGCCATGTGTGGTAGATAAATATGCATAGTTAGTGAGGTTTTTCCCAGAATGTGAGTATCGTTAGGCTGGCAAATGTCAGGCACTCCTTTGGGAGTATGAGGCCAAGAAAAAATTTGGGAAGTTTGCTACAGTCATCTGTAGGATCGAAAGACACTGGGGAATCGTTACAGAGGGAGCCAGGCTGCACAAAATGTGGTAACAGTTGGACAGAAATCTTTAGCAGGGACTTTTGTCTACCCCCAATGTGGGACCAGGACCGCAGTACCTCTGTGTCTCTGAAACATATTTTGACCTCTGGACACCACCATCTCAATACCCCTCAAATGTTCCCCCCTGGTACCCCAGCTTTGGTAGTGCATCAACCAGGTTTCAATCATTTGAGTGACCACAAACACCCTTCCTATGTGCCTTCCATTTACATTCAGTCAGTAACCCAGCTGCTTCGTTCGCTGTTCAATCTCAAGTGACAGTTGGATGCACATTGCAGGGGTAAACAGGCATTTACCGTACTGTACAGGCCCTCTCAGTACATCCAGACTACACTTCTTAAAATCATAAATACATGTTTTGCCCGACAGTAAGGCCAGGCCTTTCCTCTGTAGTTCAAGGAGGAAAACATCAACTGAAGAGCATGCCAAAATTCTCTACAGACACTGCCAATCCTCACACTTCTGCCTATTTGCATGCCGAGGTTATTCACTATGACCCACCAAACCAATTGCAACAGTAGCCTCTCCCTGCCTCATTCGTATGCTCCGATGCCACCTTTATTTAGCAAGTGTTAGTGCTCTCGGATTTTGTAGCGCGATTCGCTATAGCCTCTGTTTTCAACAGAAATGTCCTAAAGGTACCTATACCAATCTGCAGGGTGGCGAGGAAGGGGGCTGCTGCTGCTGGCAGTAACATTTTGGGGCACCCCACCTGCAAAAATACAGCCAAATGCTCCTTGTTTTACCTTTCAATACCATAACTGCAGCAGAATCGTATGGTGACCCCTGTTGTTAATAGAAACTGTCAAACAGCTTCTTGCCCCCCCGTGGCCCCTAACCATTTGGGGTACACCCCATGAGGGAGGATCAGAGCAATAAAAACTAATGGTAGCCCCCCAAAAAGTACCTGGAAGCCAAGCCATTGTGTGCACCTCATCGCCTTCATGTTGCGCCTAAGCACCTTTTAATACTGCTCCCACAAATTTTGACTGCCCCCTCCCAACAGAAATCAGAGAGTATAGGGGGGTGCAGTAAAAAAGTATTTGCAGTACCCCACAATAAGTCAGGATCCTCCTCCCCTTCCTCTGCTCTCTGAACCCACCCATTCTGCCCAGGCTCCGCCTATACCCCTCCTCTCTGACCCCACCCACTCTGACTAGGCTCCTCCTATAACCCTCCTCTGTGACCCCTCCCACTCTGACTAGGCTCCTCCTATACCCCTCCTCTCTGACCCAGCTCCTCCTATACTCCTCCTCCCTAACCCCACCCACTCTGACTAGGCTCCTCCTATACCCCTCCTCTCTGACCCAGCTCCTCCTATACTCCTCCTCTCTAACCCCACCCACTCTGACTAGGCTCCTCCTATACCCCTCCTCTCTGACCCAGCTCCTCCTATACTCCTCCTCTCTAACCCCACCCACTCTGACTAGGCTCCTCCTATACCCCTCCTCTCTGACCCAGCTCCTCCTATACTCCTCCTCTCTGACCCCTCCCACTCTGACTAGGCTCCTCCTATACCCCTCCTCTCTGACCCCTCCCACGCTGACTAGGTTCCACCTACACCCCTCCTCTCTGACCTGGCTCCTCCTGAACCCCTCCTCTCTGACCCCTCCCACTCTGACTAGGTTCCACCTACACCCCTCCTCTCTGACCTGGCTCCTCCTGAACCCCTCCTCTCTGACCCCTCCCACTCTGACTAGGCTCCTCCTGAACCCCTCCTCTCTGACCCCTCCCACTCTGACTAGGCTCCTCCTATACCCCTCCTCTCTGACCCAGCTCCTCCTATACTCCTCCTCTCTAACCCCACCCACTCTGACTAGGCTCCACCTATACCCCTCCTCTCTGACCTGGCTCCTCCTGAACCCCTCCTCTATGACCCCTCCCACTCTGACTAGGTTCCACCTACACCCCTCCTCTCTGACCTGGCTCCTCCTATACTCCTCCTCTCTGACCAGGCTCCTCCTATACCCCTTCTCTCTGACCCCACCCACCCCGACTAGGCTCCTCCTCCTCCTGCACACAACACCTGTTACCTTTCTTTCACCTGTCTCTGTTCAGGCCACACCTATTTTACTTACCAACCAATCTGCAATCCCTCATTCACTAGGCATGATTCCACTCGTACACAGACACATTTTACTTACCAATTGGCCATTTAGGCCCACCTCCAACTTACCTCTGCTCTGCCACCATCAGTCACCTGGTGCCGAACCCGGGATTTGAACCCTGGTTGCCTGCATGGAAGGCAGGCACTTACCCACTGGACCACACTGGTTTCCATGTATGTAGCCTATCAAATTGTCCTTATGTCATGGTCATCCTTTTCATGTGCAATGGAAGCCGCCGGGAAGGACACCAAGGCCTGTATGTTGCTTATAGTTACTACTGCAATCCCCTAGACCACTAAGGAGCTATAGCTCAAAGGTAAGTCTTCTACCTTTGGTGCAGACAGCCCTCACAGGCCAGGGTTCGAATCCTGCCAATGCTGTAGAGGTATCCCAAGGTGGAAATTTTCAAAAAGTGAAGGTTTTTTTTTTTTGCTAAGATTTTTTTTTACTTGGTAACAGAGGAGAAAAGTGGACACTCTTTTTGGCATGTGTGTCCCAAAATTTCAAATGTTTTCCCTCATGACCTTCTACCAACCTCCCTATTTCTCAAGTAGGTGCAATAGGGACAAGGCCTTGTCTTCCTTTATCAATGTCTTCATTCTTTTTCCTTTAAGTTTGGTGAATTGCAGAGTGCAATTGTGATATTGGGGGTTATAACTGAGCACAAGAATGTGAGGAAGGTGCTACACTTATTGTAAAATAGGTTGGATGATGGTGATTTTTCATTTTGGTGTGAATAACTCGCTCAAATCAGGGGTTTGGTGCCAGTGAGCTTGGATAGAAATAAAGGTCAAGTATGAGCTCTGGCTAATGAAATGATGGGTCAAGTTTGAGGCAAGCTAGAGTCCATTTATCAGGTGCAATAAGAAGCTAGAAAGATTGTTTTCTTTAAGAGACAGACAAGGGCAGAGTCAAGCCTTTGCTCTAGTAGGTCTGCATCATGCCTGCTGCAGGATGTGAAGGAATGGACCTCCACAGCAGTGCGCTGTGCTGGGCTGGGCTGGGCTGGGCTGGGCTGGGCCTGCCCTGGCACTGTGAATTAATCACCCACCTCCTTCCTTTGAGGAACGCTCACGAACGCCCACGAACGCCCTTGTTCTGTATACAGGCTGACAGCAGGCAATTTAGGACGCTGCTAAATGAGGGTGATGTCCCCATGTGCTTCCTTCGAGTGGCAAAATCCTTCGTCTAAGGCAGGTGGGCTTTTTTAAAATTTGGTTGAAGACCATTTGTTGGAGGCGGTATCACGGCAGAAGCCGCCGACCGTCTCAGAAGAAAGTATGCATGGGAGGATATTATTTGCATAGGACAGCCCTCTTCTCAGTCCCATTCTTATGCTGCAGTTGCCATGAAGTGTTACTAGAGGGCAGCAGTATGAACAAAAGAGCACACTGAGGCTTTTCTTCTGCTTGCTGACATGATTCTTGTTCATGGTGGTCTTGCAAGGCCTAAGGAGCGAAGGACTGCTTTGACTGAGGGGATGAGGAATGGCAGGCCTTTATTTGTGGTTCAGGGGGAATATTTGGAAGGTAAACAGCAAGATGAAAACGTCAAAGCATATATGTTTGCTGAGTGATTGAGTCTGTGTGTCACTTGTCTCTTTGAAGGGACATGTGAGAAAGGAACAGCAGCACCATAGACTTCAGATGGGAGAGAGCAAGCAAGGATGAATATTTCCCTCAAATCCAAATACTTACAGTACCTCAAAGATGACAAGTGCGATATGATGTTCTGCAATTGTAAGGATTTGCCATGTGTGGTAGATAAATATGCATAGTTAGTGAGGTTTTTCCCAGAATGTGAGTATCGTTAGGCTGGCAAATGTCAGGCACTCCTTTGGGAGTATGAGGCCAAGAAAAAATTTGGGAAGTTTGCTACAGTCATCTGTAGGATCGAAAGACACTGGGGAATCGTTACAGAGGGAGCCAGGCTGCACAAAATGTGGTAACAGTTGGACAGAAATCTTTAGCAGGGATTTTTGTCTACCCCCAATGTGGGACCAGGACCGCAGTACCTCTGTGTCTCTGAAACATATTTTGACCTCTGGACACCACCATCTCAATACCCCTCAAATGTTCCCCCCTGGTACCCCAGCTTTGGTAGTGCATCAACCAGGTTTCAATCATTTGAGTGACCACAAACACCCTTCCTATGTGCCTTCCATTTACATTCAGTCAGTAACCCAGCTGCTTCGTTCGCTGTTCAATCTCAAGTGACAGTTGGATGCACATTGCAGGGGTAAACAGGCATTTACCGTACTGTACAGGCCCTCTCAGTACATCCAGACTACACTTCTTAAAATCATAAATACATGTTTTGCCCGACAGTAAGGCCAGGCCTTTCCTCTGTAGTTCAAGGAGGAAAACATCAACTGAAGAGCATGCCAAAATTCTCTACAGACACTGCCAATCCTCACACTTCTGCCTATTTGCATGCCGAGGTTATTCACTATGACCCACCAAACCAATTGCAACAGTAGCCTCTCCCTGCCTCATTCGTATGCTCCGATGCCACCTTTATTTAGCAAGTGTTAGTGCTCTCGGATTTTGTAGCGCGATTCGCTATAGCCTCTGTTTTCAACAGAAATGTCCTAAAGGTACCTATACCAATCTGCAGGGTGGCGAGGAAGGGGGCTGCTGCTGCTGGCAGTAACATTTTGGGGCACCCCACCTGCAAAAATACAGCCAAATGCTCCTTGTTTTACCTTTCAATACCATAACTGCAGCAGAATCGTATGGTGACCCCTGTTGTTAATAGAAACTGTCAAACAGCTTCTTGCCCCCCCGTGGCCCCTAACCATTTGGGGTACACCCCATGAGGGAGGATCAGAGCAATAAAAACTAATGGTAGCCCCCCAAAAAGTACCTGGAAGCCAAGCCATTGTGTGCACCTCATCGCCTTCATGTTGCGCCTAAGCACCTTTTAATACTGCTCCCACAAATTTTGACTGCCCCCTCCCAACAGAAATCAGAGAGTATAGGGGGGTGCAGTAAAAAAGTATTTGCAGTACCCCACAATAAGTCAGGATCCTCCTCCCCTTCCTCTGCTCTCTGAACCCACCCATTCTGCCCAGGCTCCGCCTATACCCCTCCTCTCTGACCCCACCCACTCTGACTAGGCTCCTCCTATAACCCTCCTCTGTGACCCCTCCCACTCTGACTAGGCTCCTCCTATACCCCTCCTCTCTGACCCAGCTCCTCCTATACTCCTCCTCCCTAACCCCACCCACTCTGACTAGGCTCCTCCTATACCCCTCCTCTCTGACCCAGCTCCTCCTATACTCCTCCTCTCTAACCCCACCCACTCTGACTAGGCTCCTCCTATACCCCTCCTCTCTGACCCAGCTCCTCCTATACTCCTCCTCTCTAACCCCACCCACTCTGACTAGGCTCCTCCTATACCCCTCCTCTCTGACCCAGCTCCTCCTATACTCCTCCTCTCTGACCCCTCCCACTCTGACTAGGCTCCTCCTATACCCCTCCTCTCTGACCCCTCCCACGCTGACTAGGTTCCACCTACACCCCTCCTCTCTGACCTGGCTCCTCCTGAACCCCTCCTCTCTGACCCCTCCCACTCTGACTAGGTTCCACCTACACCCCTCCTCTCTGACCTGGCTCCTCCTGAACCCCTCCTCTCTGACCCCTCCCACTCTGACTAGGCTCCTCCTGAACCCCTCCTCTCTGACCCCTCCCACTCTGACTAGGCTCCTCCTATACCCCTCCTCTCTGACCCAGCTCCTCCTATACTCCTCCTCTCTAACCCCACCCACTCTGACTAGGCTCCACCTATACCCCTCCTCTCTGACCTGGCTCCTCCTGAACCCCTCCTCTATGACCCCTCCCACTCTGACTAGGTTCCACCTACACCCCTCCTCTCTGACCTGGCTCCTCCTATACTCCTCCTCTCTGACCAGGCTCCTCCTATACCCCTTCTCTCTGACCCCACCCACCCCGACTAGGCTCCTCCTCCTCCTGCACACAACACCTGTTACCTTTCTTTCACCTGTCTCTGTTCAGGCCACACCTATTTTACTTACCAACCAATCTGCAATCCCTCATTCACTAGGCATGATTCCACTCGTACACAGACACATTTTACTTACCAATTGGCCATTTAGGCCCACCTCCAACTTACCTCTGCTCTGCCACCATCAGTCACCTGGTGCCGAACCCGGGATTTGAACCCTGGTTGCCTGCATGGAAGGCAGGCACTTACCCACTGGACCACACTGGTTTCCATGTATGTAGCCTATCAAATTGTCCTTATGTCATGGTCATCCTTTTCATGTGCAATGGAAGCCGCCGGGAAGGACACCAAGGCCTGTATGTTGCTTATAGTTACTACTGCAATCCCCTAGACCACTAAGGAGCTATAGCTCAAAGGTAAGTCTTCTACCTTTGGTGCAGACAGCCCTCACAGGCCAGGGTTCGAATCCTGCCAATGCTGTAGAGGTATCCCAAGGTGGAAATTTTCAAAAAGTGAAGGTTTTTTTTTTTTGCTAAGATTTTTTTTTACTTGGTAACAGAGGAGAAAAGTGGACACTCTTTTTGGCATGTGTGTCCCAAAATTTCAAATGTTTTCCCTCATGACCTTCTACCAACCTCCCTATTTCTCAAGTAGGTGCAATAGGGACAAGGCCTTGTCTTCCTTTATCAATGTCTTCATTCTTTTTCCTTTAAGTTTGGTGAATTGCAGAGTGCAATTGTGATATTGGGGGTTATAACTGAGCACAAGAATGTGAGGAAGGTGCTACACTTATTGTAAAATAGGTTGGATGATGGTGATTTTTCATTTTGGTGTGAATAACTCGCTCAAATCAGGGGTTTGGTGCCAGTGAGCTTGGATAGAAATAAAGGTCAAGTATGAGCTCTGGCTAATGAAATGATGGGTCAAGTTTGAGGCAAGCTAGAGTCCATTTATCAGGTGCAATAAGAAGCTAGAAATATTGTTTTCTTTAAGAGACAGACAAGGGCAGAGTCAAGCCTTTGCTCTAGTAGGTCTGCATCATGCCTGCTGCAGGATGTGAAGGAATGGACCTCCACAGCAGTGCGCTGTGCTGGGCTGGGCTGGGCTGGGCTGGGCTGGGCCTGCCCTGGCACTGTGAATTAATCACCCACCTCCTTCCTTTGAGGAACGCTCACGAACGCCCACGAACGCCCTTGTTCTGTATACAGGCTGACAGCAGGCAATTTAGGACGCTGCTAAATGAGGGTGATGTCCCCATGTGCTTCCTTCGAGTGGCAAAATCCTTCGTCTAAGGCAGGTGGGCTTTTTTAAAATTTGGTTGAAGACCATTTGTTGGAGGCGGTATCACGGCAGAAGCCGCCGACCGTCTCAGAAGAAAGTATGCATGGGAGGATATTATTTGCATAGGACAGCCCTCTTCTCAGTCCCATTCTTATGCTGCAGTTGCCATGAAGTGTTACTAGAGGGCAGCAGTATGAACAAAAGAGCACACTGAGGCTTTTCTTCTGCTTGCTGACATGATTCTTGTTCATGGTGGTCTTGCAAGGCCTAAGGAGCGAAGGACTGCTTTGACTGAGGGGATGAGGAATGGCAGGCCTTTATTTGTGGTTCAGGGGGAATATTTGGAAGGTAAACAGCAAGATGAAAACGTCAAAGCATATATGTTTGCTGAGTGATTGAGTCTGTGTGTCACTTGTCTCTTTGAAGGGACATGTGAGAAAGGAACAGCAGCACCATAGACTTCAGATGGGAGAGAGCAAGCAAGGATGAATATTTCCCTCAAATCCAAATACTTACAGTACCTCAAAGATGACAAGTGCGATATGATGTTCTGCAATTGTAAGGATTTGCCATGTGTGGTAGATAAATATGCATAGTTAGTGAGGTTTTTCCCAGAATGTGAGTATCGTTAGGCTGGCAAATGTCAGGCACTCCTTTGGGAGTATGAGGCCAAGAAAAAATTTGGGAAGTTTGCTACAGTCATCTGTAGGATCGAAAGACACTGGGGAATCGTTACAGAGGGAGCCAGGCTGCACAAAATGTGGTAACAGTTGGACAGAAATCTTTAGCAGGGATTTTTGTCTACCCCCAATGTGGGACCAGGACCGCAGTACCTCTGTGTCTCTGAAACATATTTTGACCTCTGGACACCACCATCTCAATACCCCTCAAATGTTCCCCCCTGGTACCCCAGCTTTGGTAGTGCATCAACCAGGTTTCAATCATTTGAGTGACCACAAACACCCTTCCTATGTGCCTTCCATTTACATTCAGTCAGTAACCCAGCTGCTTCGTTCGCTGTTCAATCTCAAGTGACAGTTGGATGCACATTGCAGGGGTAAACAGGCATTTACCGTACTGTACAGGCCCTCTCAGTACATCCAGACTACATTTCTTAAAATCATAAATACATGTTTTGCCCGACAGTAAGGCCAGGCCTTTCCTCTGTAGTTCAAGGAGGAAAACATCAACTGAAGAGCATGCCAAAATTCTCTACAGACACTGCCAATCCTCACACTTCTGCCTATTTGCATGCCGAGGTTATTCACTATGACCCACCAAACCAATTGCAACAGTAGCCTCTCCCTGCCTCATTCGTATGCTCCGATGCCACCTTTATTTAGCAAGTGTTAGTGCTCTCGGATTTTGTAGCGCGATTCGCTATAGCCTCTGTTTTCAACAGAAATGTCCTAAAGGTACCTATACCAATCTGCAGGGTGGCGAGGAAGGGGGCTGCTGCTGCTGGCAGTAACATTTTGGGGCACCCCACCTGCAAAAATACAGCCAAATGCTCCTTGTTTTACCTTTCAATACCATAACTGCAGCAGAATCGTATGGTGACCCCTGTTGTTCATAGAAACTGTCAAACAGCTTCTTGCCCCCCCGTGGCCCCTAACCATTTGGGGTACACCCCATGAGGGAGGATCAGAGCAATAAAAACTAATGGTAGCCCCCCAAAAAGTACCTGGAAGCCAAGCCATTGTGTGCACCTCATCGCCTTCATGTTGCGCCTAAGCACCTTTTAATACTGCTCCCACAAATTTTGACTGCCCCCTCCCAACAGAAATCAGAGAGTATAGGGGGGTGCAGTAAAAAAGTATTTGCAGTACCCCACAATAAGTCAGGATCCTCCTCCCCTTCCTCTGCTCTCTGAACCCACCCATTCTGCCCAGGCTCCGCCTATACCCCTCCTCTCTGACCCCACCCACTCTGACTAGGCTCCTCCTATACCCCTCCTCTGTGACCCCTCCCACTCTGACTAGGCTCCTCCTATACCCCTCCTCTCTGACCCAGCTCCTCCTATACTCCTCCTCTCTAACCCCACCCACTCTGACTAGGCTCCTCCTATACCCCTCCTCTCTGACCCAGCTCCTCCTATACTCCTCCTCTCTGACCCCTCCCACTCTGAATAGGCTCCTCCTGAACCCCTTCTCTCTGACCCCACCCACTCCGACTAGGCTCCTCCTCCTCCTGCACACAACACCTGTTACCTTTCTTTCACCTGTCTCTGTTCAGGCCACACCTATTTTACTTACCAACCAATCTGCAATCCCTCATTCACTAGGCATGATTCCACTCGTACACAGACACATTTTACTTACCAATTGGCCATTTAGGCCCACCTCCAACTTACCTCTGCTCTGCCACCATCAGTCACCTGGTGCCGAACCCGGGATTTGAACCCTGGTTGCCTGCATGGAAGGCAGGCACTTACCCACTGGACCACACTGGTTTCCATGTATGTAGCCTATCAAATTGTCCTTATGTCATGGTCATCCTTTTCATGTGCAATGGAAGCCGCCGGGAAGGACACCAAGGCCTGTATGTTGCTTATAGTTACTACTGCAATCCCCTAGACCACTAAGGAGCTATAGCTCAAAGGTAAGTCTTCTACCTTTGGTGCAGACAGCCCTCACAGGCCAGGGTTCGAATCCTGCCAATGCTGTAGAGGTATCCCAAGGTGGAAATTTTCAAAAAGTGAAGGTTTTTTTTTTTTGCTAAGATTTTTTTTTACTTGGTAACAGAGGAGAAAAGTGGACACTCTTTTTGGCATGTGTGTCCCAAAATTTCAAATGTTTTCCCTCATGACCTTCTACCAACCTCCCTATTTCTCAAGTAGGTGCAATAGGGACAAGGCCTTGTCTTCCTTTATCAATGTCTTCATTCTTTTTCCTTTAAGTTTGGTGAATTGCAGAGTGCAATTGTGATATTGGGGGTTATAACTGAGCACAAGAATGTGAGGAAGGTGCTACACTTATTGTAAAATAGGTTGGATGATGGTGATTTTTCATTTTGGTGTGAATAACTCGCTCAAATCAGGGGTTTGGTGCCAGTGAGCTTGGATAGAAATAAAGGTCAAGTATGAGCTCTGGCTAATGAAATGATGGGTCAAGTTTGAGGCAAGCTAGAGTCCATTTATCAGGTGCAATAAGAAGCTAGAAAGATTGTTTTCTTTAAGAGACAGACAAGGGCAGAGTCAAGCCTTTGCTCTAGTAGGTCTGCATCATGCCTGCTGCAGGATGTGAAGGAATGGACCTCCACAGCAGTGCGCTGTGCTGGGCTGGGCTGGGCTGGGCTGGGCTGGGCCTGCCCTGGCACTGTGAATTAATCACCCACCTCCTTCCTTTGAGGAACGCTCACGAACGCCCACGAACGCCCTTGTTCTGTATACAGGCTGACAGCAGGCAATTTAGGACGCTGCTAAATGAGGGTGATGTCCCCATGTGCTTCCTTCGAGTGGCAAAATCCTTCGTCTAAGGCAGGTGGGCTTTTTTAAAATTTGGTTGAAGACCATTTGTTGGAGGCGGTATCACGGCAGAAGCCGCCGACCGTCTCAGAAGAAAGTATGCATGGGAGGATATTATTTGCATAGGACAGCCCTCTTCTCAGTCCCATTCTTATGCTGCAGTTGCCATGAAGTGTTACTAGAGGGCAGCAGTATGAACAAAAGAGCACACTGAGGCTTTTCTTCTGCTTGCTGACATGATTCTTGTTCATGGTGGTCTTGCAAGGCCTAAGGAGCGAAGGACTGCTTTGACTGAGGGGATGAGGAATGGCAGGCCTTTATTTGTGGTTCAGGGGGAATATTTGGAAGGTAAACAGCAAGATGAAAACGTCAAAGCATATATGTTTGCTGAGTGATTGAGTCTGTGTGTCACTTGTCTCTTTGAAGGGACATGTGAGAAAGGAACAGCAGCACCATAGACTTCAGATGGGAGAGAGCAAGCAAGGATGAATATTTCCCTCAAATCCAAATACTTACAGTACCTCAAAGATGACAAGTGCGATATGATGTTCTGCAATTGTAAGGATTTGCCATGTGTGGTAGATAAATATGCATAGTTAGTGAGGTTTTTCCCAGAATGTGAGTATCGTTAGGCTGGCAAATGTCAGGCACTCCTTTGGGAGTATGAGGCCAAGAAAAAATTTGGGAAGTTTGCTACAGTCATCTGTAGGATCGAAAGACACTGGGGAATCGTTACAGAGGGAGCCAGGCTGCACAAAATGTGGTAACAGTTGGACAGAAATCTTTAGCAGGGATTTTTGTCTACCCCCAATGTGGGACCAGGACCGCAGTACCTCTGTGTCTCTGAAACATATTTTGACCTCTGGACACCACCATCTCAATACCCCTCAAATGTTCCCCCCTGGTACCCCAGCTTTGGTAGTGCATCAACCAGGTTTCAATCATTTGAGTGACCACAAACACCCTTCCTATGTGCCTTCCATTTACATTCAGTCAGTAACCCAGCTGCTTCGTTCGCTGTTCAATCTCAAGTGACAGTTGGATGCACATTGCAGGGGTAAACAGGCATTTACCGTACTGTACAGGCCCTCTCAGTACATCCAGACTACATTTCTTAAAATCATAAATACATGTTTTGCCCGACAGTAAGGCCAGGCCTTTCCTCTGTAGTTCAAGGAGGAAAACATCAACTGAAGAGCATGCCAAAATTCTCTACAGACACTGCCAATCCTCACACTTCTGCCTATTTGCATGCCGAGGTTATTCACTATGACCCACCAAACCAATTGCAACAGTAGCCTCTCCCTGCCTCATTCGTATGCTCCGATGCCACCTTTATTTAGCAAGTGTTAGTGCTCTCGGATTTTGTAGCGCGATTCGCTATAGCCTCTGTTTTCAACAGAAATGTCCTAAAGGTACCTATACCAATCTGCAGGGTGGCGAGGAAGGGGGCTGCTGCTGCTGGCAGTAACATTTTGGGGCACCCCACCTGCAAAAATACAGCCAAATGCTCCTTGTTTTACCTTTCAATACCATAACTGCAGCAGAATCGTATGGTGACCCCTGTTGCTAATAGAAACTGTCAAACAGCTTCTTGCCCCCCCGTGGCCCCTAACCATTTGGGGTACACCCCATGAGGGAGGATCAGAGCAATAAAAACTAATGGTAGCCCCCCAAAAAGTACCTGGAAGCCAAGCCATTGTGTGCACCTCATCGCCTTCATGTTGCGCCTAAGCACCTTTTAATACTGCTCCCACAAATTTTGACTGCCCCCTCCCAACAGAAATCAGAGAGTATAGGGGGGTGCAGTAAAAAAGTATTTGCAGTACCCCACAATAAGTCAGGATCCTCCTCCCCTTCCTCTGCTCTCTGAACCCACCCATTCTGCCCAGGCTCCGCCTATACCCCTCCTCTCTGACCCCACCCACTCTGACTAGGCTCCTCCTATACCCCTCCTCTGTGACCCCTCCTCTCTGACCCAGCTCCTCCTATACTCCTCCTCTCTAACCCCACCCACTCTGACTAGGCTCCTCCTATACCCCTCCTCTCTGACCCAGCTCCTCCTATACTCCTCCTCTCTGACCCCTCCCACTCTGACTAGGCTACTCCTATACCCCTCCTCTCTGACCCCTCCCACGCTGACTAGGTTCCACCTACACCCCTCCTCTCTGACCTGGCTCCTCCTGAACCCCTCCTCTCTGACCCCTCCCACTCTGACTAGGTTCCACCTACACCCCTCCTCTCTGACCTGGCTCCTCCTGAACCCCTCCTCTCTGACCCCTCCCACTCTGACTAGGCTCCTCCTATACTCCTCCTCTCTAACCCCACCCACTCTGACTAGGCTCCACCTATACCCCCTCCTCTCTGACCTGGCTCCTCCTGAACCCCTCCTCTCTGACCCCTCCCACTCTGACCCAGCTCCTCCTATACTCCTCCTCTCTAACCCCACCCACTCTGACTAGGCTCCACCTATACCCCCTCCTCTCTGACCTGGCTCCTCCTGAACCCCTCCTCTAGGACCCCTCCCACTCTGACTAGGTTCCACCTACACCCCTCCTCTCTGACCTGGCTCCTCCTATACTCCTCCTCTCTGACCAGGCTCCTCCTATACCCCTTCTCTCTGACCCCACCCACTCCGACTAGGCTCCTCCTCCTCCTACACACAACACCTGTTACCTTTCTTTCACCTGTCTCTGTTCAGGCCACACCTATTTTACTTACCAACCAATCTGCAATCCCTCATTCACTAGGCATGATTCCACTCGTACACAACACACAGACACATTTTACTTACCAATTGGCCATTTAGGCCCACCTCCAACTTACCTCTGCTCTGCCACCATCAGTCACCTGGTGCCGAACCCGGGATTTGAACCCTGGTTGCCTGCATGGAAGGCAGGCACTTACCCACTGGACCACACTGGTTTCCATGTATGTAGCCTATCAAATTGTCCTTATGTCATGGTCATCCTTTTCATGTGCAATGGAAGCCGCCGGGAAGGACACCAAGGCCTGTATGTTGCTTATAGTTACTACTGCAATCCCCTAGACCACTAAGGAGCTATAGCTCAAAGGTAAGTCTTCTACCTTTGGTGCAGACAGCCCTCACAGGCCAGGGTTCGAATCCTGCCAATGCTGTAGAGGTATCCCAAGGTGGAAATTTTCAAAAAGTGAAGGTTTTTTTTTTTGCTAAGATTTTTTTTTACTTGGTAACAGAGGAGAAAAGTGGACACTCTTTTTGGCATGTGTGTCCCAAAATTTCAAATGTTTTCCCTCATGACCTTCTACCAACCTCCCTATTTCTCAAGTAGGTGCAATAGGGACAAGGCCTTGTCTTCCTTTATCAATGTCTTCATTCTTTTTCCTTTAAGTTTGGTGAATTGCAGAGTGCAATTGTGATATTGGGGGTTATAACTGAGCACAAGAATGTGAGGAAGGTGCTACACTTATTGTAAAATAGGTTGGATGATGGTGATTTTTCATTTTGGTGTGAATAACTCGCTCAAATCAGGGGTTTGGTGCCAGTGAGCTTGGATAGAAATAAAGGTCAAGTATGAGCTCTGGCTAATGAAATGATGGGTCAAGTTTGAGGCAAGCTAGAGTCCATTTATCAGGTGCAATAAGAAGCTAGAAAGATTGTTTTCTTTAAGAGACAGACAAGGGCAGAGTCAAGCCTTTGCTCTAGTAGGTCTGCATCATGCCTGCTGCAGGATGTGAAGGAATGGACCTCCACAGCAGTGCGCTGTGCTGGGCTGGGCTGGGCTGGGCTGGGCTGGGCCTGCCCTGGCACTGTGAATTAATCACCCACCTCCTTCCTTTGAGGAACGCTCACGAACGCCCACGAACGCCCTTGTTCTGTATACAGGCTGACAGCAGGCAATTTAGGACGCTGCTAAATGAGGGTGATGTCCCCATGTGCTTCCTTCGAGTGGCAAAATCCTTCGTCTAAGGCAGGTGGGCTTTTTTAAAATTTGGTTGAAGACCATTTGTTGGAGGCGGTATCACGGCAGAAGCCGCCGACCGTCTCAGAAGAAAGTATGCATGGGAGGATATTATTTGCATAGGACAGCCCTCTTCTCAGTCCCATTCTTATGCTGCAGTTGCCATGAAGTGTTACTAGAGGGCAGCAGTATGAACAAAAGAGCACACTGAGGCTTTTCTTCTGCTTGCTGACATGATTCTTGTTCATGGTGGTCTTGCAAGGCCTAAGGAGCGAAGGACTGCTTTGACTGAGGGGATGAGGAATGGCAGGCCTTTATTTGTGGTTCAGGGGGAATATTTGGAAGGTAAACAGCAAGATGAAAACGTCAAAGCATATATGTTTGCTGAGTGATTGAGTCTGTGTGTCACTTGTCTCTTTGAAGGGACATGTGAGAAAGGAACAGCAGCACCATAGACTTCAGATGGGAGAGAGCAAGCAAGGATGAATATTTCCCTCAAATCCAAATACTTACAGTACCTCAAAGATGACAAGTGCGATATGATGTTCTGCAATTGTAAGGATTTGCCATGTGTGGTAGATAAATATGCATAGTTAGTGAGGTTTTTCCCAGAATGTGAGTATCGTTAGGCTGGCAAATGTCAGGCACTCCTTTGGGAGTATGAGGCCAAGAAAAAATTTGGGAAGTTTGCTACAGTCATCTGTAGGATCGAAAGACACTGGGGAATCGTTACAGAGGGAGCCAGGCTGCACAAAATGTGGTAACAGTTGGACAGAAATCTTTAGCAGGGATTTTTGTCTACCCCCAATGTGGGACCAGGACCGCAGTACCTCTGTGTCTCTGAAACATATTTTGACCTCTGGACACCACCATCTCAATACCCCTCAAATGTTCCCCCCTGGTACCCCAGCTTTGGTAGTGCATCAACCAGGTTTCAATCATTTGAGTGACCACTAACACCCTTCCTATGTGCCTTCCATTTACATTCAGTCAGTAACCCAGCTGCTTCGTTCGCTGTTCAATCTCAAGTGACAGTTGGATGCACATTGCAGGGGTAAACAGGCATTTACCGTACTGTACAGGCCCTCTCAGTACATCCAGACTACATTTCTTAAAATCATAAATACATGTTTTGCCCGACAGTAAGGCCAGGCCTTTCCTCTGTAGTTCAAGGAGGAAAACATCAACTGAAGAGCATGCCAAAATTCTCTACAGACACTGCCAATCCTCACACTTCTGCCTATTTGCATGCCGAGGTTATTCACTATGACCCACCAAACCAATTGCAACAGTAGCCTCTCCCTGCCTCATTCGTATGCTCCGATGCCACCTTTATTTAGCAAGTGTTAGTGCTCTCGGATTTTGTAGCGCGATTCGCTATAGCCTCTGTTTTCAACAGAAATGTCCTAAAGGTACCTATACCAATCTGCAGGGTGGCGAGGAAGGGGGCTGCTGCTGCTGGCAGTAACATTTTGGGGCACCCCACCTGCAAAAATACAGCCAAATGCTCCTTGTTTTACCTTTCAATACCATAACTGCAGCAGAATCGTATGGTGACCCCTGTTGTTAATAGAAACTGTCAAACAGCTTCTTGCCCCCCCGTGGCCCCTAACCATTTGGGGTACACCCCATGAGGGAGGATCAGAGCAATAAAAACTAATGGTAGCCCCCCAAAAAGTACCTGGAAGCCAAGCCATTGTGTGCACCTCATCGCCTTCATGTTGCGCCTAAGCACCTTTTAATACTGCTCCCACAAATTTTGACTGCCCCCTCCCAACAGAAATCAGAGAGTATAGGGGGGTGCAGTAAAAAAGTATTTGCAGTACCCCACAATAAGTCAGGATCCTCCTCCCCTTCCTCTGCTCTCTGAACCCACCCATTCTGCCCAGGCTCCGCCTATACCCCTCCTCTCTGACCCCACCCACTCTGACTAGGCTCCTCCTATACCCCTCCTCTGTGACCCCTCCCACTCTGACTAGGCTCCTCCTATACCCCTCCTCTCTGACCCAGCTCCTCCTATACTCCTCCTCTCTAACCCCACCCACTCTGACTAGGCTCCTCCTATACCCCTCCTCTCTGACCCAGCTCCTCCTATACTCCTCCTCTCTGACCCCTCCCACTCTGACTAGGCTCCTCCTATACCCCTCCTCTCTGACCCCTCCCACGCTGACTAGGTTCCACCTACACCCCTCCTCTCTGACCTGGCTCCTCCTGAACCCCTCCTCTCTGACCCCTCCCACTCTGACAAGGTTCCACCTACACCCCTCCTCTCTGACCTGGCTCCTCCTGAACCCCTCCTCTCTGACCCCTCCCACTCTGACTAGGCTCCTCCTGAACCCCTCCTCTCTGACCCCTCCCACTCTGACTAGGCTCCTCCTATACCCCTCCTCTCTGACCCAGCTCCTCCTATACTCCTCCTCTCTAACCCCACCCACTCTGACTAGGCTCCACCTATACCCCTCCTCTCTGACCTGGCTCCTCCTGAACCCCTCCTCTGTGACCCCTCCCACTCTGACTAGGTTCCACCTACACCCCTCCTCTCTGACCTGGCTCCTCCTATACTCCTCCTCTCTGACCAGGCTCCTCCTATACCCCTTCTCTCTGACCCCACCCACCCCGACTAGGCTCCTCCTCCTCCTGCACACAACACCTGTTACCTTTCTTTCACCTGTCTCTGTTCAGGCCACACCTATTTTACTTACCAACCAATCTGCAATCCCTCATTCACTAGGCATGATTCCACTCGTACACAGACACATTTTACTTACCAATTGGCCATTTAGGCCCACCTCCAACTTACCTCTGCTCTGCCACCATCAGTCACCTGGTGCCGAACCCGGGATTTGAACCCTGGTTGCCTGCATGGAAGGCAGGCA
The DNA here is from genome assembly GCF_964263255.1 of Lissotriton vulgaris. NCBI lineage: Eukaryota > Metazoa > Chordata > Amphibia > Caudata > Salamandridae > Lissotriton > Lissotriton vulgaris. The sequence goes on along the minus strand of NC_141687.1, from coordinate 877,182,641 downwards.
CTTACCCACTGGACCACACTGGTTTCCATGTATGTAGCCTATCAAATTGTCCTTATGTCATGGTCATCCTTTTCATGTGCAATGGAAGCCGCCGGGAAGGACACCAAGGCCTGTATGTTGCTTATAGTTACTACTGCAATCCCCTAGACCACTAAGGAGCTATAGCTCAAAGGTAAGTCTTCTACCTTTGGTGCAGACAGCCCTCACAGGCCAGGGTTCGAATCCTGCCAATGCTGTAGAGGTATCCCAAGGTGGAAATTTTCAAAAAGTGAAGGTTTTTTTTTTTTGCTAAGATTTTTTTTTACTTGGTAACAGAGGAGAAAAGTGGACACTCTTTTTGGCATGTGTGTCCCAAAATTTCAAATGTTTTCCCTCATGACCTTCTACCAACCTCCCTATTTCTCAAGTAGGTGCAATAGGGACAAGGCCTTGTCTTCCTTTATCAATGTCTTCATTCTTTTTCCTTTAAGTTTGGTGAATTGCAGAGTGCAATTGTGATATTGGGGGTTATAACTGAGCACAAGAATGTGAGGAAGGTGCTACACTTATTGTAAAATAGGTTGGATGATGGTGATTTTTCATTTTGGTGTGAATAACTCGCTCAAATCAGGGGTTTGGTGCCAGTGAGCTTGGATAGAAATAAAGGTCAAGTATGAGCTCTGGCTAATGAAATGATGGGTCAAGTTTGAGGCAAGCTAGAGTCCATTTATCAGGTGCAATAAGAAGCTAGAAAGATTGTTTTCTTTAAGAGACAGACAAGGGCAGAGTCAAGCCTTTGCTCTAGTAGGTCTGCATCATGCCTGCTGCAGGATGTGAAGGAATGGACCTCCACAGCAGTGCGCTGTGCTGGGCTGGGCTGGGCTGGGCTGGGCTGGGCCTGCCCTGGCACTGTGAATTAATCACCCACCTCCTTCCTTTGAGGAACGCTCACGAACGCCCACGAACGCCCTTGTTCTGTATACAGGCTGACAGCAGGCAATTTAGGACGCTGCTAAATGAGGGTGATGTCCCCATGTGCTTCCTTCGAGTGGCAAAATCCTTCGTCTAAGGCAGGTGGGCTTTTTTAAAATTTGGTTGAAGACCATTTGTTGGAGGCGGTATCACGGCAGAAGCCGCCGACCGTCTCAGAAGAAAGTATGCATGGGAGGATATTATTTGCATAGGACAGCCCTCTTCTCAGTCCCATTCTTATGCTGCAGTTGCCATGAAGTGTTACTAGAGGGCAGCAGTATGAACAAAAGAGCACACTGAGGCTTTTCTTCTGCTTGCTGACATGATTCTTGTTCATGGTGGTCTTGCAAGGCCTAAGGAGCGAAGGACTGCTTTGACTGAGGGGATGAGGAATGGCAGGCCTTTATTTGTGGTTCAGGGGGAATATTTGGAAGGTAAACAGCAAGATGAAAACGTCAAAGCATATATGTTTGCTGAGTGATTGAGTCTGTGTGTCACTTGTCTCTTTGAAGGGACATGTGAGAAAGGAACAGCAGCACCATAGACTTCAGATGGGAGAGAGCAAGCAAGGATGAATATTTCCCTCAAATCCAAATACTTACAGTACCTCAAAGATGACAAGTGCGATATGATGTTCTGCAATTGTAAGGATTTGCCATGTGTGGTAGATAAATATGCATAGTTAGTGAGGTTTTTCCCAGAATGTGAGTATCGTTAGGCTGGCAAATGTCAGGCACTCCTTTGGGAGTATGAGGCCAAGAAAAAATTTGGGAAGTTTGCTACAGTCATCTGTAGGATCGAAAGACACTGGGGAATCGTTACAGAGGGAGCCAGGCTGCACAAAATGTGGTAACAGTTGGACAGAAATCTTTAGCAGGGACTTTTGTCTACCCCCAATGTGGGACCAGGACCGCAGTACCTCTGTGTCTCTGAAACATATTTTGACCTCTGGACACCACCATCTCAATACCCCTCAAATGTTCCCCCCTGGTACCCCAGCTTTGGTAGTGCATCAACCAGGTTTCAATCATTTGAGTGACCACAAACACCCTTCCTATGTGCCTTCCATTTACATTCAGTCAGTAACCCAGCTGCTTCGTTCGCTGTTCAATCTCAAGTGACAGTTGGATGCACATTGCAGGGGTAAACAGGCATTTACCGTACTGTACAGGCCCTCTCAGTACATCCAGACTACACTTCTTAAAATCATAAATACATGTTTTGCCCGACAGTAAGGCCAGGCCTTTCCTCTGTAGTTCAAGGAGGAAAACATCAACTGAAGAGCATGCCAAAATTCTCTACAGACACTGCCAATCCTCACACTTCTGCCTATTTGCATGCCGAGGTTATTCACTATGACCCACCAAACCAATTGCAACAGTAGCCTCTCCCTGCCTCATTCGTATGCTCCGATGCCACCTTTATTTAGCAAGTGTTAGTGCTCTCGGATTTTGTAGCGCGATTCGCTATAGCCTCTGTTTTCAACAGAAATGTCCTAAAGGTACCTATACCAATCTGCAGGGTGGCGAGGAAGGGGGCTGCTGCTGCTGGCAGTAACATTTTGGGGCACCCCACCTGCAAAAATACAGCCAAATGCTCCTTGTTTTACCTTTCAATACCATAACTGCAGCAGAATCGTATGGTGACCCCTGTTGTTAATAGAAACTGTCAAACAGCTTCTTGCCCCCCCGTGGCCCCTAACCATTTGGGGTACACCCCATGAGGGAGGATCAGAGCAATAAAAACTAATGGTAGCCCCCCAAAAAGTACCTGGAAGCCAAGCCATTGTGTGCACCTCATCGCCTTCATGTTGCGCCTAAGCACCTTTTAATACTGCTCCCACAAATTTTGACTGCCCCCTCCCAACAGAAATCAGAGAGTATAGGGGGGTGCAGTAAAAAAGTATTTGCAGTACCCCACAATAAGTCAGGATCCTCCTCCCCTCTCTGAACCCACCCATTCTGCCCAGGCTCCGCCTATACCCCTCCTCTCTGACCCCACCCACTCTGACTAGGCTCCTCCTATACCCCTCCTCTGTGACCCCTCCCACTCTGACTAGGCTCCTCCTATACCCCTCCTCTCTGACCCAGCTCCTCCTATACTCCTCCTCTCTAACCCCACCCACTCTGACTAGGCTCCTCCTATACCCCTCCTCTCTGACCCAGCTCCTCCTATACTCCTCCTCTCTGACCCCTCCCACTCTGAATAGGCTCCTCCTGAACCCCTTCTCTCTGACCCCACCCACTCCGACTAGGCTCCTCCTCCTCCTGCACACAACACCTGTTACCTTTCTTTCACCTGTCTCTGTTCAGGCCACACCTATTTTACTTACCAACCAATCTGCAATCCCTCATTCACTAGGCATGATTCCACTCGTACACAACACACAGACACATTTTACTTACCAATTGGCCATTTAGGCCCACCTCCAACTTACCTCTGCTCTGCCACCATCAGTCACCTGGTGCCGAACCCGGGATTTGAACCCTGGTTGCCTGCATGGAAGGCAGGCACTTACCCACTGGACCACACTGGTTTCCATGTATGTAGCCTATCAAATTGTCCTTATGTCATGGTCATCCTTTTCATGTGCAATGGAAGCCGCCGGGAAGGACACCAAGGCCTGTATGTTGCTTATAGTTACTACTGCAATCCCCTAGACCACTAAGGAGCTATAGCTCAAAGGTAAGTCTTCTACCTTTGGTGCAGACAGCCCTCACAGGCCAGGGTTCGAATCCTGCCAATGCTGTAGAGGTATCCCAAGGTGGAAATTTTCAAAAAGTGAAGGTTTTTTTTTTTGCTAAGATTTTTTTTTACTTGGTAACAGAGGAGAAAAGTGGACACTCTTTTTGGCATGTGTGTCCCAAAATTTCAAATGTTTTCCCTCATGACCTTCTACCAACCTCCCTATTTCTCAAGTAGGTGCAATAGGGACAAGGCCTTGTCTTCCTTTATCAATGTCTTCATTCTTTTTCCTTTAAGTTTGGTGAATTGCAGAGTGCAATTGTGATATTGGGGGTTATAACTGAGCACAAGAATGTGAGGAAGGTGCTACACTTATTGTAAAATAGGTTGGATGATGGTGATTTTTCATTTTGGTGTGAATAACTCGCTCAAATCAGGGGTTTGGTGGCAGTGAGCTTGGATAGAAATAAAGGTCAAGTATGAGCTCTGGCTAATGAAATGATGGGTCAAGTTTGAGGCAAGCTAGAGTCCATTTATCAGGTGCAATAAGAAGCTAGAAAGATTGTTTTCTTTAAGAGACAGACAAGGGCAGAGTCAAGCCTTTGCTCTAGTAGGTCTGCATCATGCCTGCTGCAGGATGTGAAGGAATGGACCTCCACAGCAGTGCGCTGTGCTGGGCTGGGCTGGGCTGGGCTGGGCTGGGCTGGGCCTGCCCTGGCACTGTGAATTAATCACCCACCTCCTTCCTTTGAGGAACGCTCACGAACGCCCACGAACGCCCTTGTTCTGTATACAGGCTGACAGCAGGCAATTTAGGACGCTGCTAAATGAGGGTGATGTCCCCATGTGCTTCCTTCGAGTGGCAAAATCCTTCGTCTAAGGCAGGTGGGCTTTTTTAAAATTTGGTTGAAGACCATTTGTTGGAGGCGGTATCACGGCAGAAGCCGCCGACCGTCTCAGAAGAAAGTATGCATGGGAGGATATTATTTGCATAGGACAGCCCTCTTCTCAGTCCCATTCTTATGCTGCAGTTGCCATGAAGTGTTACTAGAGGGCAGCAGTATGAACAAAAGAGCACACTGAGGCTTTTCTTCTGCTTGCTGACATGATTCTTGTTCATGGTGGTCTTGCAAGGCCTAAGGAGCGAAGGACTGCTTTGACTGAGGGGATGAGGAATGGCAGGCCTTTATTTGTGGTTCAGGGGGAATATTTGGAAGGTAAACAGCAAGATGAAAACGTCAAAGCATATATGTTTGCTGAGTGATTGAGTCTGTGTGTCACTTGTCTCTTTGAAGGGACATGTGAGAAAGGAACAGCAGCACCATAGACTTCAGATGGGAGAGAGCAAGCAAGGATGAATATTTCCCTCAAATCCAAATACTTACAGTACCTCAAAGATGACAAGTGCGATATGATGTTCTGCAATTGTAAGGATTTGCCATGTGTGGTAGATAAATATGCATAGTTAGTGAGGTTTTTCCCAGAATGTGAGTATCGTTAGGCTGGCAAATGTCAGGCACTCCTTTGGGAGTATGAGGCCAAGAAAAAATTTGGGAAGTTTGCTACAGTCATCTGTAGGATCGAAAGACACTGGGGAATCGTTACAGAGGGAGCCAGGCTGCACAAAATGTGGTAACAGTTGGACAGAAATCTTTAGCAGGGATTTTTGTCTACCCCCAATGTGGGACCAGGACCGCAGTACCTCTGTGTCTCTGAAACATATTTTGACCTCTGGACACCACCATCTCAATACCCCTCAAATGTTCCCCCCTGGTACCCCAGCTTTGGTAGTGCATCAACCAGGTTTCAATCATTTGAGTGACCACAAACACCCTTCCTATGTGCCTTCCATTTACATTCAGTCAGTAACCCAGCTGCTTCGTTCGCTGTTCAATCTCAAGTGACAGTTGGATGCACATTGCAGGGGTAAACAGGCATTTACCGTACTGTACAGGCCCTCTCAGTACATCCAGACTACACTTCTTAAAATCATAAATACATGTTTTGCCCGACAGTAAGGCCAGGCCTTTCCTCTGTAGTTCAAGGAGGAAAACATCAACTGAAGAGCATGCCAAAATTCTCTACAGACACTGCCAATCCTCACACTTCTGCCTATTTGCATGCCGAGGTTATTCACTATGACCCACCAAACCAATTGCAACAGTAGCCTCTCCCTGCCTCATTCGTATGCTCCGATGCCACCTTTATTTAGCAAGTGTTAGTGCTCTCGGATTTTGTAGCGCGATTCGCTATAGCCTCTGTTTTCAACAGAAATGTCCTAAAGGTACCTATACCAATCTGCAGGGTGGCGAGGAAGGGGGCTGCTGCTGCTGGCAGTAACATTTTGGGGCACCCCACCTGCAAAAATACAGCCAAATGCTCCTTGTTTTACCTTTCAATACCATAACTGCAGCAGAATCGTATGGTGACCCCTGTTGTTAATAGAAACTGTCAAACAGCTTCTTGCCCCCCCGTGGCCCCTAACCATTTGGGGTACACCCCATGAGGGAGGATCAGAGCAATAAAAACTAATGGTAGCCCCCCAAAAAGTACCTGGAAGCCAAGCCATTGTGTGCACCTCATCGCCTTCATGTTGCGCCTAAGCACCTTTTAATACTGCTCCCACAAATTTTGACTGCCCCCTCCCAACAGAAATCAGAGAGTATAGGGGGTGCAGTAAAAAAGTATTTGCAGTACCCCACAATAAGTCAGGATCCTCCTCCCCTTCCTCTGCTCTCTGAACCCACCCATTCTGCCCAGGCTCCGCCTATACCCCTCCTCTCTGACCCCACCCACTCTGACTAGGCTCCTCCTATACCCCTCCTCTGTGACCCCTCCCACTCTGACTAGGCTCCTCCTATACCCCTCCTCTCTGACCCAGCTCCTCCTATACTCCTCCTCTCTAACCCCACCCACTCTGACTAGGCTCCTCCTATACCCCTCCTCTCTGACCCAGCTCCTCCTATACTCCTCCTCTCTGACCCCTCCCACTCTGACTAGGCTCCTCCTATACCCCTCCTCTCTGACCCCTCCCACGCTGACTAGGTTCCACCTACACCCCTCCTCTCTGACCTGGCTCTACCTGAACCCCTCCCACTCTGACTAGGTTCCACCTACACCCCTCCTCTCTGACCTGGCTCCTCCTGAACCCCTCCTCTCTGACCCCTCCCACTCTGACTAGGCTCCTCCTATACCCCTCCTCTCTGACCCAGCTCCTCCTATACTCCTCCTCTCTAACCCCACCCACTCTGACTAGGCTCCACCTATACCCCTCCTCTCTGACCTGGCTCCTCCTGAACCCCTCCTCTAGGACCCCTCCCACTCTGACTAGGTTCCACCTACACCCCTCCTCTCTGACCTGGCTCCTCCTATACTCCTCCTCTCTGACCAGGCTCCTCCTATACCCCTTCTCTCTGACCCCACCCACACTAGGCTCCTCCTCCTCCTGCACACAACACCTGTTACCTTTCTTTCACCTGTCTCTGTTCAGGCCACACCTATTTTACTTACCAACCAATCTGCAATCCCTCATTCACTAGGCATGATTCCACTCGTACACAGACACATTTTACTTACCAATTGGCCATTTAGGCCCACCTCCAACTTACCTCTGCTCTGCCACCATCAATCACCTGGTGCCGAACCCGGGATTTGAACCCTGGTTGCCTGCATGGAAGGCAGGCACTTACCCACTGGACCACACTGGTTTCCATGTATGTAGCCTATCAAATTGTCCTTATGTCATGGTCATCCTTTTCATGTGCAATGGAAGCCGCCGGGAAGGACACCAAGGCCTGTATGTTGCTTATAGTTACTACTGCAATCCCCTAGACCACTAAGGAGCTATAGCTCAAAGGTAAGTCTTCTACCTTTGGTGCAGACAGCCCTCACAGGCCAGGGTTCGAATCCTGCCAATGCTGTAGAGGTATCCCAAGGTGGAAATTTTCAAAAAGTGAAGGTTTTTTTTTTTGCTAAGATTTTTTTTTACTTGGTAACAGAGGAGAAAAGTGGACACTCTTTTTGGCATGTGTGTCCTAAAATTTCAAATGTTTTCCCTCATGACCTTCTACCAACCTCCCTATTTCTCAAGTAGGTGCAATAGGGACAAGGCCTTGTCTTCCTTTATCAATGTCTTCATTCTTTTTCCTTTAAGTTTGGTGAATTGCAGAGTGCAATTGTGATATTGGGGGTTATAACTGAGCACAAGAATGTGAGGAAGGTGCTACACTTATTGTAAAATAGGTTGGATGATGGTGATTTTTCATTTTGGTGTGAATAACTCGCTCAAATCAGGGGTTTGGTGCCAGTGAGCTTGGATAGAAATAAAGGTCAAGTATGAGCTCTGGCTAATGAAATGATGGGTCAATTTTGAGGCAAGCTAGAGTCCATTTATCAGGTGCAATAAGAAGCTAGAAAGATTGTTTTCTTTAAGAGACAGACAAGGGCAGAGTCAAGCCTTTGCTCTAGTAGGTCTGCATCATGCCTGCTGCAGGATGTGAAGGAATGGACCTCCACAGCAGTGCGCTGTGCTGGGCTGGGCTGGGCTGGGCTGGGCTGGGCTGGGCTGGGCCTGCCCTGGCACTGTGAATTAATCACCCACCTCCTTCCTTTGAGGAACGCTCACGAACGCCCACGAACGCCCTTGTTCTGTATACAGGCTGACAGCAGGCAATTTAGGACGCTGCTAAATGAGGGTGATGTCCCCATGTGCTTCCTTCGAGTGGCAAAATCCTTCGTCTAAGGCAGGTGGGCTTTTTTAAAATTTGGTTGAAGACCATTTGTTGGAGGCGGTATCACGGCAGAAGCCGCCGACCGTCTCAGAAGAAAGTATGCATGGGAGGATATTATTTGCATAGGACAGCCCTCTTCTCAGTCCCATTCTTATGCTGCAGTTGCCATGAAGTGTTACTAGAGGGCAGCAGTATGAACAAAAGAGCACACTGAGGCTTTTCTTCTGCTTGCTGACATGATTCTTGTTCATGGTGGTCTTGCAAGGCCTAAGGAGCGAAGGACTGCTTTGACTGAGGGGATGAGGAATGGCAGGCCTTTATTTGTGGTTCAGGGGGAATATTTGGAAGGTAAACAGCAAGATGAAAACGTCAAAGCATATATGTTTGCTGAGTGATTGAGTCTGTGTGTCACTTGTCTCTTTGAAGGGACATGTGAGAAAGGAACAGCAGCACCATAGACTTCAGATGGGAGAGAGCAAGCAAGGATGAATATTTCCCTCAAATCCAAATACTTACAGTACCTCAAAGATGACAAGTGCGATATGATGTTCTGCAATTGTAAGGATTTGCCATGTGTGGTAGATAAATATGCATAGTTAGTGAGGTTTTTCCCAGAATGTGAGTATCGTTAGGCTGGCAAATGTCAGGCACTCCTTTGGGAGTATGAGGCCAAGAAAAAATTTGGGAAGTTTGCTACAGTCATCTGTAGGATCGAAAGACACTGGGGAATCGTTACAGAGGGAGCCAGGCTGCACAAAATGTGGTAACAGTTGGACAGAAATCTTTAGCAGGGACTTTTGTCTACCCCCAATGTGGGACCAGGACCGCAGTACCTCTGTGTCTCTGAAACATATTTTGACCTCTGGACACCACCATCTCAATACCCCTCAAATGTTCCCCCCTGGTACCCCAGCTTTGGTAGTGCATCAACCAGGTTTCAATCATTTGAGTGACCACAAACACCCTTCCTATGTGCCTTCCATTTACATTCAGTCAGTAACCCAGCTGCTTCGTTCGCTGTTCAATCTCAAGTGACAGTTGGATGCACATTGCAGGGGTAAACAGGCATTTACCGTACTGTACAGGCCCTCTCAGTACATCCAGACTACACTTCTTAAAATCATAAATACATGTTTTGCCCGACAGTAAGGCCAGGCCTTTCCTCTGTAGTTCAAGGAGGAAAACATCAACTGAAGAGCATGCCAAAATTCTCTACAGACACTGCCAATCCTCACACTTCTGCCTATTTGCATGCCGAGGTTATTCACTATGACCCACCAAACCAATTGCAACAGTAGCCTCTCCCTGCCTCATTCGTATGCTCCGATGCCACCTTTATTTAGCAAGTGTTAGTGCTCTCGGATTTTGTAGCGCGATTCGCTATAGCCTCTGTTTTCAACAGAAATGTCCTAAAGGTACCTATACCAATCTGCAGGGTGGCGAGGAAGGGGGCTGCTGCTGCTGGCAGTAACATTTTGGGGCACCCCACCTGCAAAAATACAGCCAAATGCTCCTTGTTTTACCTTTCAATACCATAACTGCAGCAGAATCGTATGGTGACCCCTGTTGTTAATAGAAACTGTCAAACAGCTTCTTGCCACCCCGTGGCCCCTAACCATTTGGGGTACACCCCATGAGGGAGGATCAGAGCAATAAAAACTAATGGTAGCCCCCCAAAAAGTACCTGGAAGCCAAGCCATTGTGTGCACCTCATCGCCTTCATGTTGCGCCTAAGCACCTTTTAATACTGCTCCCACAAATTTTGACTGCCCCCTCCCAACAGAAATCAGAGAGTATAGGGGGGTGCAGTAAAAAAGTATTTGCAGTACCCCACAATAAGTCAGGATCCTCCTCCCCTTCCTCTGCTCTCTGAACCCACCCATTCTGCCCAGGCTCCGCCTATACCCCTCCTCTCTGACCCCACCCACTCTGACTAGGCTCCTCCTATACCCCTCCTCTGTGACCCCTCCCACTCTGACTAGGCTCCTCCTATACCCCTCCTCTCTGACCCAGCTCCTCCTATACTCCTCCTCTCTAACCCCACCCACTCTGACTAGGCTCCTCCTATACCCCTCCTCTCTGACCCAGCTCCTCCTATACTCCTCCTCTCTGACCCCTCCCACTCTGACTAGGCTCCTCCTATACCCCTCCTCTCTGACCCCTCCCACGCTGACTAGGTTCCACCTACACCCCTCCTCTCTGACCTGGCTCCTCCTGAACCCCTCCTCTCTGACCCCTCCCACTCTGACTAGGTTCCACCTACACCCCTCCTCTCTGACCTGGCTCCTCCTATACTCCTCCTCTCTGACCCCTCCCACTCTGACTAGGCTCCTCCTATACCCCTCCTCTCTGACCCCTCCCACGCTGACTAGGTTCCACCTACACCCCTCCTCTCTGACCTGGCTCCTCCTGAACCCCTCCTCTCTGACCCCTCCCACTCTGACTAGGCTCCTCCTGAACCCCTCCTCTCTGACCCCTCCCACTCTGACTAGGCTCCTCCTATACCCCTCCTCTCTGACCCAGCTCCTCCTATACTCCTCCTCTCTAACCCCACCCACTCTGACTAGGCTCCACCTATACCCCTCCTCTCTGACCTGGCTCCTCCTGAACCCCTCCTCTATGACCCCTCCCACTCTGACTAGGTTCCACCTACACCCCTCCTCTCTGACCTGGCTCCTCCTATACTCCTCCTCTCTGACCAGGCTCCTCCTATACCCCTTCTCTCTGACCCCACCCACCCCGACTAGGCTCCTCCTCCTCCTGCACACAACACCTGTTACCTTTCTTTCACCTGTCTCTGTTCAGGCCACACCTATTTTACTTACCAACCAATCTGCAATCCCTCATTCACTAGGCATGATTCCACTCGTACACAGACACATTTTACTTACCAATTGGCCATTTAGGCCCACCTCCAACTTACCTCTGCTCTGCCACCATCAGTCACCTGGTGCCGAACCCGGGATTTGAACCCTGGTTGCCTGCATGGAAGGCAGGCACTTACCCACTGGACCACACTGGTTTCCATGTATGTAGCCTATCAAATTGTCCTTATGTCATGGTCATCCTTTTCATGTGCAATGGAAGCCGCCGGGAAGGACACCAAGGCCTGTATGTTGCTTATAGTTACTACTGCAATCCCCTAGACCACTAAGGAGCTATAGCTCAAAGGTAAGTCTTCTACCTTTGGTGCAGACAGCCCTCACAGGCCAGGGTTCGAATCCTGCCAATGCTGTAGAGGTATCCCAAGGTGGAAATTTTCAAAAAGTGAAGGTTTTTTTTTTTTGCTAAGATTTTTTTTTACTTGGTAACAGAGGAGAAAAGTGGACACTCTTTTTGGCATGTGTGTCCCAAAATTTCAAATGTTTTCCCTCATGACCTTCTACCAACCTCCCTATTTCTCAAGTAGGTGCAATAGGGACAAGGCCTTGTCTTCCTTTATCAATGTCTTCATTCTTTTTCCTTTAAGTTTGGTGAATTGCAGAGTGCAATTGTGATATTGGGGGTTATAACTGAGCACAAGAATGTGAGGAAGGTGCTACACTTATTGTAAAATAGGTTGGATGATGGTGATTTTTCATTTTGGTGTGAATAACTCGCTCAAATCAGGGGTTTGGTGCCAGTGAGCTTGGATAGAAATAAAGGTCAAGTATGAGCTCTGGCTAATGAAATGATGGGTCAAGTTTGAGGCAAGCTAGAGTCCATTTATCAGGTGCAATAAGAAGCTAGAAAGATTGTTTTCTTTAAGAGACAGACAAGGGCAGAGTCAAGCCTTTGCTCTAGTAGGTCTGCATCATGCCTGCTGCAGGATGTGAAGGAATGGACCTCCACAGCAGTGCACTGTGCTGGGCTGGGCTGGGCTGGGCTGGGCTGGGCTGGGCCTGCCCTGGCACTGTGAATTAATCACCCACCTCCTTCCTTTGAGGAACGCTCACGAACGCCCACGAACGCCCTTGTTCTGTATACAGGCTGACAGCAGGCAATTTAGGACGCTGCTAAATGAGGGTGATGTCCCCATGTGCTTCCTTCGAGTGGCAAAATCCTTCGTCTAAGGCAGGTGGGCTTTTTTAAAATTTGGTTGAAGACCATTTGTTGGAGGCGGTATCACGGCAGAAGCCGCCGACCGTCTCAGAAGAAAGTATGCATGGGAGGATATTATTTGCATAGGACAGCCCTCTTCTCAGTCCCATTCTTATGCTGCAGTTGCCATGAAGTGTTACTAGAGGGCAGCAGTATGAACAAAAGAGCACACTGAGGCTTTTCTTCTGCTTGCTGACATGATTCTTGTTCATGGTGGTCTTGCAAGGCCTAAGGAGCGAAGGACTGCTTTGACTGAGGGGATGAGGAATGGCAGGCCTTTATTTGTGGTTCAGGGGGAATATTTGGAAGGTAAACAGCAAGATGAAAACGTCAAAGCATATATGTTTGCTGAGTGATTGAGTCTGTGTGTCACTTGTCTCTTTGAAGGGACATGTGAGAAAGGAACAGCAGCACCATAGACTTCAGATGGGAGAGAGCAAGCAAGGATGAATATTTCCCTCAAATCCAAATACTTACAGTACCTCAAAGATGACAAGTGCGATATGATGTTCTGCAATTGTAAGGATTTGCCATGTGTGGTAGATAAATATGCATAGTTAGTGAGGTTTTTCCCAGAATGTGAGTATCGTTAGGCTGGCAAATGTCAGGCACTCCTTTGGGAGTATGAGGCCAAGAAAAAATTTGGGAAGTTTGCTACAGTCATCTGTAGGATCGAAAGACACTGGGGAATCGTTACAGAGGGAGCCAGGCTGCACAAAATGTGGTAACAGTTGGACAGAAATCTTTAGCAGGGACTTTTGTCTACCCCCAATGTGGGACCAGGACCGCAGTACCTCTGTGTCTCTGAAACATATTTTGACCTCTGGACACCACCATCTCAATACCCCTCAAATGTTCCCCCCTGGTACCCCAGCTTTGGTAGTGCATCAACCAGGTTTCAATCATTTGAGTGACCACAAACACCCTTCCTATGTGCCTTCCATTTACATTCAGTCAGTAACCCAGCTGCTTCGTTCGCTGTTCAATCTCAAGTGACAGTTGGATGCACATTGCAGGGGTAAACAGGCATTTACCGTACTGTACAGGCCCTCTCAGTACATCCAGACTACACTTCTTAAAATCATAAATACATGTTTTGCCCGACAGTAAGGCCAGGCCTTTCCTCTGTAGTTCAAGGAGGAAAACATCAACTGAAGAGCATGCCAAAATTCTCTACAGACACTGCCAATCCTCACACTTCTGCCTATTTGCATGCCGAGGTTATTCACTATGACCCACCAAACCAATTGCAACAGTAGCCTCTCCCTGCCTCATTCGTATGCTCCGATGCCACCTTTATTTAGCAAGTGTTAGTGCTCTCGGATTTTGTAGCGCGATTCGCTATAGCCTCTGTTTTCAACAGAAATGTCCTAAAGGTACCTATACCAATCTGCAGGGTGGCGAGGAAGGGGGCTGCTGCTGCTGGCAGTAACATTTTGGGGCACCCCACCTGCAAAAATACAGCCAAATGCTCCTTGTTTTACCTTTCAATACCATAACTGCAGCAGAATCGTATGGTGACCCCTGTTGTTAATAGAAACTGTCAAACAGCTTCTTGCCCCCCCGTGGCCCCTAACCATTTGGGGTACACCCCATGAGGGAGGATCAGAGCAATAAAAACTAATGGTAGCCCCCCAAAAAGTACCTGGAAGCCAAGCCATTGTGTGCACCTCATCGCCTTCATGTTGCGCCTAAGCACCTTTTAATACTGCTCCCACAAATTTTGACTGCCCCCTCCCAACAGAAATCAGAGAGTATAGGGGGGTGCAGTAAAAAAGTATTTGCAGTACCCCACAATAAGTCAGGATCCTCCTCCCCTTCCTCTGCTCTCTGAACCCACCCATTCTGCCCAGGCTCCGCCTATACCCCTCCTCTCTGACCCCACCCACTCTGACTAGGCTCCTCCTATACCCCTCCTCTGTGACCCCTCCCACTCTGACTAGGCTCCTCCTATACCCCTCCTCTCTGACCCAGCTCCTCCTATACTCCTCCTCTCTAACCCCACCCACTCTGACTAGGCTCCTCCTATACCCCTCCTCTCTGACCCAGCTCCTCCTATACTCCTCCTCTCTGACCCCTCCCACTCTGAATAGGCTCCTCCTGAACCCCTTCTCTCTGACCCCACCCACTCCGACTAGGCTCCTCCTCCTCCTGCACACAACACCTGTTACCTTTCTTTCACCTGTCTCTGTTCAGGCCACACCTATTTTACTTACCAACCAATCTGCAATCCCTCATTCACTAGGCATGATTCCACTCGTACACAACACACAGACACATTTTACTTACCAATTGGCCATTTAGGCCCACCTCCAACTTACCTCTGCTCTGCCACCATCAGTCACCTGGTGCCGAACCCGGGATTTGAACCCTGGTTGCCTGCATGGAAGGCAGGCACTTACCCACTGGACCACACTGGTTTCCATGTATGTAGCCTATCAAATTGTCCTTATGTCATGGTCATCCTTTTCATGTGCAATGGAAGCCGCCGGGAAGGACACCAAGGCCTGTATGTTGCTTATAGTTACTACTGCAATCCCCTAGACCACTAAGGAGCTATAGCTCAAAGGTAAGTCTTCTACCTTTGGTGCAGACAGCCCTCACAGGCCAGGGTTCGAATCCTGCCAATGCTGTAGAGGTATCCCAAGGTGGAAATTTTCAAAAAGTGAAGGTTTTTTTTTTTACTAAGATTTTTTTTTACTTGGTAACAGAGGAGAAAAGTGGACACTCTTTTTGGCATGTGTGTCCCAAAATTTCAAATGTTTTCCCTCATGACCTTCTACCAACCTCCCTATTTCTCAAGTAGGTGCAATAGGGACAAGGCCTTGTCTTCCTTTATCAATGTCTTCATTCTTTTTCCTTTAAGTTTGGTGAATTGCAGAGTGCAATTGTGATATTGGGGGTTATAACTGAGCACAAGAATGTGAGGAAGGTGCTACACTTATTGTAAAATAGGTTGGATGATGGTGATTTTTCATTTTGGTGTGAATAACTCGCTCAAATCAGGGGTTTGGTGGCAGTGAGCTTGGATAGAAATAAAGGTCAAGTATGAGCTCTGGCTAATGAAATGATGGGTCAAGTTTGAGGCAAGCTAGAGTCCATTTATCAGGTGCAATAAGAAGCTAGAAAGATTGTTTTCTTTAAGAGACAGACAAGGGCAGAGTCAAGCCTTTGCTCTAGTAGGTCTGCATCATGCCTGCTGCAGGATGTGAAGGAATGGACCTCCACAGCAGTGCGCTGTGCTGGGCTGGGCTGGGCTGGGCTGGGCTGGGCTGGGCCTGCCCTGGCACTGTGAATTAATCACCCACCTCCTTCCTTTGAGGAACGCTCACGAACGCCCACGAACGCCCTTGTTCTGTATACAGGCTGACAGCAGGCAATTTAGGACGCTGCTAAATGAGGGTGATGTCCCCATGTGCTTCCTTCGAGTGGCAAAATCCTTCGTCTAAGGCAGGTGGGCTTTTTTAAAATTTGGTTGAAGACCATTTGTTGGAGGCGGTATCACGGCAGAAGCCGCCGACCGTCTCAGAAGAAAGTATGCATGGGAGGATATTATTTGCATAGGACAGCCCTCTTCTCAGTCCCATTCTTATGCTGCAGTTGCCATGAAGTGTTACTAGAGGGCAGCAGTATGAACAAAAGAGCACACTGAGGCTTTTCTTCTGCTTGCTGACATGATTCTTGTTCATGGTGGTCTTGCAAGGCCTAAGGAGCGAAGGACTGCTTTGACTGAGGGGATGAGGAATGGCAGGCCTTTATTTGTGGTTCAGGGGGAATATTTGGAAGGTAAACAGCAAGATGAAAACGTCAAAGCATATATGTTTGCTGAGTGATTGAGTCTGTGTGTCACTTGTCTCTTTGAAGGGACATGTGAGAAAGGAACAGCAGCACCATAGACTTCAGATGGGAGAGAGCAAGCAAGGATGAATATTTCCCTCAAATCCAAATACTTACAGTACCTCAAAGATGACAAGTGCGATATGATGTTCTGCAATTGTAAGGATTTGCCATGTGTGGTAGATAAATATGCATAGTTAGTGAGGTTTTTCCCAGAATGTGAGTATCGTTAGGCTGGCAAATGTCAGGCACTCCTTTGGGAGTATGAGGCCAAGAAAAAATTTGGGAAGTTTGCTACAGTCATCTGTAGGATCGAAAGACACTGGGGAATCGTTACAGAGGGAGCCAGGCTGCACAAAATGTGGTAACAGTTGGACAGAAATCTTTAGCAGGGACTTTTGTCTACCCCCAATGTGGGACCAGGACCGCAGTACCTCTGTGTCTCTGAAACATATTTTGACCTCTGGACACCACCATCTCAATACCCCTCAAATGTTCCCCCCTGGTACCCCAGCTTTGGTAGTGCATCAACCAGGTTTCAATCATTTGAGTGACCACAAACACCCTTCCTATGTGCCTTCCATTTACATTCAGTCAGTAACCCAGCTGCTTCGTTCGCTGTTCAATCTCAAGTGACAGTTGGATGCACATTGCAGGGGTAAACAGGCATTTACCGTACTGTACAGGCCCTCTCAGTACATCCAGACTACACTTCTTAAAATCATAAATACATGTTTTGCCCGACAGTAAGGCCAGGCCTTTCCTCTGTAGTTCAAGGAGGAAAACATCAACTGAAGAGCATGCCAAAATTCTCTACAGACACTGCCAATCCTCACACTTCTGCCTATTTGCATGCCGAGGTTATTCACTATGACCCACCAAACCAATTGCAACAGTAGCCTCTCCCTGCCTCATTCGTATGCTCCGATGCCACCTTTATTTAGCAAGTGTTAGTGCTCTCGGATTTTGTAGCGCGATTCGCTATAGCCTCTGTTTTCAACAGAAATGTCCTAAAGGTACCTATACCAATCTGCAGGGTGGCGAGGAAGGGGGCTGCTGCTGCTGGCAGTAACATTTTGGGGCACCCCACCTGCAAAAATACAGCCAAATGCTCCTTGTTTTACCTTTCAATACCATAACTGCAGCAGAATCGTATGGTGACCCCTGTTGTTAATAGAAACTGTCAAACAGCTTCTTGCCCCCCCTGTGGCCCCTAACCATTTGGGGTACACCCCATGAGGGAGGATCAGAGCAATAAAAACTAATGGTAGCCCCCCAAAAAGTACCTGGAAGCCAAGCCATTGTGTGCACCTCATCGCCTTCATGTTGCGCCTAAGCACCTTTTAATACTGCTCCCACAAATTTTGACTGCCCCCTCCCAACAGAAATCAGAGAGTATAGGGGGGTGCAGTAAAAAAGTATTTGCAGTACCCCACAATAAGTCAGGATCCTCCTCCCCTTCCTCTGCTCTCTGAACCCACCCATTCTGCCCAGGCTCCGCCTATACCCCTCCTCTCTGACCCCACCCACTCTGACTAGGCTCCTCCTATACCCCTCCTCTGTGACCCCTCCCACTCTGACTAGGCTCCTCCTATACCCCTCCTCTCTGACCCAGCTCCTCCTATACTCCTCCTCTCTAACCCCACCCACTCTGACTAGGCTCCTCCTATACCCCTCCTCTCTGACCCAGCTCCTCCTATACTCCTCCTCTCTGACCCCTCCCACTCTGACTAGGCTCCTCCTATACCCCTCCTCTCTGACCCCTCCCACGCTGACTAGGTTCCACCTACACCCCTCCTCTCTGACCTGGCTCCTCCTGAACCCCTCCTCTCTGACCCCTCCCACTCTGACTAGGTTCCACCTACACCCCTCCTCTCTGACCTGGCTCCTCCTATACTCCTCCTCTCTGACCCCTCCCACTCTGACTAGGCTCCTCCTATACCCCTCCTCTCTGACCCCTCCCACGCTGACTAGGTTCCACCTACACCCCTCCTCTCTGACCTGGCTCCTCCTGAACCCCTCCTCTCTGACCCCTCCCACTCTGACTAGGTTCCACCTACACCCCTCCTCTCTGACCTGGCTCCTCCTGAACCCCTCCTCTCTGACCCCTCCCACTCTGACTAGGCTCCTCCTGAACCCCTCCTCTCTGACCCCTCCCACTCTGACTAGGCTCCTCCTATACCCCTCCTCTCTGACCCAGCTCCTCCTATACTCCTCCTCTCTAACCCCACCCACTCTGACTAGGCTCCACCTATACCCCTCCTCTCTGACCTGGCTCCTCCTGAACCCCTCCTCTATGACCCCTCCCACTCTGACTAGGTTCCACCTACACCCCTCCTCTCTGACCTGGCTCCTCCTATACTCCTCCTCTCTGACCAGGCTCCTCCTATACCCCTTCTCTCTGACCCCACCCACCCCGACTAGGCTCCTCCTCCTCCTGCACACAACACCTGTTACCTTTCTTTCACCTGTCTCTGTTCAGGCCACACCTATTTTACTTACCAACCAATCTGCAATCCCTCATTCACTAGGCATGATTCCACTCGTACACAGACACATTTTACTTACCAATTGGCCATTTAGGCCCACCTCCAACTTACCTCTGCTCTGCCACCATCAGTCACCTGGTGCCGAACCCGGGATTTGAACCCTGGTTGCCTGCATGGAAGGCAGGCACTTACCCACTGGACCACACTGGTTTCCATGTATGTAGCCTATCAAATTGTCCTTATGTCATGGTCATCCTTTTCATGTGCAATGGAAGCCGCCGGGAAGGACACCAAGGCCTGTATGTTGCTTATAGTTACTACTGCAATCCCCTAGACCACTAAGGAGCTATAGCTCAAAGGTAAGTCTTCTACCTTTGGTGCAGACAGCCCTCACAGGCCAGGGTTCGAATCCTGCCAATGCTGTAGAGGTATCCCAAGGTGGAAATTTTCAAAAAGTGAAGGTTTTTTTTTTTTGCTAAGATTTTTTTTTACTTGGTAACAGAGGAGAAAAGTGGACACTCTTTTTGGCATGTGTGTCCCAAAATTTCAAATGTTTTCCCTCATGACCTTCTACCAACCTCCCTATTTCTCAAGTAGGTGCAATAGGGACAAGGCCTTGTCTTCCTTTATCAATGTCTTCATTCTTTTTCCTTTAAGTTTGGTGAATTGCAGAGTGCAATTGTGATATTGGGGGTTATAACTGAGCACAAGAATGTGAGGAAGGTGCTACACTTATTGTAAAATAGGTTGGATGATGGTGATTTTTCATTTTGGTGTGAATAACTCGCTCAAATCAGGGGTTTGGTGCCAGTGAGCTTGGATAGAAATAAAGGTCAAGTATGAGCTCTGGCTAATGAAATGATGGGTCAAGTTTGAGGCAAGCTAGAGTCCATTTATCAGGTGCAATAAGAAGCTAGAAAGATTGTTTTCTTTAAGAGACAGACAAGGGCAGAGTCAAGCCTTTGCTCTAGTAGGTCTGCATCATGCCTGCTGCAGGATGTGAAGGAATGGACCTCCACAGCAGTGCGCTGTGCTGGGCTGGGCTGGGCTGGGCTGGGCTGGGCCTGCCCTGGCACTGTGAATTAATCACCCACCTCCTTCCTTTGAGGAACGCTCACGAACGCCCACGAACGCCCTTGTTCTGTATACAGGCTGACAGCAGGCAATTTAGGACGCTGCTAAATGAGGGTGATGTCCCCATGTGCTTCCTTCGAGTGGCAAAATCCTTCGTCTAAGGCAGGTGGGCTTTTTTAAAATTTGGTTGAAGACCATTTGTTGGAGGCGGTATCACGGCAGAAGCCGCCGACCGTCTCAGAAGAAAGTATGCATGGGAGGATATTATTTGCATAGGACAGCCCTCTTCTCAGTCCCATTCTTATGCTGCAGTTGCCATGAAGTGTTACTAGAGGGCAGCAGTATGAACAAAAGAGCACACTGAGGCTTTTCTTCTGCTTGCTGACATGATTCTTGTTCATGGTGGTCTTGCAAGGCCTAAGGAGCGAAGGACTGCTTTGACTGAGGGGATGAGGAATGGCAGGCCTTTATTTGTGGTTCAGGGGGAATATTTGGAAGGTAAACAGCAAGATGAAAACGTCAAAGCATATATGTTTGCTGAGTGATTGAGTCTGTGTGTCACTTGTCTCTTTGAAGGGACATGTGAGAAAGGAACAGCAGCACCATAGACTTCAGATGGGAGAGAGCAAGCAAGGATGAATATTTCCCTCAAATCCAAATACTTACAGTACCTCAAAGATGACAAGTGCGATATGATGTTCTGCAATTGTAAGGATTTGCCATGTGTGGTAGATAAATATGCATAGTTAGTGAGGTTTTTCCCAGAATGTGAGTATCGTTAGGCTGGCAAATGTCAGGCACTCCTTTGGGAGTATGAGGCCAAGAAAAAATTTGGGAAGTTTGCTACAGTCATCTGTAGGATCGAAAGACACTGGGGAATCGTTACAGAGGGAGCCAGGCTGCACAAAATGTGGTAACAGTTGGACAGAAATCTTTAGCAGGGACTTTTGTCTACCCCCAATGTGGGACCAGGACCGCAGTACCTCTGTGTCTCTGAAACATATTTTGACCTCTGGACACCACCATCTCAATACCCCTCAAATGTTCCCCCCTGGTACCCCAGCTTTGGTAGTGCATCAACCAGGTTTCAATCATTTGAGTGACCACAAACACCCTTCCTATGTGCCTTCCATTTACATTCAGTCAGTAACCCAGCTGCTTCGTTCGCTGTTCAATCTCAAGTGACAGTTGGATGCACATTGCAGGGATAAACAGGCATTTACCGTACTGTACAGGCCCTCTCAGTACATCCAGACTACACTTCTTAAAATCATAAATACATGTTTTGCCCGACAGTAAGGCCAGGCCTTTCCTCTGTAGTTCAAGGAGGAAAACATCAACTGAAGAGCATGCCAAAATTCTCTACAGACACTGCCAATCCTCACACTTCTGCCTATTTGCATGCCGAGGTTATTCACTATGACCCACCAAACCAATTGCAACAGTAGCCTCTCCCTGCCTCATTCGTATGCTCCGATGCCACCTTTATTTAGCAAGTGTTAGTGCTCTCGGATTTTGTAGCGCGATTCGCTATAGCCTCTGTTTTCAACAGAAATGTCCTAAAGGTACCTATACCAATCTGCAGGGTGGCGAGGAAGGGGGCTGCTGCTGCTGGCAGTAACATTTTGGGGCACCCCACCTGCAAAAATACAGCCAAATGCTCCTTGTTTTACCTTTCAATACCATAACTGCAGCAGAATCGTATGGTGACCCCTGTTGTTAATAGAAACTGTCAAACAGCTTCTTGCCCCCCCTGTGGCCCCTAACCATTTGGGGTACACCCCATGAGGGAGGATCAGAGCAATAAAAACTAATGGTAGCCCCCCAAAAAGTACCTGGAAGCCAAGCCATTGTGTGCACCTCATCGCCTTCATGTTGCGCCTAAGCACCTTTTAATACTGCTCCCACAAATTTTGACTGCCCCCTCCCAACAGAAATCAGAGAGTATAGGGGGGTGCAGTAAAAAAGTATTTGCAGTACCCCACAATAAGTCAGGATCCTCCTCCCCTTCCTCTGCTCTCTGAACCCACCCATTCTGCCCAGGCTCCGCCTATACCCCTCCTCTCTGACCCCACCCACTCTGACTAGGCTCCTCCTATACCCCTCCTCTGTGACCCCTCCCACTCTGACTAGGCTCCTCCTATACCCCTCCTCTCTGACCCAGCTCCTCCTATACTCCTCCTCTCTAACCCCACCCACTCTGACTAGGCTCCTCCTATACCCCTCCTCTCTGACCCAGCTCCTCCTATACTCCTCCTCTCTGACCCCTCCCACTCTGACTAGGCTCCTCCTATACCCCTCCTCTCTGACCCAGCTCCTCCTATACTCCTCCTCTCTGACCCCTCCCACTCTGAATAGGCTCCTCCTATACCCCTTCTCTCTGACCCCACCCACACTAGGCTCCTCCTCCTCCTGCACACAACACCTGTTACCTTTCTTTCACCTGTCTCTGTTCAGGCCACACCTATTTTACTTACCAACCAATCTGCAATCCCTCATTCACTAGGCATGATTCCACTCGTACACAGACACATTTTACTTACCAATTGGCCATTTAGGCCCACCTCCAACTTACCTCTGCTCTGCCACCATCAATCACCTGGTGCCGAACCCGGGATTTGAACCCTGGTTGCCTGCATGGAAGGCAGGCACTTACCCACTGGACCACACTGGTTTCCATGTATGTAGCCTATCAAATTGTCCTTATGTCATGGTCATCCTTTTCATGTGCAATGGAAGCCGCCGGGAAGGACACCAAGGCCTGTATGTTGCTTATAGTTACTACTGCAATCCCCTAGACCACTAAGGAGCTATAGCTCAAAGGTAAGTCTTCTACCTTTGGTGCAGACAGCCCTCACAGGCCAGGGTTCGAATCCTGCCAATGCTGTAGAGGTATCCCAAGGTGGAAATTTTCAAAAAGTGAAGGTTTTTTTTTTTGCTAAGATTTTTTTTTACTTGGTAACAGAGGAGAAAAGTGGACACTCTTTTTGGCATGTGTGTCCTAAAATTTCAAATGTTTTCCCTCATGACCTTCTACCAACCTCCCTATTTCTCAAGTAGGTGCAATAGGGACAAGGCCTTGTCTTCCTTTATCAATGTCTTCATTCTTTTTCCTTTAAGTTTGGTGAATTGCAGAGTGCAATTGTGATATTGGGGGTTATAACTGAGCACAAGAATGTGAGGAAGGTGCTACACTTATTGTAAAATAGGTTGGATGATGGTGATTTTTCATTTTGGTGTGAATAACTCGCTCAAATCAGGGGTTTGGTGCCAGTGAGCTTGGATAGAAATAAAGGTCAAGTATGAGCTCTGGCTAATGAAATGATGGGTCAAGTTTGAGGCAAGCTAGAGTCCATTTATCAGGTGCAATAAGAAGCTAGAAAGATTGTTTTCTTTAAGAGACAGACAAGGGCAGAGTCAAGCCTTTGCTCTAGTAGGTCTGCATCATGCCTGCTGCAGGATGTGAAGGAATGGACCTCCACAGCAGTGCGCTGTGCTGGGCTGGGCTGGGCTGGGCTGGGCTGGGCTGGGCCTGCCCTGGCACTGTGAATTAATCACCCACCTCCTTCCTTTGAGGAACGCTCACGAACGCCCACGAACGCCCTTGTTCTGTATACAGGCTGACAGCAGGCAATTTAGGACGCTGCTAAATGAGGGTGATGTCCCCATGTGCTTCCTTCGAGTGGCAAAATCCTTCGTCTAAGGCAGGTGGGCTTTTTTAAAATTTGGTTGAAGACCATTTGTTGGAGGCGGTATCACGGCAGAAGCCGCCGACCGTCTCAGAAGAAAGTATGCATGGGAGGATATTATTTGCATAGGACAGCCCTCTTCTCAGTCCCATTCTTATGCTGCAGTTGCCATGAAGTGTTACTAGAGGGCAGCAGTATGAACAAAAGAGCACACTGAGGCTTTTCTTCTGCTTGCTGACATGATTCTTGTTCATGGTGGTCTTGCAAGGCCTAAGGAGCGAAGGACTGCTTTGACTGAGGGGATGAGGAATGGCAGGCCTTTATTTGTGGTTCAGGGGGAATATTTGGAAGGTAAACAGCAAGATGAAAACGTCAAAGCATATATGTTTGCTGAGTGATTGAGTCTGTGTGTCACTTGTCTCTTTGAAGGGACATGTGAGAAAGGAACAGCAGCACCATAGACTTCAGATGGGAGAGAGCAAGCAAGGATGAATATTTCCCTCAAATCCAAATACTTACAGTACCTCAAAGATGACAAGTGCGATATGATGTTCTGCAATTGTAAGGATTTGCCATGTGTGGTAGATAAATATGCATAGTTAGTGAGGTTTTTCCCAGAATGTGAGTATCGTTAGGCTGGCAAATGTCAGGCACTCCTTTGGGAGTATGAGGCCAAGAAAAAATTTGGGAAGTTTGCTACAGTCATCTGTAGGATCGAAAGACACTGGGGAATCGTTACAGAGGGAGCCAGGCTGCACAAAATGTGGTAACAGTTGGACAGAAATCTTTAGCAGGGATTTTTGTCTACCCCCAATGTGGGACCAGGACCGCAGTACCTCTGTGTCTCTGAAACATATTTTGACCTCTGGACACCACCATCTCAATACCCCTCAAATGTTCCCCCCTGGTACCCCAGCTTTGGTAGTGCATCAACCAGGTTTCAATCATTTGAGTGACCACAAACACCCTTCCTATGTGCCTTCCATTTACATTCAGTCAGTAACCCAGCTGCTTCGTTCGCTGTTCAATCTCAAGTGACAGTTGGATGCACATTGCAGGGGTAAACAGGCATTTACCGTACTGTACAGGCCCTCTCAGTACATCCAGACTACACTTCTTAAAATCATAAATACATGTTTTGCCCGACAGTAAGGCCAGGCCTTTCCTCTGTAGTTCAAGGAGGAAAACATCAACTGAAGAGCATGCCAAAATTCTCTACAGACACTGCCAATCCTCACACTTCTGCCTATTTGCATGCCGAGGTTATTCACTATGACCCACCAAACCAATTGCAACAGTAGCCTCTCCCTGCCTCATTCGTATGCTCCGATGCCACCTTTATTTAGCAAGTGTTAGTGCTCTCGGATTTTGTAGCGCGATTCGCTATAGCCTCTGTTTTCAACAGAAATGTCCTAAAGGTACCTATACCAATCTGCAGGGTGGCGAGGAAGGGGGCTGCTGCTGCTGGCAGTAACATTTTGGGGCACCCCACCTGCAAAAATACAGCCAAATGCTCCTTGTTTTACCTTTCAATACCATAACTGCAGCAGAATCGTATGGTGACCCCTGTTGTTAATAGAAACTGTCAAACAGCTTCTTGCCCCCCCGTGGCCCCTAACCATTTGGGGTACACCCCATGAGGGAGGATCAGAGCAATAAAAACTAATGGTAGCCCCCCAAAAAGTACCTGGAAGCCAAGCCATTGTGTGCACCTCATCGCCTTCATGTTGCGCCTAAGCACCTTTTAATACTGCTCCCACAAATTTTGACTGCCCCCTCCCAACAGAAATCAGAGAGTATAGGGGGGTGCAGTAAAAAAGTATTTGCAGTACCCCACAATAAGTCAGGATCCTCCTCCCCTTCCTCTGCTCTCTGAACCCACCCATTCTGCCCAGGCTCCGCCTATACCCCTCCTCTCTGACCCCACCCACTCTGACTAGGCTCCTCCTATACCCCTCCTCTGTGACCCCTCCCACTCTGACTAGGCTCCTCCTATACCCCTCCTCTCTGACCCAGCTCCTCCTATACTCCTCCTCTCTAACCCCACCCACTCTGACTAGGCTCCTCCTATACCCCTCCTCTCTGACCCAGCTCCTCCTATACTCCTCCTCTCTGACCCCTCCCACTCTGACTAGGCTCCTCCTATACCCCTCCTCTCTGACCCAGCTCCTCCTATACTCCTCCTCTCTGACCCCTCCCACTCTGACTAGGCTCCTCCTATACCCCTCCTCTCTGACCCAGCTCCTCCTATACCCCTTCTCTCTGACCCCACCCACACTAGGCTCCTCCTCCTCCTGCACACAACACCTGTTACCTTTCTTTCACCTGTCTCTGTTCAGGCCACACCTATTTTACTTACCAACCAATCTGCAATCCCTCATTCACTAGGCATGATTCCACTCGTACACAGACACATTTTACTTACCAATTGGCCATTTAGGCCCACCTCCAACTTACCTCTGCTCTGCCACCATCAATCACCTGGTGCCGAACCCGGGATTTGAACCCTGGTTGCCTGCATGGAAGGCAGGCACTTACCCACTGGACCACACTGGTTTCCATGTATGTAGCCTATCAAATTGTCCTTATGTCATGGTCATCCTTTTCATGTGCAATGGAAGCCGCCGGGAAGGACACCAAGGCCTGTATGTTGCTTATAGTTACTACTGCAATCCCCTAGACCACTAAGGAGCTATAGCTCAAAGGTAAGTCTTCTACCTTTGGTGCAGACAGCCCTCACAGGCCAGGGTTCGAATCCTGCCAATGCTGTAGAGGTATCCCAAGGTGGAAATTTTCAAAAAGTGAAGGTTTTTTTTTTTGCTAAGATTTTTTTTTACTTGGTAACAGAGGAGAAAAGTGGACACTCTTTTTGGCATGTGTGTCCTAAAATTTCAAATGTTTTCCCTCATGACCTTCTACCAACCTCCCTATTTCTCAAGTAGGTGCAATAGGGACAAGGCCTTGTCTTCCTTTATCAATGTCTTCATTCTTTTTCCTTTAAGTTTGGTGAATTGCAGAGTGCAATTGTGATATTGGGGGTTATAACTGAGCACAAGAATGTGAGGAAGGTGCTACACTTATTGTAAAATAGGTTGGATGATGGTGATTTTTCATTTTGGTGTGAATAACTCGCTCAAATCAGGGGTTTGGTGCCAGTGAGCTTGGATAGAAATAAAGGTCAAGTATGAGCTCTGGCTAATGAAATGATGGGTCAAGTTTGAGGCAAGCTAGAGTCCATTTATCAGGTGCAATAAGAAGCTAGAAAGATTGTTTTCTTTAAGAGACAGACAAGGGCAGAGTCAAGCCTTTGCTCTAGTAGGTCTGCATCATGCCTGCTGCAGGATGTGAAGGAATGGACCTCCACAGCAGTGCGCTGTGCTGGGCTGGGCTGGGCTGGGCTGGGCCTGCCCTGGCACTGTGAATTAATCACCCACCTCCTTCCTTTGAGGAACGCTCACGAACGCCCACGAACGCCCTTGTTCTGTATACAGGCTGACAGCAGGCAATTTAGGACGCTGCTAAATGAGGGTGATGTCCCCATGTGCTTCCTTCGAGTGGCAAAATCCTTCGTCTAAGGCAGGTGGGCTTTTTTAAAATTTGGTTGAAGACCATTTGTTGGAGGCGGTATCACGGCAGAAGCCGCCGACCGTCTCAGAAGAAAGTATGCATGGGAGGATATTATTTGCATAGGACAGCCCTCTTCTCAGTCCCATTCTTATGCTGCAGTTGCCATGAAGTGTTACTAGAGGGCAGCAGTATGAACAAAAGAGCACACTGAGGCTTTTCTTCTGCTTGCTGACATGATTCTTGTTCATGGTGGTCTTGCAAGGCCTAAGGAGCGAAGGACTGCTTTGACTGAGGGGATGAGGAATGGCAGGCCTTTATTTGTGGTTCAGGGGGAATATTTGGAA
This sequence comes from Lissotriton vulgaris, assembly GCF_964263255.1. NCBI lineage: Eukaryota > Metazoa > Chordata > Amphibia > Caudata > Salamandridae > Lissotriton > Lissotriton vulgaris. Next base: position 877,155,195 of record NC_141687.1, on the reverse strand, counting down.
GGTAAACAGCAAGATGAAAACGTCAAAGCATATATGTTTGCTGAGTGATTGAGTCTGTGTGTCACTTGTCTCTTTGAAGGGACATGTGAGAAAGGAACAGCAGCACCATAGACTTCAGATGGGAGAGAGCAAGCAAGGATGAATATTTCCCTCAAATCCAAATACTTACAGTACCTCAAAGATGACAAGTGCGATATGATGTTCTGCAATTGTAAGGATTTGCCATGTGTGGTAGATAAATATGCATAGTTAGTGAGGTTTTTCCCAGAATGTGAGTATCGTTAGGCTGGCAAATGTCAGGCACTCCTTTGGGAGTATGAGGCCAAGAAAAAATTTGGGAAGTTTGCTACAGTCATCTGTAGGATCGAAAGACACTGGGGAATCGTTACAGAGGGAGCCAGGCTGCACAAAATGTGGTAACAGTTGGACAGAAATCTTTAGCAGGGATTTTTGTCTACCCCCAATGTGGGACCAGGACCGCAGTACCTCTGTGTCTCTGAAACATATTTTGACCTCTGGACACCACCATCTCAATACCCCTCAAATGTTCCCCCCTGGTACCCCAGCTTTGGTAGTGCATCAACCAGGTTTCAATCATTTGAGTGACCACAAACACCCTTCCTATGTGCCTTCCATTTACATTCAGTCAGTAACCCAGCTGCTTCGTTCGCTGTTCAATCTCAAGTGACAGTTGGATGCACATTGCAGGGGTAAACAGGCATTTACCGTACTGTACAGGCCCTCTCAGTACATCCAGACTACACTTCTTAAAATCATAAATACATGTTTTGCCCGACAGTAAGGCCAGGCCTTTCCTCTGTAGTTCAAGGAGGAAAACATCAACTGAAGAGCATGCCAAAATTCTCTACAGACACTGCCAATCCTCACACTTCTGCCTATTTGCATGCCGAGGTTATTCACTATGACCCACCAAACCAATTGCAACAGTAGCCTCTCCCTGCCTCATTCGTATGCTCCGATGCCACCTTTATTTAGCAAGTGTTAGTGCTCTCGGATTTTGTAGCGCGATTCGCTATAGCCTCTGTTTTCAACAGAAATGTCCTAAAGGTACCTATACCAATCTGCAGGGTGGCGAGGAAGGGGGCTGCTGCTGCTGGCAGTAACATTTTGGGGCACCCCACCTGCAAAAATACAGCCAAATGCTCCTTGTTTTACCTTTCAATACCATAACTGCAGCAGAATCGTATGGTGACCCCTGTTGTTAATAGAAACTGTCAAACAGCTTCTTGCCCCCCCGTGGCCCCTAACCATTTGGGGTACACCATGAGGGAGGATCAGAGCAATAAAAACTAATGGTAGCCCCCCAAAAAGTACCTGGAAGCCAAGCCATTGTGTGCACCTCATCGCCTTCATGTTGCGCCTAAGCACCTTTTAATACTGCTCCCACAAATTTTGACTGCCCCCTCCCAACAGAAATCAGAGAGTATAGGGGGGTGCAGTAAAAAAGTATTTGCAGTACCCCACAATAAGTCAGGATCCTCCTCCCCTTCCTCTGCTCTCTGAACCCACCCATTCTGCCCAGGCTCCGCCTATACCCCTCCTCTCTGACCCCACCCACTCTGACTAGGCTCCTCCTATACCCCTCCTCTGTGACCCCTCCCACTCTGACTAGGCTCCTCCTATACCCCTCCTCTCTGACCCAGCTCCTCCTATACTCCTCCTCTCTAACCCCACCCACTCTGACTAGGCTCCTCCTATACCCCTCCTCTCTGACCCAGCTCCTCCTATACTCCTCCTCTCTGACCCCTCCCACTCTGACTAGGCTCCTCCTGAACCCCTTCTCTCTGACCCCACCCACTCCAACTAGGCTCCTCCTCCTCCTGCACACAACACCTGTTACCTTTCTTTCACCTGTCTCTGTTCAGGCCACACCTATTTTACTTACCAACCAATCTGCAATCCCTCATTCACTAGGCATGATTCCACTCGTACACAACACACAGACACATTTTACTTACCAATTGGCCATTTAGGCCCACCTCCAACTTACCTCTGCTCTGCCACCATCAGTCACCTGGTGCCGAACCCGGGATTTGAACCCTGGTTGCCTGCATGGAAGGCAGGCACTTACCCACTGGACCACACTGGTTTCCATGTATGTAGCCTATCAAATTGTCCTTATGTCATGGTCATCCTTTTCATGTGCAATGGAAGCCGCCGGGAAGGACACCAAGGCCTGTATGTTGCTTATAGTTACTACTGCAATCCCCTAGACCACTAAGGAGCTATAGCTCAAAGGTAAGTCTTCTACCTTTGGTGCAGACAGCCCTCACAGGCCAGGGTTCGAATCCTGCCAATGCTGTAGAGGTATCCCAAGGTGGAAATTTTCAAAAAGTGAAGGTTTTTTTTTTTGCTAAGATTTTTTTTTACTTGGTAACAGAGGAGAAAAGTGGACACTCTTTTTGGCATGTGTGTCCCAAAATTTCAAATGTTTTCCCTCATGACCTTCTACCAACCTCCCTATTTCTCAAGTAGGTGCAATAGGGACAAGGCCTTGTCTTCCTTTATCAATGTCTTCATTCTTTTTCCTTTAAGTTTGGTGAATTGCAGAGTGCAATTGTGATATTGGGGGTTATAACTGAGCACAAGAATGTGAGGAAGGTGCTACACTTATTGTAAAATAGGTTGGATGATGGTGATTTTTCATTTTGGTGTGAATAACTCGCTCAAATCAGGGGTTTGGTGGCAGTGAGCTTGGATAGAAATAAAGGTCAAGTATGAGCTCTGGCTAATGAAATGATGGGTCAAGTTTGAGGCAAGCTAGAGTCCATTTATCAGGTGCAATAAGAAGCTAGAAAGATTGTTTTCTTTAAGAGACAGACAAGGGCAGAGTCAAGCCTTTGCTCTAGTAGGTCTGCATCATGCCTGCTGCAGGATGTGAAGGAATGGACCTCCACAGCAGTGCGCTGTGCTGGGCTGGGCTGGGCTGGGCTGGGCTGGGCCTGCCCTGGCACTGTGAATTAATCACCCACCTCCTTCCTTTGAGGAACGCTCACGAACGCCCACGAACGCCCTTGTTCTGTATACAGGCTGACAGCAGGCAATTTAGGACGCTGCTAAATGAGGGTGATGTCCCCATGTGCTTCCCTCGAGTGGCAAAATCCTTCGTCTAAGGCAGGTGGGCTTTTTTAAAATTTGGTTGAAGACCATTTGTTGGAGGCGGTATCACGGCAGAAGCCGCCGACCGTCTCAGAAGAAAGTATGCATGGGAGGATATTATTTGCATAGGACAGCCCTCTTCTCAGTCCCATTCTTATGCTGCAGTTGCCATGAAGTGTTACTAGAGGGCAGCAGTATGAACAAAAGAGCACACTGAGGCTTTTCTTCTGCTTGCTGACATGATTCTTGTTCATGGTGGTCTTGCAAGGCCTAAGGAGCGAAGGACTGCTTTGACTGAGGGGATGAGGAATGGCAGGCCTTTATTTGTGGTTCAGGGGGAATATTTGGAAGGTAAACAGCAAGATGAAAACGTCAAAGCATATATGTTTGCTGAGTGATTGAGTCTGTGTGTCACTTGTCTCTTTGAAGGGACATGTGAGAAAGGAACAGCAGCACCATAGACTTCAGATGGGAGAGAGCAAGCAAGGATGAATATTTCCCTCAAATCCAAATACTTACAGTACCTCAAAGATGACAAGTGCGATATGATGTTCTGCAATTGTAAGGATTTGCCATGTGTGGTAGATAAATATGCATAGTTAGTGAGGTTTTTCCCAGAATGTGAGTATCGTTAGGCTGGCAAATGTCAGGCACTCCTTTGGGAGTATGAGGCCAAGAAAAAATTTGGGAAGTTTGCTACAGTCATCTGTAGGATCGAAAGACACTGGGGAATCGTTACAGAGGGAGCCAGGCTGCACAAAATGTGGTAACAGTTGGACAGAAATCTTTAGCAGGGACTTTTGTCTACCCCCAATGTGGGACCAGGACCGCAGTACCTCTGTGTCTCTGAAACATATTTTGACCTCTGGACACCACCATCTCAATACCCCTCAAATGTTCCCCCCTGGTAACCCAGCTTTGGTAGTGCATCAACCAGGTTTCAATCATTTGAGTGACCACAAACACCCTTCCTATGTGCCTTCCATTTACATTCAGTCAGTAACCCAGCTGCTTCGTTCGCTGTTCAATCTCAAGTGACAGTTGGATGCACATTGCAGGGGTAAACAGGCATTTACCGTACTGTACAGGCCCTCTCAGTACATCCAGACTACACTTCTTAAAATCATAAATACATGTTTTGCCCGACAGTAAGGCCAGGCCTTTCCTCTGTAGTTCAAGGAGGAAAACATCAACTGAAGAGCATGCCAAAATTCTCTACAGACACTGCCAATCCTCACACTTCTGCCTATTTGCATGCCGAGGTTATTCACTATGACCCACCAAACCAATTGCAACAGTAGCCTCTCCCTGCCTCATTCGTATGCTCCGATGCCACCTTTATTTAGCAAGTGTTAGTGCTCTCGGATTTTGTAGCGCGATTCGCTATAGCCTCTGTTTTCAACAGAAATGTCCTAAAGGTACCTATACCAATCTGCAGGGTGGCGAGGAAGGGGGCTGCTGCTGCTGGCAGTAACATTTTGGGGCACCCCACCTGCAAAAATACAGCCAAATGCTCCTTGTTTTACCTTTCAATACCATAACTGCAGCAGAATCGTATGGTGACCCCTGTTGTTAATAGAAACTGTCAAACAGCTTCTTGCCCCCCTGTGGCCCCTAACCATTTGGGGTACACCCCATGAGGGAGGATCAGAGCAATAAAAACTAATGGTAGCCCCCCAAAAAGTACCTGGAAGCCAAGCCATTGTGTGCACCTCATCGCCTTCATGTTGCGCCTAAGCACCTTTTAATACTGCTCCCACAAATTTTGACTGCCCCCTCCCAACAGAAATCAGAGAGTATAGGGGGGTGCAGTAAAAAAGTATTTGCAGTACCCCACAATAAGTCAGGATCCTCCTCCCCTTCCTCTGCTCTCTGAACCCACCCATTCTGCCCAGGCTCCGCCTATACCCCTCCTCTCTGACCCCACCCACTCTGACTAGGCTCCTCCTATACCCCTCCTCTGTGACCCCTCCCACTCTGACTAGGCTCCTCCTATACCCCTCCTCTCTGACCCAGCTCCTCCTATACTCCTCCTCTCTAACCCCACCCACTCTGACTAGGCTCCTCCTATACCCCTCCTCTCTGACCCAGCTCCTCCTATACTCCTCCTCTCTGACCCCTCCCACTCTGACTAGGCTCCTCCTGAACCCCTTCTCTCTGACCCCACCCACTCCGACTAGGCTCCTCCTCCTCCTGCACACAACACCTGTTACCTTTCTTTCACCTGTCTCTGTTCAGGCCACACCTATTTTACTTACCAACCAATCTGCAATCCCTCATTCACTAGGCATGATTCCACTCGTACACAACACACAGACACATTTTACTTACCAATTGGCCATTTAGGCCCACCTCCAACTTACCTCTGCTCTGCCACCATCAGTCACCTGGTGCCGAACCCGGGATTTGAACCCTGGTTGCCTGCATGGAAGGCAGGCACTTACCCACTGGACCACACTGGTTTCCATGTATGTAGCCTATCAAATTGTCCTTATGTCATGGTCATCCTTTTCATGTGCAATGGAAGCCGCCGGGAAGGACACCAAGGCCTGTATGTTGCTTATAGTTACTACTGCAGTCCCCTAGATCACTAAGGAGCTATAGCTCAAAGGTAAGTCTTCTACCTTTGGTGCAGACAGCCCTCACAGGCCAGGGTTCGAATCCTGCCAATGCTGTAGAGGTATCCCAAGGTGGAAATTTTCAAAAAGTGAAGGTTTTTTTTTTTGCTAAGATTTTTTTTTACTTGGTAACAGAGGAGAAAAGTGGACACTCTTTTTGGCATGTGTGTCCCAAAATTTCAAATGTTTTCCCTCATGACCTTCTACCAACCTCCCTATTTCTCAAGTAGGTGCAATAGGGACAAGGCCTTGTCTTCCTTTATCAATGTCTTCATTCTTTTTCCTTTAAGTTTGGTGAATTGCAGAGTGCAATTGTGATATTGGGGGTTATAACTGAGCACAAGAATGTGAGGAAGGTGCTACACTTATTGTAAAATAGGTTGGATGATGGTGATTTTTCATTTTGGTGTGAATAACTCGCTCAAATCAGGGGTTTGGTGGCAGTGAGCTTGGATAGAAATAAAGGTCAAGTATGAGCTCTGGCTAATGAAATGATGGGTCAAGTTTGAGGCAAGCTAGAGTCCATTTATCAGGTGCAATAAGAAGCTAGAAAGATTGTTTTCTTTAAGAGACAGACAAGGGCAGAGTCAAGCCTTTGCTCTAGTAGGTCTGCATCATGCCTGCTGCAGGATGTGAAGGAATGGACCTCCACAGCAGTGCGCTGTGCTGGGCTGGGCTGGGCTGGGCTGGGCTGGGCCTGCCCTGGCACTGTGAATTAATCACCCACCTCCTTCCTTTGAGGAACGCTCACGAACGCCCACGAACGCCCTTGTTCTGTATACAGGCTGACAGCAGGCAATTTAGGACGCTGCTAAATGAGGGTGATGTCCCCATGTGCTTCCCTCGAGTGGCAAAATCCTTCGTCTAAGGCAGGTGGGCTTTTTTAAAATTTGGTTGAAGACCATTTGTTGGAGGCGGTATCACGGCAGAAGCCGCCGACCGTCTCAGAAGAAAGTATGCATGGGAGGATATTATTTGCATAGGACAGCCCTCTTCTCAGTCCCATTCTTATGCTGCAGTTGCCATGAAGTGTTACTAGAGGGCAGCAGTATGAACAAAAGAGCACACTGAGGCTTTTCTTCTGCTTGCTGACATGATTCTTGTTCATGGTGGTCTTGCAAGGCCTAAGGAGCGAAGGACTGCTTTGACTGAGGGGATGAGGAATGGCAGGCCTTTATTTGTGGTTCAGGGGGAATATTTGGAAGGTAAACAGCAAGATGAAAACGTCAAAGCATATATGTTTGCTGAGTGATTGAGTCTGTGTGTCACTTGTCTCTTTGAAGGGACATGTGAGAAAGGAACAGCAGCACCATAGACTTCAGATGGGAGAGAGCAAGCAAGGATGAATATTTCCCTCAAATCCAAATACTTACAGTACCTCAAAGATGACAAGTGCGATATGATGTTCTGCAATTGTAAGGATTTGCCATGTGTGGTAGATAAATATGCATAGTTAGTGAGGTTTTTCCCAGAATGTGAGTATCGTTAGGCTGGCAAATGTCAGGCACTCCTTTGGGAGTATGAGGCCAAGAAAAAATTTGGGAAGTTTGCTACAGTCATCTGTAGGATCGAAAGACACTGGGGAATCGTTACAGAGGGAGCCAGGCTGCACAAAATGTGGTAACAGTTGGACAGAAATCTTTAGCAGGGACTTTTGTCTACCCCCAATGTGGGACCAGGACCGCAGTACCTCTGTGTCTCTGAAACATATTTTGACCTCTGGACACCACCATCTCAATACCCCTCAAATGTTCCCCCCTGGTACCCCAGCTTTGGTAGTGCATCAACCAGGTTTCAATCATTTGAGTGACCACAAACACCCTTCCTATGTGCCTTCCATTTACATTCAGTCAGTAACCCAGCTGCTTCGTTCGCTGTTCAATCTCAAGTGACAGTTGGATGCACATTGCAGGGGTAAACAGGCATTTACCGTACTGTACAGGCCCTCTCAGTACATCCAGACTACACTTCTTAAAATCATAAATACATGTTTTGCCCGACAGTAAGGCCAGGCCTTTCCTCTGTAGTTCAAGGAGGAAAACATCAACTGAAGAGCATGCCAAAATTCTCTACAGACACTGCCAATCCTCACACTTCTGCCTATTTGCATGCCGAGGTTATTCACTATGACCCACCAAACCAATTGCAACAGTAGCCTCTCCCTGCCTCATTCGTATGCTCCGATGCCACCTTTATTTAGCAAGTGTTAGTGCTCTCGGATTTTGTAGCGCGATTCGCTATAGCCTCTGTTTTCAACAGAAATGTCCTAAAGGTACCTATACCAATCTGCAGGGTGGCGAGGAAGGGGGCTGCTGCTGCTGGCAGTAACATTTTGGGGCACCCCACCTGCAAAAATACAGCCAAATGCTCCTTGTTTTACCTTTCAATACCATAACTGCAGCAGAATCGTATGGTGACCCCTGTTGTTAATAGAAACTGTCAAACAGCTTCTTGCCCCCCCGTGGCCCCTAACCATTTGGGGTACACCCCATGAGGGAGGATCAGAGCAATAAAAACTAATGGTAGCCCCCCAAAAAGTACCTGGAAGCCAAGCCATTGTGTGCACCTCATCGCCTTCATGTTGCGCCTAAGCACCTTTTAATACTGCTCCCACAAATTTTGACTGCCCCCTCCCAACAGAAATCAGAGAGTATAGGGGGGTGCAGTAAAAAAGTATTTGCAGTACCCCACAATAAGTCAGGATCCTCCTCCCCTTCCTCTGCTCTCTGAACCCACCCATTCTGGCCAGGGTCCGCCTATACCCCTCCTCTCTGACCCCACCCACTCTGACTAGGCTCCTCCTATACCCCTCCTCTGTGACCCCTCCCACTCTGACTAGGCTCCTCCTATACCCCTCCTCTCTGACCCAGCTCCTCCTATACTCCTCCTCTCTAACCCCACCCACTCTGACTAGGCTCCTCCTATACCCCTCCTCTCTGACCCAGCTCCTCCTATACTCCTCCTCTCTGACCCCTCCCACTCTGACTAGGCTCCTCCTGAACCCCTTCTCTCTGACCCCACCCACTCCGACTAGGCTCCTCCTCCTCCTCCTGCACACAACACCTGTTACCTTTCTTTCACCTGTCTCTGTTCAGGCCACACCTATTTTACTTACCAACCAATCTGCAATCCCTCATTCACTAGGCATGATTCCACTCGTACACAACACACAGACACATTTTACTTACCAATTGGCCATTTAGGCCCACCTCCAACTTACCTCTGCTCTGCCACCATCAGTCACCTGGTGCCGAACCCGGGATTTGAACCCTGGTTGCCTGCATGGAAGGCAGGCACTTACCCACTGGACCACACTGGTTTCCATGTATGTAGCCTATCAAATTGTCCTTATGTCATGGTCATCCTTTTCATGTGCAATGGAAGCCGCCGGGAAGGACACCAAGGCCTGTATGTTGCTTATAGTTACTACTGCAATCCCCTAGACCACTAAGGAGCTATAGCTCAAAGGTAAGTCTTCTACCTTTGGTGCAGACAGCCCTCACAGGCCAGGGTTCGAATCCTGCCAATGCTGTAGAGGTATCCCAAGGTGGAAATTTTCAAAAAGTGAAGGTTTTTTTTTTTGCTAAGATTTTTTTTTACTTGGTAACAGAGGAGAAAAGTGGACACTCTTTTTGGCATGTGTGTCCCAAAATTTCAAATGTTTTCCCTCATGACCTTCTACCAACCTCCCTATTTCTCAAGTAGGTGCAATAGGGACAAGGCCTTGTCTTCCTTTATCAATGTCTTCATTCTTTTTCCTTTAAGTTTGGTGAATTGCAGAGTGCAATTGTGATATTGGGGGTTATAACTGAGCACAAGAATGTGAGGAAGGTGCTACACTTATTGTAAAATAGGTTGGATGATGGTGATTTTTCATTTTGGTGTGAATAACTCGCTCAAATCAGGGGTTTGGTGGCAGTGAGCTTGGATAGAAATAAAGGTCAAGTATGAGCTCTGGCTAATGAAATGATGGGTCAAGTTTGAGGCAAGCTAGAGTCCATTTATCAGGTGCAATAAGAAGCTAGAAAGATTGTTTTCTTTAAGAGACAGACAAGGGCAGAGTCAAGCCTTTGCTCTAGTAGGTCTGCATCATGCCTGCTGCAGGATGTGAAGGAATGGACCTCCACAGCAGTGCGCTGTGCTGGGCTGGGCTGGGCTGGGCTGGGCTGGGCCTGCCCTGGCACTGTGAATTAATCACCCACCTCCTTCCTTTGAGGAACGCTCACGAACGCCCACGAACGCCCTTGTTCTGTATACAGGCTGACAGCAGGCAATTTAGGACGCTGCTAAATGAGGGTGATGTCCCCATGTGCTTCCCTCGAGTGGCAAAATCCTTCGTCTAAGGCAGGTGGGCTTTTTTAAAATTTGGTTGAAGACCATTTGTTGGAGGCGGTATCACGGCAGAAGCCGCCGACCGTCTCAGAAGAAAGTATGCATGGGAGGATATTATTTGCATAGGACAGCCCTCTTCTCAGTCCCATTCTTATGCTGCAGTTGCCATGAAGTGTTACTAGAGGGCAGCAGTATGAACAAAAGAGCACACTGAGGCTTTTCTTCTGCTTGCTGACATGATTCTTGTTCATGGTGGTCTTGCAAGGCCTAAGGAGCGAAGGACTGCTTTGACTGAGGGGATGAGGAATGGCAGGCCTTTATTTGTGGTTCAGGGGGAATATTTGGAAGGTAAACAGCAAGATGAAAACGTCAAAGCATATATGTTTGCTGAGTGATTGAGTCTGTGTGTCACTTGTCTCTTTGAAGGGACATGTGAGAAAGGAACAGCAGCACCATAGACTTCAGATGGGAGAGAGCAAGCAAGGATGAATATTTCCCTCAAATCCAAATACTTACAGTACCTCAAAGATGACAAGTGCGATATGATGTTCTGCAATTGTAAGGATTTGCCATGTGTGGTAGATAAATATGCATAGTTAGTGAGGTTTTTCCCAGAATGTGAGTATCGTTAGGCTGGCAAATGTCAGGCACTCCTTTGGGAGTATGAGGCCAAGAAAAAATTTGGGAAGTTTGCTACAGTCATCTGTAGGATCGAAAGACACTGGGGAATCGTTACAGAGGGAGCCAGGCTGCACAAAATGTGGTAACAGTTGGACAGAAATCTTTAGCAGGGACTTTTGTCTACCCCCAATGTGGGACCAGGACCGCAGTACCTCTGTGTCTCTGAAACATATTTTGACCTCTGGACACCACCATCTCAATACCCCTCAAATGTTCCCCCCTGGTACCCCAGCTTTGGTAGTGCATCAACCAGGTTTCAATCATTTGAGTGACCACAAACACCCTTCCTATGTGCCTTCCATTTACATTCAGTCAGTAACCCAGCTGCTTCGTTCGCTGTTCAATCTCAAGTGACAGTTGGATGCACATTGCAGGGGTAAACAGGCATTTACCGTACTGTACAGGCCCTCTCAGTACATCCAGACTACACTTCTTAAAATCATAAATACATGTTTTGCCCGACAGTAAGGCCAGGCCTTTCCTCTGTAGTTCAAGGAGGAAAACATCAACTGAAGAGCATGCCAAAATTCTCTACAGACACTGCCAATCCTCACACTTCTGCCTATTTGCATGCCGAGGTTATTCACTATGACCCACCAAACCAATTGCAACAGTAGCCTCTCCCTGCCTCATTCGTATGCTCCGATGCCACCTTTATTTAGCAAGTGTTAGTGCTCTCGGATTTTGTAGCGCGATTCGCTATAGCCTCTGTTTTCAACAGAAATGTCCTAAAGGTACCTATACCAATCTGCAGGGTGGCGAGGAAGGGGGCTGCTGCTGCTGGCAGTAACATTTTGGGGCACCCCACATGCAAAAATACAGCCAAATGCTCCTTGTTTTACCTTTCAATACCATAACTGCAGCAGAATCGTATGGTGACCCCTGTTGTTAATAGAAACTGTCAAACAGCTTCTTGCCCCCCCGTGGCCCCTAACCATTTGGGGTACACCCCATGAGGGAGGATCAGAGCAATAAAAACTAATGGTAGCCCCCCAAAAAGTACCTGGAAGCCAAGCCATTGTGTGCACCTCATCGCCTTCATGTTGCGCCTAAGCACCTTTTAATACTGCTCCCACAAATTTTGACTGCCCCCTCCCAACAGAAATCAGAGAGTATAGGGGGGTGCAGTAAAAAAGTATTTGCAGTACCCCACAATAAGTCAGGATCCTCCTCCCCTTCCTCTGCTCTCTGAACCCACCCATTCTGCCCAGGCTCCGCCTATACCCCTCCTCTCTGACCCCACCCACTCTGACTAGGCTCCTCCTATACCCCTCCTCTGTGACCCCTCCCACTCTGACTAGGCTCCTCCTATACCCCTCCTCTCTGACCCAGCTCCTCCTATACTCCTCCTCTCTAACCCCACCCACTCTGACTAGGCTCCTCCTATACCCCTCCTCTCTGACCCAGCTCCTCCTATACTCCTCCTCTCTGACCCCTCCCACTCTGACTAGGCTCCTCCTGAACCCCTTCTCTCTGACCCCACCCACTCCAACTAGGCTCCTCCTCCTCCTGCACACAACACCTGTTACCTTTCTTTCACCTGTCTCTGTTCAGGCCACACCTATTTTACTTACCAACCAATCTGCAATCCCTCATTCACTAGGCATGATTCCACTCGTACACAACACACAGACACATTTTACTTACCAATTGGCCATTTAGGCCCACCTCCAACTTACCTCTGCTCTGCCACCATCAGTCACCTGGTGCCGAACCCGGGATTTGAACCCTGGTTGCCTGCATGGAAGGCAGGCACTTACCCACTGGACCACACTGGTTTCCATGTATGTAGCCTATCAAATTGTCCTTATGTCATGGTCATCCTTTTCATGTGCAATGGAAGCCGCCGGGAAGGACACCAAGGCCTGTATGTTGCTTATAGTTACTACTGCAATCCCCTAGACCACTAAGGAGCTATAGCTCAAAGGTAAGTCTTCTACCTTTGGTGCAGACAGCCCTCACAGGCCAGGGTTCGAATCCTGCCAATGCTGTAGAGGTATCCCAAGGTGGAAATTTTCAAAAAGTGAAGGTTTTTTTTTTTGCTAAGATTTTTTTTTACTTGGTAACAGAGGAGAAAAGTGGACACTCTTTTTGGCATGTGTGTCCCAAAATTTCAAATGTTTTCCCTCATGACCTTCTACCAACCTCCCTATTTCTCAAGTAGGTGCAATAGGGACAAGGCCTTGTCTTCCTTTATCAATGTCTTCATTCTTTTTCCTTTAAGTTTGGTGAATTGCAGAGTGCAATTGTGATATTGGGGGTTATAACTGAGCACAAGAATGTGAGGAAGGTGCTACACTTATTGTAAAATAGGTTGGATGATGGTGATTTTTCATTTTGGTGTGAATAACTCGCTCAAATCAGGGGTTTGGTGGCAGTGAGCTTGGATAGAAATAAAGGTCAAGTATGAGCTCTGGCTAATGAAATGATGGGTCAAGTTTGAGGCAAGCTAGAGTCCATTTATCAGGTGCAATAAGAAGCTAGAAAGATTGTTTTCTTTAAGAGACAGACAAGGGCAGAGTCAAGCCTTTGCTCTAGTAGGTCTGCATCATGCCTGCTGCAGGATGTGAAGGAATGGACCTCCACAGCAGTGCGCTGTGCTGGGCTGGGCTGGGCTGGGCTGGGCTGGGCCTGCCCTGGCACTGTGAATTAATCACCCACCTCCTTCCTTTGAGGAACGCTCACGAACGCCCACGAACGCCCTTGTTCTGTATACAGGCTGACAGCAGGCAATTTAGGACGCTGCTAAATGAGGGTGATGTCCCCATGTGCTTCCCTCGAGTGGCAAAATCCTTCGTCTAAGGCAGGTGGGCTTTTTTAAAATTTGGTTGAAGACCATTTGTTGGAGGCGGTATCACGGCAGAAGCCGCCGACCGTCTCAGAAGAAAGTATGCATGGGAGGATATTATTTGCATAGGACAGCCCTCTTCTCAGTCCCATTCTTATGCTGCAGTTGCCATGAAGTGTTACTAGAGGGCAGCAGTATGAACAAAAGAGCACACTGAGGCTTTTCTTCTGCTTGCTGACATGATTCTTGTTCATGGTGGTCTTGCAAGGCCTAAGGAGCGAAGGACTGCTTTGACTGAGGGGATGAGGAATGGCAGGCCTTTATTTGTGGTTCAGGGGGAATATTTGGAAGGTAAACAGCAAGATGAAAACGTCAAAGCATATATGTTTGCTGAGTGATTGAGTCTGTGTGTCACTTGTCTCTTTGAAGGGACATGTGAGAAAGGAACAGCAGCACCATAGACTTCAGATGGGAGAGAGCAAGCAAGGATGAATATTTCCCTCAAATCCAAATACTTACAGTACCTCAAAGATGACAAGTGCGATATGATGTTCTGCAATTGTAAGGATTTGCCATGTGTGGTAGATAAATATGCATAGTTAGTGAGGTTTTTCCCAGAATGTGAGTATCGTTAGGCTGGCAAATGTCAGGCACTCCTTTGGGAGTATGAGGCCAAGAAAAAATTTGGGAAGTTTGCTACAGTCATCTGTAGGATCGAAAGACACTGGGGAATCGTTACAGAGGGAGCCAGGCTGCACAAAATGTGGTAACAGTTGGACAGAAATCTTTAGCAGGGACTTTTGTCTACCCCCAATGTGGGACCAGGACCGCAGTACCTCTGTGTCTCTGAAACATATTTTGACCTCTGGACACCACCATCTCAATACCCCTCAAATGTTCCCCCCTGGTAACCCAGCTTTGGTAGTGCATCAACCAGGTTTCAATCATTTGAGTGACCACAAACACCCTTCCTATGTGCCTTCCATTTACATTCAGTCAGTAACCCAGCTGCTTCGTTCGCTGTTCAATCTCAAGTGACAGTTGGATGCACATTGCAGGGGTAAACAGGCATTTACCGTACTGTACAGGCCCTCTCAGTACATCCAGACTACACTTCTTAAAATCATAAATACATGTTTTGCCCGACAGTAAGGCCAGGCCTTTCCTCTGTAGTTCAAGGAGGAAAACATCAACTGAAGAGCATGCCAAAATTCTCTACAGACACTGCCAATCCTCACACTTCTGCCTATTTGCATGCCGAGGTTATTCACTATGACCCACCAAACCAATTGCAACAGTAGCCTCTCCCTGCCTCATTCGTATGCTCCGATGCCACCTTTATTTAGCAAGTGTTAGTGCTCTCGGATTTTGTAGCGCGATTCGCTATAGCCTCTGTTTTCAACAGAAATGTCCTAAAGGTACCTATACCAATCTGCAGGGTGGCGAGGAAGGGGGCTGCTGCTGCTGGCAGTAACATTTTGGGGCACCCCACCTGCAAAAATACAGCCAAATGCTCCTTGTTTTACCTTTCAATACCATAACTGCAGCAGAATCGTATGGTGACCCCTGTTGTTAATAGAAACTGTCAAACAGCTTCTTGCCCCCCTGTGGCCCCTAACCATTTGGGGTACACCCCATGAGGGAGGATCAGAGCAATAAAAACTAATGGTAGCCCCCCAAAAAGTACCTGGAAGCCAAGCCATTGTGTGCACCTCATCGCCTTCATGTTGCGCCTAAGCACCTTTTAATACTGCTCCCACAAATTTTGACTGCCCCCTCCCAACAGAAATCAGAGAGTATAGGGGGGTGCAGTAAAAAAGTATTTGCAGTACCCCACAATAAGTCAGGATCCTCCTCCCCTTCCTCTGCTCTCTGAACCCACCCATTCTGCCCAGGCTCCGCCTATACCCCTCCTCTCTGACCCCACCCACTCTGACTAGGCTCCTCCTATACCCCTCCTCTGTGACCCCTCCCACTCTGACTAGGCTCCTCCTATACCCCTCCTCTCTGACCCAGCTCCTCCTATACTCCTCCTCTCTAACCCCACCCACTCTGACTAGGCTCCTCCTATACCCCTCCTCTCTGACCCAGCTCCTCCTATACTCCTCCTCTCTGACCCCTCCCACTCTGACTAGGCTTCTCCTGAACCCCTTCTCTCTGACCCCACCCACTCCGACTAGGCTCCTCCTCCTCCTGCACACAACACCTGTTACCTTTCTTTCACCTGTCTCTGTTCAGGCCACACCTATTTTACTTACCAACCAATCTGCAATCCCTCATTCACTAGGCATGATTCCACTCGTACACAACACACAGACACATTTTACTTACCAATTGGCCATTTAGGCCCACCTCCAACTTACCTCTGCTCTGCCACCATCAGTCACCTGGTGCCGAACCCGGGATTTGAACCCTGGTTGCCTGCATGGAAGGCAGGCACTTACCCACTGGACCACACTGGTTTCCATGTATGTAGCCTATCAAATTGTCCTTATGTCATGGTCATCCTTTTCATGTGCAATGGAAGCCGCCGGGAAGGACACCAAGGCCTGTATGTTGCTTATAGTTACTACTGCAGTCCCCTAGATCACTAAGGAGCTATAGCTCAAAGGTAAGTCTTCTACCTTTGGTGCAGACAGCCCTCACAGGCCAGGGTTCGAATCCTGCCAATGCTGTAGAGGTATCCCAAGGTGGAAATTTTCAAAAAGTGAAGGTTTTTTTTTTTGCTAAGATTTTTTTTTACTTGGTAACAGAGGAGAAAAGTGGACACTCTTTTTGGCATGTGTGTCCCAAAATTTCAAATGTTTTCCCTCATGACCTTCTACCAACCTCCCTATTTCTCAAGTAGGTGCAATAGGGACAAGGCCTTGTCTTCCTTTATCAATGTCTTCATTCTTTTTCCTTTAAGTTTGGTGAATTGCAGAGTGCAATTGTGATATTGGGGGTTATAACTGAGCACAAGAATGTGAGGAAGGTGCTACACTTATTGTAAAATAGGTTGGATGATGGTGATTTTTCATTTTGGTGTGAATAACTCGCTCAAATCAGGGGTTTGGTGGCAGTGAGCTTGGATAGAAATAAAGGTCAAGTATGAGCTCTGGCTAATGAAATGATGGGTCAAGTTTGAGGCAAGCTAGAGTCCATTTATCAGGTGCAATAAGAAGCTAGAAAGATTGTTTTCTTAAAGAGACAGACAAGGGCAGAGTCAAGCCTTTGCTCTAGTAGGTCTGCATCATGCCTGCTGCAGGATGTGAAGGAATGGACCTCCACAGCAGTGCGCTGTGCTGGGCTGGGCTGGGCTGGGCTGGGCTGGGCCTGCCCTGGCACTGTGAATTAATCACCCACCTCCTTCCTTTGAGGAACGCTCACGAACGCCCACGAACGCCCTTGTTCTGTATACAGGCTGACAGCAGGCAATTTAGGACGCTGCTAAATGAGGGTGATGTCCCCATGTGCTTCCCTCGAGTGGCAAAATCCTTCGTCTAAGGCAGGTGGGCTTTTTTAAAATTTGGTTGAAGACCATTTGTTGGAGGCGGTATCACGGCAGAAGCCGCCGACCGTCTCAGAAGAAAGTATGCATGGGAGGATATTATTTGCATAGGACAGCCCTCTTCTCAGTCCCATTCTTATGCTGCAGTTGCCATGAAGTGTTACTAGAGGGCAGCAGTATGAACAAAAGAGCACACTGAGGCTTTTCTTCTGCTTGCTGACATGATTCTTGTTCATGGTGGTCTTGCAAGGCCTAAGGAGCGAAGGACTGCTTTGACTGAGGGGATGAGGAATGGCAGGCCTTTATTTGTGGTTCAGGGGGAATATTTGGAAGGTAAACAGCAAGATGAAAACGTCAAAGCATATATGTTTGCTGAGTGATTGAGTCTGTGTGTCACTTGTCTCTTTGAAGGGACATGTGAGAAAGGAACAGCAGCACCATAGACTTCAGATGGGAGAGAGCAAGCAAGGATGAATATTTCCCTCAAATCCAAATACTTACAGTACCTCAAAGATGACAAGTGCGATATGATGTTCTGCAATTGTAAGGATTTGCCATGTGTGGTAGATAAATATGCATAGTTAGTGAGGTTTTTCCCAGAATGTGAGTATCGTTAGGCTGGCAAATGTCAGGCACTCCTTTGGGAGTATGAGGCCAAGAAAAAATTTGGGAAGTTTGCTACAGTCATCTGTAGGATCGAAAGACACTGGGGAATCGTTACAGAGGGAGCCAGGCTGCACAAAATGTGGTAACAGTTGGACAGAAATCTTTAGCAGGGACTTTTGTCTACCCCCAATGTGGGACCAGGACCGCAGTACCTCTGTGTCTCTGAAACATATTTTGACCTCTGGACACCACCATCTCAATACCCCTCAAATGTTCCCCCCTGGTACCCCAGCTTTGGTAGTGCATCAACCAGGTTTCAATCATTTGAGTGACCACAAACACCCTTCCTATGTGCCTTCCATTTACATTCAGTCAGTAACCCAGCTGCTTCGTTCGCTGTTCAATCTCAAGTGACAGTTGGATGCACATTGCAGGGGTAAACAGGCATTTACCGTACTGTACAGGCCCTCTCAGTACATCCAGACTACACTTCTTAAAATCATAAATACATGTTTTGCCCGACAGTAAGGCCAGGCCTTTCCTCTGTAGTTCAAGGAGGAAAACATCAACTGAAGAGCATGCCAAAATTCTCTACAGACACTGCCAATCCTCACACTTCTGCCTATTTGCATGCCGAGGTTATTCACTATGACCCACCAAACCAATTGCAACAGTAGCCTCTCCCTGCCTCATTCGTATGCTCCGATGCCACCTTTATTTAGCAAGTGTTAGTGCTCTCGGATTTTGTAGCGCGATTCGCTATAGCCTCTGTTTTCAACAGAAATGTCCTAAAGGTACCTATACCAATCTGCAGGGTGGCGAGGAAGGGGGCTGCTGCTGCTGGCAGTAACATTTTGGGGCACCCCACCTGCAAAAATACAGCCAAATGCTCCTTGTTTTACCTTTCAATACCATAACTGCAGCAGAATCGTATGGTGACCCCTGTTGTTAATAGAAACTGTCAAACAGCTTCTTGCCCCCCCGTGGCCCCTAACCATTTGGGGTACACCCCATGAGGGAGGATCAGAGCAATAAAAACTAATGGTAGCCCCCCAAAAAGTACCTGGAAGCCAAGCCATTGTGTGCACCTCATCGCCTTCATGTTGCGCCTAAGCACCTTTTAATACTGCTCCCACAAATTTTGACTGCCCCCTCCCAACAGAAATCAGAGAGTATAGGGGGGTGCAGTAAAAAAGTATTTGCAGTACCCCACAATAAGTCAGGATCCTCCTCCCCTTCCTCTGCTCTCTGAACCCACCCATTCTGGCCAGGGTCCGCCTATACCCCTCCTCTCTGACCCCACCCACTCTGACTAGGCTCCTCCTATACCCCTCCTCTGTGACCCCTCCCACTCTGACTAGGCTCCTCCTATACCCCTCCTCTCTGACCCAGCTCCTCCTATACTCCTCCTCTCTAACCCCACCCACTCTGACTAGGCTCCTCCTATACCCCTCCTCTCTGACCCAGCTCCTCCTATACTCCTCCTCTCTGACCCCTCCCACTCTGACTAGGCTCCTCCTGAACCCCTTCTCTCTGACCCCACCCACTCCGACTAGGCTCCTCCTCCTCCTCCTGCACACAACACCTGTTACCTTTCTTTCACCTGTCTCTGTTCAGGCCACACCTATTTTACTTACCAACCAATCTGCAATCCCTCATTCACTAGGCATGATTCCACTCGTACACAACACACAGACACATTTTACTTACCAATTGGCCATTTAGGCCCACCTCCAACTTACCTCTGCTCTGCCACCATCAGTCACCTGGTGCCGAACCCGGGATTTGAACCCTGGTTGCCTGCATGGAAGGCAGGCACTTACCCACTGGACCACACTGGTTTCCATGTATGTAGCCTATCAAATTGTCCTTATGTCATGGTCATCCTTTTCATGTGCAATGGAAGCCGCCGGGAAGGACACCAAGGCCTGTATGTTGCTTATAGTTACTACTGCAATCCCCTAGACCACTAAGGAGCTATAGCTCAAAGGTAAGTCTTCTACCTTTGGTGCAGACAGCCCTCACAGGCCAGGGTTCGAATCCTGCCAATGCTGTAGAGGTATCCCAAGGTGGAAATTTTCAAAAAGTGAAGGTTTTTTTTTTTGCTAAGATTTTTTTTTACTTGGTAACAGAGGAGAAAAGTGGACACTCTTTTTGGCATGTGTGTCCCAAAATTTCAAATGTTTTCCCTCATGACCTTCTACCAACCTCCCTATTTCTCAAGTAGGTGCAATAGGGACAAGGCCTTGTCTTCCTTTATCAATGTCTTCATTCTTTTTCCTTTAAGTTTGGTGAATTGCAGAGTGCAATTGTGATATTGGGGGTTATAACTGAGCACAAGAATGTGAGGAAGGTGCTACACTTATTGTAAAATAGGTTGGATGATGGTGATTTTTCATTTTGGTGTGAATAACTCGCTCAAATCAGGGGTTTGGTGGCAGTGAGCTTGGATAGAAATAAAGGTCAAGTATGAGCTCTGGCTAATGAAATGATGGGTCAAGTTTGAGGCAAGCTAGAGTCCATTTATCAGGTGCAATAAGAAGCTAGAAAGATTGTTTTCTTTAAGAGACAGACAAGGGCAGAGTCAAGCCTTTGCTCTAGTAGGTCTGCATCATGCCTGCTGCAGGATGTGAAGGAATGGACCTCCACAGCAGTGCGCTGTGCTGGGCTGGGCTGGGCTGGGCTGGGCTGGGCCTGCCCTGGCACTGTGAATTAATCACCCACCTCCTTCCTTTGAGGAACGCTCACGAACGCCCACGAACGCCCTTGTTCTGTATACAGGCTGACAGCAGGCAATTTAGGACGCTGCTAAATGAGGGTGATGTCCCCATGTGCTTCCCTCGAGTGGCAAAATCCTTCGTCTAAGGCAGGTGGGCTTTTTTAAAATTTGGTTGAAGACCATTTGTTGGAGGCGGTATCACGGCAGAAGCCGCCGACCGTCTCAGAAGAAAGTATGCATGGGAGGATATTATTTGCATAGGACAGCCCTCTTCTCAGTCCCATTCTTATGCTGCAGTTGCCATGAAGTGTTACTAGAGGGCAGCAGTATGAACAAAAGAGCACACTGAGGCTTTTCTTCTGCTTGCTGACATGATTCTTGTTCATGGTGGTCTTGCAAGGCCTAAGGAGCGAAGGACTGCTTTGACTGAGGGGATGAGGAATGGCAGGCCTTTATTTGTGGTTCAGGGGGAATATTTGGAAGGTAAACAGCAAGATGAAAACGTCAAAGCATATATGTTTGCTGAGTGATTGAGTCTGTGTGTCACTTGTCTCTTTGAAGGGACATGTGAGAAAGGAACAGCAGCACCATAGACTTCAGATGGGAGAGAGCAAGCAAGGATGAATATTTCCCTCAAATCCAAATACTTACAGTACCTCAAAGATGACAAGTGCGATATGATGTTCTGCAATTGTAAGGATTTGCCATGTGTGGTAGATAAATATGCATAGTTAGTGAGGTTTTTCCCAGAATGTGAGTATCGTTAGGCTGGCAAATGTCAGGCACTCCTTTGGGAGTATGAGGCCAAGAAAAAATTTGGGAAGTTTGCTACAGTCATCTGTAGGATCGAAAGACACTGGGGAATCGTTACAGAGGGAGCCAGGCTGCACAAAATGTGGTAACAGTTGGACAGAAATCTTTAGCAGGGACTTTTGTCTACCCCCAATGTGGGACCAGGACCGCAGTACCTCTGTGTCTCTGAAACATATTTTGACCTCTGGACACCACCATCTCAATACCCCTCAAATGTTCCCCCCTGGTACCCCAGCTTTGGTAGTGCATCAACCAGGTTTCAATCATTTGAGTGACCACAAACACCCTTCCTATGTGCCTTCCATTTACATTCAGTCAGTAACCCAGCTGCTTCGTTCGCTGTTCAATCTCAAGTGACAGTTGGATGCACATTGCAGGGGTAAACAGGCATTTACCGTACTGTACAGGCCCTCTCAGTACATCCAGACTACACTTCTTAAAATCATAAATACATGTTTTGCCCGACAGTAAGGCCAGGCCTTTCCTCTGTAGTTCAAGGAGGAAAACATCAACTGAAGAGCATGCCAAAATTCTCTACAGACACTGCCAATCCTCACACTTCTGCCTATTTGCATGCCGAGGTTATTCACTATGACCCACCAAACCAATTGCAACAGTAGCCTCTCCCTGCCTCATTCGTATGCTCCGATGCCACCTTTATTTAGCAAGTGTTAGTGCTCTCGGATTTTGTAGCGCGATTCGCTATAGCCTCTGTTTTCAACAGAAATGTCCTAAAGGTACCTATACCAATCTGCAGGGTGGCGAGGAAGGGGGCTGCTGCTGCTGGCAGTAACATTTTGGGGCACCCCACCTGCAAAAATACAGCCAAATGCTCCTTGTTTTACCTTTCAATACCATAACTGCAGCAGAATCGTATGGTGACCCCTGTTGTTAATAGAAACTGTCAAACAGCTTCTTGCCCCCCCGTGGCCCCTAACCATTTGGGGTACACCCCATGAGGGAGGATCAGAGCAATAAAAACTAATGGTAGCCCCCCAAAAAGTACCTGGAAGCCAAGCCATTGTGTGCACCTCATCGCCTTCATGTTGCGCCTAAGCACCTTTTAATACTGCTCCCACAAATTTTGACTGCCCCCTCCCAACAGAAATCAGAGAGTATAGGGGGGTGCAGTAAAAAAGTATTTGCAGTACCCCACAATAAGTCAGGATCCTCCTCCCCTTCCTCTGCTCTCTGAACCCACCCATTCTGCCCAGGCTCCGCCTATACCCCTCCTCTCTGACCCCACCCACTCTGACTAGGCTCCTCCTATACCCCTCCTCTGTGACCCCTCCCACTCTGACTAGGCTCCTCCTATACCCCTCCTCTCTGACCCAGCTCCTCCTATACTCCTCCTCTCTAACCCCACCCACTCTGACTAGGCTCCTCCTATACCCCTCCTCTCTGACCCAGCTCCTCCTATACTCCTCCTCTCTGACCCCTCCCACTCTGACTAGGCTCCTCCTGAACCCCTTCTCTCTGACCCCACCCACTCCAACTAGGCTCCTCCTCCTCCTGCACACAACACCTGTTACCTTTCTTTCACCTGTCTCTGTTCAGGCCACACCTATTTTACTTACCAACCAATCTGCAATCCCTCATTCACTAGGCATGATTCCACTCGTACACAACACACAGACACATTTTACTTACCAATTGGCCATTTAGGCCCACCTCCAACTTACCTCTGCTCTGCCACCATCAGTCACCTGGTGCCGAACCCGGGATTTGAACCCTGGTTGCCTGCATGGAAGGCAGGCACTTACCCACTGGACCACACTGGTTTCCATGTATGTAGCCTATCAAATTGTCCTTATGTCATGGTCATCCTTTTCATGTGCAATGGAAGCCGCCGGGAAGGACACCAAGGCCTGTATGTTGCTTATAGTTACTACTGCAATCCCCTAGACCACTAAGGAGCTATAGCTCAAAGGTAAGTCTTCTACCTTTGGTGCAGACAGCCCTCACAGGCCAGGGTTCGAATCCTGCCAATGCTGTAGAGGTATCCCAAGGTGGAAATTTTCAAAAAGTGAAGGTTTTTTTTTTTGCTAAGATTTTTTTTTACTTGGTAACAGAGGAGAAAAGTGGACACTCTTTTTGGCATGTGTGTCCCAAAATTTCAAATGTTTTCCCTCATGACCTTCTACCAACCTCCCTATTTCTCAAGTAGGTGCAATAGGGACAAGGCCTTGTCTTCCTTTATCAATGTCTTCATTCTTTTTCCTTTAAGTTTGGTGAATTGCAGAGTGCAATTGTGATATTGGGGGTTATAACTGAGCACAAGAATGTGAGGAAGGTGCTACACTTATTGTAAAATAGGTTGGATGATGGTGATTTTTCATTTTGGTGTGAATAACTCGCTCAAATCAGGGGTTTGGTGGCAGTGAGCTTGGATAGAAATAAAGGTCAAGTATGAGCTCTGGCTAATGAAATGATGGGTCAAGTTTGAGGCAAGCTAGAGTCCATTTATCAGGTGCAATAAGAAGCTAGAAAGATTGTTTTCTTTAAGAGACAGACAAGGGCAGAGTCAAGCCTTTGCTCTAGTAGGTCTGCATCATGCCTGCTGCAGGATGTGAAGGAATGGACCTCCACAGCAGTGCGCTGTGCTGGGCTGGGCTGGGCTGGGCTGGGCTGGGCCTGCCCTGGCACTGTGAATTAATCACCCACCTCCTTCCTTTGAGGAACGCTCACGAACGCCCACGAACGCCCTTGTTCTGTATACAGGCTGACAGCAGGCAATTTAGGACGCTGCTAAATGAGGGTGATGTCCCCATGTGCTTCCCTCGAGTGGCAAAATCCTTCGTCTAAGGCAGGTGGGCTTTTTTAAAATTTGGTTGAAGACCATTTGTTGGAGGCGGTATCACGGCAGAAGCCGCCGACCGTCTCAGAAGAAAGTATGCATGGGAGGATATTATTTGCATAGGACAGCCCTCTTCTCAGTCCCATTCTTATGCTGCAGTTGCCATGAAGTGTTACTAGAGGGCAGCAGTATGAACAAAAGAGCACACTGAGGCTTTTCTTCTGCTTGCTGACATGATTCTTGTTCATGGTGGTCTTGCAAGGCCTAAGGAGCGAAGGACTGCTTTGACTGAGGGGA
Organism: Lissotriton vulgaris; assembly: GCF_964263255.1. Lineage (NCBI taxonomy): Eukaryota > Metazoa > Chordata > Amphibia > Caudata > Salamandridae > Lissotriton > Lissotriton vulgaris. Next base: position 877,130,934 of record NC_141687.1, on the reverse strand, counting down.
TGAGGAATGGCAGGCCTTTATTTGTGGTTCAGGGGGAATATTTGGAAGGTAAACAGCAAGATGAAAACGTCAAAGCATATATGTTTGCTGAGTGATTGAGTCTGTGTGTCACTTGTCTCTTTGAAGGGACATGTGAGAAAGGAACAGCAGCACCATAGACTTCAGATGGGAGAGAGCAAGCAAGGATGAATATTTCCCTCAAATCCAAATACTTACAGTACCTCAAAGATGACAAGTGCGATATGATGTTCTGCAATTGTAAGGATTTGCCATGTGTGGTAGATAAATATGCATAGTTAGTGAGGTTTTTCCCAGAATGTGAGTATCGTTAGGCTGGCAAATGTCAGGCACTCCTTTGGGAGTATGAGGCCAAGAAAAAATTTGGGAAGTTTGCTACAGTCATCTGTAGGATCGAAAGACACTGGGGAATCGTTACAGAGGGAGCCAGGCTGCACAAAATGTGGTAACAGTTGGACAGAAATCTTTAGCAGGGACTTTTGTCTACCCCCAATGTGGGACCAGGACCGCAGTACCTCTGTGTCTCTGAAACATATTTTGACCTCTGGACACCACCATCTCAATACCCCTCAAATGTTCCCCCCTGGTACCCCAGCTTTGGTAGTGCATCAACCAGGTTTCAATCATTTGAGTGACCACAAACACCCTTCCTATGTGCCTTCCATTTACATTCAGTCAGTAACCCAGCTGCTTCGTTCGCTGTTCAATCTCAAGTGACAGTTGGATGCACATTGCAGGGGTAAACAGGCATTTACCGTACTGTACAGGCCCTCTCAGTACATCCAGACTACACTTCTTAAAATCATAAATACATGTTTTGCCCGACAGTAAGGCCAGGCCTTTCCTCTGTAGTTCAAGGAGGAAAACATCAACTGAAGAGCATGCCAAAATTCTCTACAGACACTGCCAATCCTCACACTTCTGCCTATTTGCATGCCGAGGTTATTCACTATGACCCACCAAACCAATTGCAACAGTAGCCTCTCCCTGCCTCATTCGTATGCTCCGATGCCACCTTTATTTAGCAAGTGTTAGTGCTCTCGGATTTTGTAGCGCGATTCGCTATAGCCTCTGTTTTCAACAGAAATGTCCTAAAGGTACCTATACCAATCTGCAGGGTGGCGAGGAAGGGGGCTGCTGCTGCTGGCAGTAACATTTTGGGGCACCCCACCTGCAAAAATACAGCCAAATGCTCCTTGTTTTACCTTTCAATACCATAACTGCAGCAGAATCGTATGGTGACCCCTGTTGTTAATAGAAACTGTCAAACAGCTTCTTGCCCCCCCGTGGCCCCTAACCATTTGGGGTACACCCCATGAGGGAGGATCAGAGCAATAAAAACTAATGGTAGCCCCCCAAAAAGTACCTGGAAGCCAAGCCATTGTGTGCACCTCATCGCCTTCATGTTGCGCCTAAGCACCTTTTAATACTGCTCCCACAAATTTTGACTGCCCCCTCCCAACAGAAATCAGAGAGTATAGGGGGGTGCAGTAAAAAAGTATTTGCAGTACCCCACAATAAGTCAGGATCCTCCTCCCCTTCCTCTGCTCTCTGAACCCACCCATTCTGCCCAGGCTCCGCCTATACCCCTCCTCTCTGACCCCACCCACTCTGACTAGGCTCCTCCTATACCCCTCCTCTGTGACCCCTCCCACTCTGACTAGGCTCCTCCTATACCCCTCCTCTCTGACCCAGCTCCTCCTATACTCCTCCTCTCTAACCCCACCCACTCTGACTAGGCTCCTCCTATACCCCTCCTCTCTGACCCAGCTCCTCCTATACTCCTCCTCTCTGACCCCTCCCACTCTGACTAGGCTCCTCCTGAACCCCTTCTCTCTGACCCCACCCACTCCAACTAGGCTCCTCCTCCTCCTGCACACAACACCTGTTACCTTTCTTTCACCTGTCTCTGTTCAGGCCACACCTATTTTACTTACCAACCAATCTGCAATCCCTCATTCACTAGGCATGATTCCACTCGTACACAACACACAGACACATTTTACTTACCAATTGGCCATTTAGGCCCACCTCCAACTTACCTCTGCTCTGCCACCATCAGTCACCTGGTGCCGAACCCGGGATTTGAACCCTGGTTGCCTGCATGGAAGGCAGGCACTTACCCACTGGACCACACTGGTTTCCATGTATGTAGCCTATCAAATTGTCCTTATGTCATGGTCATCCTTTTCATGTGCAATGGAAGCCGCCGGGAAGGACACCAAGGCCTGTATGTTGCTTATAGTTACTACTGCAATCCCCTAGACCACTAAGGAGCTATAGCTCAAAGGTAAGTCTTCTACCTTTGGTGCAGACAGCCCTCACAGGCCAGGGTTCGAATCCTGCCAATGCTGTAGAGGTATCCCAAGGTGGAAATTTTCAAAAAGTGAAGGTTTTTTTTTTTGCTAAGATTTTTTTTTACTTGGTAACAGAGGAGAAAAGTGGACACTCTTTTTGGCATGTGTGTCCCAAAATTTCAAATGTTTTCCCTCATGACCTTCTACCAACCTCCCTATTTCTCAAGTAGGTGCAATAGGGACAAGGCCTTGTCTTCCTTTATCAATGTCTTCATTCTTTTTCCTTTAAGTTTGGTGAATTGCAGAGTGCAATTGTGATATTGGGGGTTATAACTGAGCACAAGAATGTGAGGAAGGTGCTACACTTATTGTAAAATAGGTTGGATGATGGTGATTTTTCATTTTGGTGTGAATAACTCGCTCAAATCAGGGGTTTGGTGGCAGTGAGCTTGGATAGAAATAAAGGTCAAGTATGAGCTCTGGCTAATGAAATGATGGGTCAAGTTTGAGGCAAGCTAGAGTCCATTTATCAGGTGCAATAAGAAGCTAGAAAGATTGTTTTCTTTAAGAGACAGACAAGGGCAGAGTCAAGCCTTTGCTCTAGTAGGTCTGCATCATGCCTGCTGCAGGATGTGAAGGAATGGACCTCCACAGCAGTGCGCTGTGCTGGGCTGGGCTGGGCTGGGCTGGGCTGGGCCTGCCCTGGCACTGTGAATTAATCACCCACCTCCTTCCTTTGAGGAACGCTCACGAACGCCCACGAACGCCCTTGTTCTGTATACAGGCTGACAGCAGGCAATTTAGGACGCTGCTAAATGAGGGTGATGTCCCCATGTGCTTCCCTCGAGTGGCAAAATCCTTCGTCTAAGGCAGGTGGGCTTTTTTAAAATTTGGTTGAAGACCATTTGTTGGAGGCGGTATCACGGCAGAAGCCGCCGACCGTCTCAGAAGAAAGTATGCATGGGAGGATATTATTTGCATAGGACAGCCCTCTTCTCAGTCCCATTCTTATGCTGCAGTTGCCATGAAGTGTTACTAGAGGGCAGCAGTATGAACAAAAGAGCACACTGAGGCTTTTCTTCTGCTTGCTGACATGATTCTTGTTCATGGTGGTCTTGCAAGGCCTAAGGAGCGAAGGACTGCTTTGACTGAGGGGATGAGGAATGGCAGGCCTTTATTTGTGGTTCAGGGGGAATATTTGGAAGGTAAACAGCAAGATGAAAACGTCAAAGCATATATGTTTGCTGAGTGATTGAGTCTGTGTGTCACTTGTCTCTTTGAAGGGACATGTGAGAAAGGAACAGCAGCACCATAGACTTCAGATGGGAGAGAGCAAGCAAGGATGAATATTTCCCTCAAATCCAAATACTTACAGTACCTCAAAGATGACAAGTGCGATATGATGTTCTGCAATTGTAAGGATTTGCCATGTGTGGTAGATAAATATGCATAGTTAGTGAGGTTTTTCCCAGAATGTGAGTATCGTTAGGCTGGCAAATGTCAGGCACTCCTTTGGGAGTATGAGGCCAAGAAAAAATTTGGGAAGTTTGCTACAGTCATCTGTAGGATCGAAAGACACTGGGGAATCGTTACAGAGGGAGCCAGGCTGCACAAAATGTGGTAACAGTTGGACAGAAATCTTTAGCAGGGACTTTTGTCTACCCCCAATGTGGGACCAGGACCGCAGTACCTCTGTGTCTCTGAAACATATTTTGACCTCTGGACACCACCATCTCAATACCCCTCAAATGTTCCCCCCTGGTAACCCAGCTTTGGTAGTGCATCAACCAGGTTTCAATCATTTGAGTGACCACAAACACCCTTCCTATGTGCCTTCCATTTACATTCAGTCAGTAACCCAGCTGCTTCGTTCGCTGTTCAATCTCAAGTGACAGTTGGATGCACATTGCAGGGGTAAACAGGCATTTACCGTACTGTACAGGCCCTCTCAGTACATCCAGACTACACTTCTTAAAATCATAAATACATGTTTTGCCCGACAGTAAGGCCAGGCCTTTCCTCTGTAGTTCAAGGAGGAAAACATCAACTGAAGAGCATGCCAAAATTCTCTACAGACACTGCCAATCCTCACACTTCTGCCTATTTGCATGCCGAGGTTATTCACTATGACCCACCAAACCAATTGCAACAGTAGCCTCTCCCTGCCTCATTCGTATGCTCCGATGCCACCTTTATTTAGCAAGTGTTAGTGCTCTCGGATTTTGTAGCGCGATTCGCTATAGCCTCTGTTTTCAACAGAAATGTCCTAAAGGTACCTATACCAATCTGCAGGGTGGCGAGGAAGGGGGCTGCTGCTGCTGGCAGTAACATTTTGGGGCACCCCACCTGCAAAAATACAGCCAAATGCTCCTTGTTTTACCTTTCAATACCATAACTGCAGCAGAATCGTATGGTGACCCCTGTTGTTAATAGAAACTGTCAAACAGCTTCTTGCCCCCCTGTGGCCCCTAACCATTTGGGGTACACCCCATGAGGGAGGATCAGAGCAATAAAAACTAATGGTAGCCCCCCAAAAAGTACCTGGAAGCCAAGCCATTGTGTGCACCTCATCGCCTTCATGTTGCGCCTAAGCACCTTTTAATACTGCTCCCACAAATTTTGACTGCCCCCTCCCAACAGAAATCAGAGAGTATAGGGGGGTGCAGTAAAAAAGTATTTGCAGTACCCCACAATAAGTCAGGATCCTCCTCCCCTTCCTCTGCTCTCTGAACCCACCCATTCTGCCCAGGCTCCGCCTATACCCCTCCTCTCTGACCCCACCCACTCTGACTAGGCTCCTCCTATACCCCTCCTCTGTGACCCCTCCCACTCTGACTAGGCTCCTCCTATACCCCTCCTCTCTGACCCAGCTCCTCCTATACTCCTCCTCTCTAACCCCACCCACTCTGACTAGGCTCCTCCTATACCCCTCCTCTCTGACCCAGCTCCTCCTATACTCCTCCTCTCTGACCCCTCCCACTCTGACTAGGCTCCTCCTGAACCCCTTCTCTCTGACCCCACCCACTCCGACTAGGCTCCTCCTCCTCCTGCACACAACACCTGTTACCTTTCTTTCACCTGTCTCTGTTCAGGCCACACCTATTTTACTTACCAACCAATCTGCAATCCCTCATTCACTAGGCATGATTCCACTCGTACACAACACACAGACACATTTTACTTACCAATTGGCCATTTAGGCCCACCTCCAACTTACCTCTGCTCTGCCACCATCAGTCACCTGGTGCCGAACCCGGGATTTGAACCCTGGTTGCCTGCATGGAAGGCAGGCACTTACCCACTGGACCACACTGGTTTCCATGTATGTAGCCTATCAAATTGTCCTTATGTCATGGTCATCCTTTTCATGTGCAATGGAAGCCGCCGGGAAGGACACCAAGGCCTGTATGTTGCTTATAGTTACTACTGCAATCCCCTAGACCACTAAGGAGCTATAGCTCAAAGGTAAGTCTTCTACCTTTGGTGCAGACAGCCCTCACAGGCCAGGGTTCGAATCCTGCCAATGCTGTAGGGGTATCCCAAGGTGGAAATTTTCAAAAAGTGAAGGTTTTTTTTTTTGCTAAGATTTTTTTTTACTTGGTAACAGAGGAGAAAAGTGGACACTCTTTTTGGCATGTGTGTCCCAAAATTTCAAATGTTTTCCCTCATGACCTTCTACCAACCTCCCTATTTCTCAAGTAGGTGCAATAGGGACAAGGCCTTGTCTTCCTTTATCAATGTCTTCATTCTTTTTCCTTTAAGTTTGGTGAATTGCAGAGTGCAATTGTGATATTGGGGGTTATAACTGAGCACAAGAATGTGAGGAAGGTGCTACACTTATTGTAAAATAGGTTGGATGATGGTGATTTTTCATTTTGGTGTGAATAACTCGCTCAAATCAGGGGTTTGGTGGCAGTGAGCTTGGATAGAAATAAAGGTCAAGTATGAGCTCTGGCTAATGAAATGATGGGTCAAGTTTGAGGCAAGCTAGAGTCCATTTATCAGGTGCAATAAGAAGCTAGAAAGATTGTTTTCTTTAAGAGACAGACAAGGGCAGAGTCAAGCCTTTGCTCTAGTAGGTCTGCATCATGCCTGCTGCAGGATGTGAAGGAATGGACCTCCACAGCAGTGCGCTGTGCTGGGCTGGGCTGGGCTGGGCTGGGCTGGGCCTGCCCTGGCACTGTGAATTAATCACCCACCTCCTTCCTTTGAGGAACGCTCACGAACGCCCACGAACGCCCTTGTTCTGTATACAGGCTGACAGCAGGCAATTTAGGACGCTGCTAAATGAGGGTGATGTCCCCATGTGCTTCCCTCGAGTGGCAAAATCCTTCGTCTAAGGCAGGTGGGCTTTTTTAAAATTTGGTTGAAGACCATTTGTTGGAGGCGGTATCACGGCAGAAGCCGCCGACCGTCTCAGAAGAAAGTATGCATGGGAGGATATTATTTGCATAGGACAGCCCTCTTCTCAGTCCCATTCTTATGCTGCAGTTGCCATGAAGTGTTACTAGAGGGCAGCAGTATGAACAAAAGAGCACACTGAGGCTTTTCTTCTGCTTGCTGACATGATTCTTGTTCATGGTGGTCTTGCAAGGCCTAAGGAGCGAAGGACTGCTTTGACTGAGGGGATGAGGAATGGCAGGCCTTTATTTGTGGTTCAGGGGGAATATTTGGAAGGTAAACAGCAAGATGAAAACGTCAAAGCATATATGTTTGCTGAGTGATTGAGTCTGTGTGTCACTTGTCTCTTTGAAGGGACATGTGAGAAAGGAACAGCAGCACCATAGACTTCAGATGGGAGAGAGCAAGCAAGGATGAATATTTCCCTCAAATCCAAATACTTACAGTACCTCAAAGATGACAAGTGCGATATGATGTTCTGCAATTGTAAGGATTTGCCATGTGTGGTAGATAAATATGCATAGTTAGTGAGGTTTTTCCCAGAATGTGAGTATCGTTAGGCTGGCAAATGTCAGGCACTCCTTTGGGAGTATGAGGCCAAGAAAAAATTTGGGAAGTTTGCTACAGTCATCTGTAGGATCGAAAGACACTGGGGAATCGTTACAGAGGGAGCCAGGCTGCACAAAATGTGGTAACAGTTGGACAGAAATCTTTAGCAGGGACTTTTGTCTACCCCCAATGTGGGACCAGGACCGCAGTACCTCTGTGTCTCTGAAACATATTTTGACCTCTGGACACCACCATCTCAATACCCCTCAAATGTTCCCCCCTGGTACCCCAGCTTTGGTAGTGCATCAACCAGGTTTCAATCATTTGAGTGACCACAAACACCCTTCCTATGTGCCTTCCATTTACATTCAGTCAGTAACCCAGCTGCTTCGTTCGCTGTTCAATCTCAAGTGACAGTTGGATGCACATTGCAGGGGTAAACAGGCATTTACCGTACTGTACAGGCCCTCTCAGTACATCCAGACTACACTTCTTAAAATCATAAATACATGTTTTGCCCGACAGTAAGGCCAGGCCTTTCCTCTGTAGTTCAAGGAGGAAAACATCAACTGAAGAGCATGCCAAAATTCTCTACAGACACTGCCAATCCTCACACTTCTGCCTATTTGCATGCCGAGGTTATTCACTATGACCCACCAAACCAATTGCAACAGTAGCCTCTCCCTGCCTCATTCGTATGCTCCGATGCCACCTTTATTTAGCAAGTGTTAGTGCTCTCGGATTTTGTAGCGCGATTCGCTATAGCCTCTGTTTTCAACAGAAATGTCCTAAAGGTACCTATACCAATCTGCAGGGTGGCGAGGAAGGGGGCTGCTGCTGCTGGCAGTAACATTTTGGGGCACCCCACCTGCAAAAATACAGCCAAATGCTCCTTGTTTTACCTTTCAATACCATAACTGCAGCAGAATCGTATGGTGACCCCTGTTGTTAATAGAAACTGTCAAACAGCTTCTTGCCCCCCCGTGGCCCCTAACCATTTGGGGTACACCCCATGAGGGAGGATCAGAGCAATAAAAACTAATGATAGCCCCCCAAAAAGTACCTGGAAGCCAAGCCATTGTGTGCACCTCATCGCCTTCATGTTGCGCCTAAGCACCTTTTAATACTGCTCCCACAAATTTTGACTGCCCCCTCCCAACAGAAATCAGAGAGTATAGGGGGGTGCAGTAAAAAAGTATTTGCAGTACCCCACAATAAGTCAGGATCCTCCTCCCCTTCCTCTGCTCTCTGAACCCACCCATTCTGCCCAGGCTCCGCCTATACCCCTCCTCTCTGACCCCACCCACTCTGACTAGGCTCCTCCTATACCCCTCCTCTGTGACCCCTCCCACTCTGACTAGGCTCCTCCTATACCCCTCCTCTCTGACCCAGCTCCTCCTATACTCCTCCTCTCTAACCCCACCCACTCTGACTAGGCTCCTCCTATACCCCTCCTCTCTGACCCAGCTCCTCCTATACTCCTCCTCTCTGACCCCTCCCACTCTGACTAGGCTCCTCCTGAACCCCTTCTCTCTGACCCCACCCACTCCGACTAGGCTCCTCCTCCTCCTGCACACAACACCTGTTACCTTTCTTTCACCTGTCTCTGTTCAGGCCACACCTATTTTACTTACCAACCAATCTGCAATCCCTCATTCACTAGGCATGATTCCACTCGTACACAACACACAGACACATTTTACTTACCAATTGGCCATTTAGGCCCACCTCCAACTTACCTCTGCTCTGCCACCATCAGTCACCTGGTGCCGAACCCGGGATTTGAACCCTGGTTGCCTGCATGGAAGGCAGGCACTTACCCACTGGACCACACTGGTTTCCATGTATGTAGCCTATCAAATTGTCCTTATGTCATGGTCATCCTTTTCATGTGCAATGGAAGCCGCCGGGAAGGACACCAAGGCCTGTATGTTGCTTATAGTTACTACTGCAGTCCCCTAGATCACTAAGGAGCTATAGCTCAAAGGTAAGTCTTCTACCTTTGGTGCAGACAGCCCTCACAGGCCAGGGTTCGAATCCTGCCAATGCTGTAGAGGTATCCCAAGGTGGAAATTTTCAAAAAGTGAAGGTTTTTTTTTTTGCTAAGATTTTTTTTTACTTGGTAACAGAGGAGAAAAGTGGACACTCTTTTTGGCATGTGTGTCCCAAAATTTCAAATGTTTTCCCTCATGACCTTCTACCAACCTCCCTATTTCTCAAGTAGGTGCAATAGGGACAAGGCCTTGTCTTCCTTTATCAATGTCTTCATTCTTTTTCCTTTAAGTTTGGTGAATTGCAGAGTGCAATTGTGATATTGGGGGTTATAACTGAGCACAAGAATGTGAGGAAGGTGCTACACTTATTGTAAAATAGGTTGGATGATGGTGATTTTTCATTTTGGTGTGAATAACTCGCTCAAATCAGGGGTTTGGTGCCAGTGAGCTTGGATAGAAATAAAGGTCAAGTATGAGCTCTGGCTAATGAAATGATGGGTCAAGTTTGAGGCAAGCTAGAGTCCATTTATCAGGTGCAATAAGAAGCTAGAAAGATTGTTTTCTTTAAGAGACAGACAAGGGCAGAGTCAAGCCTTTGCTCTAGTAGGTCTGCATCATGCCTGCTGCAGGATGTGAAGGAATGGACCTCCACAGCAGTGCGCTGTGCTGGGCTGGGCTGGGCTGGGCTGGGCTGGGCTGGGCCTGCCCTGGCACTGTGAATTAATCACCCACCTCCTTCCTTTGAGGAACGCTCACGAACGCCCACGAACGCCCTTGTTCTGTATACAGGCTGACAGCAGGCAATTTAGGACGCTGCTAAATGAGGGTGATGTCCCCATGTGCTTCCTTCGAGTGGCAAAATCCTTCGTCTAAGGCAGGTGGGCTTTTTTAAAATTTGGTTGAAGACCATTTGTTGGAGGCGGTATCACGGCAGAAGCCGCAGACCGTCTCAGAAGAAAGTATGCATGGGAGGATATTATTTGCATAGGACAGCCCTCTTCTCAGTCCCATTCTTATGCTGCAGTTGCCATGAAGTGTTACTAGAGGGCAGCAGTATGAACAAAAGAGCACACTGAGGCTTTTCTTCTGCTTGCTGACATGATTCTTGTTCATGGTGGTCTTGCAAGGCCTAAGGAGCGAAGGACTGCTTTGACTGAGGGGATGAGGAATGGCAGGCCTTTATTTGTGGTTCAGGGGGAATATTTGGAAGGTAAACAGCAAGATGAAAACGTCAAAGCATATATGTTTGCTGAGTGATTGAGTCTGTGTGTCACTTGTCTCTTTGAAGGGACATGTGAGAAAGGAACAGCAGCACCATAGACTTCAGATGGGAGAGAGCAAGCAAGGATGAATATTTCCCTCAAATCCAAATACTTACAGTACCTCAAAGATGACAAGTGCGATATGATGTTCTGCAATTGTAAGGATTTGCCATGTGTGGTAGATAAATATGCATAGTTAGTGAGGTTTTTCCCAGAATGTGAGTATCGTTAGGCTGGCAAATGTCAGGCACTCCTTTGGGAGTATGAGGCCAAGAAAAAATTTGGGAAGTTTGCTACAGTCATCTGTAGGATCGAAAGACACTGGGGAATCGTTACAGAGGGAGAAAGGCTGCACAAAATGTGGTAACAGTTGGACAGAAATCTTTAGCAGGGACTTTTGTCTACCCCCAATGTGGGACCAGGACCGCAGTACCTCTGTGTCTCTGAAACATATTTTGACCTCTGGACACCACCATCTCAATACCCCTCAAATGTTCCCCCCTGGTACCCCAGCTTTGGTAGTGCATCAACCAGGTTTCAATCATTTGAGTGACCACAAACACCCTTCCTATGTGCCTTCCATTTACATTCAGTCAGTAACCCAGCTGCTTCGTTCGCTGTTCAATCTCAAGTGACAGTTGGATGCACATTGCAGGGGTAAACAGGCATTTACCGTACTGTACAGGCCCTCTCAGTACATCCAGACTACACTTCTTAAAATCATAAATACATGTTTTGCCCGACAGTAAGGCCAGGCCTTTCCTCTGTAGTTCAAGGAGGAAAACATCAACTGAAGAGCATGCCAAAATTCTCTACAGACACTGCCAATCCTCACACTTCTGCCTATTTGCATGCCGAGGTTATTCACTATGACCCACCAAACCAATTGCAACAGTAGCCTCTCCCTGCCTCATTCGTATGCTCCGATGCCACCTTTATTTAGCAAGTGTTAGTGCTCTCGGATTTTGTAGCGCGATTCGCTATAGCCTCTGTTTTCAACAGAAATGTCCTAAAGGTACCTATACCAATCTGCAGGGTGGCGAGGAAGGGGGCTGCTGCTGCTGGCAGTAACATTTTGGGGCACCCCACCTGCAAAAATACAGCCAAATGCTCCTTGTTTTACCTTTCAATACCATAACTGCAGCAGAATCGTATGGTGACCCCTGTTGTTAATAGAAACTGTCAAACAGCTTCTTGCCCCCCTGTGGCCCCTAACCATTTGGGGTACACCCCATGAGGGAGGATCAGAGCAATAAAAACTAATGGTAGCCCCCCAAAAAGTACCTGGAAGCCAAGCCATTGTGTGCACCTCATCGCCTTCATGTTGCGCCTAAGCACCTTTTAATACTGCTCCCACAAATTTTGACTGCCCCCTCCCAACAGAAATCAGAGAGTATAGGGGGGTGCAGTAAAAAAGTATTTGCAGTACCCCACAATAAGTCAGGATCCTCCTCCCCTTCCTCTGCTCTCTGAACCCACCCATTCTGCCCAGGCTCCGCCTATACCCCTCCTCTCTGACCCCACCCACTCTGACTAGGCTCCTCCTATACCCCTCCTCTGTGACCCCTCCCACTCTGACTAGGCTCCTCCTATACCCCTCCTCTCTGACCCAGCTCCTCCTATACTCCTCCTCTCTAACCCCACCCACTCTGACTAGGCTCCTCCTATACCCCTCCTCTCTGACCCAGCTCCTCCTATACTCCTCCTCTCTGACCCCTCCCACTCTGACTAGGCTACTCCTGAACCCCTTCTCTCTGACCCCACCCACTCCGACTAGGCTCCTCCTCCTCCTGCACACAACACCTGTTACCTTTCTTTCACCTGTCTCTGTTCAGGCCACACCTATTTTACTTACCAACCAATCTGCAATCCCTCATTCACTAGGCATGATTCCACTCGTACACAACACACAGACACATTTTACTTACCAATTGGCCATTTAGGCCCACCTCCAACTTACCTCTGCTCTGCCACCATCAGTCACCTGGTGCCGAACCCGGGATTTGAACCCTGGTTGCCTGCATGGAAGGCAGGCACTTACCCACTGGACCACACTGGTTTCCATGTATGTAGCCTATCAAATTGTCCTTATGTCATGGTCATCCTTTTCATGTGCAATGGAAGCCGCCGGGAAGGACACCAAGGCCTGTATGTTGCTTATAGTTACTACTGCAATCCCCTAGACCACTAAGGAGCTATAGCTCAAAGGTAAGTCTTCTACCTTTGGTGCAGACAGCCCTCACAGGCCAGGGTTCGAATCCTGCCAATGCTATAGAGGTATCCCAAGGTGGAAATTTTCAAAAAGTGAAGGTTTTTTTTTTTGCTAAGATTTTTTTTTACTTGGTAACAGAGGAGAAAAGTGGACACTCTTTTTGGCATGTGTGTCCCAAAATTTCAAATGTTTTCCCTCATGACCTTCTACCAACCTCCCTATTTCTCAAGTAGGTGCAATAGGGACAAGGCCTTGTCTTCCTTTATCAATGTCTTCATTCTTTTTCCTTTAAGTTTGGTGAATTGCAGAGTGCAATTGTGATATTGGGGGTTATAACTGAGCACAAGAATGTGAGGAAGGTGCTACACTTATTGTAAAATAGGTTGGATGATGGTGATTTTTCATTTTGGTGTGAATAACTCGCTCAAATCAGGGGTTTGGTGGCAGTGAGCTTGGATAGAAATAAAGGTCAAGTATGAGCTCTGGCTAATGAAATGATGGGTCAAGTTTGAGGCAAGCTAGAGTCCATTTATCAGGTGCAATAAGAAGCTAGAAAGATTGTTTTCTTTAAGAGACAGACAAGGGCAGAGTCAAGCCTTTGCTCTAGTAGGTCTGCATCATGCCTGCTGCAGGATGTGAAGGAATGGACCTCCACAGCAGTGCGCTGTGCTGGGCTGGGCTGGGCTGGGCTGGGCTGGGCCTGCCCTGGCACTGTGAATTAATCACCCACCTCCTTCCTTTGAGGAACGCTCACGAACGCCCACGAACGCCCTTGTTCTGTATACAGGCTGACAGCAGGCAATTTAGGACGCTGCTAAATGAGGGTGATGTCCCCATGTGCTTCCCTCGAGTGGCAAAATCCTTCGTCTAAGGCAGGTGGGCTTTTTTAAAATTTGGTTGAAGACCATTTGTTGGAGGCGGTATCACGGCAGAAGCCGCCGACCGTCTCAGAAGAAAGTATGCATGGGAGGATATTATTTGCATAGGACAGCCCTCTTCTCAGTCCCATTCTTATGCTGCAGTTGCCATGAAGTGTTACTAGAGGGCAGCAGTATGAACAAAAGAGCACACTGAGGCTTTTCTTCTGCTTGCTGACATGATTCTTGTTCATGGTGGTCTTGCAAGGCCTAAGGAGCGAAGGACTGCTTTGACTGAGGGGATGAGGAATGGCAGGCCTTTATTTGTGGTTCAGGGGGAATATTTGGAAGGTAAACAGCAAGATGAAAACGTCAAAGCATATATGTTTGCTGAGTGATTGAGTCTGTGTGTCACTTGTCTCTTTGAAGGGACATGTGAGAAAGGAACAGCAGCACCATAGACTTCAGATGGGAGAGAGCAAGCAAGGATGAATATTTCCCTCAAATCCAAATACTTACAGTACCTCAAAGATGACAAGTGCGATATGATGTTCTGCAATTGTAAGGATTTGCCATGTGTGGTAGATAAATATGCATAGTTAGTGAGGTTTTTCCCAGAATGTGAGTATCGTTAGGCTGGCAAATGTCAGGCACTCCTTTGGGAGTATGAGGCCAAGAAAAAATTTGGGAAGTTTGCTACAGTCATCTGTAGGATCGAAAGACACTGGGGAATCGTTACAGAGGGAGCCAGGCTGCACAAAATGTGGTAACAGTTGGACAGAAATCTTTAGCAGGGACTTTTGTCTACCCCCAATGTGGGACCAGGACCGCAGTACCTCTGTGTCTCTGAAACATATTTTGACCTCTGGACACCACCATCTCAATACCCCTCAAATGTTCCCCCCTGGTACCCCAGCTTTGGTAGTGCATCAACCAGGTTTCAATCATTTGAGTGACCACAAACACCCTTCCTATGTGCCTTCCATTTACATTCAGTCAGTAACCCAGCTGCTTCGTTCGCTGTTCAATCTCAAGTGACAGTTGGATGCACATTGCAGGGGTAAACAGGCATTTACCGTACTGTACAGGCCCTCTCAGTACATCCAGACTACACTTCTTAAAATCATAAATACATGTTTTGCCCGACAGTAAGGCCAGGCCTTTCCTCTGTAGTTCAAGGAGGAAAACATCAACTGAAGAGCATGCCAAAATTCTCTACAGACACTGCCAATCCTCACACTTCTGCCTATTTGCATGCCGAGGTTATTCACTATGACCCACCAAACCAATTGCAACAGTAGCCTCTCCCTGCCTCATTCGTATGCTCCGATGCCACCTTTATTTAGCAAGTGTTAGTGCTCTCGGATTTTGTAGCGCGATTCGCTATAGCCTCTGTTTTCAACAGAAATGTCCTAAAGGTACCTATACCAATCTGCAGGGTGGCGAGGAAGGGGGCTGCTGCTGCTGGCAGTAACATTTTGGGGCACCCCACCTGCAAAAATACAGCCAAATGCTCCTTGTTTTACCTTTCAATACCATAACTGCAGCAGAATCGTATGGTGACCCCTGTTGTTAATAGAAACTGTCAAACAGCTTCTTGCCCCCCCGTGGCCCCTAACCATTTGGGGTACACCCCATGAGGGAGGATCAGAGCAATAAAAACTAATGATAGCCCCCCAAAAAGTACCTGGAAGCCAAGCCATTGTGTGCACCTCATCGCCTTCATGTTGCGCCTAAGCACCTTTTAATACTGCTCCCACAAATTTTGACTGCCCCCTCCCAACAGAAATCAGAGAGTATAGGGGGGTGCAGTAAAAAAGTATTTGCAGTACCCCACAATAAGTCAGGATCCTCCTCCCCTTCCTCTGCTCTCTGAACCCACCCATTCTGCCCAGGCTCCGCCTATACCCCTCCTCTCTGACCCCACCCACTCTGACTAGGCTCCTCCTATACCCCTCCTCTGTGACCCCTCCCACTCTGACTAGGCTCCTCCTATACCCCTCCTCTCTGACCCAGCTCCTCCTATACTCCTCCTCTCTAACCCCACCCACTCTGACTAGGCTCCTCCTATACCCCTCCTCTCTGACCCAGCTCCTCCTATACTCCTCCTCTCTGACCCCTCCCACTCTGACTAGGCTCCTCCTGAACCCCTTCTCTCTGACCCCACCCACTCCGACTAGGCTCCTCCTCCTCCTGCACACAACACCTGTTACCTTTCTTTCACCTGTCTCTGTTCAGGCCACACCTATTTTACTTACCAACCAATCTGCAATCCCTCATTCACTAGGCATGATTCCACTCGTACACAACACACAGACACATTTTACTTACCAATTGGCCATTTAGGCCCACCTCCAACTTACCTCTGCTCTGCCACCATCAGTCACCTGGTGCCGAACCCGGGATTTGAACCCTGGTTGCCTGCATGGAAGGCAGGCACTTACCCACTGGACCACACTGGTTTCCATGTATGTAGCCTATCAAATTGTCCTTATGTCATGGTCATCCTTTTCATGTGCAATGGAAGCCGCCGGGAAGGACACCAAGGCCTGTATGTTGCTTATAGTTACTACTGCAGTCCCCTAGATCACTAAGGAGCTATAGCTCAAAGGTAAGTCTTCTACCTTTGGTGCAGACAGCCCTCACAGGCCAGGGTTCGAATCCTGCCAATGCTGTAGAGGTATCCCAAGGTGGAAATTTTCAAAAAGTGAAGGTTTTTTTTTTTGCTAAGATTTTTTTTTACTTGGTAACAGAGGAGAAAAGTGGACACTCTTTTTGGCATGTGTGTCCCAAAATTTCAAATGTTTTCCCTCATGACCTTCTACCAACCTCCCTATTTCTCAAGTAGGTGCAATAGGGACAAGGCCTTGTCTTCCTTTATCAATGTCTTCATTCTTTTTCCTTTAAGTTTGGTGAATTGCAGAGTGCAATTGTGATATTGGGGGTTATAACTGAGCACAAGAATGTGAGGAAGGTGCTACACTTATTGTAAAATAGGTTGGATGATGGTGATTTTTCATTTTGGTGTGAATAACTCGCTCAAATCAGGGGTTTGGTGCCAGTGAGCTTGGATAGAAATAAAGGTCAAGTATGAGCTCTGGCTAATGAAATGATGGGTCAAGTTTGAGGCAAGCTAGAGTCCATTTATCAGGTGCAATAAGAAGCTAGAAAGATTGTTTTCTTTAAGAGACAGACAAGGGCAGAGTCAAGCCTTTGCTCTAGTAGGTCTGCATCATGCCTGCTGCAGGATGTGAAGGAATGGACCTCCACAGCAGTGCGCTGTGCTGGGCTGGGCTGGGCTGGGCTGGGCTGGGCTGGGCCTGCCCTGGCACTGTGAATTAATCACCCACCTCCTTCCTTTGAGGAACGCTCACGAACGCCCACGAACGCCCTTGTTCTGTATACAGGCTGACAGCAGGCAATTTAGGACGCTGCTAAATGAGGGTGATGTCCCCATGTGCTTCCTTCGAGTGGCAAAATCCTTCGTCTAAGGCAGGTGGGCTTTTTTAAAATTTGGTTGAAGACCATTTGTTGGAGGCGGTATCACGGCAGAAGCCGCAGACCGTCTCAGAAGAAAGTATGCATGGGAGGATATTATTTGCATAGGACAGCCCTCTTCTCAGTCCCATTCTTATGCTGCAGTTGCCATGAAGTGTTACTAGAGGGCAGCAGTATGAACAAAAGAGCACACTGAGGCTTTTCTTCTGCTTGCTGACATGATTCTTGTTCATGGTGGTCTTGCAAGGCCTAAGGAGCGAAGGACTGCTTTGACTGAGGGGATGAGGAATGGCAGGCCTTTATTTGTGGTTCAGGGGGAATATTTGGAAGGTAAACAGCAAGATGAAAACGTCAAAGCATATATGTTTGCTGAGTGATTGAGTCTGTGTGTCACTTGTCTCTTTGAAGGGACATGTGAGAAAGGAACAGCAGCACCATAGACTTCAGATGGGAGAGAGCAAGCAAGGATGAATATTTCCCTCAAATCCAAATACTTACAGTACCTCAAAGATGACAAGTGCGATATGATGTTCTGCAATTGTAAGGATTTGCCATGTGTGGTAGATAAATATGCATAGTTAGTGAGGTTTTTCCCAGAATGTGAGTATCGTTAGGCTGGCAAATGTCAGGCACTCCTTTGGGAGTATGAGGCCAAGAAAAAATTTGGGAAGTTTGCTACAGTCATCTGTAGGATCGAAAGACACTGGGGAATCGTTACAGAGGGAGAAAGGCTGCACAAAATGTGGTAACAGTTGGACAGAAATCTTTAGCAGGGACTTTTGTCTACCCCCAATGTGGGACCAGGACCGCAGTACCTCTGTGTCTCTGAAACATATTTTGACCTCTGGACACCACCATCTCAATACCCCTCAAATGTTCCCCCCTGGTACCCCAGCTTTGGTAGTGCATCAACCAGGTTTCAATCATTTGAGTGACCACAAACACCCTTCCTATGTGCCTTCCATTTACATTCAGTCAGTAACCCAGCTGCTTCGTTCGCTGTTCAATCTCAAGTGACAGTTGGATGCACATTGCAGGGGTAAACAGGCATTTACCGTACTGTACAGGCCCTCTCAGTACATCCAGACTACACTTCTTAAAATCATAAATACATGTTTTGCCCGACAGTAAGGCCAGGCCTTTCCTCTGTAGTTCAAGGAGGAAAACATCAACTGAAGAGCATGCCAAAATTCTCTACAGACACTGCCAATCCTCACACTTCTGCCTATTTGCATGCCGAGGTTATTCACTATGACCCACCAAACCAATTGCAACAGTAGCCTCTCCCTGCCTCATTCGTATGCTCCGATGCCACCTTTATTTAGCAAGTGTTAGTGCTCTCAGATTTTGTAGCGCGATTCGCTATAGCCTCTGTTTTCAACAGAAATGTCCTAAAGGTACCTATACCAATCTGCAGGGTGGCGAGGAAGGGGGCTGCTGCTGCTGGCAGTAACATTTTGGGGCACCCCACCTGCAAAAATACAGCCAAATGCTCCTTGTTTTACCTTTCAATACCATAACTGCAGCAGAATCGTATGGTGACCCCTGTTGT
The DNA here is from genome assembly GCF_964263255.1 of Lissotriton vulgaris. Lineage (NCBI taxonomy): Eukaryota > Metazoa > Chordata > Amphibia > Caudata > Salamandridae > Lissotriton > Lissotriton vulgaris. The sequence goes on along the minus strand of NC_141687.1, from coordinate 877,112,294 downwards.
TAATAGAAACTGTCAAACAGCTTCTTGCCCCCCCGTGGCCCCTAACCATTTGGGGTACACCCCATGAGGGAGGATCAGAGCAATAAAAACTAATGGTAGCCCCCCAAAAAGTACCTGGAAGCCAAGCCATTGTGTGCACCTCATCGCCTTCATGTTGCGCCTAAGCACCTTTTAATACTGCTCCCACAAATTTTGACTGCCCCCTCCCAACAGAAATCAGAGAGTATAGGGGGGTGCAGTAAAAAAGTATTTGCAGTACCCCACAATAAGTCAGGATCCTCCTCCCCTTCCTCTGCTCTCTGAACCCACCCATTCTGCCCAGGCTCCGCCTATACCCCTCCTCTCTGACCCCACCCACTCTGACTAGGCTCCTCCTATACCCCTCCTCTGTGACCCCTCCCACTCTGACTAGGCTCCTCCTATACCCCTCCTCTCTGACCCAGCTCCTCCTATACTCCTCCTCTCTAACCCCACCCACTCTGACTAGGCTCCTCCTATACCCCTCCTCTCTGACCCAGCTCCTCCTATACTCCTCCTCTCTGACCCCTCCCACTCTGACTAGGCTCCTCCTGAACCCCTTCTCTCTGACCCCACCCACTCCGACTAGGCTCCTCCTCCTCCTGCACACAACACCTGTTACCTTTCTTTCACCTGTCTCTGTTCAGGCCACACCTATTTTACTTACCAACCAATCTGCAATCCCTCATTCACTAGGCATGATTCCACTCGTACACAACACACAGACACATTTTACTTACCAATTGGCCATTTAGGCCCACCTCCAACTTACCTCTGCTCTGCCACCATCAGTCACCTGGTGCCGAACCCGGGATTTGAACCCTGGTTGCCTGCATGGAAGGCAGGCACTTACCCACTGGACCACACTGGTTTCCATGTATGTAGCCTATCAAATTGTCCTTATGTCATGGTCATCCTTTTCATGTGCAATGGAAGCCGCCGGGAAGGACACCAAGGCCTGTATGTTGCTTATAGTTACTACTGCAGTCCCCTAGATCACTAAGGAGCTATAGCTCAAAGGTAAGTCTTCTACCTTTGGTGCAGACAGCCCTCACAGGCCAGGGTTCGAATCCTGCCAATGCTGTAGAGGTATCCCAAGGTGGAAATTTTCAAAAAGTGAAGGTTTTTTTTTTTGCTAAGATTTTTTTTTACTTGGTAACAGAGGAGAAAAGTGGACACTCTTTTTGGCATGTGTGTCCCAAAATTTCAAATGTTTTCCCTCATGACCTTCTAACAACCTCCCTATTTCTCAAGTAGGTGCAATAGGGACAAGGCCTTGTCTTCCTTTATCAATGTCTTCATTCTTTTTCCTTTAAGTTTGGTGAATTGCAGAGTGCAATTGTGATATTGGGGGTTATAACTGAGCACAAGAATGTGAGGAAGGTGCTACACTTATTGTAAAATAGGTTGGATGATGGTGATTTTTCATTTTGGTGTGAATAACTCGCTCAAATCAGGGGTTTGGTGCCAGTGAGCTTGGATAGAAATAAAGGTCAAGTATGAGCTCTGGCTAATGAAATGATGGGTCAAGTTTGAGGCAAGCTAGAGTCCATTTATCAGGTGCAATAAGAAGCTAGAAAGATTGTTTTCTTTAAGAGACAGACAAGGGCAGAGTCAAGCCTTTGCTCTAGTAGGTCTGCATCATGCCTGCTGCAGGATGTGAAGGAATGGACCTCCACAGCAGTGCGCTGTGCTGGGCTGGGCTGGGCTGGGCTGGGCTGGGCTGGGCCTGCCCTGGCACTGTGAATTAATCACCCACCTCCTTCCTTTGAGGAACGCTCACGAACGCCCACGAACGCCCTTGTTCTGTATACAGGCTGACAGCAGGCAATTTAGGACGCTGCTAAATGAGGGTGATGTCCCCATGTGCTTCCTTCGAGTGGCAAAATCCTTCGTCTAAGGCAGGTGGGCTTTTTTAAAATTTGGTTGAAGACCATTTGTTGGAGGCGGTATCACGGCAGAAGCCGCAGACCGTCTCAGAAGAAAGTATGCATGGGAGGATATTATTTGCATAGGACAGCCCTCTTCTCAGTCCCATTCTTATGCTGCAGTTGCCATGAAGTGTTACTAGAGGGCAGCAGTATGAACAAAAGAGCACACTGAGGCTTTTCTTCTGCTTGCTGACATGATTCTTGTTCATGGTGGTCTTGCAAGGCCTAAGGAGCGAAGGACTGCTTTGACTGAGGGGATGAGGAATGGCAGGCCTTTATTTGTGGTTCAGGGGGAATATTTGGAAGGTAAACAGCAAGATGAAAACGTCAAAGCATATATGTTTGCTGAGTGATTGAGTCTGTGTGTCACTTGTCTCTTTGAAGGGACATGTGAGAAAGGAACAGCAGCACCATAGACTTCAGATGGGAGAGAGCAAGCAAGGATGAATATTTCCCTCAAATCCAAATACTTACAGTACCTCAAAGATGACAAGTGCGATATAATGTTCTGCAATTGTAAGGATTTGCCATGTGTGGTAGATAAATATGCATAGTTAGTGAGGTTTTTCCCAGAATGTGAGTATCGTTAGGCTGGCAAATGTCAGGCACTCCTTTGGGAGTATGAGGCCAAGAAAAAATTTGGGAAGTTTGCTACAGTCATCTGTAGGATCGAAAGACACTGGGGAATCGTTACAGAGGGAGAAAGGCTGCACAAAATGTGGTAACAGTTGGACAGAAATCTTTAGCAGGGACTTTTGTCTACCCCCAATGTGGGACCAGGACCGCAGTACCTCTGTGTCTCTGAAACATATTTTGACCTCTGGACACCACCATCTCAATACCCCTCAAATGTTCCCCCCTGGTACCCCAGCTTTGGTAGTGCATCAACCAGGTTTCAATCATTTGAGTGACCACAAACACCCTTCCTATGTGCCTTCCATTTACATTCAGTCAGTAACCCAGCTGCTTCGTTCGCTGTTCAATCTCAAGTGACAGTTGGATGCACATTGCAGGGGTAAACAGGCATTTACCGTACTGTACAGGCCCTCTCAGTACATCCAGACTACACTTCTTAAAATCATAAATACATGTTTTGCCCGACAGTAAGGCCAGGCCTTTCCTCTGTAGTTCAAGGAGGAAAACATCAACTGAAGAGCATGCCAAAATTCTCTACAGACACTGCCAATCCTCACACTTCTGCCTATTTGCATGCCGAGGTTATTCACTATGACCCACCAAACCAATTGCAACAGTAGCCTCTCCCTGCCTCATTCGTATGCTCCGATGCCACCTTTATTTAGCAAGTGTTAGTGCTCTCGGATTTTGTAGCGCGATTCGCTATAGCCTCTGTTTTCAACAGAAATGTCCTAAAGGTACCTATACCAATCTGCAGGGTGGCGAGGAAGGGGGCTGCTGCTGCTGGCAGTAACATTTTGGGGCACCCCACCTGCAAAAATACAGCCAAATGCTCCTTGTTTTACCTTTCAATACCATAACTGCAGCAGAATCGTATGGTGACCCCTGTTGTTAATAGAAACTGTCAAACAGCTTCTTGCCCCCCCGTGGCCCCTAACCATTTGGGGTACACCCCATGAGGGAGGATCAGAGCAATAAAAACTAATGGTAGCCCCCCAAAAAGTACCTGGAAGCCAAGCCATTGTGTGCACCTCATCGCCTTCATGTTGCGCCTAAGCACCTTTTAATACTGCTCCCACAAATTTTGACTGCCCCCTCCCAACAGAAATCAGAGAGTATAGGGGGGTGCAGTAAAAAAGTATTTGCAGTACCCCACAATAAGTCAGGATCCTCCTCCCCTTCCTCTGCTCTCTGAACCCACCCATTCTGCCCAGGCTCCGCCTATACCCCTCCTCTCTGACCCCACCCACTCTGACTAGGCTCCTCCTATACCCCTTCTCTGTGACCCCTCCCACTCTGACTAGGCTCCTCCTATACCCCTCCTCTCTGACCCAGCTCCTCCTATACTCCTCCTCTCTAACCCCACCCACTCTGACTAGGCTCCTCCTATACCCCTCCTCTCTGACCCAGCTCCTCCTATACTCCTCCTCTCTGACCCCTCCCACTCTGACTAGGCTCCTCCTGAACCCCTTCTCTCTGACCCCACCCACTCCAACTAGGCTCCTCCTCCTCCTGCACACAACACCTGTTACCTTTCTTTCACCTGTCTCTGTTCAGGCCACACCTATTTTACTTACCAACCAATCTGCAATCCCTCATTCACTAGGCATGATTCCACTCGTACACAACACACAGACACATTTTACTTACCAATTGGCCATTTAGGCCCACCTCCAACTTACCTCTGCTCTGCCACCATCAGTCACCTGGTGCCGAACCCGGGATTTGAACCCTGGTTGCCTGCATGGAAGGCAGGCACTTACCCACTGGACCACACTGGTTTCCATGTATGTAGCCTATCAAATTGTCCTTATGTCATGGTCATCCTTTTCATGTGCAATGGAAGCCGCCGGGAAGGACACCAAGGCCTGTATGTTGCTTATAGTTACTACTGCAATCCCCTAGACCACTAAGGAGCTATAGCTCAAAGGTAAGTCTTCTACCTTTGGTGCAGACAGCCCTCACAGGCCAGGGTTCGAATCCTGCCAATGCTGTAGAGGTATCCCAAGGTGGAAATTTTCAAAAAGTGAAGGTTTTTTTTTTTGCTAAGATTTTTTTTTACTTGGTAACAGAGGAGAAAAGTGGACACTCTTTTTGGCATGTGTGTCCCAAAATTTCAAATGTTTTCCCTCATGACCTTCTACCAACCTCCCTATTTCTCAAGTAGGTGCAATAGGGACAAGGCCTTGTCTTCCTTTATCAATGTCTTCATTCTTTTTCCTTTAAGTTTGGTGAATTGCAGAGTGCAATTGTGGTATTGGGGGTTATAACTGAGCACAAGAATGTGAGGAAGGTGCTACACTTATTGTAAAATAGGTTGGATGATGGTGATTTTTCATTTTGGTGTGAATAACTCGCTCAAATCAGGGGTTTGGTGGCAGTGAGCTTGGATAGAAATAAAGGTCAAGTATGAGCTCTGGCTAATGAAATGATGGGTCAAGTTTGAGGCAAGCTAGAGTCCATTTATCAGGTGCAATAAGAAGCTAGAAAGATTGTTTTCTTTAAGAGACAGACAAGGGCAGAGTCAAGCCTTTGCTCTAGTAGGTCTGCATCATGCCTGCTGCAGGATGTGAAGGAATGGACCTCCACAGCAGTGCGCTGTGCTGGGCTGGGCTGGGCTGGGCTGGGCTGGGCCTGCCCTGGCACTGTGAATTAATCACCCACCTCCTTCCTTTGAGGAACGCTCACGAACGCCCACGAACGCCCTTGTTCTGTATACAGGCTGACAGCAGGCAATTTAGGACGCTGCTAAATGAGGGTGATGTCCCCATGTGCTTCCCTCGAGTGGCAAAATCCTTCGTCTAAGGCAGGTGGGCTTTTTTAAAATTTGGTTGAAGACCATTTGTTGGAGGCGGTATCACGGCAGAAGCCGCCGACCGTCTCAGAAGAAAGTATGCATGGGAGGATATTATTTGCATAGGACAGCCCTCTTCTCAGTCCCATTCTTATGCTGCAGTTGCCATGAAGTGTTACTAGAGGGCAGCAGTATGAACAAAAGAGCACACTGAGGCTTTTCTTCTGCTTGCTGACATGATTCTTGTTCATGGTGGTCTTGCAAGGCCTAAGGAGCGAAGGACTGCTTTGACTGAGGGGATGAGGAATGGCAGGCCTTTATTTGTGGTTCAGGGGGAATATTTGGAAGGTAAACAGCAAGATGAAAACGTCAAAGCATATATGTTTGCTGAGTGATTGAGTCTGTGTGTCACTTGTCTCTTTGAAGGGACATGTGAGAAAGGAACAGCAGCACCATAGACTTCAGATGGGAGAGAGCAAGCAAGGATGAATATTTCCCTCAAATCCAAATACTTACAGTACCTCAAAGATGACAAGTGCGATATGATGTTCTGCAATTGTAAGGATTTGCCATGTGTGGTAGATAAATATGCATAGTTAGTGAGGTTTTTCCCAGAATGTGAGTATCGTTAGGCTGGCAAATGTCAGGCACTCCTTTGGGAGTATGAGGCCAAGAAAAAATTTGGGAAGTTTGCTACAGTCATCTGTAGGATCGAAAGACACTGGGGAATCGTTACAGAGGGAGCCAGGCTGCACAAAATGTGGTAACAGTTGGACAGAAATCTTTAGCAGGGACTTTTGTCTACCCCCAATGTGGGACCAGGACCGCAGTACCTCTGTGTCTCTGAAACATATTTTGACCTCTGGACACCACCATCTCAATACCCCTCAAATGTTCCCCCCTGGTACCCCAGCTTTGGTAGTGCATCAACCAGGTTTCAATCATTTGAGTGACCACAAACACCCTTCCTATGTGCCTTCCATTTACATTCAGTCAGTAACCCAGCTGCTTCGTTCGCTGTTCAATCTCAAGTGACAGTTGGATGCACATTGCAGGGGTAAACAGGCATTTACCGTACTGTACAGGCCCTCTCAGTACATCCAGACTACACTTCTTAAAATCATAAATACATGTTTTGCCCGACAGTAAGGCCAGGCCTTTCCTCTGTAGTTCAAGGAGGAAAACATCAACTGAAGAGCATGCCAAAATTCTCTACAGACACTGCCAATCCTCACACTTCTGCCTATTTGCATGCCGAGGTTATTCACTATGACCCACCAAACCAATTGCAACAGTAGCCTCTCCCTGCCTCATTCGTATGCTCCGATGCCACCTTTATTTAGCAAGTGTTAGTGCTCTCGGATTTTGTAGCGCGATTCGCTATAGCCTCTGTTTTCAACAGAAATGTCCTAAAGGTACCTATACCAATCTGCAGGGTGGCGAGGAAGGGGGCTGCTGCTGCTGGCAGTAACATTTTGGGGCACCCCACCTGCAAAAATACAGCCAAATGCTCCTTGTTTTACCTTTCAATACCATAACTGCAGCAGAATCGTATGGTGACCCCTGTTGTTAATAGAAACTGTCAAACAGCTTCTTGCCCCCCTGTGGCCCCTAACCATTTGGGGTACACCCCATGAGGGAGGATCAGAGCAATAAAAACTAATGGTAGCCCCCCAAAAAGTACCTGGAAGCCAAGCCATTGTGTGCACCTCATCGCCTTCATGTTGCGCCTAAGCACCTTTTAATACTGCTCCCACAAATTTTGACTGCCCCCTCCCAACAGAAATCAGAGAGTATAGGGGGGTGCAGTAAAAAAGTATTTGCAGTACCCCACAATAAGTCAGGATCCTCCTCCCCTTCCTCTGCTCTCTGAACCCACCCATTCTGCCCAGGCTCCGCCTATACCCCTCCTCTCTGACCCCACCCACTCTGACTAGGCTCCTCCTATACCCCTCCTCTGTGACCCCTCCCACTCTGACTAGGCTCCTCCTATACCCCTCCTCTCTGACCCAGCTCCTCCTATACTCCTCCTCTCTAACCCCACCCACTCTGACTAGGCTCCTCCTATACCCCTCCTCTCTGACCCAGCTCCTCCTATACTCCTCCTCTCTGACCCCTCCCACTCTGACTAGGCTCCTCCTGAACCCCTTCTCTCTGACCCCACCCACTCCGACTAGGCTCCTCCTCCTCCTGCACACAACACCTGTTACCTTTCTTTCACCTGTCTCTGTTCAGGCCACACCTATTTTACTTACCAACCAATCTGCAATCCCTCATTCACTAGGCATGATTCCACTCGTACACAACACACAGACACATTTTACTTACCAATTGGCCATTTAGGCCCACCTCCAACTTACCTCTGCTCTGCCACCATCAGTCACCTGGTGCCGAACCCGGGATTTGAACCCTGGTTGCCTGCATGGAAGGCAGGCACTTACCCACTGGACCATACTGGTTTCCATGTATGTAGCCTATCAAATTGTCCTTATGTCATGGTCATCCTTTTCATGTGCAATGGAAGCCGCCGGGAAGGACACCAAGGCCTGTATGTTGCTTATAGTTACTACTGCAATCCCCTAGACCACTAAGGAGCTATAGCTCAAAGGTAAGTCTTCTACCTTTGGTGCAGACAGCCCTCACAGGCCAGGGTTCGAATCCTGCCAATGCTGTAGGGGTATCCCAAGGTGGAAATTTTCAAAAAGTGAAGGTTTTTTTTTTTGCTAAGATTTTTTTTTACTTGGTAACAGAGGAGAAAAGTGGACACTCTTTTTGGCATGTGTGTCCCAAAATTTCAAATGTTTTCCCTCATGACCTTCTACCAACCTCCCTATTTCTCAAGTAGGTGCAATAGGGACAAGGCCTTGTCTTCCTTTATCAATGTCTTCATTCTTTTTCCTTTAAGTTTGGTGAATTGCAGAGTGCAATTGTGATATTGGGGGTTATAACTGAGCACAAGAATGTGAGGAAGGTGCTACACTTATTGTAAAATAGGTTGGATGATGGTGATTTTTCATTTTGGTGTGAATAACTCGCTCAAATCAGGGGTTTGGTGGCAGTGAGCTTGGATAGAAATAAAGGTCAAGTATGAGCTCTGGCTAATGAAATGATGGGTCAAGTTTGAGGCAAGCTAGAGTCCATTTATCAGGTGCAATAAGAAGCTAGAAAGATTGTTTTCTTTAAGAGACAGACAAGGGCAGAGTCAAGCCTTTGCTCTAGTAGGTCTGCATCATGCCTGCTGCAGGATGTGAAGGAATGGACCTCCACAGCAGTGCGCTGTGCTGGGCTGGGCTGGGCTGGGCTGGGCTGGGCTGGGCCTGCCCTGGCACTGTGAATTAATCACCCACCTCCTTCCTTTGAGGCACGCTCACGAACGCCCACGAACGCCCTTGTTCTGTATACAGGCTGACAGCAGGCAATTTAGGACGCTGCTAAATGAGGGTGATGTCCCCATGTGCTTCCCTCGAGTGGCAAAATCCTTCGTCTAAGGCAGGTGGGCTTTTTTAAAATTTGGTTGAAGACCATTTGTTGGAGGCGGTATCACGGCAGAAGCCGCCGACCGTCTCAGAAGAAAGTATGCATGGGAGGATATTATTTGCATAGGACAGCCCTCTTCTCAGTCCCATTCTTATGCTGCAGTTGCCATGAAGTGTTACTAGAGGGCAGCAGTATGAACAAAAGAGCACACTGAGGCTTTTCTTCTGCTTGCTGACATGATTCTTGTTCATGGTGGTCTTGCAAGGCCTAAGGAGCGAAGGACTGCTTTGACTGAGGGGATGAGGAATGGCAGGCCTTTATTTGTGGTTCAGGGGGAATATTTGGAAGGTAAACAGCAAGATGAAAACGTCAAAGCATATATGTTTGCTGAGTGATTGAGTCTGTGTGTCACTTGTCTCTTTGAAGGGACATGTGAGAAAGGAACAGCAGCACCATAGACTTCAGATGGGAGAGAGCAAGCAAGGATGAATATTTCCCTCAAATCCAAATACTTACAGTACCTCAAAGATGACAAGTGCGATATGATGTTCTGCAATTGTAAGGATTTGCCATGTGTGGTAGATAAATATGCATAGTTAGTGAGGTTTTTCCCAGAATGTGAGTATCGTTAGGCTGGCAAATGTCAGGCACTCCTTTGGGAGTATGAGGCCAAGAAAAAATTTGGGAAGTTTGCTACAGTCATCTGTAGGATCGAAAGACACTGGGGAATCGTTACAGAGGGAGCCAGGCTGCACAAAATGTGGTAACAGTTGGACAGAAATCTTTAGCAGGGACTTTTGTCTACCCCCAATGTGGGACCAGGACCGCAGTACCTCTGTGTCTCTGAAACATATTTTGACCTCTGGACACCACCATCTCAATACCCCTCAAATGTTCCCCCCTGGTACCCCAGCTTTGGTAGTGCATCAACCAGGTTTCAATCATTTGAGTGACCACAAACACCCTTCCTATGTGCCTTCCATTTACATTCAGTCAGTAACCCAGCTGCTTCGTTCGCTGTTCAATCTCAAGTGACAGTTGGATGCACATTGCAGGGGTAAACAGGCATTTACCGTACTGTACAGGCCCTCTCAGTACATCCAGACTACACTTCTTAAAATCATAAATACATGTTTTGCCCGACAGTAAGGCCAGGCCTTTCCTCTGTAGTTCAAGGAGGAAAACATCAACTGAAGAGCATGCCAAAATTCTCTACAGACACTGCCAATCCTCACACTTCTGCCTATTTGCATGCCGAGGTTATTCACTATGACCCACCAAACCAATTGCAACAGTAGCCTCTCCCTGCCTCATTCGTATGCTCCGATGCCACCTTTATTTAGCAAGTGTTAGTGCTCTCGGATTTTGTAGCGCGATTCGCTATAGCCTCTGTTTTCAACAGAAATGTCCTAAAGGTACCTATACCAATCTGCAGGGTGGCGAGGAAGGGGGCTGCTGCTGCTGGCAGTAACATTTTGGGGCACCCCACCTGCAAAAATACAGCCAAATGCTCCTTGTTTTACCTTTCAATACCATAACTGCAGCAGAATCGTATGGTGACCCCTGTTGTTAATAGAAACTGTCAAACAGCTTCTTGCCCCCCCGTGGCCCCTAACCATTTGGGGTACACCCCATGAGGGAGGATCAGAGCAATAAAAACTAATGGTAGCCCCCCAAAAAGTACCTGGAAGCCAAGCCATTGTGTGCACCTCATCGCCTTCATGTTGCGCCTAAGCACCTTTTAATACTGCTCCCACAAATTTTGACTGCCCCCTCCCAACAGAAATCAGAGAGTATAGGGGGGTGCAGTAAAAAAGTATTTGCAGTACCCCACAATAAGTCAGGATCCTCCTCCCCTTCCTCTGCTCTCTGAACCCACCCATTCTGCCCAGGCTCCGCCTATACCCCTCCTCTCTGACCCCACCCACTCTGACTAGGCTCCTCCTATACCCCTCCTCTGTGACCCCTCCCACTCTGACTAGGCTCCTCCTATACCCCTCCTCTCTGACCCAGCTCCTCCTATACTCCTCCTCTCTAACCCCACCCACTCTGACTAGGCTCCTCCTATACCCCTCCTCTCTGACCCAGCTCCTCCTATACTCCTCCTCTCTGACCCCTCCCACTCTGACTAGGCTCCTCCTGAACCCCTTCTCTCTGACCCCACCCACTCCGACTAGGCTCCTCCTCCTCCTGCACACAACACCTGTTACCTTTCTTTCACCTGTCTCTGTTCAGGCCACACCTATTTTACTTACCAACCAATCTGCAATCCCTCATTCACTAGGCATGATTCCACTCGTACACAACACACAGACACATTTTACTTACCAATTGGCCATTTAGGCCCACCTCCAACTTACCTCTGCTCTGCCACCATCAGTCACCTGGTGCCGAACCCGGGATTTGAACCCTGGTTGCCTGCATGGAAGGCAGGCACTTACCCACTGGACCACACTGGTTTCCATGTATGTAGCCTATCAAATTGTCCTTATGTCATGGTCATCCTTTTCATGTGCAATGGAAGCCGCCGGGAAGGACACCAAGGCCTGTATGTTGCTTATAGTTACTACTGCAGTCCCCTAGATCACTAAGGAGCTATAGCTCAAAGGTAAGTCTTCTACCTTTGGTGCAGACAGCCCTCACAGGCCAGGGTTCGAATCCTGCCAATGCTGTAGAGGTATCCCAAGGTGGAAATTTTCAAAAAGTGAAGGTTTTTTTTTTTGCTAAGATTTTTTTTTACTTGGTAACAGAGGAGAAAAGTGGACACTCTTTTTGGCATGTGTGTCCCAAAATTTCAAATGTTTTCCCTCATGACCTTCTAACAACCTCCCTATTTCTCAAGTAGGTGCAATAGGGACAAGGCCTTGTCTTCCTTTATCAATGTCTTCATTCTTTTTCCTTTAAGTTTGGTGAATTGCAGAGTGCAATTGTGATATTGGGGGTTATAACTGAGCACAAGAATGTGAGGAAGGTGCTACACTTATTGTAAAATAGGTTGGATGATGGTGATTTTTCATTTTGGTGTGAATAACTCGCTCAAATCAGGGGTTTGGTGCCAGTGAGCTTGGATAGAAATAAAGGTCAAGTATGAGCTCTGGCTAATGAAATGATGGGTCAAGTTTGAGGCAAGCTAGAGTCCATTTATCAGGTGCAATAAGAAGCTAGAAAGATTGTTTTCTTTAAGAGACAGACAAGGGCAGAGTCAAGCCTTTGCTCTAGTAGGTCTGCATCATGCCTGCTGCAGGATGTGAAGGAATGGACCTCCACAGCAGTGCGCTGTGCTGGGCTGGGCTGGGCTGGGCTGGGCTGGGCTGGGCCTGCCCTGGCACTGTGAATTAATCACCCACCTCCTTCCTTTGAGGAACGCTCACGAACGCCCACGAACGCCCTTGTTCTGTATACAGGCTGACAGCAGGCAATTTAGGACGCTGCTAAATGAGGGTGATGTCCCCATGTGCTTCCTTCGAGTGGCAAAATCCTTCGTCTAAGGCAGGTGGGCTTTTTTAAAATTTGGTTGAAGACCATTTGTTGGAGGCGGTATCACGGCAGAAGCCGCAGACCGTCTCAGAAGAAAGTATGCATGGGAGGATATTATTTGCATAGGACAGCCCTCTTCTCAGTCCCATTCTTATGCTGCAGTTGCCATGAAGTGTTACTAGAGGGCAGCAGTATGAACAAAAGAGCACACTGAGGCTTTTCTTCTGCTTGCTGACATGATTCTTGTTCATGGTGGTCTTGCAAGGCCTAAGGAGCGAAGGACTGCTTTGACTGAGGGGATGAGGAATGGCAGGCCTTTATTTGTGGTTCAGGGGGAATATTTGGAAGGTAAACAGCAAGATGAAAACGTCAAAGCATATATGTTTGCTGAGTGATTGAGTCTGTGTGTCACTTGTCTCTTTGAAGGGACATGTGAGAAAGGAACAGCAGCACCATAGACTTCAGATGGGAGAGAGCAAGCAAGGATGAATATTTCCCTCAAATCCAAATACTTACAGTACCTCAAAGATGACAAGTGCGATATAATGTTCTGCAATTGTAAGGATTTGCCATGTGTGGTAGATAAATATGCATAGTTAGTGAGGTTTTTCCCAGAATGTGAGTATCGTTAGGCTGGCAAATGTCAGGCACTCCTTTGGGAGTATGAGGCCAAGAAAAAATTTGGGAAGTTTGCTACAGTCATCTGTAGGATCGAAAGACACTGGGGAATCGTTACAGAGGGAGAAAGGCTGCACAAAATGTGGTAACAGTTGGACAGAAATCTTTAGCAGGGACTTTTGTCTACCCCCAATGTGGGACCAGGACCGCAGTACCTCTGTGTCTCTGAAACATATTTTGACCTCTGGACACCACCATCTCAATACCCCTCAAATGTTCCCCCCTGGTACCCCAGCTTTGGTAGTGCATCAACCAGGTTTCAATCATTTGAGTGACCACAAACACCCTTCCTATGTGCCTTCCATTTACATTCAGTCAGTAACCCAGCTGCTTCGTTCGCTGTTCAATCTCAAGTGACAGTTGGATGCACATTGCAGGGGTAAACAGGCATTTACCGTACTGTACAGGCCCTCTCAGTACATCCAGACTACACTTCTTAAAATCATAAATACATGTTTTGCCCGACAGTAAGGCCAGGCCTTTCCTCTGTAGTTCAAGGAGGAAAACATCAACTGAAGAGCATGCCAAAATTCTCTACAGACACTGCCAATCCTCACACTTCTGCCTATTTGCATGCCGAGGTTATTCACTATGACCCACCAAACCAATTGCAACAGTAGCCTCTCCCTGCCTCATTCGTATGCTCCGATGCCACCTTTATTTAGCAAGTGTTAGTGCTCTCGGATTTTGTAGCGCGATTCGCTATAGCCTCTGTTTTCAACAGAAATGTCCTAAAGGTACCTATACCAATCTGCAGGGTGGCGAGGAAGGGGGCTGCTGCTGCTGGCAGTAACATTTTGGGGCACCCCACCTGCAAAAATACAGCCAAATGCTCCTTGTTTTACCTTTCAATACCATAACTGCAGCAGAATCGTATGGTGACCCCTGTTGTTAATAGAAACTGTCAAACAGCTTCTTGCCCCCCCGTGGCCCCTAACCATTTGGGGTACACCCCATGAGGGAGGATCAGAGCAATAAAAACTAATGGTAGCCCCCCAAAAAGTACCTGGAAGCCAAGCCATTGTGTGCACCTCATCGCCTTCATGTTGCGCCTAAGCACCTTTTAATACTGCTCCCACAAATTTTGACTGCCCCCTCCCAACAGAAATCAGAGAGTATAGGGGGGTGCAGTAAAAAAGTATTTGCAGTACCCCACAATAAGTCAGGATCCTCCTCCCCTTCCTCTGCTCTCTGAACCCACCCATTCTGCCCAGGCTCCGCCTATACCCCTCCTCTCTGACCCCACCCACTCTGACTAGGCTCCTCCTATACCCCTTCTCTGTGACCCCTCCCACTCTGACTAGGCTCCTCCTATACCCCTCCTCTCTGACCCAGCTCCTCCTATACTCCTCCTCTCTAACCCCACCCACTCTGACTAGGCTCCTCCTATACCCCTCCTCTCTGACCCAGCTCCTCCTATACTCCTCCTCTCTGACCCCTCCCACTCTGACTAGGCTCCTCCTGAACCCCTTCTCTCTGACCCCACCCACTCCAACTAGGCTCCTCCTCCTCCTGCACACAACACCTGTTACCTTTCTTTCACCTGTCTCTGTTCAGGCCACACCTATTTTACTTACCAACCAATCTGCAATCCCTCATTCACTAGGCATGATTCCACTCGTACACAACACACAGACACATTTTACTTACCAATTGGCCATTTAGGCCCACCTCCAACTTACCTCTGCTCTGCCACCATCAGTCACCTGGTGCCGAACCCGGGATTTGAACCCTGGTTGCCTGCATGGAAGGCAGGCACTTACCCACTGGACCACACTGGTTTCCATGTATGTAGCCTATCAAATTGTCCTTATGTCATGGTCATCCTTTTCATGTGCAATGGAAGCCGCCGGGAAGGACACCAAGGCCTGTATGTTGCTTATAGTTACTACTGCAATCCCCTAGACCACTAAGGAGCTATAGCTCAAAGGTAAGTCTTCTACCTTTGGTGCAGACAGCCCTCACAGGCCAGGGTTCGAATCCTGCCAATGCTGTAGAGGTATCCCAAGGTGGAAATTTTCAAAAAGTGAAGGTTTTTTTTTTTGCTAAGATTTTTTTTTACTTGGTAACAGAGGAGAAAAGTGGACACTCTTTTTGGCATGTGTGTCCCAAAATTTCAAATGTTTTCCCTCATGACCTTCTACCAACCTCCCTATTTCTCAAGTAGGTGCAATAGGGACAAGGCCTTGTCTTCCTTTATCAATGTCTTCATTCTTTTTCCTTTAAGTTTGGTGAATTGCAGAGTGCAATTGTGGTATTGGGGGTTATAACTGAGCACAAGAATGTGAGGAAGGTGCTACACTTATTGTAAAATAGGTTGGATGATGGTGATTTTTCATTTTGGTGTGAATAACTCGCTCAAATCAGGGGTTTGGTGGCAGTGAGCTTGGATAGAAATAAAGGTCAAGTATGAGCTCTGGCTAATGAAATGATGGGTCAAGTTTGAGGCAAGCTAGAGTCCATTTATCAGGTGCAATAAGAAGCTAGAAAGATTGTTTTCTTTAAGAGACAGACAAGGGCAGAGTCAAGCCTTTGCTCTAGTAGGTCTGCATCATGCCTGCTGCAGGATGTGAAGGAATGGACCTCCACAGCAGTGCGCTGTGCTGGGCTGGGCTGGGCTGGGCTGGGCTGGGCCTGCCCTGGCACTGTGAATTAATCACCCACCTCCTTCCTTTGAGGAACGCTCACGAACGCCCACGAACGCCCTTGTTCTGTATACAGGCTGACAGCAGGCAATTTAGGACGCTGCTAAATGAGGGTGATGTCCCCATGTGCTTCCCTCGAGTGGCAAAATCCTTCGTCTAAGGCAGGTGGGCTTTTTTAAAATTTGGTTGAAGACCATTTGTTGGAGGCGGTATCACGGCAGAAGCCGCCGACCGTCTCAGAAGAAAGTATGCATGGGAGGATATTATTTGCATAGGACAGCCCTCTTCTCAGTCCCATTCTTATGCTGCAGTTGCCATGAAGTGTTACTAGAGGGCAGCAGTATGAACAAAAGAGCACACTGAGGCTTTTCTTCTGCTTGCTGACATGATTCTTGTTCATGGTGGTCTTGCAAGGCCTAAGGAGCGAAGGACTGCTTTGACTGAGGGGATGAGGAATGGCAGGCCTTTATTTGTGGTTCAGGGGGAATATTTGGAAGGTAAACAGCAAGATGAAAACGTCAAAGCATATATGTTTGCTGAGTGATTGAGTCTGTGTGTCACTTGTCTCTTTGAAGGGACATGTGAGAAAGGAACAGCAGCACCATAGACTTCAGATGGGAGAGAGCAAGCAAGGATGAATATTTCCCTCAAATCCAAATACTTACAGTACCTCAAAGATGACAAGTGCGATATGATGTTCTGCAATTGTAAGGATTTGCCATGTGTGGTAGATAAATATGCATAGTTAGTGAGGTTTTTCCCAGAATGTGAGTATCGTTAGGCTGGCAAATGTCAGGCACTCCTTTGGGAGTATGAGGCCAAGAAAAAATTTGGGAAGTTTGCTACAGTCATCTGTAGGATCGAAAGACACTGGGGAATCGTTACAGAGGGAGCCAGGCTGCACAAAATGTGGTAACAGTTGGACAGAAATCTTTAGCAGGGACTTTTGTCTACCCCCAATGTGGGACCAGGACCGCAGTACCTCTGTGTCTCTGAAACATATTTTGACCTCTGGACACCACCATCTCAATACCCCTCAAATGTTCCCCCCTGGTACCCCAGCTTTGGTAGTGCATCAACCAGGTTTCAATCATTTGAGTGACCACAAACACCCTTCCTATGTGCCTTCCATTTACATTCAGTCAGTAACCCAGCTGCTTCGTTCGCTGTTCAATCTCAAGTGACAGTTGGATGCACATTGCAGGGGTAAACAGGCATTTACCGTACTGTACAGGCCCTCTCAGTACATCCAGACTACACTTCTTAAAATCATAAATACATGTTTTGCCCGACAGTAAGGCCAGGCCTTTCCTCTGTAGTTCAAGGAGGAAAACATCAACTGAAGAGCATGCCAAAATTCTCTACAGACACTGCCAATCCTCACACTTCTGCCTATTTGCATGCCGAGGTTATTCACTATGACCCACCAAACCAATTGCAACAGTAGCCTCTCCCTGCCTCATTCGTATGCTCCGATGCCACCTTTATTTAGCAAGTGTTAGTGCTCTCGGATTTTGTAGCGCGATTCGCTATAGCCTCTGTTTTCAACAGAAATGTCCTAAAGGTACCTATACCAATCTGCAGGGTGGCGAGGAAGGGGGCTGCTGCTGCTGGCAGTAACATTTTGGGGCACCCCACCTGCAAAAATACAGCCAAATGCTCCTTGTTTTACCTTTCAATACCATAACTGCAGCAGAATCGTATGGTGACCCCTGTTGTTAATAGAAACTGTCAAACAGCTTCTTGCCCCCCTGTGGCCCCTAACCATTTGGGGTACACCCCATGAGGGAGGATCAGAGCAATAAAAACTAATGGTAGCCCCCCAAAAAGTACCTGGAAGCCAAGCCATTGTGTGCACCTCATCGCCTTCATGTTGCGCCTAAGCACCTTTTAATACTGCTCCCACAAATTTTGACTGCCCCCTCCCAACAGAAATCAGAGAGTATAGGGGGGTGCAGTAAAAAAGTATTTGCAGTACCCCACAATAAGTCAGGATCCTCCTCCCCTTCCTCTGCTCTCTGAACCCACCCATTCTGCCCAGGCTCCGCCTATACCCCTCCTCTCTGACCCCACCCACTCTGACTAGGCTCCTCCTATACCCCTCCTCTGTGACCCCTCCCACTCTGACTAGGCTCCTCCTATACCCCTCCTCTCTGACCCAGCTCCTCCTATACTCCTCCTCTCTAACCCCACCCACTCTGACTAGGCTCCTCCTATACCCCTCCTCTCTGACCCAGCTCCTCCTATACTCCTCCTCTCTGACCCCTCCCACTCTGACTAGGCTCCTCCTGAACCCCTTCTCTCTGACCCCACCCACTCCGACTAGGCTCCTCCTCCTCCTGCACACAACACCTGTTACCTTTCTTTCACCTGTCTCTGTTCAGGCCACACCTATTTTACTTACCAACCAATCTGCAATCCCTCATTCACTAGGCATGATTCCACTCGTACACAACACACAGACACATTTTACTTACCAATTGGCCATTTAGGCCCACCTCCAACTTACCTCTGCTCTGCCACCATCAGTCACCTGGTGCCGAACCCGGGATTTGAACCCTGGTTGCCTGCATGGAAGGCAGGCACTTACCCACTGGACCATACTGGTTTCCATGTATGTAGCCTATCAAATTGTCCTTATGTCATGGTCATCCTTTTCATGTGCAATGGAAGCCGCCGGGAAGGACACCAAGGCCTGTATGTTGCTTATAGTTACTACTGCAATCCCCTAGACCACTAAGGAGCTATAGCTCAAAGGTAAGTCTTCTACCTTTGGTGCAGACAGCCCTCACAGGCCAGGGTTCGAATCCTGCCAATGCTGTAGGGGTATCCCAAGGTGGAAATTTTCAAAAAGTGAAGGTTTTTTTTTTTGCTAAGATTTTTTTTTACTTGGTAACAGAGGAGAAAAGTGGACACTCTTTTTGGCATGTGTGTCCCAAAATTTCAAATGTTTTCCCTCATGACCTTCTACCAACCTCCCTATTTCTCAAGTAGGTGCAATAGGGACAAGGCCTTGTCTTCCTTTATCAATGTCTTCATTCTTTTTCCTTTAAGTTTGGTGAATTGCAGAGTGCAATTGTGATATTGGGGGTTATAACTGAGCACAAGAATGTGAGGAAGGTGCTACACTTATTGTAAAATAGGTTGGATGATGGTGATTTTTCATTTTGGTGTGAATAACTCGCTCAAATCAGGGGTTTGGTGGCAGTGAGCTTGGATAGAAATAAAGGTCAAGTATGAGCTCTGGCTAATGAAATGATGGGTCAAGTTTGAGGCAAGCTAGAGTCCATTTATCAGGTGCAATAAGAAGCTAGAAAGATTGTTTTCTTTAAGAGACAGACAAGGGCAGAGTCAAGCCTTTGCTCTAGTAGGTCTGCATCATGCCTGCTGCAGGATGTGAAGGAATGGACCTCCACAGCAGTGCGCTGTGCTGGGCTGGGCTGGGCTGGGCTGGGCTGGGCTGGGCCTGCCCTGGCACTGTGAATTAATCACCCACCTCCTTCCTTTGAGGCACGCTCACGAACGCCCACGAACGCCCTTGTTCTGTATACAGGCTGACAGCAGGCAATTTAGGACGCTGCTAAATGAGGGTGATGTCCCCATGTGCTTCCCTCGAGTGGCAAAATCCTTCGTCTAAGGCAGGTGGGCTTTTTTAAAATTTGGTTGAAGACCATTTGTTGGAGGCGGTATCACGGCAGAAGCCGCCGACCGTCTCAGAAGAAAGTATGCATGGGAGGATATTATTTGCATAGGACAGCCCTCTTCTCAGTCCCATTCTTATGCTGCAGTTGCCATGAAGTGTTACTAGAGGGCAGCAGTATGAACAAAAGAGCACACTGAGGCTTTTCTTCTGCTTGCTGACATGATTCTTGTTCATGGTGGTCTTGCAAGGCCTAAGGAGCGAAGGACTGCTTTGACTGAGGGGATGAGGAATGGCAGGCCTTTATTTGTGGTTCAGGGGGAATATTTGGAAGGTAAACAGCAAGATGAAAACGTCAAAGCATATATGTTTGCTGAGTGATTGAGTCTGTGTGTCACTTGTCTCTTTGAAGGGACATGTGAGAAAGGAACAGCAGCACCATAGACTTCAGATGGGAGAGAGCAAGCAAGGATGAATATTTCCCTCAAATCCAAATACTTACAGTACCTCAAAGATGACAAGTGCGATATGATGTTCTGCAATTGTAAGGATTTGCCATGTGTGGTAGATAAATATGCATAGTTAGTGAGGTTTTTCCCAGAATGTGAGTATCGTTAGGCTGGCAAATGTCAGGCACTCCTTTGGGAGTATGAGGCCAAGAAAAAATTTGGGAAGTTTGCTACAGTCATCTGTAGGATCGAAAGACACTGGGGAATCGTTACAGAGGGAGCCAGGCTGCACAAAATGTGGTAACAGTTGGACAGAAATCTTTAGCAGGGACTTTTGTCTACCCCCAATGTGGGACCAGGACCGCAGTACCTCTGTGTCTCTGAAACATATTTTGACCTCTGGACACCACCATCTCAATACCCCTCAAATGTTCCCCCCTGGTACCCCAGCTTTGGTAGTGCATCAACCAGGTTTCAATCATTTGAGTGACCACAAACACCCTTCCTATGTGCCTTCCATTTACATTCAGTCAGTAACCCAGCTGCTTCGTTCGCTGTTCAATCTCAAGTGACAGTTGGATGCACATTGCAGGGGTAAACAGGCATTTACCGTACTGTACAGGCCCTCTCAGTACATCCAGACTACACTTCTTAAAATCATAAATACATGTTTTGCCCGACAGTAAGGCCAGGCCTTTCCTCTGTAGTTCAAGGAGGAAAACATCAACTGAAGAGCATGCCAAAATTCTCTACAGACACTGCCAATCCTCACACTTCTGCCTATTTGCATGCCGAGGTTATTCACTATGACCCACCAAACCAATTGCAACAGTAGCCTCTCCCTGCCTCATTCGTATGCTCCGATGCCACCTTTATTTAGCAAGTGTTAGTGCTCTCGGATTTTGTAGCGCGATTCGCTATAGCCTCTGTTTTCAACAGAAATGTCCTAAAGGTACCTATACCAATCTGCAGGGTGGCGAGGAAGGGGGCTGCTGCTGCTGGCAGTAACATTTTGGGGCACCCCACCTGCAAAAATACAGCCAAATGCTCCTTGTTTTACCTTTCAATACCATAACTGCAGCAGAATCGTATGGTGACCCCTGTTGTTAATAGAAACTGTCAAACAGCTTCTTGCCCCCCCGTGGCCCCTAACCATTTGGGGTACACCCCATGAGGGAGGATCAGAGCAATAAAAACTAATGGTAGCCCCCCAAAAAGTACCTGGAAGCCAAGCCATTGTGTGCACCTCATCGCCTTCATGTTGCGCCTAAGCACCTTTTAATACTGCTCCCACAAATTTTGACTGCCCCCTCCCAACAGAAATCAGAGAGTATAGGGGGGTGCAGTAAAAAAGTATTTGCAGTACCCCACAATAAGTCAGGATCCTCCTCCCCTTCCTCTGCTCTCTGAACCCACCCATTCTGCCCAGGCTCCGCCTATACCCCTCCTCTCTGACCCCACCCACTCTGACTAGGCTCCTCCTATACCCCTCCTCTGTGACCCCTCCCACTCTGACTAGGCTCCTCCTATACTCCTCCTCTCTAACCCCACCCACTCTGACTAGGCTCCTCCTATACCCCTCCTCTCTGACCCAGCTCCTCCTATACTCCTCCTCTCTGACCCCTCCCACTCTGACTAGGCTCCTCCTGAACCCCTTCTCTCTGACCCCACCCACTCCGACTAGGCTCCTCCTCCTCCTGCACACAACACCTGTTACCTTTCTTTCACCTGTCTCTGTTCAGGCCACACCTATTTTACTTACCAACCAATCTGCAATCCCTCATTCACTAGGCATGATTCCACTCGTACACAACACACAGACACATTTTACTTACCAATTGGCCATTTAGGCCCACCTCCAACTTACCTCTGCTCTGCCACCATCAGTCACCTGGTGCCGAACCCGGGATTTGAACCCTGGTTGCCTGCATGGAAGGCAGGCACTTACCCACTGGACCACACTGGTTTCCATGTATGTAGCCTATCAAATTGTCCTTATGTCATGGTCATCCTTTTCATGTGCAATGGAAGCCGCCGGGAAGGACACCAAGGCCTGTATGTTGCTTATAGTTACTACTGCAGTCCCCTAGATCACTAAGGAGCTATAGCTCAAAGGTAAGTCTTCTACCTTTGGTGCAGACAGCCCTCACAGGCCAGGGTTCGAATCCTGCCAATGCTGTAGAGGTATCCCAAGGTGGAAATTTTCAAAAAGTGAAGGTTTTTTTTTTTGCTAAGATTTTTTTTTACTTGGTAACAGAGGAGAAAAGTGGACACTCTTTTTGGCATGTGTGTCCCAAAATTTCAAATGTTTTCCCTCATGACCTTCTACCAACCTCCCTATTTCTCAAGTAGGTGCAATAGGGACAAGGCCTTGTCTTCCTTTATCAATGTCTTCATTCTTTTTCCTTTAAGTTTGGTGAATTGCAGAGTGCAATTGTGATATTGGGGGTTATAACTGAGCACAAGAATGTGAGGAAGGTGCTACACTTATTGTAAAATAGGTTGGATGATGGTGATTTTTCATTTTGGTGTGAATAACTCGCTCAAATCAGGGGTTTGGTGCCAGTGAGCTTGGATAGAAATAAAGGTCAAGTATGAGCTCTGGCTAATGAAATGATGGGTCAAGTTTGAGGCAAGCTAGAGTCCATTTATCAGGTGCAATAAGAAGCTAGAAAGATTGTTTTCTTTAAGAGACAGACAAGGGCAGAGTCAAGCCTTTGCTCTAGTAGGTCTGCATCATGCCTGCTGCAGGATGTGAAGGAATGGACCTCCACAGCAGTGCGCTGTGCTGGGCTGGGCTGGGCTGGGCTGGGCTGGGCTGGGCCTGCCCTGGCACTGTGAATTAATCACCCACCTCCTTCCTTTGAGGAACGCTCACGAACGCCCACGAACGCCCTTGTTCTGTATACAGGCTGACAGCAGGCAATTTAGGACGCTGCTAAATGAGGGTGATGTCCCCATGTGCTTCCTTCGAGTGGCAAAATCCTTCGTCTAAGGCAGGTGGGCTTTTTTAAAATTTGGTTGAAGACCATTTGTTGGAGGCGGTATCACGGCAGAAGCCGCAGACCGTCTCAGAAGAAAGTATGCATGGGAGGATATTATTTGCATAGGACAGCCCTCTTCTCAGTCCCATTCTTATGCTGCAGTTGCCATGAAGTGTTACTAGAGGGCAGCAGTATGAACAAAAGAGCACACTGAGGCTTTTCTTCTGCTTGCTGACATGATTCTTGTTCATGGTGGTCTTGCAAGGCCTAAGGAGCGAAGGACTGCTTTGACTGAGGGGATGAGGAATGGCAGGCCTTTATTTGTGGTTCAGGGGGAATATTTGGAAGGTAAACAGCAAGATGAAAACGTCAAAGCATATATGTTTGCTGAGTGATTGAGTCTGTGTGTCACTTGTCTCTTTGAAGGGACATGTGAGAAAGGAACAGCAGCACCATAGACTTCAGATGGGAGAGAGCAAGCAAGGATGAATATTTCCCTCAAATCCAAATACTTACAGTACCTCAAAGATGACAAGTGCGATATGATGTTCTGCAATTGTAAGGATTTGCCATGTGTGGTAGATAAATATGCATAGTTAGTGAGGTTTTTCCCAGAATGTGAGTATCGTTAGGCTGGCAAATGTCAGGCACTCCTTTGGGAGTATGAGGCCAAGAAAAAATTTGGGAAGTTTGCTACAGTCATCTGTAGGATCGAAAGACACTGGGGAATCGTTACAGAGGGAGAAAGGCTGCACAAAATGTGGTAACAGTTGGACAGAAATCTTTAGCAGGGACTTTTGTCTACCCCCAATGTGGGACCAGGACCGCAGTACCTCTGTGTCTCTGAAACATATTTTGACCTCTGGACACCACCATCTCAATACCCCTCAAATGTTCCCCCCTGGTACCCCAGCTTTGGTAGTGCATCAACCAGGTTTCAATCATTTGAGTGACCACAAACACCCTTCCTATGTGCCTTCCATTTACATTCAGTCAGTAACCCAGCTGCTTCGTTCGCTGTTCAATCTCAAGTGACAGTTGGATGCACATTGCAGGGGTAAACAGGCATTTACCGTACTGTACAGGCCCTCTCAGTACATCCAGACTACACTTCTTAAAATCATAAATACATGTTTTGCCCGACAGTAAGGCCAGGCCTTTCCTCTGTAGTTCAAGGAGGAAAACATCAACTGAAGAGCATGCCAAAATTCTCTACAGACACTGCCAATCCTCACACTTCTGCCTATTTGCATGCCGAGGTTATTCACTATGACCCACCAAACCAATTGCAACAGTAGCCTCTCCCTGCCTCATTCGTATGCTCCGATGCCACCTTTATTTAGCAAGTGTTAGTGCTCTCAGATTTTGTAGCGCGATTCGCTATAGCCTCTGTTTTCAACAGAAATGTCCTAAAGGTACCTATACCAATCTGCAGGGTGGCGAGGAAGGGGGCTGCTGCTGCTGGCAGTAACATTTTGGGGCACCCCACCTGCAAAAATACAGCCAAATGCTCCTTGTTTTACCTTTCAATACCATAACTGCAGCAGAATCGTATGGTGACCCCTGTTGTTAATAGAAACTGTCAAACAGCTTCTTGCCCCCCCGTGGCCCCTAACCATTTGGGGTACACCCCATGAGGGAGGATCAGAGCAATAAAAACTAATGGTAGCCCCCCAAAAAGTACCTGGAAGCCAAGCCATTGTGTGCACCTCATCGCCTTCATGTTGCGCCTAAGCACCTTTTAATACTGCTCCCACAAATTTTGACTGCCCCCTCCCAACAGAAATCAGAGAGTATAGGGGGGTGCAGTAAAAAAGTATTTGCAGTACCCCACAATAAGTCAGGATCCTCCTCCCCTTCCTCTGCTCTCTGAACCCACCCATTCTGCCCAGGCTCCGCCTATACCCCTCCTCTCTGACCCCACCCACTCTGACTAGGCTCCTCCTATACCCCTCCTCTGTGACCCCTCCCACTCTGACTAGGCTCCTCCTATACCCCTCCTCTCTGACCCAGCTCCTCCTATACTCCTCCTCTCTAACCCCACCCACTCTGACTAGGCTCCACCTATACTCCTCCTCTCTGACCCAGCTCCTCCTATACTCCTCCTCTCTGACCCCTCCCACTCTGACTAGGCTCCTCCTATACCCCTCCTCTCTGACCCCTCCCACGCTGACTAGGTTCCACCTACACCCCTCCTCCCTGACCTGGCTCCTCCTATACTCCTCCTCTCTAACCCCACCCACTCTGACTAGGCTCCACCTATACCCCTCCTCTCTGACCTGGCTCCTCCTGAACCCCTCCTCTAGGACCCCTCCCACTCTGACTAGGTTCCACCTACACCCCTCCTCTCTGACCTGGCTCCTCCTATACTCCTCCTCTCTGACCAGGCTCCTCCTATACCCCTTCTCTCTGACCCCACCCACTCCGACTAGGCTCCTCCTCCTCCTGCACACAACACCTGTTACCTTTCTTTCACCTGTCTCTGTTCAGGCCACACCTATTTTACTTACCAACCAATCTGCAATCCCTCATTCACTAGGCATGATTCCACTCGTACACAGACACATTTTACTTACCAATTGGCCATTTAGGCCCACCTCCAACTTACCTCTGCTCTGCCACCATCAGTCACCTGGTGCCGAACCCGGGATTTGAACCCTGGTTGCCTGCATGGAAGGCAGGCACTTACCCACTGGACCACACTGGTTTCCATGTATGTAGCCTATCAAATTGTCCTTATGTCATGGTCATCCTTTTCATGTGCAATGGAAGCCGCCGGGAAGGACACCAAGGCCTGTATGTTGCTTATAGTTACTACTGCAATCCCCTAGACCACTAAGGAGCTATAGCTCAAAGGTAAGTCTTCTACCTTTGGTGCAGACAGCCCTCACAGGCCAGGGTTCGAATCCTGCCAATGCTATAGAGGTATCCCAAGGTGGAAATTTTCAAAAAGTGAAGGTTTTTTTTTTTGCTAAGATTTTTTTTTACTTGGTAACAGAGGAGAAAAGTGGACACTCTTTTTGGCATGTGTGTCCCAAAATTTCAAATGTTTTCCCTCATGACCTTCTACCAACCTCCCTATTTCTCAAGTAGGTGCAATAGGGACAAGGCCTTGTCTTCCTTTATCAATGTCTTCATTCTTTTTCCTTTAAGTTTGGTGAATTGCAGAGTGCAATTGTGATATTGGGGGTTATAACTGAGCACAAGAATGTGAGGAAGGTGCTACACTTATTGTAAAATAGGTTGGATGATGGTGATTTTTCATTTTGGTGTGAATAACTCGCTCAAATCAGGGGTTTGGTGCCAGTGAGCTTGGATAGAAATAAAGGTCAAGTATGAGCTCTGGCTAATGAAATGATGGGTCAAGTTTGAGGCAAGCTAGAGTCCATTTATCAGGTGCAATAAGAAGCTAGAAAGATTGTTTTCTTTAAGAGACAGACAAGGGCAGAGTCAAGCCTTTGCTCTAGTAGGTCTGCATCATGCCTGCTGCAGGATGTGAAGGAATGGACCTCCACAGCAGTGCGCTGTGCTGGGCTGGGCTGGGCTGGGCTGGGCTGGGCTGGGCTGGGCCTGCCCTGGCACTGTGAATTAATCACCCACCTCCTTCCTTTGAGGAACGCTCACGAACGCCCACGAACGCCCTTGTTCTGTATACAGGCTGACAGCAGGCAATTTAGGACGCTGCTAAATGAGGGTGATGTCCCCATGTGCTTCCTTCGAGTGGCAAAATCCTTCGTCTAAGGCAGGTGGGCTTTTTTAAAATTTGGTTGAAGACCATTTGTTGGAGGCGGTATCACGGCAGAAGCCGCCGACCGTCTCAGAAGAAAGTATGCATGGGAGGATATTATTTGCATAGGACAGCCCTCTTCTCAGTCCCATTCTTATGCTGCAGTTGCCATGAAGTGTTACTAGAGGGCAGCAGTATGAACAAAAGAGCACACTGAGGCTTTTCTTCTGCTTGCTGACATGATTCTTGTTCATGGTGGTCTTGCAAGGCCTAAGGAGCGAAGGACTGCTTTGACTGAGGGAATGAGGAATGGCAGGCCTTTATTTGTGGTTCAGGGGGAATATTTGGAAGGTAAACAGCAAGATGAAAACGTCAAAGCATATATGTTTGCTGAGTGATTGAGTCTGTGTGTCACTTGTCTCTTTGAAGGGACATGTGAGAAAGGAACAGCAGCACCATAGACTTCAGATGGGAGAGAGCAAGCAAGGATGAATATTTCCCTCAAATCCAAATACTTACAGTACCTCAAAGATGACAAGTGCGATATGATGTTCTGCAATTGTAAGGATTTGCCATGTGTGGTAGATAAATATGCATAGTTAGTGAGGTTTTTCCCAGAATGTGAGTATCGTTAGGCTGGCAAATGTCAGGCACTCCTTTGGGAGTATGAGGCCAAGAAAAAATTTGGGAAGTTTGCTACAGTCATCTGTAGGATCGAAAGACACTGGGGAATCGTTACAGAGGGAGCCAGGCTGCACAAAATGTGGTAACAGTTGGACAGAAATCTTTAGCAGGGACTTTTGTCTACCCCCAATGTGGGACCAGGACCGCAGTACCTCTGTGTCTCTGAAACATATTTTGACCTCTGGACACCACCATCTCAATACCCCTCAAATGTTCCCCCCTGGTACCCCAGCTTTGGTAGTGCATCAACCAGGTTTCAATCATTTGAGTGACCACAAACACCCTTCCTATGTGCCTTCCATTTACATTCAGTCAGTAACCCAGCTGCTTCGTTCGCTGTTCAATCTCAAGTGACAGTTGGATGCACATTGCAGGGGTAAACAGGCATTTACCGTACTGTACAGGCCCTCTCAGTACATCCAGACTACACTTCTTAAAATCATAAATACATGTTTTGCCCGACAGTAAGGCCAGGCCTTTCCTCTGTAGTTCAAGGAGGAAAACATCAACTGAAGAGCATGCCAAAATTCTCTACAGACACTGCCAATCCTCACACTTCTGCCTATTTGCATGCCGAGGTTATTCACTATGACCCACCAAACCAATTGCAACAGTAGCCTCTCCCTGCCTCATTCGTATGCTCCGATGCCACCTTTATTTAGCAAGTGTTAGTGCTCTCGGATTTTGTAGCGCGATTCGCTATAGCCTCTGTTTTCAACAGAAATGTCCTAAAGGTACCTATACCAATCTGCAGGGTGGCGAGGAAGGGGGCTGCTGCTGCTGGCAGTAACATTTTGGGGCACCCCACCTGCAAAAATACAGCCAAATGCTCCTTGTTTTACCTTTCAATACCATAACTGCAGCAGAATCGTATGGTGACCCCTGTTGTTAATAGAAACTGTCAAACAGCTTCTTGCCCCCCCGTGGCCCCTAACCATTTGGGGTACACCCCATGAGGGAGGATCAGAGCAATAAAAACTAATGGTAGCCCCCCAAAAAGTACCTGGAAGCCAAGCCATTGTGTGCACCTCATCGCCTTCATGTTGCGCCTAAGCACCTTTTAATACTGCTCCCACAAATTTTGACTGCCCCCTCCCAACAGAAATCAGAGAGTATAGGGGGGTGCAGTAAAAAAGTATTTGCAGTACCCCACAATAAGTCAGGATCCTCCTCCCCTTCCTCTGCTCTCTGAACCCACCCATTCTGCCCAGGCTCCGCCTATACCCCTCCTCTCTGACCCCACCCACTCTGACTAGGCTCCTCCTATACCCCTCCTCTGTGACCCCTCCCACTCTGACTAGGCTCCTCCTATACCCCTCCTCTCTGACCCAGCTCCTCCTATACTCCTCCTCTCTAACCCCACCCACTCTGACTAGGCTCCTCCTATACCCCTCCTCTCTGACCCAGCTCCTCCTATACTCCTCCTCTCTGACCCCTCCCACTCTGACTAGGCTCCTCCTGAACCCCTTCTCTCTGACCCCACCCACTCCGACTAGGCTCCTCCTCCTCCTGCACACAACACCTGTTACCTTTCTTTCACCTGTCTCTGTTCAGGCCACACCTATTTTACTTACCAACCAATCTGCAATCCCTCATTCACTAGGCATGATTCCACTCGTACACAACACACAGACACATTTTACTTACCAATTGGCCATTTAGGCCCACCTCCAACTTACCTCTGCTCTGCCACCATCAGTCACCTGGTGCCGAACCCGGGATTTGAACCCTGGTTGCCTGCATGGAAGGCAGGCACTTACCCACTGGACCACACTGGTTTCCATGTATGTAGCCTATCAAATTGTCCTTATGTCATGGTCATCCTTTTCATGTGCAATGGAAGCCGCCGGGAAGGACACCATGGCCTGTATGTTGCTTATAGTTACTACTGCACTCCCCTAGACCACTAAGGAGCTATAGCTCAAAGGTAAGTCTTCTACCTTTGGTGCAGACAGCCCTCACAGGCCAGGGTTCGAATCCTGCCAAAGCTGTAGAGGTATCCCAAGGTGGAAATTTTCAAAAAGTGAAGGTTTTTTTTTTTGCTAAGATTTTTTTTTACTTGGTAACAGAGGAGAAAAGTGGACACTCTTTTTGGCATGTGTGTCCCAAAATTTCAAATGTTTTCCCTCATGACCTTCTAACAACCTCCCTATTTCTCAAGTAGGTGCAATAGGGACAAGGCCTTGTCTTCCTTTATCAATGTCTTCATTCTTTTTCCTTTAAGTTTGGTGAATTGCAGAGTGCAATTGTGATATTGGGGGTTATAACTGAGCACAAGAATGTGAGGAAGGTGCTACACTTATTGTAAAATAGGTTGGATGATGGTGATTTTTCATTTTGGTGTGAATAACTCGCTCAAATCAGGGGTTTGGTGCCAGTGAGCTTGGATAGAAATAAAGGTCAAGTATGAGCTCTGGCTAATGAAATGATGGGTCAAGTTTGAGGCAAGCTAGAGTCCATTTATCAGGTGCAATAAGAAGCTAGAAAGATTGTTTTCTTTAAGAGACAGACAAGGGCAGAGTCAAGCCTTTGCTCTAGTAGGTCTGCATCATGCCTGCTGCAGGATGTGAAGGAATGGACCTCCACAGCAGTGCGCTGTGCTGGGCTGGGCTGGGCTGGGCTGGGCTGGGCTGGGCCTGCCCTGGCACTGTGAATTAATCACCCACCTCCTTCCTTTGAGGAACGCTCACGAACGCCCACGAACGCCCTTGTTCTGTATACAGGCTGACAGCAGGCAATTTAGGACGCTGCTAAATGAGGGTGATGTCCCCATGTGCTTCCTTCGAGTGGCAAAATCCTTCGTCTAAGGCAGGTGGGCTTTTTTAAAATTTGGTTGAAGACCATTTGTTGGAGGCGGTATCACGGCAGAAGCCGCAGACCGTCTCAGAAGAAAGTATGCATGGGAGGATATTATTTGCATAGGACAGCCCTCTTCTCAGTCCCATTCTTATGCTGCAGTTGCCATGAAGTGTTACTAGAGGGCAGCAGTATGAACAAAAGAGCACACTGAGGCTTTTCTTCTGCTTGCTGACATGATTCTTGTTCATGGTGGTCTTGCAAGGCCTAAGGAGCGAAGGACTGCTTTGACTGAGGGGATGAGGAATGGCAGGCCTTTATTTGTGGTTCAGGGGGAATATTTGGAAGGTAAACAGCAAGATGAAAACGTCAAAGCATATATGTTTGCTGAGTGATTGAGTCTGTGTGTCACTTGTCTCTTTGAAGGGACATGTGAGAAAGGAACAGCAGCACCATAGACTTCAGATGGGAGAGAGCAAGCAAGGATGAATATTTCCCTCAAATCCAAATACTTACAGTACCTCAAAGATGACAAGTGCGATATGATGTTCTGCAATTGTAAGGATTTGCCATGTGTGGTAGATAAATATGCATAGTTAGTGAGGTTTTTCCCAGAATGTGAGTATCGTTAGGCTGGCAAATGTCAGGCACTCCTTTGGGAGTATGAGGCCAAGAAAAAATTTGGGAAGTTTGCTACAGTCATCTGTAGGATCGAAAGACACTGGGGAATCGTTACAGAGGGAGAAAGGCTGCACAAAATGTGGTAACAGTTGGACAGAAATCTTTAGCAGGGACTTTTGTCTACCCCCAATGTGGGACCAGGACCGCAGTACCTCTGTGTCTCTGAAACATATTTTGACCTCTGGACACCACCATCTCAATACCCCTCAAATGTTCCCCCCTGGTACCCCAGCTTTGGTAGTGCATCAACCAGGTTTCAATCATTTGAGTGACCACAAACACCCTTCCTATGTGCCTTCCATTTACATTCAGTCAGTAACCCAGCTGCTTCGTTCGCTGTTCAATCTCAAGTGACAGTTGGATGCACATTGCAGGGGTAAACAGGCATTTACCGTACTGTACAGGCCCTCTCAGTACATCCAGACTACACTTCTTAAAATCATAAATACATGTTTTGCCCGACAGTAAGGCCAGGCCTTTCCTCTGAGTTCAAGGAGGAAAACATCAACTGAAGAGCATGCCAAAATTCTCTACAGACACTGCCAATCCTCACACTTCTGCCTATTTGCATGCCGAGGTTATTCACTATGACCCACCAAACCAATTGCAACAGTAGCCTCTCCCTGCCTCATTCGTATGCTCCGATGCCACCTTTATTTAGCAAGTGTTAGTGCTCTCGGATTTTGTAGCGCGATTCGCTATAGCCTCTGTTTTCAACAGAAATGTCCTAAAGGTACCTATACCAATCTGCAGGGTGGCGAGGAAGGGGGCTGCTGCTGCTGGCAGTAACATTTTGGGGCACCCCACCTGCAAAAATACAGCCAAATGCTCCTTGTTTTACCTTTCAATACCATAACTGCAGCAGAATCGTATGGTGACCCCTGTTGTTAATAGAAACTGTCAAACAGCTTCTTGCCCCCCCGTGGCCCCTAACCATTTGGGGTACACCCCATGAGGGAGGATCAGAGCAATAAAAACTAATGGTAGCCCCCCAAAAAGTACCTGGAAGCCAAGCCATTGTGTGCACCTCATCGCCTTCATGTTGCGCCTAAGCACCTTTTAATACTGCTCCCACAAATTTTGACTGCCCCCTCCCAACAGAAATCAGAGAGTATAGGGGGGTGCAGTAAAAAAGTATTTGCAGTACCCCACAATAAGTCAGGATCCTCCTCCCCTTCCTCTGCTCTCTGAACCCACCCATTCTGCCCAGGCTCCGCCTATACCCCTCCTCTCTGACCCCACCCACTCTGACTAGGCTCCTCCTATACCCCTCCTCTGTGACCCCTCCCACTCTGACTAGGCTCCTCCTATACCCCTCCTCTCTGACCCAGCTCCTCCTATACTCCTCCTCTCTAACCCCACCCACTCTGACTAGGCTCCACCTATACTCCTCCTCTCTGACCCAGCTCCTCCTATACTCCTCCTCTCTGACCCCTCCCACTCTGACTAGGCTCCTCCTATACCCCTCCTCTCTGACCCCTCCCACGCTGACTAGGTTCCACCTACACCCCTCCTCCCTGACCTGGCTCCTCCTATACTCCTCCTCTCTAACCCCACCCACTCTGACTAGGCTCCACCTATACCCCTCCTCTCTGACCTGGCTCCTCCTGAACCCCTCCTCTCTGACCCCTCCCACTCTGACTAGGTTCCACCTACACCCCTCCTCTCTGACCTGGCTCCTCCTGAACCCCTCCTCTCTGACCCCTCCCACTCTGACTAGGTTCCACCTACACCCCTCCTCTCTGACCTGGCTCCTCCTATACTCCTCCTCTCTGACCAGGCTCCTCCTATACCCCTTCTCTCTGACCCCACCCACTCCGACTAGGCTCCTCCTCCTCCTGCACACAACACCTGTTACCTTTCTTTCACCTGTCTCTGTTCAGGCCACACCTATTTTACTTACCAACCAATCTGCAATCCCTCATTCACTAGGCATGATTCAACTCGTACACAACACACAGACACATTTTACTTACCAATTGGCCATTTAGGCCCACCTCCAACTTACCTCTGCTCTGCCACCATCAGTCACCTGGTGCCGAACCCGGGATTTGAACCCTGGTTGCCTGCATGGAAGGCAGGCACTTACCCACTGGACCACACTGGTTTCCATGTATGTAGCCTATCAAATTGTCCTTATGTCATGGTCATCCTTTTCATGTGCAATGGAAGCCGCCGGGAAGGACACCAAGGCCTGTATGTTGCTTATAGTTACTACTGCAGTCCCCTAGATCACTAAGGAGCTATAGCTCAAAGGTAAGTCTTCTACCTTTGGTGCAGACAGCCCTCACAGGCCAGGGTACGAATCCTGCCAATGCTGTAGAGGTATCCCAAGGTGGAAATTTTCAAAAAGTGAAGGTTTTTTTTTTTGCTAAGATTTTTTTTTACTTGGTAACAGAGGAGAAAAGTGGACACTCTTTTTGGCATGTGTGTCCCAAAATTTCAAATGTTTTCCCTCATGACCTTCTACCAACCTCCCTATTTCTCAAGTAGGTGCAATAGGGACAAGGCCTTGTCTTCCTTTATCAATGTCTTCATTCTTTTTCCTTTAAGTTTGGTGAATTGCAGAGTGCAATTGTGATATTGGGGGTTATAACTGAGCACAAGAATGTGAGGAAGGTGCTACACTTATTGTAAAATAGGTTGGATGATGGTGATTTTTCATTTTGGTGTGAATAACTCGCTCAAATCAGGGGTTTGGTGCCAGTGAGCTTGGATAGAAATAAAGGTCAAGTATGAGCTCTGGCTAATGAAATGATGGGTCAAGTTTGAGGCAAGCTAGAGTCCATTTATCAGGTGCAATAAGAAGCTAGAAAGATTGTTTTCTTTAAGAGACAGACAAGGGCAGAGTCAAGCCTTTGCTCTAGTAGGTCTGCATCATGCCTGCTGCAGGATGTGAAGGAATGGACCTCCACAGCAGTGCGCTGTGCTGGGCTGGGCTGGGCTGGGCTGGGCTGGGCTGGGCCTGCCCTGGCACTGTGAATTAATCACCCACCTCCTTCCTTTGAGGAACGCTCACGAACGCCCACGAACGCCCTTGTTCTGTATACAGGCTGACAGCAGGCAATTTAGGACGCTGCTAAATGAGGGTGATGTCCCCATGTGCTTCCTTCGAGTGGCAAAATCCTTCGTCTAAGGCAGGTGGGCTTTTTTAAAATTTGGTTGAAGACCATTTGTTGGAGGCGGTATCACGGCAGAAGCCGCAGACCGTCTCAGAAGAAAGTATGCATGGGAGGATATTATTTGCATAGGACAGCCCTCTTCTCAGTCCCATTCTTATGCTGCAGTTGCCATGAAGTGTTACTAGAGGGCAGCAGTATGAACAAAAGAGCACACTGAGGCTTTTCTTCTGCTTGCTGACATGATTCTTGTTCATGGTGGTCTTGCAAGGCCTAAGGAGCGAAGGACTGCTTTGACTGAGGGGATGAGGAATGGCAGGCCTTTATTTGTGGTTCAGGGGGAATATTTGGAAGGTAAACAGCAAGATGAAAACGTCAAAGCATATATGTTTGCTGAGTGATTGAGTCTGTGTGTCACTTGTCTCTTTGAAGGGACATGTGAGAAAGGAACAGCAGCACCTTAGACTTCAGATGGGAGAGAGCAAGCAAGGATGAATATTTCCCTCAAATCCAAATACTTACAGTACCTCAAAGATGACAAGTGCGATATGATGTTCTGCAATTGTAAGGATTTGCCATGTGTGGTAGATAAATATGCATAGTTAGTGAGGTTTTTCCCAGAATGTGAGTATCGTTAGGCTGGCAAATGTCAGGCACTCCTTTGGGAGTATGAGGCCAAGAAAAAATTTGGGAAGTTTGCTACAGTCATCTGTAGGATCGAAAGACACTGGGGAATCGTTACAGAGGGAGAAAGGCTGCACAAAATGTGGTAACAGTTGGACAGAAATCTTTAGCAGGGACTTTTGTCTACCCCCAATGTGGGACCAGGACCGCAGTACCTCTGTGTCTCTGAAACATATTTTGACCTCTGGACACCACCATCTCAATACCCCTCAAATGTTCCCCCCTGGTACCCCAGCTTTGGTAGTGCATCAACCAGGTTTCAATCATTTGAGTGACCACAAACACCCTTCCTATGTGCCTTCCATTTACATTCAGTCAGTAACCCAGCTGCTTCGTTCGCTGTTCAATCTCAAGTGACAGTTGGATGCACATTGCAGGGGTAAACAGGCATTTACCGTACTGTACAGGCCCTCTCAGTACATCCAGACTACACTTCTTAAAATCATAAATACATGTTTTGCCCGACAGTAAGGCCAGGCCTTTCCTCTGTAGTTCAAGGAGGAAAACATCAACTGAAGAGCATGCCAAAATTCTCTACAGACACTGCCAATCCTCACACTTCTGCCTATTTGCATGCCGAGGTTATTCACTATGACCCACCAAACCAATTGCAACAGTAGCCTCTCCCTGCCTCATTCGTATGCTCCGATGCCACCTTTATTTAGCAAGTGTTAGTGCTCTCGGATTTTGTAGCGCGATTCGCTATAGCCTCTGTTTTCAACAGAAATGTCCTAAAGGTACCTATACCAATCTGCAGGGTGGCGAGGAAGGGGGCTGCTGCTGCTGGCAGTAACATTTTGGGGCACCCCACCTGCAAAAATACAGCCAAATGCTCCTTGTTTTACCTTTCAATACCATAACTGCAGCAGAATCGTATGGTGACCCCTGTTGTTAATAGAAACTGTCAAACAGCTTCTTGCCCCCCCGTGGCCCCTAACCATTTGGGGTACACCCCATGAGGGAGGATCAGAGCAATAAAAACTAATGGTAGCCCCCCAAAAAGTACCTGGAAGCCAAGCCATTGTGTGCACCTCATCGCCTTCATGTTGCGCCTAAGCACCTTTTAATACTGCTCCCACAAATTTTGACTGCCCCCTCCCAACAGAAATCAGAGAGTATAGGGGGGTGCAGTAAAAAAGTATTTGCAGTACCCCACAATAAGTCAGGATCCTCCTCCCCTTCCTCTGCTCTCTGAACCCACCCATTCTGCCCAGGCTCCGCCTATACCCCTCCTCTCTGACCCCACCCACTCTGACTAGGCTCCTCCTATACCCCTCCTCTGTGACCCCTCCCACTCTGACTAGGCTCCTCCTATACCCCTCCTCTCTGACCCAGCTCCTCCTATACTCCTCCTCTCTAACCCCACCCACTCTGACTAGGCTCCACCTATACTCCTCCTCTCTGACCCAGCTCCTCCTATACTCCTCCTCTCTGACCCCTCCCACTCTGACTAGGCTCCTCCTATACCCCTCCTCTCTGACCCCTCCCACGCTGACTAGGCTCCTCCTATACCCCTCCTCCCTGACCTGGCTCCTCCTATACTCCTCCTCTCTAACCCCACCCACTCTGACTAGGCTCCACCTATACCCCTCCTCTCTGACCTGGCTCCTCCTGAACCCCTCCTCTAGGACCCCTCCCACTCTGACTAGGTTCCACCTACACCCCTCCTCTCTGACCTGGCTCCTCCTGAACCCCTCCTCTCTGACCCCTCCCACTCTGACTAGGCTCCTCCTGAACCCCTCCTCTCTGACCCCACCCACTCCGACTAGGCTCCTCCTATACCCCTCCTCTGTGACCCCTCCCACTCTGACTAGGCTCCTCCTATACCCCTCCTCTCTGACCCAGCTCCTCCTATACTCCTCCTCTCTAACCCCACCCACTCTGACTAGGCTCCTCCTATACCCCTCCTCTCTGACCCAGCTCCTCCTATACTCCTCCTCTCTGACCCCTCCCACTCTGACTAGGCTCCTCCTGAACCCCTTCTCTCTGACCCCACCCACTCCGACTAGGCTCCTCCTCCTCCTGCACACAACACCTGTTACCTTTCTTTCACCTGTCTCTGTTCAGGCCACACCTATTTTACTTACCAACCAATCTGCAATCCCTCATTCACTAGGCATGATTCCACTCGTACACAACACACAGACACATTTTACTTACCAATTGGCCATTTAGGCCCACCTCCAACTTACCTCTGCTCTGCCACCATCAGTCACCTGGTGCCGAACCCGGGATTTGAACCCTGGTTGCCTGCATGGAAGGCAGGCACTTACCCACTGGACCACACTGGTTTCCATGTATGTAGCCTATCAAATTGTCCTTATGTCATGGTCATCCTTTTCATGTGCAATGGAAGCCGCCGGGAAGGACACCAAGGCCTGTATGTTGCTTATAGTTACTACTGCAGTCCCCTAGATCACTAAGGAGCTATAGCTCAAAGGTAAGTCTTCTACCTTTGGTGCAGACAGCCCTCACAGGCCAGGGTTCGAATCCTGCCAATGCTGTAGAGGTATCCCAAGGTGGAAATTTTCAAAAAGTGAAGGTTTTTTTTTTTGCTAAGATTTTTTTTTACTTGGTAACAGAGGAGAAAAGTGGACACTCTTTTTGGCATGTGTGTCCCAAAATTTCAAATGTTTTCCCTCATGACCTTCTAACAACCTCCCTATTTCTCAAGTAGGTGCAATAGGGACAAGGCCTTGTCTTCCTTTATCAATGTCTTCATTCTTTTTCCTTTAAGTTTGGTGAATTGCAGAGTGCAATTGTGATATTGGGGGTTATAACTGAGCACAAGAATGTGAGGAAGGTGCTACACTTATTGTAAAATAGGTTGGATGATGGTGATTTTTCATTTTGGTGTGAATAACTCGCTCAAATCAGGGGTTTGGTGCCAGTGAGCTTGGATAGAAATAAAGGTCAAGTATGAGCTCTGGCTAATGAAATGATGGGTCAAGTTTGAGGCAAGCTAGAGTCCATTTATCAGGTGCAATAAGAAGCTAGAAAGATTGTTTTCTTTAAGAGACAGACAAGGGCAGAGTCAAGCCTTTGCTCTAGTAGGTCTGCATCATGCCTGCTGCAGGATGTGAAGGAATGGACCTCCACAGCAGTGCGCTGTGCTGGGCTGGGCTGGGCTGGGCTGGGCTGGGCTGGGCCTGCCCTGGCACTGTGAATTAATCACCCACCTCCTTCCTTTGAGGAACGCTCACGAACGCCCACGAACGCCCTTGTTCTGTATACAGGCTGACAGCAGGCAATTTAGGACGCTGCTAAATGAGGGTGATGTCCCCATGTGCTTCCTTCGAGTGGCAAAATCCTTCGTCTAAGGCAGGTGGGCTTTTTTAAAATTTGGTTGAAGACCATTTGTTGGAGGCGGTATCACGGCAGAAGCCGCCGACCGTCTCAGAAGAAAGTATGCATGGGAGGATATTATTTGCATAGGACAGCCCTCTTCTCAGTCCCATTCTTATGCTGCAGTTGCCATGAAGTGTTACTAGAGGGCAGCAGTATGAACAAAAGAGCACACTGAGGCTTTTCTTCTGCTTGCTGACATGATTCTTGTTCATGGTGGTCTTGCAAGGCCTAAGGAGCGAAGGACTGCTTTGACTGAGGGAATGAGGAATGGCAGGCCTTTATTTGTGGTTCAGGGGGAATATTTGGAAGGTAAACAGCAAGATGAAAACGTCAAAGCATATATGTTTGCTGAGTGATTGAGTCTGTGTGTCACTTGTCTCTTTGAAGGGACATGTGAGAAAGGAACAGCAGCACCATAGACTTCAGATGGGAGAGAGCAAGCAAGGATGAATATTTCCCTCAAATCCAAATACTTACAGTACCTCAAAGATGACAAGTGCGATATGATGTTCTGCAATTGTAAGGATTTGCCATGTGTGGTAGATAAATATGCATAGTTAGTGAGGTTTTTCCCAGAATGTGAGTATCGTTAGGCTGGCAAATGTCAGGCACTCCTTTGGGAGTATGAGGCCAAGAAAAAATTTGGGAAGTTTGCTACAGTCATCTGTAGGATCGAAAGACACTGGGGAATCGTTACAGAGGGAGCCAGGCTGCACAAAATGTGGTAACAGTTGGACAGAAATCTTTAGCAGGGACTTTTGTCTACCCCCAATGTGGGACCAGGACCGCAGTACCTCTGTGTCTCTGAAACATATTTTGACCTCTGGACACCACCATCTCAATACCCCTCAAATGTTCCCCCCTGGTACCCCAGCTTTGGTAGTGCATCAACCAGGTTTCAATCATTTGAGTGACCACAAACACCCTTCCTATGTGCCTTCCATTTACATTCAGTCAGTAACCCAGCTGCTTCGTTCGCTGTTCAATCTCAAGTGACAGTTGGATGCACATTGCAGGGGTAAACAGGCATTTACCGTACTGTACAGGCCCTCTCAGTACATCCAGACTACACTTCTTAAAATCATAAATACATGTTTTGCCCGACAGTAAGGCCAGGTCTTTCCTCTGTAGTTCAAGGAGGAAAACATCAACTGAAGAGCATGCCAAAATTCTCTACAGACACTGCCAATCCTCACACTTCTGCCTATTTGCATGCCGAGGTTATTCACTATGACCCACCAAACCAATTGCAACAGTAGCCTCTCCCTGCCTCATTCGTATGCTCCGATGCCACCTTTATTTAGCAAGTGTTAGTGCTCTCGGATTTTGTAGCGCGATTCGCTATAGCCTCTGTTTTCAACAGAAATGTCCTAAAGGTACCTATACCAATCTGCAGGGTGGCGAGGAAGGGGGCTGCTGCTGCTGGCAGTAACATTTTGGGGCACCCCACCTGCAAAAATACAGCCAAATGCTCCTTGTTTTACCTTTCAATACCATAACTGCAGCAGAATCGTATGGTGACCCCTGTTGTTAATAGAAACTGTCAAACAGCTTCTTGCCCCCCCGTGGCCCCTAACCATTTGGGGTACACCCCATGAGGGAGGATCAGAGCAATAAAAACTAATGGTAGCCCCCCAAAAAGTACCTGGAAGCCAAGCCATTGTGTGCACCTCATCGCCTTCATGTTGCGCCTAAGCACCTTTTAATACTGCTCCCACAAATTTTGACTGCCCCCTCCCAACAGAAATCAGAGAGTATAGGGGGGTGCAGTAAAAAAGTATTTGCAGTACCCCATAATAAGTCAGGATCCTCCTCCCCTTCCTCTGCTCTCTGAACCCACCCATTCTGCCCAGGCTCCGCCTATACCCCTCCTCTCTGACCCCACCCACTCTGACTAGGCTCCTCCTATACCCCTCCTCTGTGACCCCTCCCACTCTGACTAGGCTCCTCCTATACCCCTCCTCTCTGACCCAGCTCCTCCTATACTCCTCCTCTCTAACCCCACCCACTCTGACTAGGCTCCTCCTATACCCCTCCTCTCTGACCCAGCTCCTCCTATACTCCTCCTCTCTGACCCCTCCCACGCTGACTAGGTTCCACCTACACCCCTCCTCTCTGACCTGGCTCCTCCTCTCTGACCCCTCCCACTCTGACTAGGTTCCACCTACACCACTCCTCTCTGACCTGGCTCCTCCTGAACCCCTCCTCTCTGACCCCTCCCACTCTGACTAGGCTCCTCCTGAACCCCTCCTCTCTGACCCCTCCCACTCTGACTAGGCTCCTCCTATACCCCTCCTCTCTGACCCAGCTCCTCCTATACTCCTCCTCTCTAACCCCACCCACTCTGACTAGGCTCCACCTATACCCCTCCTCTCTGACCTGGCTCCTCCTGAACCCCTCCTCTAGGACCCCTCCCACTCTGACTAGGTTCCACCTACACCCCTCCTCTCTGACCTGGCTCCTCCTATACTCCTCCTCTCTGACCAGGCTCCTCCTATACCCCTTCTCTCTGACCCCACCCACTCCGACTAGGCTCCTCCTCCTCCTGCACACAACACCTGTTACCTTTCTTTCACCTGTCTCTGTTCAGGCCACACCTATTTTACTTACCAACCAATCTGCAATCCCTCATTCACTAGGCATGATTCAACTCGTACACAACACACAGACACATTTTACTTACCAATTGGCCATTTAGGCCCACCTCCAACTTACCTCTGCTCTGCCACCATCAGTCACCTGGTGCCGAACCCGGGATTTGAACCCTGGTTGCCTGCATGGAAGGCAGGCACTTACCCACTGGACCACACTGGTTTCCATGTATGTAGCCTATCAAATTGTCCTTATGTCATGGTCATCCTTTTCATGTGCAATGGAAGCCGCCGGGAAGGACACCAAGGCCTGTATGTTGCTTATAGTTACTACTGCAGTCCCCTAGATCACTAAGGAGCTATAGCTCAAAGGTAAGTCTTCTACCTTTGGTGCAGACAGCCCTCACAGGCCAGGGTTCGAATCCTGCCAATGCTGTAGAGGTATCCCAAGGTGGAAATTTTCAAAAAG
Source organism: Lissotriton vulgaris (assembly GCF_964263255.1). Classification (NCBI taxonomy): domain Eukaryota; kingdom Metazoa; phylum Chordata; class Amphibia; order Caudata; family Salamandridae; genus Lissotriton; species Lissotriton vulgaris. The sequence continues at coordinate 877,071,466 of NC_141687.1, read as the reverse complement.
TGAAGGTTTTTTTTTTTGCTAAGATTTTTTTTTACTTGGTAACAGAGGAGAAAAGTGGACACTCTTTTTGGCATGTGTGTCCCAAAATTTCAAATGTTTTCCCTCATGACCTTCTACCAACCTCCCTATTTCTCAAGTAGGTGCAATAGGGACAAGGCCTTGTCTTCCTTTATCAATGTCTTCATTCTTTTTCCTTTAAGTTTGGTGAATTGCAGAGTGCAATTGTGATATTGGGGGTTATAACTGAGCACAAGAATGTGAGGAAGGTGCTACACTTATTGTAAAATAGGTTGGATGATGGTGATTTTTCATTTTGGTGTGAATAACTCGCTCAAATCAGGGGTTTGGTGCCAGTGAGCTTGGATAGAAATAAAGGTCAAGTATGAGCTCTGGCTAATGAAATGATGGGTCAAGTTTGAGGCAAGCTAGAGTCCATTTATCAGGTGCAATAAGAAGCTAGAAAGATTGTTTTCTTTAAGAGACAGACAAGGGCAGAGTCAAGCCTTTGCTCTAGTAGGTCTGCATCATGCCTGCTGCAGGATGTGAAGGAATGGACCTCCACAGCAGTGCGCTGTGCTGGGCTGGGCTGGGCTGGGCTGGGCTGGGCTGGGCTGGGCCTGCCCTGGCACTGTGAATTAATCACCCACCTCCTTCCTTTGAGGAACGCTCACGAACGCCCACGAACGCCCTTGTTCTGTATACAGGCTGACAGCAGGCAATTTAGGACGCTGCTAAATGAGGGTGATGTCCCCATGTGCTTCCTTCGAGTGGCAAAATCCTTCGTCTAAGGCAGGTGGGCTTTTTTAAAATTTGGTTGAAGACCATTTGTTGGAGGCGGTATCACGGCAGAAGCCGCAGACCGTCTCAGAAGAAAGTATGCATGGGAGGATATTATTTGCATAGGACAGCCCTCTTCTCAGTCCCATTCTTATGCTGCAGTTGCCATGAAGTGTTACTAGAGGGCAGCAGTATGAACAAAAGAGCACACTGAGGCTTTTCTTCTGCTTGCTGACATGATTCTTGTTCATGGTGGTCTTGCAAGGCCTAAGGAGCGAAGGACTGCTTTGACTGAGGGGATGAGGAATGGCAGGCCTTTATTTGTGGTTCAGGGGGAATATTTGGAAGGTAAACAGCAAGATGAAAACGTCAAAGCATATATGTTTGCTGAGTGATTGAGTCTGTGTGTCACTTGTCTCTTTGAAGGGACATGTGAGAAAGGAACAGCAGCACCATAGACTTCAGATGGGAGAGAGCAAGCAAGGATGAATATTTCCCTCAAATCCAAATACTTACAGTACCTCAAAGATGACAAGTGCGATATGATGTTCTGCAATTGTAAGGATTTGCCATGTGTGGTAGATAAATATGCATAGTTAGTGAGGTTTTTCCCAGAATGTGAGTATCGTTAGGCTGGCAAATGTCAGGCACTCCTTTGGGAGTATGAGGCCAAGAAAAAATTTGGGAAGTTTGCTACAGTCATCTGTAGGATCGAAAGACACTGGGGAATCGTTACAGAGGGAGAAAGGCTGCACAAAATGTGGTAACAGTTGGACAGAAATCTTTAGCAGGGACTTTTGTCTACCCCCAATGTGGGACCAGGACCGCAGTACCTCTGTGTCTCTGAAACATATTTTGACCTCTGGACACCACCATCTCAATACCCCTCAAATGTTCCCCCCTGGTACCCCAGCTTTGGTAGTGCATCAACCAGGTTTCAATCATTTGAGTGACCACAAACACCCTTCCTATGTGCCTTCCATTTACATTCAGTCAGTAACCCAGCTGCTTCGTTCGCTGTTCAATCTCAAGTGACAGTTGGATGCACATTGCAGGGGTAAACAGGCATTTACCGTACTGTACAGGCCCTCTCAGTACATCCAGACTACACTTCTTAAAATCATAAATACATGTTTTGCCCGACAGTAAGGCCAGGCCTTTCCTCTGTAGTTCAAGGAGGAAAACATCAACTGAAGAGCATGCCAAAATTCTCTACAGACACTGCCAATCCTCACACTTCTGCCTATTTGCATGCCGAGGTTATTCACTATGACCCACCAAACCAATTGCAACAGTAGCCTCTCCCTGCCTCATTCGTATGCTCCGATGCCACCTTTATTTAGCAAGTGTTAGTGCTCTCGGATTTTGTAGCGCGATTCGCTATAGCCTCTGTTTTCAACAGAAATGTCCTAAAGGTACCTATACCAATCTGCAGGGTGGCGAGGAAGGGGGCTGCTGCTGCTGGCAGTAACATTTTGGGGCACCCCACCTGCAAAAATACAGCCAAATGCTCCTTGTTTTACCTTTCAATACCATAACTGCAGCAGAATCGTATGGTGACCCCTGTTGTTAATAGAAACTGTCAAACAGCTTCTTGCCCCCCCGTGGCCCCTAACCATTTGGGGTACACCCCATGAGGGAGGATCAGAGCAATAAAAACTAATGGTAGCCCCCCAAAAAGTACCTGGAAGCCAAGCCATTGTGTGCACCTCATCGCCTTCATGTTGCGCCTAAGCACCTTTTAATACTGCTCCCACAAATTTTGACTGCCCCCTCCCAACAGAAATCAGAGAGTATAGGGGGGTGCAGTAAAAAAGTATTTGCAGTACCCCACAATAAGTCAGGATCCTCCTCCCCTTCCTCTGCTCTCTGAACCCACCCATTCTGCCCAGGCTCCGCCTATACCCCTCCTCTCTGACCCCACCCACTCTGACTAGGCTCCTCCTATACCCCTCCTCTGTGACCCCTCCCACTCTGACTAGGCTCCTCCTATACCCCTCCTCTCTGACCCAGCTCCTCCTATACTCCTCCTCTCTAACCCCACCCACTCTGACTAGGCTCCTCCTATACCCCTCCTCTCTGACCCAGCTCCTCCTATACTCCTCCTCTCTGACCCCTCCCACGCTGACTAGGTTCCACCTACACCCCTCCTCTCTGACCTGGCTCCTCCTGAACCCCTCCTCTCTGACCCCTCCCACTCTGACTAGGTTCCACCTACACCCCTCCTCTCTGACCTGGCTCCTCCTGAACCCCTCCTCTCTGACCCCTCCCACTCTGACTAGGCTCCTCCTGAACCCCTCCTCTCTGACCCCTCCCACTCTGACTAGGCTCCTCCTATACCCCTCCTCTCTGACCCAGCTCCTCCTATACTCCTCCTCTCTAACCCCACCCACTCTGACTAGGCTCCACCTATACCCCTCCTCTCTGACCTGGCTCCTCCTGAACCCCTCCTCTAGGACCCCTCCCACTCTGACTAGGTTCCACCTACACCCCTCCTCTCTGACCTGGCTCCTCCTATACTCCTCCTCTCTGACCAGGCTCCTCCTATACCCCTTCTCTCTGACCCCACCCACTCCGACTAGGCTCCTCCTCCTCCTGCACACAACACCTGTTACCTTTCTTTCACCTGTCTCTGTTCAGGCCACACCTATTTTACTTACCAACCAATCTGCAATCCCTCATTCACTAGGCATGATTCCACTCGTACACAGACACATTTTACTTACCAATTGGCCATTTAGGCCCACCTCCAACTTACCTCTGCTCTGCCACCATCAGTCACCTGGTGCCGAACCCGGGATTTGAACCCTGGTTGCCTGCATGGAAGGCAGGCACTTACCCACTGGACCACACTGGTTTCCATGTATGTAGCCTATCAAATTGTCCTTATGTCATGGTCATCCTTTTCATGTGCAATGGAAGCCGCCGGGAAGGACACCAAGGCCTGTATGTTGCTTATAGTTACTACTGCAATCCCCTAGACCACTAAGGAGCTATAGCTCAAAGGTAAGTCTTCTACCTTTGGTGCAGACAGCCCTCACAGGCCAGGGTTCGAATCCTGCCAATGCTGTAGAGGTATCCCAAGGTGGAAATTTTCAAAAAGTGAAGGTTTTTTTTTTTGCTAAGATTTTTTTTTACTTGGTAACAGAGGAGAAAAGTGGACACTCTTTTTGGCATGTGTGTCCCAAAATTTCAAATGTTTTCCCTCATGACCTTCTACCAACCTCCCTATTTCTCAAGTAGGTGCAATAGGGACAAGGCCTTGTCTTCCTTTATCAATGTCTTCATTCTTTTTCCTTTAAGTTTGGTGAATTGCAGAGTGCAATTGTGATATTGGGGGTTATAACTGAGCACAAGAATGTGAGGAAGGTGCTACACTTATTGTAAAATAGGTTGGATGATGGTGATTTTTCATTTTGGTGTGAATAACTCGCTCAAATCAGGGGTTTGGTGCCAGTGAGCTTGGATAGAAATAAAGGTCAAGTATGAGCTCTGGCTAATGAAATGATGGGTCAAGTTTGAGGCAAGCTAGAGTCCATTTATCAGGTGCAATAAGAAGCTAGAAAGATTGTTTTCTTTAAGAGACAGACAAGGGCAGAGTCAAGCCTTTGCTCTAGTAGGTCTGCATCATGCCTGCTGCAGGATGTGAAGGAATGGACCTCCACAGCAGTGCGCTGTGCTGGGCTGGGCTGGGCTGGGCCTGCCCTGGCACTGTGAATTAATCACCCACCTCCTTCCTTTGAGGAACGCTCACGAACGCCCACGAACGCCCTTGTTCTGTATACAGGCTGACAGCAGGCAATTTAGGACGCTGCTAAATGAGGGTGATGTCCCCATGTGCTTCCTTCGAGTGGCAAAATCCTTCGTCTAAGGCAGGTGGGCTTTTTTAAAATTTGGTTGAAGACCATTTGTTGGAGGCGGTATCACGGCAGAAGCCGCCGACCGTCTCAGAAGAAAGTATGCATGGGAGGATATTATTTGCATAGGACAGCCCTCTTCTCAGTCCCATTCTTATGCTGCAGTTGCCATGAAGTGTTACTAGAGGGCAGCAGTATGAACAAAAGAGCACACTGAGGCTTTTCTTCTGCTTGCTGACATGATTCTTGTTCATGGTGGTCTTGCAAGGCCTAAGGAGCGAAGGACTGCTTTGACTGAGGGAATGAGGAATGGCAGGCCTTTATTTGTGGTTCAGGGGGAATATTTGGAAGGTAAACAGCAAGATGAAAACGTCAAAGCATATATGTTTGCTGAGTGATTGAGTCTGTGTGTCACTTGTCTCTTTGAAGGGACATGTGAGAAAGGAACAGCAGCACCATAGACTTCAGATGGGAGAGAGCAAGCAAGGATGAATATTTCCCTCAAATCCAAATACTTACAGTACCTCAAAGATGACAAGTGCGATATGATGTTCTGCAATTGTAAGGATTTGCCATGTGTGGTAGATAAATATGCATAGTTAGTGAGGTTTTTCCCAGAATGTGAGTATCGTTAGGCTGGCAAATGTCAGGCACTCCTTTGGGAGTATGAGGCCAAGAAAAAATTTGGGAAGTTTGCTACAGTCATCTGTAGGATCGAAAGACACTGGGGAATCGTTACAGAGGGAGCCAGGCTGCACAAAATGTGGTAACAGTTGGACAGAAATCTTTAGCAGGGACTTTTGTCTACCCCCAATGTGGGACCAGGACCGCAGTACCTCTGTGTCTCTGAAACATATTTTGACCTCTGGACACCACCATCTCAATACCCCTCAAATGTTCCCCCCTGGTACCCCAGCTTTGGTAGTGCATCAACCAGGTTTCAATCATTTGAGTGACCACAAACACCCTTCCTATGTGCCTTCCATTTACATTCAGTCAGTAACCCAGCTGCTTCGTTCGCTGTTCAATCTCAAGTGACAGTTGGATGCACATTGCAGGGGTAAACAGGCATTTACCGTACTGTACAGGCCCTCTCAGTACATCCAGACTACACTTCTTAAAATCATAAATACATGTTTTGCCCGACAGTAAGGCCAGGCCTTTCCTCTGTAGTTCAAGGAGGAAAACATCAACTGAAGAGCATGCCAAAATTCTCTACAGACACTGCCAATCCTCACACTTCTGCCTATTTGCATGCCGAGGTTATTCACTATGACCCACCAAACCAATTGCAACAGTAGCCTCTCCCTGCCTCATTCGTATGCTCCGATGCCACCTTTATTTAGCAAGTGTTAGTGCTCTCGGATTTTGTAGCGCGATTCGCTATAGCCTCTGTTTTCAACAGAAATGTCCTAAAGGTACCTATACCAATCTGCAGGGTGGCGAGGAAGGGGGCTGCTGCTGCTGGCAGTAACATTTTGGGGCACCCCACCTGCAAAAATACAGCCAAATGCTCCTTGTTTTACCTTTCAATACCATAACTGCAGCAGAATCGTATGGTGACCCCTGTTGTTAATAGAAACTGTCAAACAGCTTCTTGCCCCCCCGTGGCCCCTAACCATTTGGGGTACACCCCATGAGGGAGGATCAGAGCAATAAAAACTAATGGTAGCCCCCCAAAAAGTACCTGGAAGCCAAGCCATTGTGTGCACCTCATCGCCTTCATGTTGCGCCTAAGCACCTTTTAATACTGCTCCCACAAATTTTGACTGCCCCCTCCCAACAGAAATCAGAGAGTATAGGGGGGTGCAGTAAAAAAGTATTTGCAGTACCCCACAATAAGTCAGGATCCTCCTCCCCTTCCTCTGCTCTCTGAACCCACCCATTCTGCCCAGGCTCCGCCTATACCCCTCCTCTCTGACCCCACCCACTCTGACTAGGCTCCTCCTATACCCCTCCTCTGTGACCCCTCCCACTCTGACTAGGCTCCTCCTATACCCCTCCTCTCTGACCCAGCTCCTCCTATACTCCTCCTCTCTAACCCCACCCACTCTGACTAGGCTCCTCCTATACCCCTCCTCTCTGACCCAGCTCCTCCTATACTCCTCCTCTCTGACCCCTCCCACGCTGACTAGGTTCCACCTACACCCCTCCTCTCTGACCTGGCTCCTCCTGAACCCCTCCTCTCTGACCCCTCCCACTCTGACTAGGTTCCACCTACACCCCTCCTCTCTGACCTGGCTCCTCCTGAACCCCTCCTCTCTGACCCCTCCCACTCTGACTAGGCTCCTCCTGAACCCCTCCTCTCTGACCCCTCCCACTCTGACTAGGCTCCTCCTATACCCCTCCTCTCTGACCCAGCTCCTCCTATACTCCTCCTCTCTAACCCCACCCACTCTGACTAGGCTCCACCTATACCCCTCCTCTCTGACCTGGCTCCTCCTGAACCCCTCCTCTAGGACCCCTCCCACTCTGACTAGGTTCCACCTACACCCCTCCTCTCTGACCTGGCTCCTCCTATACTCCTCCTCTCTGACCAGGCTCCTCCTATACCCCTTCTCTCTGACCCCACCCACTCCGACTAGGCTCCTCCTCCTCCTGCACACAACACCTGTTACCTTTCTTTCACCTGTCTCTGTTCAGGCCACACCTATTTTACTTACCAACCAATCTGCAATCCCTCATTCACTAGGCATGATTCAACTCGTACACAACACACAGACACATTTTACTTACCAATTGGCCATTTAGGCCCACCTCCAACTTACCTCTGCTCTGCCACCATCAGTCACCTGGTGCCGAACCCGGGATTTGAACCCTGGTTGCCTGCATGGAAGGCAGGCACTTACCCACTGGACCACACTGGTTTCCATGTATGTAGCCTATCAAATTGTCCTTATGTCATGGTCATCCTTTTCATGTGCAATGGAAGCCGCCGGGAAGGACACCAAGGCCTGTATGTTGCTTATAGTTACTACTGCAGTCCCCTAGATCACTAAGGAGCTATAGCTCAAAGGTAAGTCTTCTACCTTTGGTGCAGACAGCCCTCACAGGCCAGGGTTCGAATCCTGCCAATGCTGTAGAGGTATCCCAAGGTGGAAATTTTCAAAAAGTGAAGGTTTTTTTTTTTGCTAAGATTTTTTTTTACTTGGTAACAGAGGAGAAAAGTGGACACTCTTTTTGGCATGTGTGTCCCAAAATTTCAAATGTTTTCCCTCATGACCTTCTACCAACCTCCCTATTTCTCAAGTAGGTGCAATAGGGACAAGGCCTTGTCTTCCTTTATCAATGTCTTCATTCTTTTTCCTTTAAGTTTGGTGAATTGCAGAGTGCAATTGTGATATTGGGGGTTATAACTGAGCACAAGAATGTGAGGAAGGTGCTACACTTATTGTAAAATAGGTTGGATGATGGTGATTTTTCATTTTGGTGTGAATAACTCGCTCAAATCAGGGGTTTGGTGCCAGTGAGCTTGGATAGAAATAAAGGTCAAGTATGAGCTCTGGCTAATGAAATGATGGGTCAAGTTTGAGGCAAGCTAGAGTCCATTTATCAGGTGCAATAAGAAGCTAGAAAGATTGTTTTCTTTAAGAGACAGACAAGGGCAGAGTCAAGCCTTTGCTCTAGTAGGTCTGCATCATGCCTGCTGCAGGATGTGAAGGAATGGACCTCCACAGCAGTGCGCTGTGCTGGGCTGGGCTGGGCTGGGCTGGGCTGGGCTGGGCCTGCCCTGGCACTGTGAATTAATCACCCACCTCCTTCCTTTGAGGAACGCTCACGAACGCCCACGAACGCCCTTGTTCTGTATACAGGCTGACAGCAGGCAATTTAGGACGCTGCTAAATGAGGGTGATGTCCCCATGTGCTTCCTTCGAGTGGCAAAATCCTTCGTCTAAGGCAGGTGGGCTTTTTTAAAATTTGGTTGAAGACCATTTGTTGGAGGCGGTATCACGGCAGAAGCCGCAGACCGTCTCAGAAGAAAGTATGCATGGGAGGATATTATTTGCATAGGACAGCCCTCTTCTCAGTCCCATTCTTATGCTGCAGTTGCCATGAAGTGTTACTAGAGGGCAGCAGTATGAACAAAAGAGCACACTGAGGCTTTTCTTCTGCTTGCTGACATGATTCTTGTTCATGGTGGTCTTGCAAGGCCTAAGGAGCGAAGGACTGCTTTGACTGAGGGGATGAGGAATGGCAGGCCTTTATTTGTGGTTCAGGGGGAATATTTGGAAGGTAAACAGCAAGATGAAAACGTCAAAGCATATATGTTTGCTGAGTGATTGAGTCTGTGTGTCACTTGTCTCTTTGAAGGGACATGTGAGAAAGGAACAGCAGCACCATAGACTTCAGATGGGAGAGAGCAAGCAAGGATGAATATTTCCCTCAAATCCAAATACTTACAGTACCTCAAAGATGACAAGTGCGATATGATGTTCTGCAATTGTAAGGATTTGCCATGTGTGGTAGATAAATATGCATAGTTAGTGAGGTTTTTCCCAGAATGTGAGTATCGTTAGGCTGGCAAATGTCAGGCACTCCTTTGGGAGTATGAGGCCAAGAAAAAATGTGGGAAGTTTGCTACAGTCATCTGTAGGATCGAAAGACACTGGGGAATCGTTACAGAGGGAGCCAGGCTGCACAAAATGTGGTAACAGTTGGACAGAAATCTTTAGCAGGGACTTTTGTCTACCCCCAATGTGGGACCAGGACCGCAGTACCTCTGTGTCTCTGAAACATATTTTGACCTCTGGACACCACCATCTCAATACCCCTCAAATGTTCCCCCCTGGTACCCCAGCTTTGGTAGTGCATCAACCAGGTTTCAATCATTTGAGTGACCACAAACACCCTTCCTATGTGCCTTCCATTTACATTCAGTCAGTAACCCAGCTGCTTCGTTCGCTGTTCAATCTCAAGTGACAGTTGGATGCACATTGCAGGGGTAAACAGGCATTTACCGTACTGTACAGGCCCTCTCAGTACATCCAGACTACACTTCTTAAAATCATAAATACATGTTTTGCCCGACAGTAAGGCCAGGCCTTTCCTCTGTAGTTCAAGGAGGAAAACATCAACTGAAGAGCATGCCAAAATTCTCTACAGACACTGCCAATCCTCACACTTCTGCCTATTTGCATGCCGAGGTTATTCACTATGACCCACCAAACCAATTGCAACAGTAGCCTCTCCCTGCCTCATTCGTATGCTCCGATGCCACCTTTATTTAGCAAGTGTTAGTGCTCTCGGATTTTGTAGCGCGATTCGCTATAGCCTCTGTTTTCAACAGAAATGTCCTAAAGGTACCTATACCAATCTGCAGGGTGGCGAGGAAGGGGGCTGCTGCTGCTGGCAGTAACATTTTGGGGCACCCCACCTGCAAAAATACAGCCAAATGCTCCTTGTTTTACCTTTCAATACCATAACTGCAGCAGAATCGTATGGTGACCCCTGTTGTTAATAGAAACTGTCAAACAGCTTCTTGCCCCCCCGTGGCCCCTAACCATTTGGGGTACACCCCATGAGGGAGGATCAGAGCAATAAAAACTAATGGTAGCCCCCCAAAAAGTACCTGGAAGCCAAGCCATTGTGTGCACCTCATCGCCTTCATGTTGCGCCTAAGCACCTTTTAATACTGCTCCCACAAATTTTGACTGCCCCCTCCCAACAGAAATCAGAGAGTATAGGGGGGTGCAGTAAAAAAGTATTTGCAGTACCCCACAATAAGTCAGGATCCTCCTCCCCTTCCTCTGCTCTCTGAACCCACCCATTCTGCCCAGGCTCCGCCTATACCCCTCCTCTCTGACCCCACCCACTCTGACTAGGCTCCTCCTATACCCCTCCTCTGTGACCCCTCCCACTCTGACTAGGCTCCTCCTATACCCCTCCTCTCTGACCCAGCTCCTCCTATACTCCTCCTCTCTAACCCCACCCACTCTGACTAGGCTCCTCCTATACCCCTCCTCTCTGACCCAGCTCCTCCTATACTCCTCCTCTCTGACCCCTCCCACGCTGACTAGGTTCCACCTACACCCCTCCTCTCTGACCTGGCTCCTCCTGAACCCCTCCTCTCTGACCCCTCCCACTCTGACTAGGTTCCACCTACACCCCTCCTCTCTGACCTGGCTCCTCCTGAACCCCTCCTCTCTGACCCCTCCCACTCTGACTAGGTTCCACCTACACCCCTCCTCTCTGACCTGGCTCCTCCTGAACCCCTCCTCTCTGACCCCTCCCACTCTGACTAGGCTCCTCCTGAACCCCTCCTCTCTGACCCAGCTCCTCCTATACTCCTCCTCTCTGACCCCTCCCACGCTGACTAGGTTCCACCTACACCCCTCCTCTCTGACCTGGCTCCTCCTGAACCCCTCCTCTCTGACCCCTCCCACTCTGACTAGGTTCCACCTACACCCCTCCTCTCTGACCTGGCTCCTCCTGAACCCCTCCTCTCTGACCCCTCCCACTCTGACTAGGTTCCACCTACACCCCTCCTCTCTGACCTGGCTCCTCCTGAACCCCTCCTCTCTGACCCCTCCCACTCTGACTAGGCTCCTCCTGAACCCCTCCTCTCTGACCCCTCCCACTCTGACTAGGCTCCTCCTATACCCCTCCTCTCTGACCCAGCTCCTCCTATACTCCTCCTCTCTAACCCCACCCACTCTGACTAGGCTCCACCTATACCCCTCCTCTCTGACCTGGCTCCTCCTGAACCCCTCCTCTAGGACCCCTCCCACTCTGACTAGGTTCCACCTACACCCCTCCTCTCTGACCTGGCTCCTCCTATACTCCTCCTCTCTGACCAGGCTCCTCCTATACCCCTTCTCTCTGACCCCACCCACTCCGACTAGGCTCCTCCTCCTCCTGCACACAACACCTGTTACCTTTCTTTCACCTGTCTCTGTTCAGGCCACACCTATTTTACTTACCAACCAATCTGCAATCCCTCATTCACTAGGCATGATTCAACTCGTACACAACACACAGACACATTTTACTTACCAATTGGCCATTTAGGCCCACCTCCAACTTACCTCTGCTCTGCCACCATCAGTCACCTGGTGCCGAACCCGGGATTTGAACCCTGGTTGCCTGCATGGAAGGCAGGCACTTACCCACTGGACCACACTGGTTTCCATGTATGTAGCCTATCAAATTGTCCTTATGTCATGGTCATCCTTTTCATGTGCAATGGAAGCCGCCGGGAAGGACACCAAGGCCTGTATGTTGCTTATAGTTACTACTGCAGTCCCCTAGATCACTAAGGAGCTATAGCTCAAAGGTAAGTCTTCTACCTTTGGTGCAGACAGCCCTCACAGGCCAGGGTTCGAATCCTGCCAATGCTGTAGAGGTATCCCAAGGTGGAAATTTTCAAAAAGTGAAGGTTTTTTTTTTTGCTAAGATTTTTTTTTACTTGGTAACAGAGGAGAAAAGTGGACACTCTTTTTGGCATGTGTGTCCCAAAATTTCAAATGTTTTCCCTCATGACCTTCTACCAACCTCCCTATTTCTCAAGTAGGTGCAATAGGGACAAGGCCTTGTCTTCCTTTATCAATGTCTTCATTCTTTTTCCTTTAAGTTTGGTGAATTGCAGAGTGCAATTGTGATATTGGGGGTTATAACTGAGCACAAGAATGTGAGGAAGGTGCTACACTTATTGTAAAATAGGTTGGATGATGGTGATTTTTCATTTTGGTGTGAATAACTCGCTCAAATCAGGGGTTTGGTGCCAGTGAGCTTGGATAGAAATAAAGGTCAAGTATGAGCTCTGGCTAATGAAATGATGGGTCAAGTTTGAGGCAAGCTAGAGTCCATTTATCAGGTGCAATAAGAAGCTAGAAAGATTGTTTTCTTTAAGAGACAGACAAGGGCAGAGTCAAGCCTTTGCTCTAGTAGGTCTGCATCATGCCTGCTGCAGGATGTGAAGGAATGGACCTCCACAGCAGTGCGCTGTGCTGGGCTGGGCTGGGCTGGGCTGGGCTGGGCTGGGCCTGCCCTGGCACTGTGAATTAATCACCCACCTCCTTCCTTTGAGGAACGCTCACGAACGCCCACGAACGCCCTTGTTCTGTATACAGGCTGACAGCAGGCAATTTAGGACGCTGCTAAATGAGGGTGATGTCCCCATGTGCTTCCTTCGAGTGGCAAAATCCTTCGTCTAAGGCAGGTGGGCTTTTTTAAAATTTGGTTGAAGACCATTTGTTGGAGGCGGTATCACGGCAGAAGCCGCAGACCGTCTCAGAAGAAAGTATGCATGGGAGGATATTATTTGCATAGGACAGCCCTCTTCTCAGTCCCATTCTTATGCTGCAGTTGCCATGAAGTGTTACTAGAGGGCAGCAGTATGAACAAAAGAGCACACTGAGGCTTTTCTTCTGCTTGCTGACATGATTCTTGTTCATGGTGGTCTTGCAAGGCCTAAGGAGCGAAGGACTGCTTTGACTGAGGGGATGAGGAATGGCAGGCCTTTATTTGTGGTTCAGGGGGAATATTTGGAAGGTAAACAGCAAGATGAAAACGTCAAAGCATATATGTTTGCTGAGTGATTGAGTCTGTGTGTCACTTGTCTCTTTGAAGGGACATGTGAGAAAGGAACAGCAGCACCATAGACTTCAGATGGGAGAGAGCAAGCAAGGATGAATATTTCCCTCAAATCCAAATACTTACAGTACCTCAAAGATGACAAGTGCGATATGATGTTCTGCAATTGTAAGGATTTGCCATGTGTGGTAGATAAATATGCATAGTTAGTGAGGTTTTTCCCAGAATGTGAGTATCGTTAGGCTGGCAAATGTCAGGCACTCCTTTGGGAGTATGAGGCCAAGAAAAAATTTGGGAAGTTTGCTACAGTCATCTGTAGGATCGAAAGACACTGGGGAATCGTTACAGAGGGAGAAAGGCTGCACAAAATGTGGTAACAGTTGGACAGAAATCTTTAGCAGGGACTTTTGTCTACCCCCAATGTGGGACCAGGACCGCAGTACCTCTGTGTCTCTGAAACATATTTTGACCTCTGGACACCACCATCTCAATACCCCTCAAATGTTCCCCCCTGGTACCCCAGCTTTGGTAGTGCATCAACCAGGTTTCAATCATTTGAGTGACCACAAACACCCTTCCTATGTGCCTTCCATTTACATTCAGTCAGTAACCCAGCTGCTTCGTTCGCTGTTCAATCTCAAGTGACAGTTGGATGCACATTGCAGGGGTAAACAGGCATTTACCGTACTGTACAGGCCCTCTCAGTACATCCAGACTACACTTCTTAAAATCATAAATACATGTTTTGCCCGACAGTAAGGCCAGGCCTTTCCTCTGTAGTTCAAGGAGGAAAACATCAACTGAAGAGCATGCCAAAATTCTCTACAGACACTGCCAATCCTCACACTTCTGCCTATTTGCATGCCGAGGTTATTCACTATGACCCACCAAACCAATTGCAACAGTAGCCTCTCCCTGCCTCATTCGTATGCTCCGATGCCACCTTTATTTAGCAAGTGTTAGTGCTCTCGGATTTTGTAGCGCGATTCGCTATAGCCTCTGTTTTCAACAGAAATGTCCTAAAGGTACCTATACCAATCTGCAGGGTGGCGAGGAAGGGGGCTGCTGCTGCTGGCAGTAACATTTTGGGGCACCCCACCTGCAAAAATACAGCCAAATGCTCCTTGTTTTACCTTTCAATACCATAACTGCAGCAGAATCGTATGGTGACCCCTGTTGTTAATAGAAACTGTCAAACAGCTTCTTGCCCCCCCGTGGCCCCTAACCATTTGGGGTACACCCCATGAGGGAGGATCAGAGCAATAAAAACTAATGGTAGCCCCCCAAAAAGTACCTGGAAGCCAAGCCATTGTGTGCACCTCATCGCCTTCATGTTGCGCCTAAGCACCTTTTAATACTGCTCCCACAAATTTTGACTGCCCCCTCCCAACAGAAATCAGAGAGTATAGGGGGGTGCAGTAAAAAAGTATTTGCAGTACCCCACAATAAGTCAGGATCCTCCTCCCCTTCTCTCTGAACCCACCCATTCTGCCCAGGCTCCGCCTATACCCCTCCTCTCTGACCCCACCCACTCTGACTAGGCTCCTCCTATACCCCTCCTCTGTGACCCCTCCCACTCTGACTAGGCTCCTCCTATACCCCTCCTCTCTGACCCAGCTCCTCCTATACTCCTCCTCTCTAACCCCACCCACTCTGACTAGGCTCCACCTATACTCCTCCTCTCTGACCCAGCTCCTCCTATACTCCTCCTCTCTGACCCCTCCCACTCTGACTAGGCTCCTCCTATACCCCTCCTCTCTGACCCCTCCCACGCTGACTAGGTTCCACCTACACCCCTCCTCTCTGACCTGGCTCCTCCTGAACCCCTCCTCTAGGACCCCTCCCACTCTGACTAGGTTCCACCTACACCCCTCCTCTCTGACCTGGCTCCTCCTATACTCCTCCTCTCTGACCAGGCTCCTCCTATACCCCTTCTCTCTGACCCCACCCACTCCGACTAGGCTCCTCCTCCTCCTGCACACAACACCTGTTACCTTTCTTTCACCTGTCTCTGTTCAGGCCACACCTATTTTACTTACCAACCAATCTGCAATCCCTCATTCACTAGGCATGATTCCACTCGTACACAGACACATTTTACTTACCAATTGGCCATTTAGGCCCACCTCCAACTTACCTCTGCTCTGCCACCATCAGTCACCTGGTGCCGAACCCGGGATTTGAACCCTGGTTGCCTGCATGGAAGGCAGGCACTTACCCACTGGACCACACTGGTTTCCATGTATGTAGCCTATCAAATTGTCCTTATGTCATGGTCATCCTTTTCATGTGCAATGGAAGCCGCCGGGAAGGACACCAAGGCCTGTATGTTGCTTATAGTTACTACTGCAATCCCCTAGACCACTAAGGAGCTATAGCTCAAAGGTAAGTCTTCTACCTTTGGTGCAGACAGCCCTCACAGGCCAGGGTTCGAATCCTGCCAATGCTGTAGAGGTATCCCAAGGTGGAAATTTTCAAAAAGTGAAGGTTTTTTTTTTTGCTAAGATTTTTTTTTACTTGGTAACAGAGGAGAAAAGTGGACACTCTTTTTGGCATGTGTGTCCCAAAATTTCAAATGTTTTCCCTCATGACCTTCTACCAACCTCCCTATTTCTCAAGTAGGTGCAATAGGGACAAGGCCTTGTCTTCCTTTATCAATGTCTTCATTCTTTTTCCTTTAAGTTTGGTGAATTGCAGAGTGCAATTGTGATATTGGGGGTTATAACTGAGCACAAGAATGTGAGGAAGGTGCTACACTTATTGTAAAATAGGTTGGATGATGGTGATTTTTCATTTTGGTGTGAATAACTCGCTCAAATCAGGGGTTTGGTGCCAGTGAGCTTGGATAGAAATAAAGGTCAAGTATGAGCTCTGGCTAATGAAATGATGGGTCAAGTTTGAGGCAAGCTAGAGTCCATTTATCAGGTGCAATAAGAAGCTAGAAAGATTGTTTTCTTTAAGAGACAGACAAGGGCAGAGTCAAGCCTTTGCTCTAGTAGGTCTGCATCATGCCTGCTGCAGGATGTGAAGGAATGGACCTCCACAGCAGTGCGCTGTGCTGGGCTGGGCTGGGCTGGGCCTGCCCTGGCACTGTGAATTAATCACCCACCTCCTTCCTTTGAGGAACGCTCACGAACGCCCACGAACGCCCTTGTTCTGTATACAGGCTGACAGCAGGCAATTTAGGACGCTGCTAAATGAGGGTGATGTCCCCATGTGCTTCCTTCGAGTGGCAAAATCCTTCGTCTAAGGCAGGTGGGCTTTTTTAAAATTTGGTTGAAGACCATTTGTTGGAGGCGGTATCACGGCAGAAGCCGCCGACCGTCTCAGAAGAAAGTATGCATGGGAGGATATTATTTGCATAGGACAGCCCTCTTCTCAGTCCCATTCTTATGCTGCAGTTGCCATGAAGTGTTACTAGAGGGCAGCAGTATGAACAAAAGAGCACACTGAGGCTTTTCTTCTGCTTGCTGACATGATTCTTGTTCATGGTGGTCTTGCAAGGCCTAAGGAGCGAAGGACTGCTTTGACTGAGGGAATGAGGAATGGCAGGCCTTTATTTGTGGTTCAGGGGGAATATTTGGAAGGTAAACAGCAAGATGAAAACGTCAAAGCATATATGTTTGCTGAGTGATTGAGTCTGTGTGTCACTTGTCTCTTTGAAGGGACATGTGAGAAAGGAACAGCAGCACCATAGACTTCAGATGGGAGAGAGCAAGCAAGGATGAATATTTCCCTCAAATCCAAATACTTACAGTACCTCAAAGATGACAAGTGCGATATGATGTTCTGCAATTGTAAGGATTTGCCATGTGTGGTAGATAAATATGCATAGTTAGTGAGGTTTTTCCCAGAATGTGAGTATCGTTAGGCTGGCAAATGTCAGGCACTCCTTTGGGAGTATGAGGCCAAGAAAAAATTTGGGAAGTTTGCTACAGTCATCTGTAGGATCGAAAGACACTGGGGAATCGTTACAGAGGGAGCCAGGCTGCACAAAATGTGGTAACAGTTGGACAGAAATCTTTAGCAGGGACTTTTGTCTACCCCCAATGTGGGACCAGGACCGCAGTACCTCTGTGTCTCTGAAACATATTTTGACCTCTGGACACCACCATCTCAATACCCCTCAAATGTTCCCCCCTGGTACCCCAGCTTTGGTAGTGCATCAACCAGGTTTCAATCATTTGAGTGACCACAAACACCCTTCCTATGTGCCTTCCATTTACATTCAGTCAGTAACCCAGCTGCTTCGTTCGCTGTTCAATCTCAAGTGACAGTTGGATGCACATTGCAGGGGTAAACAGGCATTTACCGTACTGTACAGGCCCTCTCAGTACATCCAGACTACACTTCTTAAAATCATAAATACATGTTTTGCCCGACAGTAAGGCCAGGCCTTTCCTCTGTAGTTCAAGGAGGAAAACATCAACTGAAGAGCATGCCAAAATTCTCTACAGACACTGCCAATCCTCACACTTCTGCCTATTTGCATGCCGAGGTTATTCACTATGACCCACCAAACCAATTGCAACAGTAGCCTCTCCCTGCCTCATTCGTATGCTCCGATGCCACCTTTATTTAGCAAGTGTTAGTGCTCTCGGATTTTGTAGCGCGATTCGCTATAGCCTCTGTTTTCAACAGAAATGTCCTAAAGGTACCTATACCAATCTGCAGGGTGGCGAGGAAGGGGGCTGCTGCTGCTGGCAGTAACATTTTGGGGCACCCCACCTGCAAAAATACAGCCAAATGCTCCTTGTTTTACCTTTCAATACCATAACTGCAGCAGAATCGTATGGTGACCCCTGTTGTTAATAGAAACTGTCAAACAGCTTCTTGCCCCCCCGTGGCCCCTAACCATTTGGGGTACACCCCATGAGGGAGGATCAGAGCAATAAAAACTAATGGTAGCCCCCCAAAAAGTACCTGGAAGCCAAGCCATTGTGTGCACCTCATCGCCTTCATGTTGCGCCTAAGCACCTTTTAATACTGCTCCCACAAATTTTGACTGCCCCCTCCCAACAGAAATCAGAGAGTATAGGGGGGTGCAGTAAAAAAGTATTTGCAGTACCCCACAATAAGTCAGGATCCTCCTCCCCTTCCTCTGCTCTCTGAACCCACCCATTCTGCCCAGGCTCCGCCTATACCCCTCCTCTCTGACCCCACCCACTCTGACTAGGCTCCTCCTATACCCCTCCTCTGTGACCCCTCCCACTCTGACTAGGCTCCTCCTATACCCCTCCTCTCTGACCCAGCTCCTCCTATACTCCTCCTCTCTAACCCCACCCACTCTGACTAGGCTCCTCCTATACCCCTCCTCTCTGACCCAGCTCCTCCTATACTCCTCCTCTCTGACCCCTCCCACGCTGACTAGGTTCCACCTACACCCCTCCTCTCTGACCTGGCTCCTCCTGAACCCCTCCTCTCTGACCCCTCCCACTCTGACTAGGTTCCACCTACACCCCTCCTCTCTGACCTGGCTCCTCCTGAACCCCTCCTCTCTGACCCCTCCCACTCTGACTAGGCTCCTCCTGAACCCCTCCTCTCTGACCCCTCCCACTCTGACTAGGCTCCTCCTATACCCCTCCTCTCTGACCCAGCTCCTCCTATACTCCTCCTCTCTAACCCCACCCACTCTGACTAGGCTCCACCTATACCCCTCCTCTCTGACCTGGCTCCTCCTGAACCCCTCCTCTAGGACCCCTCCCACTCTGACTAGGTTCCACCTACACCCCTCCTCTCTGACCTGGCTCCTCCTATACTCCTCCTCTCTGACCAGGCTCCTCCTATACCCCTTCTCTCTGACCCCACCCACTCCGACTAGGCTCCTCCTCCTCCTGCACACAACACCTGTTACCTTTCTTTCACCTGTCTCTGTTCAGGCCACACCTATTTTACTTACCAACCAATCTGCAATCCCTCATTCACTAGGCATGATTCAACTCGTACACAACACACAGACACATTTTACTTACCAATTGGCCATTTAGGCCCACCTCCAACTTACCTCTGCTCTGCCACCATCAGTCACCTGGTGCCGAACCCGGGATTTGAACCCTGGTTGCCTGCATGGAAGGCAGGCACTTACCCACTGGACCACACTGGTTTCCATGTATGTAGCCTATCAAATTGTCCTTATGTCATGGTCATCCTTTTCATGTGCAATGGAAGCCGCCGGGAAGGACACCAAGGCCTGTATGTTGCTTATAGTTACTACTGCAGTCCCCTAGATCACTAAGGAGCTATAGCTCAAAGGTAAGTCTTCTACCTTTGGTGCAGACAGCCCTCACAGGCCAGGGTTCGAATCCTGCCAATGCTGTAGAGGTATCCCAAGGTGGAAATTTTCAAAAAGTGAAGGTTTTTTTTTTTGCTAAGATTTTTTTTTACTTGGTAACAGAGGAGAAAAGTGGACACTCTTTTTGGCATGTGTGTCCCAAAATTTCAAATGTTTTCCCTCATGACCTTCTACCAACCTCCCTATTTCTCAAGTAGGTGCAATAGGGACAAGGCCTTGTCTTCCTTTATCAATGTCTTCATTCTTTTTCCTTTAAGTTTGGTGAATTGCAGAGTGCAATTGTGATATTGGGGGTTATAACTGAGCACAAGAATGTGAGGAAGGTGCTACACTTATTGTAAAATAGGTTGGATGATGGTGATTTTTCATTTTGGTGTGAATAACTCGCTCAAATCAGGGGTTTGGTGCCAGTGAGCTTGGATAGAAATAAAGGTCAAGTATGAGCTCTGGCTAATGAAATGATGGGTCAAGTTTGAGGCAAGCTAGAGTCCATTTATCAGGTGCAATAAGAAGCTAGAAAGATTGTTTTCTTTAAGAGACAGACAAGGGCAGAGTCAAGCCTTTGCTCTAGTAGGTCTGCATCATGCCTGCTGCAGGATGTGAAGGAATGGACCTCCACAGCAGTGCGCTGTGCTGGGCTGGGCTGGGCTGGGCTGGGCTGGGCTGGGCTGGGCCTGCCCTGGCACTGTGAATTAATCACCCACCTCCTTCCTTTGAGGAACGCTCACGAACGCCCACGAACGCCCTTGTTCTGTATACAGGCTGACAGCAGGCAATTTAGGACGCTGCTAAATGAGGGTGATGTCCCCATGTGCTTCCTTCGAGTGGCAAAATCCTTCGTCTAAGGCAGGTGGGCTTTTTTAAAATTTGGTTGAAGACCATTTGTTGGAGGCGGTATCACGGCAGAAGCCGCAGACCGTCTCAGAAGAAAGTATGCATGGGAGGATATTATTTGCATAGGACAGCCCTCTTCTCAGTCCCATTCTTATGCTGCAGTTGCCATGAAGTGTTACTAGAGGGCAGCAGTATGAACAAAAGAGCACACTGAGGCTTTTCTTCTGCTTGCTGACATGATTCTTGTTCATGGTGGTCTTGCAAGGCCTAAGGAGCGAAGGACTGCTTTGACTGAGGGGATGAGGAATGGCAGGCCTTTATTTGTGGTTCAGGGGGAATATTTGGAAGGTAAACAGCAAGATGAAAACGTCAAAGCATATATGTTTGCTGAGTGATTGAGTCTGTGTGTCACTTGTCTCTTTGAAGGGACATGTGAGAAAGGAACAGCAGCACCATAGACTTCAGATGGGAGAGAGCAAGCAAGGATGAATATTTCCCTCAAATCCAAATACTTACAGTACCTCAAAGATGACAAGTGCGATATGATGTTCTGCAATTGTAAGGATTTGCCATGTGTGGTAGATAAATATGCATAGTTAGTGAGGTTTTTCCCAGAATGTGAGTATCGTTAGGCTGGCAAATGTCAGGCACTCCTTTGGGAGTATGAGGCCAAGAAAAAATTTGGGAAGTTTGCTACAGTCATCTGTAGGATCGAAAGACACTGGGGAATCGTTACAGAGGGAGAAAGGCTGCACAAAATGTGGTAACAGTTGGACAGAAATCTTTAGCAGGGACTTTTGTCTACCCCCAATATGGGACCAGGACCGCAGTACCTCTGTGTCTCTGAAACATATTTTGACCTCTGGACACCACCATCTCAATACCCCTCAAATGTTCCCCCCTGGTACCCCAGCTTTGGTAGTGCATCAACCAGGTTTCAATCATTTGAGTGACCACAAACACCCTTCCTATGTGCCTTCCATTTACATTCAGTCAGTAACCCAGCTGCTTCGTTCGCTGTTCAATCTCAAGTGACAGTTGGATGCACATTGCAGGGGTAAACAGGCATTTACCGTACTGTACAGGCCCTCTCAGTACATCCAGACTACACTTCTTAAAATCATAAATACATGTTTTGCCCGACAGTAAGGCCAGGCCTTTCCTCTGTAGTTCAAGGAGGAAAACATCAACTGAAGAGCATGCCAAAATTCTCTACAGACACTGCCAATCCTCACACTTCTGCCTATTTGCATGCCGAGGTTATTCACTATGACCCACCAAACCAATTGCAACAGTAGCCTCTCCCTGCCTCATTCGTATGCTCCGATGCCACCTTTATTTAGCAAGTGTTAGTGCTCTCGGATTTTGTAGCGCGATTCGCTATAGCCTCTGTTTTCAACAGAAATGTCCTAAAGGTACCTATACCAATCTGCAGGGTGGCGAGGAAGGGGGCTGCTGCTGCTGGCAGTAACATTTTGGGGCACCCCACCTGCAAAAATACAGCCAAATGCTCCTTGTTTTACCTTTCAATACCATAACTGCAGCAGAATCGTATGGTGACCCCTGTTGTTAATAGAAACTGTCAAACAGCTTCTTGCCCCCCCGTGGCCCCTAACCATTTGGGGTACACCCCATGAGGGAGGATCAGAGCAATAAAAACTAATGGTAGCCCCCCAAAAAGTACCTGGAAGCCAAGCCATTGTGTGCACCTCATCGCCTTCATGTTGCGCCTAAGCACCTTTTAATACTGCTCCCACAAATTTTGACTGCCCCCTCCCAACAGAAATCAGAGAGTATAGGGGGGTGCAGTAAAAAAGTATTTGCAGTACCCCACAATAAGTCAGGATCCTCCTCCCCTTCTCTCTGAACCCACCCATTCTGCCCAGGCTCCGCCTATACCCCTCCTCTCTGACCCCACCCACTCTGACTAGGCTCCTCCTATACCCCTCCTCTGTGACCCCTCCCACTCTGACTAGGCTCCTCCTATACCCCTCCTCTCTGACCCAGCTCCTCCTATACTCCTCCTCTCTAACCCCACCCACTCTGACTAGGCTCCACCTATACTCCTCCTCTCTGACCCAGCTCCTCCTATACTCCTCCTCTCTGACCCCTCCCACTCTGACTAGGCTCCTCCTATACCCCTCCTCTCTGACCCCTCCCACGCTGACTAGGTTCCACCTACACCCCTCCTCTCTGACCTGGCTCCTCCTGAACCCCTCCTCTAGGACCCCTCCCACTCTGACTAGGTTCCACCTACACCCCTCCTATCTGACCTGGCTCCTCCTATACTCCTCCTCTCTGACCAGGCTCCTCCTATACCCCTTCTCTCTGACCCCACCCACTCCGACTAGGCTCCTCCTCCTCCTGCACACAACACCTGTTACCTTTCTTTCACCTGTCTCTGTTCAGGCCACACCTATTTTACTTACCAACCAATCTGCAATCCCTCATTCACTAGGCATGATTCCACTCGTACACAGACACATTTTACTTACCAATTGGCCATTTAGGCCCACCTCCAACTTACCTCTGCTCTGCCACCATCAGTCACCTGGTGCCGAACCCGGGATTTGAACCCTGGTTGCCTGCATGGAAGGCAGGCACTTACCCACTGGACCACACTGGTTTCCATGTATGTAGCCTATCAAATTGTCCTTATGTCATGGTCATCCTTTTCATGTGCAATGGAAGCCGCCGGGAAGGACACCAAGGCCTGTATGTTGCTTATAGTTACTACTGCAATCCCCTAGACCACTAAGGAGCTATAGCTCAAAGGTAAGTCTTCTACCTTTGGTGCAGACAGCCCTCACAGGCCAGGGTTCGAATCCTGCCAATGCTGTAGAGGTATCCCAAGGTGGAAATTTTCAAAAAGTGAAGGTTTTTTTTTTTGCTAAGATTTTTTTTTACTTGGTAACAGAGGAGAAAAGTGGACACTCTTTTTGGCATGTGTGTCCCAAAATTTCAAATGTTTTCCCTCATGACCTTCTACCAACCTCCCTATTTCTCAAGTAGGTGCAATAGGGACAAGGCCTTGTCTTCCTTTATCAATGTCTTCATTCTTTTTCCTTTAAGTTTGGTGAATTGCAGAGTGCAATTGTGATATTGGGGGTTATAACTGAGCACAAGAATGTGAGGAAGGTGCTACACTTATTGTAAAATAGGTTGGATGATGGTGATTTTTCATTTTGGTGTGAATAACTCGCTCAAATCAGGGGTTTGGTGCCAGTGAGCTTGGATAGAAATAAAGGTCAAGTATGAGCTCTGGCTAATGAAATGATGGGTCAAGTTTGAGGCAAGCTAGAGTCCATTTATCAGGTGCAATAAGAAGCTAGAAAGATTGTTTTCTTTAAGAGACAGACAAGGGCAGAGTCAAGCCTTTGCTCTAGTAGGTCTGCATCATGCCTGCTGCAGGATGTGAAGGAATGGACCTCCACAGCAGTGCGCTGTGCTGGGCTGGGCTGGGCTGGGCCTGCCCTGGCACTGTGAATTAATCACCCACCTCCTTCCTTTGAGGAACGCTCACGAACGCCCACGAACGCCCTTGTTCTGTATACAGGCTGACAGCAGGCAATTTAGGACGCTGCTAAATGAGGGTGATGTCCCCATGTGCTTCCTTCGAGTGGCAAAATCCTTCGTCTAAGGCAGGTGGGCTTTTTTAAAATTTGGTTGAAGACCATTTGTTGGAGGCGGTATCACGGCAGAAGCCGCCGACCGTCTCAGAAGAAAGTATGCATGGGAGGATATTATTTGCATAGGACAGCCCTCTTCTCAGTCCCATTCTTATGCTGCAGTTGCCATGAAGTGTTACTAGAGGGCAGCAGTATGAACAAAAGAGCACACTGAGGCTTTTCTTCTGCTTGCTGACATGATTCTTGTTCATGGTGGTCTTGCAAGGCCTAAGGAGCGAAGGACTGCTTTGACTGAGGGAATGAGGAATGGCAGGCCTTTATTTGTGGTTCAGGGGGAATATTTGGAAGGTAAACAGCAAGATGAAAACGTCAAAGCATATATGTTTGCTGAGTGATTGAGTCTGTGTGTCACTTGTCTCTTTGAAGGGACATGTGAGAAAGGAACAGCAGCACCATAGACTTCAGATGGGAGAGAGCAAGCAAGGATGAATATTTCCCTCAAATCCAAATACTTACAGTACCTCAAAGATGACAAGTGCGATATGATGTTCTGCAATTGTAAGGATTTGCCATGTGTGGTAGATAAATATGCATAGTTAGTGAGGTTTTTCCCAGAATGTGAGTATCGTTAGGCTGGCAAATGTCAGGCACTCCTTTGGGAGTATGAGGCCAAGAAAAAATTTGGGAAGTTTGCTACAGTCATCTGTAGGATCGAAAGACACTGGGGAATCGTTACAGAGGGAGCCAGGCTGCACAAAATGTGGTAACAGTTGGACAGAAATCTTTAGCAGGGACTTTTGTCTACCCCCAATGTGGGACCAGGACCGCAGTACCTCTGTGTCTCTGAAACATATTTTGACCTCTGGACACCACCATCTCAATACCCCTCAAATGTTCCCCCCTGGTACCCCAGCTTTGGTAGTGCATCAACCAGGTTTCAATCATTTGAGTGACCACAAACACCCTTCCTATGTGCCTTCCATTTACATTCAGTCAGTAACCCAGCTGCTTCGTTCGCTGTTCAATCTCAAGTGACAGTTGGATGCACATTGCAGGGGTAAACAGGCATTTACCGTACTGTACAGGCCCTCTCAGTACATCCAGACTACACTTCTTAAAATCATAAATACATGTTTTTCCCGACAGTAAGGCCAGGCCTTTCCTCTGTAGTTCAAGGAGGAAAACATCAACTGAAGAGCATGCCAAAATTCTCTACAGACACTGCCAATCCTCACACTTCTGCCTATTTGCATGCCGAGGTTATTCACTATGACCCACCAAACCAATTGCAACAGTAGCCTCTCCCTGCCTCATTCGTATGCTCCGATGCCACCTTTATTTAGCAAGTGTTAGTGCTCTCGGATTTTGTAGCGCGATTCGCTATAGCCTCTGTTTTCAACAGAAATGTCCTAAAGGTACCTATACCAATCTGCAGGGTGGCGAGGAAGGGGGCTGCTGCTGCTGGCAGTAACATTTTGGGGCACCCCACCTGCAAAAATACAGCCAAATGCTCCTTGTTTTACCTTTCAATACCATAACTGCAGCAGAATCGTATGGTGACCCCTGTTGTTAATAGAAACTGTCAAACAGCTTCTTGCCCCCCCGTGGCCCCTAACCATTTGGGGTACACCCCATGAGGGAGGATCAGAGCAATAAAAACTAATGGTAGCCCCCCAAAAAGTACCTGGAAGCCAAGCCATTGTGTGCACCTCATCGCCTTCATGTTGCGCCTAAGCACCTTTTAATACTGCTCCCACAAATTTTGACTGCCCCCTCCCAACAGAAATCAGAGAGTATAGGGGGGTGCAGTAAAAAAGTATTTGCAGTACCCCACAATAAGTCAGGATCCTCCTCCCCTTCCTCTGCTCTCTGAACCCACCCATTCTGCCCAGGCTCCGCCTATACCCCTCCTCTCTGACCCCACCCACTCTGACTAGGCTCCTCCTATACCCCTCCTCTGTGACCCCTCCCACTCTGACTAGGCTCCTCCTATACCCCTCCTCTCTGACCCAGCTCCTCCTATACTCCTCCTCTCTAACCCCACCCACTCTGACTAGGCTCCTCCTATACCCCTCCTCTCTGACCCAGCTCCTCCTATACTCCTCCTCTCTGACCCCTCCCACGCTGACTAGGTTCCACCTACACCCCTCCGACCTGGCTCCTCCTGAACCCCTCCTCTCTGACCCCTCCCACTCTGACTAGGTTCCACCTACACCCCTCCTCTCTGACCTGGCTCCTCCTGAACCCCTCCTCTCTGACCCCTCCCACTCTGACTAGGCTCCTCCTGAACCCCTCCTCTCTGACCCCTCCCACTCTGACTAGGCTCCTCCTATACCCCTCCTCTCTGACCCAGCTCCTCCTATACTCCTCCTCTCTAACCCCACCCACTCTGACTAGGCTCCACCTATACCCCTCCTCTCTGACCTGGCTCCTCCTGAACCCCTCCTCTAGGACCCCTCCCACTCTGACTAGGTTCCACCTACACCCCTCCTCTCTGACCTGGCTCCTCCTATACTCCTCCTCTCTGACCAGGCTCCTCCTATACCCCTTCTCTCTGACCCCACCCACTCCGACTAGGCTCCTCCTCCTCCTGCACACAACACCTGTTACCTTTCTTTCACCTGTCTCTGTTCAGGCCACACCTATTTTACTTACCAACCAATCTGCAATCCCTCATTCACTAGGCATGATTCAACTCGTACACAACACACAGACACATTTTACTTACCAATTGGCCATTTAGGCCCACCTCCAACTTACCTCTGCTCTGCCACCATCAGTCACCTGGTGCCGAACCCGGGATTTGAACCCTGGTTGCCTGCATGGAAGGCAGGCACTTACCCACTGGACCACACTGGTTTCCATGTATGTAGCCTATCAAATTGTCCTTATGTCATGGTCATCCTTTTCATGTGCAATGGAAGCCGCCGGGAAGGACACCAAGGCCTGTATGTTGCTTATAGTTACTACTGCAGTCCCCTAGATCACTAAGGAGCTATAGCTCAAAGGTAAGTCTTCTACCTTTGGTGCAGACAGCCCTCACAGGCCAGGGTTCGAATCCTGCCAATGCTGTAGAGGTATCCCAAGGTGGAAATTTTCAAAAAGTGAAGGTTTTTTTTTTTGCTAAGATTTTTTTTTACTTGGTAACAGAGGAGAAAAGTGGACACTCTTTTTGGCATGTGTGTCCCAAAATTTCAAATGTTTTCCCTCATGACCTTCTACCAACCTCCCTATTTCTCAAGTAGGTGCAATAGGGACAAGGCCTTGTCTTCCTTTATCAATGTCTTCATTCTTTTTCCTTTAAGTTTGGTGAATTGCAGAGTGCAATTGTGATATTGGGGGTTATAACTGAGCACAAGAATGTGAGGAAGGTGCTACACTTATTGTAAAATAGGTTGGATGATGGTGATTTTTCATTTTGGTGTGAATAACTCGCTCAAATCAGGGGTTTGGTGCCAGTGAGCTTGGATAGAAATAAAGGTCAAGTATGAGCTCTGGCTAATGAAATGATGGGTCAAGTTTGAGGCAAGCTAGAGTCCATTTATCAGGTGCAATAAGAAGCTAGAAAGATTGTTTTCTTTAAGAGACAGACAAGGGCAGAGTCAAGCCTTTGCTCTAGTAGGTCTGCATCATGCCTGCTGCAGGATGTGAAGGAATGGACCTCCACAGCAGTGCGCTGTGCTGGGCTGGGCTGGGCTGGGCTGGGCTGGGCTGGGCTGGGCCTGCCCTGGCACTGTGAATTAATCACCCACCTCCTTCCTTTGAGGAACGCTCACGAACGCCCACGAACGCCCTTGTTCTGTATACAGGCTGACAGCAGGCAATTTAGGACGCTGCTAAATGAGGGTGATGTCCCCATGTGCTTCCTTCGAGTGGCAAAATCCTTCGTCTAAGGCAGGTGGGCTTTTTTAAAATTTGGTTGAAGACCATTTGTTGGAGGCGGTATCACGGCAGAAGCCGCAGACCGTCTCAGAAGAAAGTATGCATGGGAGGATATTATTTGCATAGGACAGCCCTCTTCTCAGTCCCATTCTTATGCTGCAGTTGCCATGAAGTGTTACTAGAGGGCAGCAGTATGAACAAAAGAGCACACTGAGGCTTTTCTTCTGCTTGCTGACATGATTCTTGTTCATGGTGGTCTTGCAAGGCCTAAGGAGCGAAGGACTGCTTTGACTGAGGGGATGAGGAATGGCAGGCCTTTATTTGTGGTTCAGGGGGAATATTTGGAAGGTAAACAGCAAGATGAAAACGTCAAAGCATATATGTTTGCTGAGTGATTGAGTCTGTGTGTCACTTGTCTCTTTGAAGGGACATGTGAGAAAGGAACAGCAGCACCATAGACTTCAGATGGGAGAGAGCAAGCAAGGATGAATATTTCCCTCAAATCCAAATACTTACAGTACCTCAAAGATGACAAGTGCGATATGATGTTCTGCAATTGTAAGGATTTGCCATGTGTGGTAGATAAATATGCATAGTTAGTGAGGTTTTTCCCAGAATGTGAGTATCGTTAGGCTGGCAAATGTCAGGCACTCCTTTGGGAGTATGAGGCCAAGAAAAAATTTGGGAAGTTTGCTACAGTCATCTGTAGGATCGAAAGACACTGGGGAATCGTTACAGAGGGAGAAAGGCTGCACAAAATGTGGTAACAGTTGGACAGAAATCTTTAGCAGGGACTTTTGTCTACCCCCAATGTGGGACCAGGACCGCAGTACCTCTGTGTCTCTGAAACATATTTTGACCTCTGGACACCACCATCTCAATACCCCTCAAATGTTCCCCCCTGGTACCCCAGCTTTGGTAGTGCATCAACCAGGTTTCAATCATTTGAGTGACCACAAACACCCTTCCTATGTGCCTTCCATTTACATTCAGTCAGTAACCCAGCTGCTTCGTTCGCTGTTCAATCTCAAGTGACAGTTGGATGCACATTGCAGGGGTAAACAGGCATTTACCGTACTGTACAGGCCCTCTCAGTACATCCAGACTACACTTCTTAAAATCATAAATACATGTTTTGCCCGACAGTAAGGCCAGGCCTTTCCTCTGTAGTTCAAGGAGGAAAACATCAACTGAAGAGCATGCCAAAATTCTCTACAGACACTGCCAATCCTCACACTTCTGCCTATTTGCATGCCGAGGTTATTCACTATGACCCACCAAACCAATTGCAACAGTAGCCTCTCCCTGCCTCATTCGTATGCTCCGATGCCACCTTTATTTAGCAAGTGTTAGTGCTCTCGGATTTTGTAGCGCGATTCGCTATAGCCTCTGTTTTCAACAGAAATGTCCTAAAGGTACCTATACCAATCTGCAGGGTGGCGAGGAAGGGGGCTGCTGCTGCTGGCAGTAACATTTTGGGGCACCCCACCTGCAAAAATACAGCCAAATGCTCCTTGTTTTACCTTTCAATACCATAACTGCAGCAGAATCGTATGGTGACCCCTGTTGTTAATAGAAACTGTCAAACAGCTTCTTGCCCCCCCGTGGCCCCTAACCATTTGGGGTACACCCCATGAGGGAGGATCAGAGCAATAAAAACTAATGGTAGCCCCCCAAAAAGTACCTGGAAGCCAAGCCATTGTGTGCACCTCATCGCCTTCATGTTGCGCCTAAGCACCTTTTAATACTGCTCCCACAAATTTTGACTGCCCCCTCCCAACAGAAATCAGAGAGTATAGGGGGGTGCAGTAAAAAAGTATTTGCAGTACCCCACAATAAGTCAGGATCCTCCTCCCCTTCTCTCTGAACCCACCCATTCTGCCCAGGCTCCGCCTATACCCCTCCTCTCTGACCCCACCCACTCTGACTAGGCTCCTCCTATACCCCTCCTCTGTGACCCCTCCCACTCTGACTAGGCTCCTCCTATACCCCTCCTCTCTGACCCAGCTCCTCCTATACTCCTCCTCTCTAACCCCACCCACTCTGACTAGGCTCCACCTATACTCCTCCTCTCTGACCCAGCTCCTCCTATACTCCTCCTCTCTGACCCCTCCCACTCTGACTAGGCTCCTCCTATACCCCTCCTCTCTGACCCCTCCCACGCTGACTAGGTTCCACCTACACCCCTCCTCTCTGACCTGGCTCCTCCTGAACCCCTCCTCTAGGACCCCTCCCACTCTGACTAGGTTCCACCTACACCCCTCCTCTCTGACCTGGCTCCTCCTATACTCCTCCTCTCTGACCAGGCTCCTCCTATACCCCTTCTCTCTGACCCCACCCACTCCGACTAGGCTCCTCCTCCTCCTGCACACAACACCTGTTACCTTTCTTTCACCTGTCTCTGTTCAGGCCACACCTATTTTACTTACCAACCAATCTGCAATCCCTCATTCACTAGGCATGATTCCACTCGTACACAGACACATTTTACTTACCAATTGGCCATTTAGGCCCACCTCCAACTTACCTCTGCTCTGCCACCATCAGTCACCTGGTGCCGAACCCGGGATTTGAACCCTGGTTGCCTGCATGGAAGGCAGGCACTTACCCACTGGACCACACTGGTTTCCATGTATGTAGCCTATCAAATTGTCCTTATGTCATGGTCATCCTTTTCATGTGCAATGGAAGCCGCCGGGAAGGACACCAAGGCCTGTATGTTGCTTATAGTTACTACTGCAATCCCCTAGACCACTAAGGAGCTATAGCTCAAAGGTAAGTCTTCTACCTTTGGTGCAGACAGCCCTCACAGGCCAGGGTTCGAATCCTGCCAATGCTGTAGAGGTATCCCAAGGTGGAAATTTTCAAAAAGTGAAGGTTTTTTTTTTTGCTAAGATTTTTTTTTACTTGGTAACAGAGGAGAAAAGTGGACACTCTTTTTGGCATGTGTGTCCCAAAATTTCAAATGTTTTCCCTCATGACCTTCTACCAACCTCCCTATTTCTCAAGTAGGTGCAATAGGGACAAGGCCTTGTCTTCCTTTATCAATGTCTTCATTCTTTTTCCTTTAAGTTTGGTGAATTGCAGAGTGCAATTGTGATATTGGGGGTTATAACTGAGCACAAGAATGTGAGGAAGGTGCTACACTTATTGTAAAATAGGTTGGATGATGGTGATTTTTCATTTTGGTGTGAATAACTCGCTCAAATCAGGGGTTTGGTGCCAGTGAGCTTGGATAGAAATAAAGGTCAAGTATGAGCTCTGGCTAATGAAATGATGGGTCAAGTTTGAGGCAAGCTAGAGTCCATTTATCAGGTGCAATAAGAAGCTAGAAAGATTGTTTTCTTTAAGAGACAGACAAGGGCAGAGTCAAGCCTTTGCTCTAGTAGGTCTGCATCATGCCTGCTGCAGGATGTGAAGGAATGGACCTCCACAGCAGTGCGCTGTGCTGGGCTGGGCTGGGCTGGGCCTGCCCTGGCACTGTGAATTAATCACCCACCTCCTTCCTTTGAGGAACGCTCACGAACGCCCACGAACGCCCTTGTTCTGTATACAGGCTGACAGCAGGCAATTTAGGACGCTGCTAAATGAGGGTGATGTCCCCATGTGCTTCCTTCGAGTGGCAAAATCCTTCGTCTAAGGCAGGTGGGCTTTTTTAAAATTTGGTTGAAGACCATTTGTTGGAGGCGGTATCACGGCAGAAGCCGCCGACCGTCTCAGAAGAAAGTATGCATGGGAGGATATTATTTGCATAGGACAGCCCTCTTCTCAGTCCCATTCTTATGCTGCAGTTGCCATGAAGTGTTACTAGAGGGCAGCAGTATGAACAAAAGAGCACACTGAGGCTTTTCTTCTGCTTGCTGACATGATTCTTGTTCATGGTGGTCTTGCAAGGCCTAAGGAGCGAAGGACTGCTTTGACTGAGGGAATGAGGAATGGCAGGCCTTTATTTGTGGTTCAGGGGGAATATTTGGAAGGTAAACAGCAAGATGAAAACGTCAAAGCATATATGTTTGCTGAGTGATTGAGTCTGTGTGTCACTTGTCTCTTTGAAGGGACATGTGAGAAAGGAACAGCAGCACCATAGACTTCAGATGGGAGAGAGCAAGCAAGGATGAATATTTCCCTCAAATCCAAATACTTACAGTACCTCAAAGATGACAAGTGCGATATGATGTTCTGCAATTGTAAGGATTTGCCATGTGTGGTAGATAAATATGCATAGTTAGTGAGGTTTTTCCCAGAATGTGAGTATCGTTAGGCTGGCAAATGTCAGGCACTCCTTTGGGAGTATGAGGCCAAGAAAAAATTTGGGAAGTTTGCTACAGTCATCTGTAGGATCGAAAGACACTGGGGAATCGTTACAGAGGGAGCCAGGCTGCACAAAATGTGGTAACAGTTGGACAGAAATCTTTAGCAGGGACTTTTGTCTACCCCCAATGTGGGACCAGGACCGCAGTACCTCTGTGTCTCTGAAACATATTTTGACCTCTGGACACCACCATCTCAATACCCCTCAAATGTTCCCCCCTGGTACCCCAGCTTTGGTAGTGCATCAACCAGGTTTCAATCATTTGAGTGACCACAAACACCCTTCCTATGTGCCTTCCATTTACATTCAGTCAGTAACCCAGCTGCTTCGTTCGCTGTTCAATCTCAAGTGACAGTTGGATGCACATTGCAGGGGTAAACAGGCATTTACCGTACTGTACAGGCCCTCTCAGTACATCCAGACTACACTTCTTAAAATCATAAATACATGTTTTGCCCGACAGTAAGGCCAGGCCTTTCCTCTGTAGTTCAAGGAGGAAAACATCAACTGAAGAGCATGCCAAAATTCTCTACAGACACTGCCAATCCTCACACTTCTGCCTATTTGCATGCCGAGGTTATTCACTATGACCCACCAAACCAATTGCAACAGTAGCCTCTCCCTGCCTCATTCGTATGCTCCGATGCCACCTTTATTTAGCAAGTGTTAGTGCTCTCGGATTTTGTAGCGCGATTCGCTATAGCCTCTGTTTTCAACAGAAATGTCCTAAAGGTACCTATACCAATCTGCAGGGTGGCGAGGAAGGGGGCTGCTGCTGCTGGCAGTAACATTTTGGGGCACCCCACCTGCAAAAATACAGCCAAATGCTCCTTGTTTTACCTTTCAATACCATAACTGCAGCAGAATCGTATGGTGACCCCTGTTGTTAATAGAAACTGTCAAACAGCTTCTTGCCCCCCCGTGGCCCCTAACCATTTGGGGTACACCCCATGAGGGAGGATCAGAGCAATAAAAACTAATGGTAGCCCCCCAAAAAGTACCTGGAAGCCAAGCCATTGTGTGCACCTCATCGCCTTCATGTTGCGCCTAAGCACCTTTTAATACTGCTCCCACAAATTTTGACTGCCCCCTCCCAACAGAAATCAGAGAGTATAGGGGGGTGCAGTAAAAAAGTATTTGCAGTACCCCACAATAAGTCAGGATCCTCCTCCCCTTCCTCTGCTCTCTGAACCCACCCATTCTGCCCAGGCTCCGCCTATACCCCTCCTCTCTGACCCCACCCACTCTGACTAGGCTCCTCCTATACCCCTCCTCTGTGACCCCTCCCACTCTGACTAGGCTCCTCCTATACCCCTCCTCTCTGACCCAGCTCCTCCTATACTCCTCCTCTCTAACCCCACCCACTCTGACTAGGCTCCTCCTATACCCCTCCTCTCTGACCCTGCTCCTCCTATACTCCTCCTCTCTGACCCCTCCCACTCTGACTAGGCTCCTCCTATACCCCTCCTCTCTGACCCCTCCCACTCTGACTAGGTTCCACCTACACCCCTCCTCTCTGACCTGGCTCCTCCTGAACCCCTCCTCTCTGACCCCTCCCACTCTGACTAGGCTCCTCCTGAACCCCTCCTCTCTGACCCCTCCCACTCTGACTAGGCTCCTCCTATACCCCTCCTCTCTGACCCAGCTCCTCCTATACCCCTTCTCTCTGACCCCACCCACTCCGACTAGGCTCCTCCTCCTCCTGCACACAACACCTGTTACCTTTCTTTCACCTGTCTCTGTTCAGGCCACACCTATTTTACTTACCAACCAATCTGCAATCCCTCATTCACTAGGCATGATTCCACTCGTACACAACACACAGACACATTTTACTTACCAATTGGCCATTTAGGCCCACCTCCAACTTACCTCTGCTCTGCCACCATCAGTCACCTGGTGCCGAACCCGGGATTTGAACCCTGGTTGCCTGCATGGAAGGCAGGCACTTACCCACTGGACCACACTGGTTTCCATGTATGTAGCCTATCAAATTGTCCTTATGTCATGGTCATCCTTTTCATGTGCAATGGAAGCCGCCGGGAAGGACACCAAGGCCTGTATGTTGCTTATAGTTACTACTGCAATCCCCTAGACCACTAAGGAGCTATAGCTCAAAGGTAAGTCTTCTACCTTTGGTGCAGACAGCCCTCACAGGCCAGGGTTCGAATCCTGCCAATGCTGTAGAGGTATCCCAAGGTGGAAATTTTCAAAAAGTGAAGGTTTTTTTTTTTGCTAAGATTTTTTTTTACTTGGTAACAGAGGAGAAAAGTGGACACTCTTTTTGGCATGTGTGTCCCAAAATTTCAAATGTTTTCCCTCATGACCTTCTACCAACCTCCCTATTTCTCAAGTAGGTGCAATAGGGACAAGGCCTTGTCTTCCTTTATCAATGTCTTCATTCTTTTTCCTTTAAGTTTGGTGAATTGCAGAGTGCAATTGTGATATTGGGGGTTATAACTGAGCACAAGAATGTGAGGAAGGTGCTACACTTATTGTAAAATAGGTTGGATGATGGTGATTTTTCATTTTGGTGTGAATAACTCGCTCAAATCAGGGGTTTGGTGCCAGTGAGCTTGGATAGAAATAAAGGTCAAGTATGAGCTCTGGCTAATGAAATGATGGGTCAAGTTTGAGGCAAGCTAGAGTCCATTTATCAGGTGCAATAAGAAGCTAGAAAGATTGTTTTCTTTAAGAGACAGACAAGGGCAGAGTCAAGCCTTTGCTCTAGTAGGTCTGCATCATGCCTGCTGCAGGATGTGAAGGAATGGACCTCCACAGCAGTGCGCTGTGCTGGGCTGGGCTGGGCTGGGCTGGGCTGGGCTGGGCCTGCCCTGGCACTGTGAATTAATCACCCACCTCCTTCCTTTGAGGAACGCTCACGTACGCCCACGAACGCCCTTGTTCTGTATACAGGCTGACAGCAGGCAATTCAGGACGCTGCTAAATGAGGGTGATGTCCCCATGTGCTTCCTTCGAGTGGCAAAATCCTTCGTCTAAGGCAGGTGGGCTTTTTTAAAATTTGGTTGAAGACCATTTGTTGGAGGCGGTATCACGGCAGAAGCCGCCGACCGTCTCAGAAGAAAGTATGCATGGGAGGATATTATTTGCATAGGACAGCCCTCTTCTCAGTCCCATTCTTATGCTGCAGTTGCCATGAAGTGTTACTAGAGGGCAGCAGTATGAACAAAAGAGCACACTGAGGCTTTTCTTCTGCTTGCTGACATGATTCTTGTTCATGGTGGTCTTGCAAGGCCTAAGGAGCGAAGGACTGCTTTGACTGAGGGGATGAGGAATGGCAGGCCTTTATTTGTGGTTCAGGGGGAATATTTGGAAGGTAAACAGCAAGATGAAAACGTCAAAGCATATATGTTTGCTGAGTGATTGAGTCTGTGTGTCACTTGTCTCTTTGAAGGGACATGTGAGAAAGGAACAGCAGCACCATAGACTTCAGATGGGAGAGAGCAAGCAAGGATGAATATTTCCCTCAACTCCAAATACTTACAGTACCTCAAAGATGACAAGTGCGATATGATGTTCTGCAATTGTAAGGATTTGCCATGTGTGGTAGATAAATATGCATAGTTAGTGAGGTTTTTCCCAGAATGTGAGTATCGTTAGGCTGGCAAATGTCAGGCACTCCTTTGGGAGTATGAGGCCAAGAAAAAATTTGGGAAGTTTGCTACAGTCATCTGTAGGATCGAAAGACACTGGGGAATCGTTACAGAGGGAGAAAGGCTGCACAAAATGTGGTAACAGTTGGACAGAAATCTTTAGCAGGGACTTTTGTCTACCCCCAATGTGGGACCAGGACCGCAGTACCTCTGTGTCTCTGAAACATATTTTGACCTCTGGACACCACCATCTCAATACCCCTCAAATGTTCCCCCCTGGTACCCCAGCTTTGGTAGTGCATCAACCAGGTTTCAATCATTTGAGTGACCACAAACACCCTTCCTATGTGCCTTCCATTTACATTCAGTCAGTAACCCAGCTGCTTCGTTCGCTGTTCAATCTCAAGTGACAGTTGGATGCACATTGCAGGGGTAAACAGGCATTTACCGTACTGTACAGGCCCTCTCAGTACATCCAGACTACACTTCTTAAAATCATAAATACATGTTTTGCCCGACAGTAAGGCCAGGCCTTTCCTCTGTAGTTCAAGGAGGAAAACATCAACTGAAGAGCATGCCAAAATTCTCTACAGACACTGCCAATCCTCACACTTCTGCCTATTTGCATGCCGAGGTTATTCACTATGACCCACCAAACCAATTGCAACAGTAGCCTCTCCCTGCCTCATTCGTATGCTCCGATGCCACCTTTATTTAGCAAGTGTTAGTGCTCTCGGATTTTGTAGTTCGATTCGCTATAGCCTCTGTTTTCAACAGAAATGTCCTAAAGGTACCTATACCAATCTGCAGGGTGGCGAGGAAGGGGGCTGCTGCTGCTGGCAGTAACATTTTGGGGCACCCCACCTGCAAAAATACAGCCAAATGCTCCTTGTTTTACCTTTCAATACCATAACTGCAGCAGAATCGTATGGTGACCCCTGTTGTTAATAGAAACTGTCAAACAGCTTCTTGCCCCCCCGTGGCCCCTAACCATTTGGGGTACACCCCATGAGGGAGGATCAGAGCAATAAAAACTAATGGTAGCCCCCCAAAAAGTACCTGGAAGCCAAGCCATTGTGTGCACCTCATCGCCTTCATGTTGCGCCTAAGCACCTTTTAATACTGCTCCCACAAATTTTGACTGCCCCCTCCCAACAGAAATCAGAGAGTATAGGGGGGTGCAGTAAAAAAGTATTTGCAGTACCCCACAATAAGTCAGGATCCTCCTCCCCTTCCTCTGCTCTCTGAACCCACCCATTCTGCCCAGGCTCCGCCTATACCCCTCCTCTCTGACCCCACCCACTCTGACTAGGCTCCTCCTATACCCCTCCTCTGTGACCCCTCCCACTCTGACTAGGCTCCTCCTATACCCCTCCTCTCTGACCCAGCTCCTCCTATACTCCTCCTCTCTAACCCCACCCACTCTGACTAGGCTCCTCCTATACCCCTCCTCTCTGACCCAGCTCCTCCTATACTCCTCCTCTCTGACCCCTCCCACTCTGACTAGGCTCCTCCTATACCCCTCCTCTCTGACCCCTCCCACGCTGACTAGGTTCCACCTACACCCCTCCTCTCTGACTAGGCTCATCCTATACCCCTCCTCTGTGACCCCTCCCACTCTGACTAGGCTCCTCCTATACCCCTCCTCTCTGACCCAGCTCCTCCTATACTCCTCCCCTCTAACCCCACCCACTCTGACTAGGCTCCTCCTATACCCCTCCTCTCTGACCCAGCTCCTCCTATACTCCTCCTCTCTGACCCCTCCCACTCTGACTAGGCTCCTCCTATACCCCTCCTCTCTGACCCCTCCCACGCTGACTAGGTTCCACCTACACCCCTCCTCTCTGACCTGGCTCCTCCTGAACCCCTCCTCTCTGACCCCTCCCACTCTGACTAGGTTCCACCTACACCCCTCCTCTCTGACCTGGCTCCTCCTGAACCCCTCCTCTCTGACCCCTCCCACTCTGACTAGGCTCCTCCTATACCCCTCCTCTCTGACCCAGCTCCTCCTATACTCCTCCTCTCTAACCCCACCCACTCTGACTAGGCTCCACCTATACCCCTCCTCTCTGACCTGGCTCCTCCTGAACCCCTCCTCTAGGACCCCTCCCACTCTGACTAGGTTCCACCTACACCCCTCCTCTCTGACCTGGCTCCTCCTATACTCCTCCTCTCTGACCAGGCTCCTCCTATACCCCTTCTCTCTGACCCCACCCACTCCGACTAGGCTCCTCCTCCTCCTGCACACAACACCTGTTACCTTTCTTTCACCTGTCTCTGTTCAGGCCACACCTATTTTACTTACCAACCAATCTGCAATCCCTCATTCACTAGGCATGATTCCACTCGTACACAACACACAGACACATTTTACTTACCAATTGGCCATTTAGGCCCACCTCCAACTTACCTCTGCTCTGCCACCATCAGTCACCTGGTGCCGAACCCGGGATTTGAACCCTGGTTGCCTGCATGGAAGGCAGGCACTTACCCACTGGACCACACTGGTTTCCATGTATGTAGCCTATCAAATTGTCCTTATGTCATGGTCATCCTTTTCATGTGCAATGGAAGCCGCCGGGAAGGACACCAAGGCCTGTATGTTGCTTATAGTTACTACTGCAATCCCCTAGACCACTAAGGAGCTATAGCTCAAAGGTAAGTCTTCTACCTTTGGTGCAGACAGCCCTCACAGGCCAGGGTTCGAATCCTGCCAATGCTGTAGAGGTATCCCAAGGTGGAAATTTTCAAAAAGTGAAGGTTTTTTTTTTTGCTAAGATTTTTTTTTACTTGGTAACAGAGGAGAAAAGTGGACACTCTTTTTGGCATGTGTGTCCCAAAATTTCAAATGTTTTCCCTCATGACCTTCTACCAACCTCCCTATTTCTCAAGTAGGTGCAATAGGGACAAGGCCTTGTCTTCCTTTATCAATGTCTTCATTCTTTTTCCTTTAAGTTTGGTGAATTGCAGAGTGCAATTGTGATATTGGGGGTTATAACTGAGCACAAGAATGTGAGGAAGGTGCTACACTTATTGTAAAATAGGTTGGATGATGGTGATTTTTCATTTTGGTGTGAATAACTCGCTCAAATCAGGGGTTTGGTGCCAGTGAGCTTGGATAGAAATAAAGGTCAAGTATGAGCTCTGGCTAATGAAATGATGGGTCAAGTTTGAGGCAAGCTAGAGTCCATTTATCAGGTGCAATAAGAAGCTAGAAAGATTGTTTTCTTTAAGAGACAGACAAGGGCAGAGTCAAGCCTTTGCTCTAGTAGGTCTGCATCATGCCTGCTGCAGGATGTGAAGGAATGGACCTCCACAGCAGTGCGCTGTGCTGGGCTGGGCTGGGCTGGGCTGGGCTGGGCTGGGCTGGGCCTGCCCTGGCACTGTGAATTAATCACCCACCTCCTTCCTTTGAGGAACGCTCACGAACGCCCACGAACGCCCTTGTTCTGTATACAGGCTGACAGCAGGCAATTTAGGACGCTGCTAAATGAGGGTGATGTCCCCATGTGCTTCCTTCGAGTGGCAAAATCCTTCGTCTAAGGCAGGTGGGCTTTTTTAAAATTTGGTTGAAGACCATTTGTTGGAGGCGGTATCACGGCAGAAGCCGCCGACCGTCTCAGAAGAAAGTATGCATGGGAGGATATTATTTGCATAGGACAGCCCTCTTCTCAGTCCCATTCTTATGCTGCAGTTGCCATGAAGTGTTACTAGAGGGCAGCAGTATGAACAAAAGAGCACACTGAGGCTTTTCTTCTGCTTGCTGACATGATTCTTGTTCATGGTGGTCTTGCAAGGCCTAAGGAGCGAAGGACTGCTTTGACTGAGGGGGTGAGGAATGGCCTTTATTTGTGGTTCAGGGGGAATATTTGGAAGGTAAACAGCAAGATGAAAACGTCAAAGCATATATGTTTGCTGAGTGATTGAGTCTGTGTGTCACTTGTCTCTTTGAAGGGACATGTGAGAAAGGAACAGCAGCACCATAGACTTCAGATGGGAGAGAGCAAGCAAGGATGAATATTTCCCTCAAATCCAAATACTTACAGTACCTCAAAGATGACAAGTGCGATATGATGTTCTGCAATTGTAAGGATTTGCCATGTGTGGTAGATAAATATGCATAGTTAGTGAGGTTTTTCCCAGAATGTGAGTATCGTTAGGCTGGCAAATGTCAGGCACTCCTTTGGGAGTATGAGGCCAAGAAAAAATTTGGGAAGTTTGCTACAGTCATCTGTAGGATCGAAAGACACTGGGGAATCGTTACAGAGGGAGCCAGGCTGCACAAAATGTGGTAACAGTTGGACAGAAATCTTTAGCAGGGACTTTTGTCTACCCCCAATGTGGGACCAGGACCGCAGTACCTCTGTGTCTCTGAAACATATTTTGACCTCTGGACACCACCATCTCAATACCCCTCAAATGTTCCCCCCTGGACCCCAGCTTTGGTAGTGCATCAACCAGGTTTCAATCATTTGAGTGACCACAAACACCCTTCCTATGTGCCTTCCATTTACATTCAGTCAGTAACCCAGCTGCTTCGTTCGCTGTTCAATCTCAAGTGACAGTTGGATGCACATTGCAGGGGTAAACAGGCATTTACCGTACTGTACAGGCCCTCTCAGTACATCCAGACTACACTTCTTAAAATCATAAATACATGTTTTGCCCGACAGTAAGGCCAGGCCTTTCCTCTGTAGTTCAAGGAGGAAAACATCAACTGAAGAGCATGCCAAAATTCTCTACAGACACTGCCAATCCTCACACTTCTGCCTATTTGCATGCCGAGGTTATTCACTATGACCCACCAAACCAATTGCAACAGTAGCCTCTCCCTGCCTCATTCGTATGCTCCGATGCCACCTTTATTTAGCAAGTGTTAGTGCTCTCGGATTTTGTAGCGCGATTCGCTATAGCCTCTGTTTTCAACAGAAATGTCCTAAAGGTACCTATACCAATCTGCAGGGTGGCGAGGAAGGGGGCTGCTGCTGCTGGCAGTAACATTTTGGGGCACCCCACCTGCAAAAATACAGCCAAATGCTCCTTGTTTTACCTTTCAATACCATAACTGCAGCAGAATCGTATGGTGACCCCTGTTGTTAATAGAAACTGTCAAACAGCTTCTTGCCCCCCCGTGGCCCCTAACCATTTGGGGTACACCCCATGAGGGAGGATCAGAGCAATAAAAACTAATGGTAGCCCCCCAAAAAGTACCTGGAAGCCAAGCCATTGTGTGCACCTCATCGCCTTCATGTTGCGCCTAAGCACCTTTTAATACTGCTCCCACAAATTTTGACTGCCCCCTCCCAACAGAAATCAGAGAGTATAGGGGGGTGCAGTAAAAAAGTATTTGCAGTACCCCACAATAAGTCAGGATCCTCCTCCCCTTCCTCTGCTCTCTGAACCCACCCATTCTGCCCAGGCTCCGCCTATACCCCTCCTCTGTGACCCCTCCCACTCTGACTAGGCTCCTCCTATACCCCTCCTCTGTGACCCCTCCCACTCTGACTAGGCTCCTCCTATACCCCTCCTCTGTGACCCCTCCCACTCTGACTAGGCTCCTCCTATACCCCTCCTCTCTGACCCAGCTCCTCCTATACTCCTCCTCTCTGACCCCTCCCACTCTGACTAGGCTCCTCCTATACCCCTCCTCTCTGACCCCTCCCACGCTGACTAGGTTCCACCTACACCCCTCCTCTCTGACTAGGCTCCTCCTATACTCCTCCTCTCTAACCCCACCCACTCTGACTAGGCTCCTCCTATACCCCTCCTCTCTGACCCAGCTCCTCCTATGTTATGTTATGTTATGTTATGTGGTTTTTATTAGGCGCACAGCTGCTATACTCCTCCTCTCTGACCCCTCCCACTCTGACTAGGCTCCTCCTATACCCCTCCTCTCTGACCCCTCCCACGCTGACTAGGTTCCACCTACACCCCTCCTCTCTGACCTGGCTCCTCCTGAACCCCTCCTCTCTGACCCCTCCCACTCTGACTAGGTTCCACCTACACCCCTCCTCTCTGACCTGGCTCCTCCTATACTCCTCCTCTCTGACCCCTCCCACTCTGACTAGGCTCCTCCTATACCCCTCTTCTCTGACCCCTCCCACTCTGACTAGGCTCCTCCTATACTCCTCCTCTCTGACCCAGCTCCTCCTATACTCCTCCTCTCTAACCCCACCCACTCTGACTAGGCTCCACCTATACCCCTCCTCTCTGACCCAGCTCCTCCTATACTCCTCCTCTCTGACCCCTCCCACTCTGACTAGGCTCCTCCTATACCCCTCCTCTCTGACCCCTCCCACGCTGACTAGGTTCCACCTACACCCCTCCTCTCTGACTAGGCTCCTCCTATACCCCTCCTCTGTGACCCCTCCCACTCTGACTAGGCTCCTCCTATACCCCTCCTCTCTGACCCAGCTCCTCCTATACTCCTCCTCTCTAACCCCACCCACTCTGACTAGGCTCCTCCTATACCCCTCCTCTCTGACCCAGCTCCTCCTATACTCCTCCTCTCTGACCCCTCCCACTCTGACTAGGCTCCTCCTATACCCCTCCTCTCTGACCCCTCCCACGCTGACTAGGTTCCACCTACACCCCTCCTCTCTGACCTGGCTCCTCCTGAACCCCTCCTCTCTGACCCCTCCCACTCTGACTAGGCTCCTCCTATACCCCTCCTCTCTGACCCAGCTCCTCCTATACTCCTCCTCTCTAACCCCACCCACTCTGACTAGGCTCCACCTATACCCCTCCTCTCTGACCTGGCTCCTCCTGAACCCCTCCTCTAGGACCCCTCCCACTCTGACTAGGTTCCACCTACACCCCTCCTCTCTGACCTGGCTCCTCCTATACTCCTCCTCTCTGACCAGGCTCCTCCTATACACTTATTGTAAAATAGGTTGGATGATGGTG
Organism: Lissotriton vulgaris; assembly: GCF_964263255.1. Classification (NCBI taxonomy): domain Eukaryota; kingdom Metazoa; phylum Chordata; class Amphibia; order Caudata; family Salamandridae; genus Lissotriton; species Lissotriton vulgaris. The sequence continues at coordinate 877,028,831 of NC_141687.1, read as the reverse complement.
ATTTTTCATTTTGGTGTGAATAACTCGCTCAAATCAGGGGTTTGGTGCCAGTGAGCTTGGATAGAAATAAAGGTCAAGTATGAGCTCTGGCTAATGAAATGATGGGTCAAGTTTGAGGCAAGCTAGAGTCCATTTATCAGGTGCAATAAGAAGCTAGAAAGATTGTTTTCTTTAAGAGACAGACAAGGGCAGAGTCAAGCCTTTGCTCTAGTAGGTCTGCATCATGCCTGCTGCAGGATGTGAAGGAATGGACCTCCACAGCAGTGCGCTGTGCTGGGCTGGGCTGGGCTGGGCTGGGCTGGGCTGGGCCTGCCCTGGCACTGTGAATTAATCACCCACCTCCTTCCTTTGAGGAACGCTCACGAACGCCCACGAACGCCCTTGTTCTGTATACAGGCTGACAGCAGGCAATTTAGGACGCTGCTAAATGAGGGTGATGTCCCCATGTGCTTCCTTCGAGTGGCAAAATCCTTCGTCTAAGGCAGGTGGGCTTTTTTAAAATTTGGTTGAAGACCATTTGTTGGAGGCGGTATCACGGCAGAAGCCGCCGACCGTCTCAGAAGAAAGTATGCATGGGAGGATATTATTTGCATAGGACAGCCCTCTTCTCAGTCCCATTCTTATGCTGCAGTTGCCATGAAGTGTTACTAGAGGGCAGCAGTATGAACAAAAGAGCACACTGAGGCTTTTCTTCTGCTTGCTGACATGATTCTTGTTCATGGTGGTCTTGCAAGGCCTAAGGAGCGAAGGACTGCTTGGACTGAGGGGGTGAGGAATGGCAGGCCTTTATTTGTGGTTCAGGGGGAATATTTGGAAGGTAAACAGCAAGATGAAAACGTCAAAGCATATATGTTTGCTGAGTGATTGAGTCTGTGTGTCACTTGTCTCTTTGAAGGGACATGTGAGAAAGGAACAGCAGCACCATAGACTTCAGATGGGAGAGAGCAAGCAAGGATGAATATTTCCCTCAAATCCAAATACTTACAGTACCTCAAAGATGACAAGTGCGATATGATGTTCTGCAATTGTAAGGATTTGCCATGTGTGGTAGATAAATATGCATAGTTAGTGAGGTTTTTCCCAGAATGTGAGTATCGTTAGGCTGGCAAATGTCAGGCACTCCTTTGGGAGTATGAGGCCAAGAAAAAATTTGGGAAGTTTGCTACAGTCATCTGTAGGATCGAAAGACACTGGGGAATCGTTACAGAGGGAGCCAGGCTGCACAAAATGTGGTAACAGTTGGACAGAAATCTTTAGCAGGGACTTTTGTCTACCCCCAATGTGGGACCAGGACCGCAGTACCTCTGTGTCTCTGAAACATATTTTGACCTCTGGACACCACCATCTCAATACCCCTCAAATGTTCCCCCCTGGACCCCAGCTTTGGTAGTGCATCAACCAGGTTTCAATCATTTGAGTGACCACAAACACCCTTCCTATGTGCCTTCCATTTACATTCAGTCAGTAACCCAGCTGCTTCGTTCGCTGTTCAATCTCAAGGGACAGTTGGATGCACATTGCAGGGGTAAACAGGCATTTACCGTACTGTACAGGCCCTCTCAGTACATCCAGACTACACTTCTTAAAATCATAAATACATGTTTTGCCCGACAGTAAGGCCAGGCCTTTCCTCTGTAGTTCAAGGAGGAAAACATCAACTGAAGAGCATGCCAAAATTCTCTACAGACACTGCCAATCCTCACACTTCTGCCTATTTGCATGCCGAGGTTATTCACTATGACCCACCAAACCAATTGCAACAGTAGCCTCTCCCTGCCTCATTCGTATGCTCCGATGCCACCTTTATTTAGCAAGTGTTAGTGCTCTCGGATTTTGTAGTTCGATTCGCTATAGCCTCTGTTTTCAACAGAAATGTCCTAAAGGTACCTATACCAATCTGCAGGGTGGCGAGGAAGGGGGCTGCTGCTGCTGGCAGTAACATTTTGGGGCACCCCACCTGCAAAAATACAGCCAAATGCTCCTTGTTTTACCTTTCAATACCATAACTGCAGCAGAATCGTATGGTGACCCCTGTTGTTAATAGAAACTGTCAAACAGCTTCTTGCCCCCCCGTGGCCCCTAACCATTTGGGGTACACCCCATGAGGGAGGATCAGAGCAATAAAAACTAATGGTAGCCCCCCAAAAAGTACCTGGAAGCCAAGCCATTGTGTGCACCTCATCGCCTTCATGTTGCGCCTAAGCACCTTTTAATACTGCTCCCACAAATTTTGACTGCCCCCTCCCAACAGAAATCAGAGAGTATAGGGGGGTGCAGTAAAAAAGTATTTGCAGTACCCCACAATAAGTCAGGATCCTCCTCCCCTTCCTCTGCTCTCTGAACCCACCCATTCTGCCCAGGCTCTGCCTATACCCCTCCTCTGTGACCCCTCCCACTCTGACTAGGCTCCTCCTATACCCCTCCTCTGTGACCCCTCCCACTCTGACTAGGCTCCTCCTATACCCCTCCTCTGTGACCCCTCCCACTCTGACTAGGCTCCTCCTATACCCCTCCTCTCTGACCCAGCTCCTCCTATACTCCTCCTCTCTGACCCCTCCCACTCTGACTAGGCTCCTCCTATACCCCTCCTCTCTGACCCCTCCCACGCTGACTAGGTTCCACCTACACCCCTCCTCTCTGACTAGGCTCCTCCTATACTCCTCCTCTCTAACCCCACCCACTCTGACTAGGCTCCTCCTATACCCCTCCTCTCTGACCCAGCTCCTCCTATGTTATGTTATGTTATGTGGTTTTTATTAGGTGCACAGCTGCTATACTCCTCCTCTCTGACCCCTCCCACTCTGACTAGGCTCCTCCTATACCCCTCCTCTCTGACCCCTCCCACGCTGACTAGGTTCCACCTACACCCCTCCTCTCTGACCTGGCTCCTCCTGAACCCCTCCTCTCTGACCCCTCCCACTCTGACTAGGTTCCACCTACACCCCTCCTCTCTGACCTGGCTCCTCCTATACTCCTCCTCTCTGACCCCTCCCACTCTGACTAGGCTCCTCCTATACCCCTCTTCTCTGACCCCTCCCACTCTGACTAGGCTCCTCCTATACTCCTCCTCTCTGACCCAGCTCCTCCTATACTCCTCCTCTCTAACCCCACCCACTCTGACTAGGCTCCACCTATACCCCTCCTCTCTGACCCAGCTCCTCCTATACTCCTCCTCTCTGACCCCTCCCACTCTGACTAGGCTCCTCCTATACCCCTCCTCTCTGACCCCTCCCACGCTGACTAGGTTCCACCTACACCCCTCCTCTCTGACTAGGCTCCTCCTATACCCCTCCTCTGTGACCCCTCCCACTCTGACTAGGCTCCTCCTATACCCCTCCTCTCTGACCCAGCTCCTCCTATACTCCTCCTCTCTGACCCCTCCCACTCTGACTAGGCTCCTCCTATACCCCTCCTCTCTGACCCCTCCCACGCTGACTAGGTTCCACCTACACCCCTCCTCTCTGACCTGGCTCCTCCTGAACCCCTCCTCTCTGACCCCTCCCACTCTGACTAGGCTCCTCCTATACCCCTCCTCTCTGACCCAGCTCCTCCTATACTCCTCCTCTCTGACCAGGCTCCTCCTATACCCCTTCTCTCTGACCCCACCCACTCCGACTAGGCTCCTCCTCCTCCTGCACACAACACCTGTTACCTTTCTTTCACCTGTCTCTGTTCAGGCCACACCTATTTTACTTACCAACCAATCTGCAATCCCTCATTCACTAGGCATGATTCCACTCGTACACAACACACAGACACATTTTACTTACCAATTGGCCATTTAGGCCCACCTCCAACTTACCTCTGCTCTGCCACCATCAGTCACCTGGTGCCGAACCCGGGATTTGAACCCTGGTTGCCTGCATGGAAGGCAGGCACTTACCCACTGGACCACACTGGTTTCCATGTATGTAGCCTATCAAATTGTCCTTATGTCATGGTCATCCTTTTCATGTGCAATGGAAGCCGCCGGGAAGGACACCAAGGCCTGTATGTTGCTTATAGTTACTACTGCAATCCCCTAGACCACTAAGGAGCTATAGCTCAAAGGTAAGTCTTCTACCTTTGGTGCAGACAGCCCTCACAGGCCAGGGTTCGAATCCTGCCAATGCTTTAGAGGTATCCCAAGGTGGAAATTTTCAAAAAGTGAAGGTTTTTTTTTTTGCTAAGATTTTTTTTACTTGGTAACAGAGGAGAAAAGTGGACATTCTTTTTGGCATGTGTGTCCCAAAATTTCAAATGTTTTCCCTCATGACCTTCTACCAACCTCCCTATTTCTCAAGTAGGTGCAATAGGGACAAGGCCTTGTCTTCCTTTATCAATGTCTTCATTCTTTTTCCTTTAAGTTTGGTGAATTGCAGAGTGCAATTGTGATATTGGGGGTTATAACTGAGCACAAGAATGCGAGGAAGGTGCTACACTTATTGTAAAATAGGTTGGATGATGGTGATTTTTCATTTTGGTGTGAATAACTCGCTCAAATCAGGGGTTTGGTGCCAGTGAGCTTGGATAGAAATAAAGGTCAAGTATGAGCTCTGGCTAATGAAATGATGGGTCAAGTTTGAGGCAAGCTAGAGTCCATTTATCAGGTGCAATAAGAAGCTAGAAAGATTGTTTTCTTTAAGAGACAGACAAGGGCAGAGTCAAGCCTTTGCTCTAGTAGGTCTGCATCATGCCTGCTGCAGGATGTGAAGGAATGGACCTCCACAGCAGTGCGCTGTGCTGGGCTGGGCTGGGCTGGGCTGGGCTGGGCCTGCCCTGGCACTGTGAATTAATCACCCACCTCCTTCCTTTGAGGAACGCTCACGAACGCCCACGAACGCCCTTGTTCTGTATACAGGCTGACAGCAGGCAATTTAGGACGCTGCTAAATGAGGGTGATGTCCCCATGTGCTTCCTTCGAGTGGCAAAATCCTTCGTCTAAGGCAGGTGGGCTTTTTTAAAATTTGGTTGAAGACCATTTGTTGGAGGCGGTATCACGGCAGAAGCCGCCGACCGTCTCAGAAGAAAGTATGCATGGGAGGATATTATTTGCATAGGACAGCCCTCTTCTCAGTCCCATTCTTATGCTGCAGTTGCCATGAAGTGTTACTAGAGGGCAGCAGTATGAACAAAAGAGCACACTGAGGCTTTTCTTCTGCTTGCTGACATGATTCTTGTTCATGGTGGTCTTGCAAGGCCTAAGGAGCGAAGGACTGCTTTGACTGAGGGGGTGAGGAATGGCAGGCCTTTATTTGTGGTTCAGGGGGAATATTTGGAAGGTAAAAAGCAAGATGAAAACGTCAAAGCATATATGTTTGCTGAGTGATTGAGTCTGTGTGTCACTTGTCTCTTTGAAGGGACATGTGAGAAAGGAACAGCAGCACCATAGACTTCAGATGGGAGAGAGCAAGCAAGGATGAATATTTCCCTCAAATCCAAATACTTACAGTACCTCAAAGATGACAAGTGCGATATGATGTTCTGCAATTGTAAGGATTTGCCATGTGTGGTAGATAAATATGCATAGTTAGTGAGGTTTTTCCCAGAATGTGAGTATCGTTAGGCTGGCAAATGTCAGGCACTCCTTTGGGAGTATGAGGCCAAGAAAAAATTTGGGAAGTTTGCTACAGTCATCTGTAGGATCGAAAGACACTGGGGAATCGTTACAGAGGGAGCCAGGCTGCACAAAATGTGGTAACAGTTGGACAGAAATCTTTAGCAGGGACTTTTGTCTACCCCCAATGTGGGACCAGGACCGCAGTACCTCTGTGTCTCTGAAACATATTTTGACCTCTGGACACCACCATCTCAATACCCCTCAAATGTTCCCCCCTGGACCCCAGCTTTGGTAGTGCATCAACCAGGTTTCAATCATTTGAGTGACCACAAACACCCTTCCTATGTGCCTTCCATTTACATTCAGTCAGTAACCCAGCTGCTTCGTTCGCTGTTCAATCTCAAGTGACAGTTGGATGCACATTGCAGGGGTAAACAGGCATTTACCGTACTGTACAGGCCCTCTCAGTACATCCAGACTACACTTCTTAAAATCATAAATACATGTTTTGCCCGACAGTAAGGCCAGGCCTTTCCTCTGTAGTTCAAGGAGGAAAACATCAACTGAAGAGCATGCCAAAATTCTCTACAGACACTGCCAATCCTCACACTTCTGCCTATTTGCATGCCGAGGTTATTCACTATGACCCACCAAACCAATTGCAACAGTAGCCTCTCCCTGCCTCATTCGTATGCTCCGATGCCACCTTTATTTAGCAAGTGTTAGTGCTCTCGGATTTTGTAGTTCGATTCGCTATAGCCTCTGTTTTCAACAGAAATGTCCTAAAGGTACCTATACCAATCTGCAGGGTGGCGAGGAAGGGGGCTGCTGCTGCTGGCAGTAACATTTTGGGGCACCCCACCTGCAAAAATACAGCCAAATGCTCCTTGTTTTACCTTTCAATACCATAACTGCAGCAGAATCGTATGGTGACCCCTGTTGTTAATAGAAACTGTCAAACAGCTTCTTGCCCCCCCGTGGCCCCTAACCATTTGGGGTACACCCCATGAGGGAGGATCAGAGCAATAAAAACTAATGGTAGCCCCCCAAAAAGTACCTGGAAGCCAAGCCATTGTGTGCACCTCATCGCCTTCATGTTGCGCCTAAGCACCTTTTAATACTGCTCCCACAAATTTTGACTGCCCCCTCCCAACAGAAATCAGAGAGTATAGGGGGGTGCAGTAAAAAAGTATTTGCAGTACCCCACAATAAGTCAGGATCCTCCTCCCCTTCCTCTGCTCTCTGAACCCACCCATTCTGCCCAGGCTCCGCCTATACCCCTCCTCTGTGACCCCTCCCACTCTGACTAGGCTCCTCCTATACCCCTCCTCTGTGACCCCTCCCACTCTGACTAGGCTCCTCCTATACCCCTCCTCTGTGACCCCTCCCACTCTGACTAGGCTCCTCCTATACCCCTCCTCTGTGACCCCTCCCACTCTGACTAGGCTCCTCCTATACCCCTCCTCTCTGACCCAGCTCCTCCTATACTCCTCCTCTCTGACCCCTCCCACTCTGACTAGGCTCCTCCTATACCCCTCCTCTCTGACCCCTCCCACGCTGACTAGGTTCCACCTACACCCCTCCTCTCTGACTAGGCTCCTCCTATACTCCTCCTCTCTAACCCCACCCACTCTGACTAGGCTCCTCCTATACCCCTCCTCTCTGACCCAGCTCCTCCTATGTTATGTTATGTTATGTTATGTGGTTTTTATTAGGCGCACAGCTGCTATACTCCTCCTCTCTGACCCCTCCCACTCTGACTAGGCTCCTCCTATACCCCTCCTCTCTGACCCCTCCCACGCTGACTAGGTTCCACCTACACCCCTCCTCTCTGACCTGGCTCCTCCTGAACCCCTCCTCTCTGACCCCTCCCACTCTGACTAGGTTCCACCTACACCCCTCCTCTCTGACCTGGCTCCTCCTATACTCCTCCTCTCTGACCCCTCCCACTCTGACTAGGCTCCTCCTATACCCCTCTTCTCTGACCCCTCCCACTCTGACTAGGCTCCTCCTATACTCCTCCTCTCTGACCCAGCTCCTCCTATACTCCTCCTCTCTAACCCCACCCACTCTGACTAGGCTCCACCTATACCCCTCCTCTCTGACCCAGCTCCTCCTATACTCCTCCTCTCTGACCCCTCCCACTCTGACTAGGCTCCTCCTATACCCCTCCTCTCTGACCCCTCCCACGCTGACTAGGTTCCACCTACACCCCTCCTCTCTGACTAGGCTCCTCCTATACCCCTCCTCTGTGACCCCTCCCACTCTGACTAGGCTCCTCCTATACCCCTCCTCTCTGACCCAGCTCCTCCTATACTCCTCCTCTCTAACCCCACCCACTCTGACTAGGCTCCTCCTATACCCCTCCTCTCTGACCCAGCTCCTCCTATACTCCTCCTCTCTGACCCCTCCCACTCTGACTAGGCTCCTCCTATACCCCTCCTCTCTGACCCCTCCCACGCTGACTAGGTTCCACCTACACCCCTCCTCTCTGACCTGGCTCCTCCTGAACCCCTCCTCTCTGACCCCTCCCACTCTGACTAGGCTCCTCCTATACCCCTCCTCTCTGACCCAGCTCCTCCTATACTCCTCCTCTCTAACCCCACCCACTCTGACTAGGCTCCACCTATACCCCTCCTCTCTGACCTGGCTCCTCCTGAACCCCTCCTCTAGGACCCCTCCCACTCTGACTAGGTTCCACCTACACCCCTCCTCTCTGACCTGGCTCCTCCTATACTCCTCCTCTCTGACCAGGCTCCTCCTATACACTTATTGTAAAATAGGTTGGATGATGGTGATTTTTCATTTTGGTGTGAATAACTCGCTCAAATCAGGGGTTTGGTGCCAGTGAGCTTGGATAGAAATAAAGGTCAAGTATGAGCTCTGGCTAATGAAATGATGGGTCAAGTTTGAGGCAAGCTAGAGTCCATTTATCAGGTGCAATAAGAAGCTAGAAAGATTGTTTTCTTTAAGAGACAGACAAGGGCAGAGTCAAGCCTTTGCTCTAGTAGGTCTGCATCATGCCTGCTGCAGGATGTGAAGGAATGGACCTCCACAGCAGTGCGCTGTGCTGGGCTGGGCTGGGCTGGGCTGGGCTGGGCTGGGCTGGGCCTGCCCTGGCACTGTGAATTAATCACCCACCTCCTTCCTTTGAGGAACGCTCACGAACGCCCACGAACGCCCTTGTTCTGTATACAGGCTGACAGCAGGCAATTTAGGACGCTGCTAAATGAGGGTGATGTCCCCATGTGCTTCCTTCGAGTGGCAAAATCCTTCGTCTAAGGCAGGTGGGCTTTTTTAAAATTTGGTTGAAGACCATTTGTTGGAGGCGGTATCACGGCAGAAGCCGCCGACCGTCTCAGAAGAAAGTATGCATGGGAGGATATTATTTGCATAGGACAGCCCTCTTCTCAGTCCCATTCTTATGCTGCAGTTGCCATGAAGTGTTACTAGAGGGCAGCAGTATGAACAAAAGAGCACACTGAGGCTTTTCTTCTGCTTGCTGACATGATTCTTGTTCATGGTGGTCTTGCAAGGCCTAAGGAGCGAAGGACTGCTTTGACTGAGGGGGTGAGGAATGGCAGGCCTTTATTTGTGGTTCAGGGGGAATATTTGGAAGGTAAACAGCAAGATGAAAACGTCAAAGCATATATGTTTGCTGAGTGATTGAGTCTGTGTGTCACTTGTCTCTTTGAAGGGACATGTGAGAAAGGAACAGCAGCACCATAGACTTCAGATGGGAGAGAGCAAGCAAGGATGAATATTTCCCTCAAATCCAAATACTTACAGTACCTCAAAGATGACAAGTGCGATATGATGTTCTGCAATTGTAAGGATTTGCCATGTGTGGTAGATAAATATGCATAGTTAGTGAGGTTTTTCCCAGAATGTGAGTATCGTTAGGCTGGCAAATGTCAGGCACTCCTTTGGGAGTATGAGGCCAAGAAAAAATTTGGGAAGTTTGCTACAGTCATCTGTAGGATCGAAAGACACTGGGGAATCGTTACAGAGGGAGCCAGGCTGCACAAAATGTGGTAACAGTTGGACAGAAATCTTTAGCAGGGACTTTTGTCTACCCCCAATGTGGGACCAGGACCGCAGTACCTCTGTGTCTCTGAAACATATTTTGACCTCTGGACACCACCATCTCAATACCCCTCAAATGTTCCCCCCTGGACCCCAGCTTTGGTAGTGCATCAACCAGGTTTCAATCATTTGAGTGACCACAAACACCCTTCCTATGTGCCTTCCATTTACATTCAGTCAGTAACCCAGCTGCTTCGTTCGCTGTTCAATCTCAAGTGACAGTTGGATGCACATTGCAGGGGTAAACAGGCATTTACCGTACTGTACAGGCCCTCTCAGTACATCCAGACTACACTTCTTAAAATCATAAATACATGTTTTGCCCGACAGTAAGGCCAGGCCTTTCCTCTGTAGTTCAAGGAGGAAAACATCAACTGAAGAGCATGCCAAAATTCTCTACAGACACTGCCAATCCTCACACTTCTGCCTATTTGCATGCCGAGGTTATTCACTATGACCCACCAAACCAATTGCAACAGTAGCCTCTCCCTGCCTCATTCGTATGCTCCGATGCCACCTTTATTTAGCAAGTGTTAGTGCTCTCGGATTTTGTAGCGCGATTCGCTATAGCCTCTGTTTTCAACAGAAATGTCCTAAAGGTACCTATACCAATCTGCAGGGTGGCGAGGAAGGGGGCTGCTGCTGCTGGCAGTAACATTTTGGGGCACCCCACCTGCAAAAATACAGCCAAATGCTCCTTGTTTTACCTTTCAATACCATAACTGCAGCAGAATCGTATGGTGACCCCTGTTGTTAATAGAAACTGTCAAACAGCTTCTTGCCCCCCCGTGGCCCCTAACCATTTGGGGTACACCCCATGAGGGAGGATCAGAGCAATAAAAACTAATGGTAGCCCCCCAAAAAGTACCTGGAAGCCAAGCCATTGTGTGCACCTCATCGCCTTCATGTTGCGCCTAAGCACCTTTTAATACTGCTCCCACAAATTTTGACTGCCCCCTCCCAACAGAAATCAGAGAGTATAGGGGGGTGCAGTAAAAAAGTATTTGCAGTACCCCACAATAAGTCAGGATCCTCCTCCCCTTCCTCTGCTCTCTGAACCCACCCATTCTGCCCAGGCTCCGCCTATACCCCTCCTCTGTGACCCCTCCCACTCTGACTAGGCTCCTCCTATACCCCTCCTCTGTGACCCCTCCCACTCTGACCTCTGTGACCCCTCCCACTCTGACTAGGCTCCTCCTATACCCCTCCTCTGTGACCCCTCCCACTCTGACTAGGCTCCTCCTATACCCCTCCTCTCTGACCCAGCTCCTCCTATACTCCTCCTCTCTGACCCCTCCCACTCTGACTAGGCTCCTCCTATACCCCTCCTCTCTGACCCCTCCCACGCTGACTAGGTTCCACCTACACCCCTCCTCTCTGACTAGGCTCCTCCTATACTCCTCCTCTCTAACCCCACCCACTCTGACTAGGCTCCTCCTATACCCCTCCTCTCTGACCCAGCTCCTCCTATGTTATGTTATGTTATGTTATGTGGTTTTTATTAGGCGCACAGCTGCTATACTCCTCCTCTCTGACCCCTCCCACTCTGACTAGGCTCCTCCTATACCCCTCCTCTCTGACCCCTCCCACGCTGACTAGGTTCCACCTACACCCCTCCTCTCTGACCTGGCTCCTCCTGAACCCCTCCTCTCTGACCCCTCCCACTCTGACTAGGTTCCACCTACACCCCTCCTCTCTGACCTGGCTCCTCCTATACTCCTCCTCTCTGACCCCTCCCACTCTGACTAGGCTCCTCCTATACCCCTCTTCTCTGACCCCTCCCACTCTGACTAGGCTCCTCCTATACTCCTCCTCTCTGACCCAGCTCCTCCTATACTCCTCCTCTCTAACCCCACCCACTCTGACTAGGCTCCACCTATACCCCTCCTCTCTGACCCAGCTCCTCCTATACTCCTCCTCTCTGACCCCTCCCACTCTGACTAGGCTCCTCCTATACCCCTCCTCTCTGACCCCTCCCACGCTGACTAGGTTCCACCTACACCCCTCCTCTCTGACTAGGCTCCTCCTATACCCCTCCTCTGTGACCCCTCCCACTCTGACTAGGCTCCTCCTATACCCCTCCTCTCTGACCCAGCTCCTCCTATACTCCTCCTCTCTAACCCCACCCACTCTGACTAGGCTCCTCCTATACCCCTCCTCTCTGACCCAGCTCCTCCTATACTCCTCCTCTCTGACCCCTCCCACTCTGACTAGGCTCCTCCTATACCCCTCCTCTCTGACCCCTCCCACGCTGACTAGGTTCCACCTACACCCCTCCTCTCTGACCTGGCTCCTCCTGAACCCCTCCTCTCTGACCCCTCCCACTCTGACTAGGCTCCTCCTATACCCCTCCTCTCTGACCCAGCTCCTCCTATACTCCTCCTCTCTAACCCCACCCACTCTGACTAGGCTCCACCTATACCCCTCCTCTCTGACCTGGCTCCTCCTGAACCCCTCCTCTAGGACCCCTCCCACTCTGACTAGGTTCCACCTACACCCCTCCTCTCTGACCTGGCTCCTCCTATACTCCTCCTCTCTGACCAGGCTCCTCCTATACACTTATTGTAAAATAGGTTGGATGATGGTGATTTTTCATTTTGGTGTGAATAACTCGCTCAAATCAGGGGTTTGGTGCCAGTGAGCTTGGATAGAAATAAAGGTCAAGTATGAGCTCTGGCTAATGAAATGATGGGTCAAGTTTGAGGCAAGCTAGAGTCCATTTATCAGGTGCAATAAGAAGCTAGAAAGATTGTTTTCTTTAAGAGACAGACAAGGGCAGAGTCAAGCCTTTGCTCTAGTAGGTCTGCATCATGCCTGCTGCAGGATGTGAAGGAATGGACCTCCACAGCAGTGCGCTGTGCTGGGCTGGGCTGGGCTGGGCTGGGCTGGGCTGGGCTGGGCCTGCCCTGGCACTGTGAATTAATCACCCACCTCCTTCCTTTGAGGAACGCTCACGAACGCCCACGAACGCCCTTGTTCTGTATACAGGCTGACAGCAGGCAATTTAGGACGCTGCTAAATGAGGGTGATGTCCCCATGTGCTTCCTTCGAGTGGCAAAATCCTTCGTCTAAGGCAGGTGGGCTTTTTTAAAATTTGGTTGAAGACCATTTGTTGGAGGCGGTATCACGGCAGAAGCCGCCGACCGTCTCAGAAGAAAGTATGCATGGGAGGATATTATTTGCATAGGACAGCCCTCTTCTCAGTCCCATTCTTATGCTGCAGTTGCCATGAAGTGTTACTAGAGGGCAGCAGTATGAACAAAAGAGCACACTGAGGCTTTTCTTCTGCTTGCTGACATGATTCTTGTTCATGGTGGTCTTGCAAGGCCTAAGGAGCGAAGGACTGCTTTGACTGAGGGGGTGAGGAATGGCAGGCCTTTATTTGTGGTTCAGGGGGAATATTTGGAAGGTAAAAAGCAAGATGAAAACGTCAAAGCATATATGTTTGCTGAGTGATTGAGTCTGTGTGTCACTTGTCTCTTTGAAGGGACATGTGAGAAAGGAACAGCAGCACCATAGACTTCAGATGGGAGAGAGCAAGCAAGGATGAATATTTCCCTCAAATCCAAATACTTACAGTACCTCAAAGATGACAAGTGCGATATGATGTTCTGCAATTGTAAGGATTTGCCATGTGTGGTAGATAAATATGCATAGTTAGTGAGGTTTTTCCCAGAATGTGAGTATCGTTAGGCTGGCAAATGTCAGGCACTCCTTTGGGAGTATGAGGCCAAGAAAAAATTTGGGAAGTTTGCTACAGTCATCTGTAGGATCGAAAGACACTGGGGAATCGTTACAGAGGGAGCCAGGCTGCACAAAATGTGGTAACAGTTGGACAGAAATCTTTAGCAGGGACTTTTGTCTACCCCCAATGTGGGACCAGGACCGCAGTACCTCTGTGTCTCTGAAACATATTTTGACCTCTGGACACCACCATCTCAATACCCCTCAAATGTTCCCCCCTGGACCCCAGCTTTGGTAGTGCATCAACCAGGTTTCAATCATTTGAGTGACCACAAACACCCTTCCTATGTGCCTTCCATTTACATTCAGTCAGTAACCCAGCTGCTTCGTTCGCTGTTCAATCTCAAGTGACAGTTGGATGCACATTGCAGGGGTAAACAGGCATTTACCGTACTGTACAGGCCCTCTCAGTACATCCAGACTACACTTCTTAAAATCATAAATACATGTTTTGCCCGACAGTAAGGCCAGGCCTTTCCTCTGTAGTTCAAGGAGGAAAACATCAACTGAAGAGCATGCCAAAATTCTCTACAGACACTGCCAATCCTCACACTTCTGCCTATTTGCATGCCGAGGTTATTCACTATGACCCACCAAACCAATTGCAACAGTAGCCTCTCCCTGCCTCATTCGTATGCTCCGATGCCACCTTTATTTAGCAAGTGTTAGTGCTCTCGGATTTTGTAGTTCGATTCGCTATAGCCTCTGTTTTCAACAGAAATGTCCTAAAGGTACCTATACCAATCTGCAGGGTGGCGAGGAAGGGGGCTGCTGCTGCTGGCAGTAACATTTTGGGGCACCCCACCTGCAAAAATACAGCCAAATGCTCCTTGTTTTACCTTTCAATACCATAACTGCAGCAGAATCGTATGGTGACCCCTGTTGTTAATAGAAACTGTCAAACAGCTTCTTGCCCCCCCGTGGCCCCTAACCATTTGGGGTACACCCCATGAGGGAGGATCAGAGCAATAAAAACTAATGGTAGCCCCCCAAAAAGTACCTGGAAGCCAAGCCATTGTGTGCACCTCATCGCCTTCATGTTGCGCCTAAGCACCTTTTAATACTGCTCCCACAAATTTTGACTGCCCCCTCCCAACAGAAATCAGAGAGTATAGGGGGGTGCAGTAAAAAAGTATTTGCAGTACCCCACAATAAGTCAGGATCCTCCTCCCCTTCCTCTGCTCTCTGAACCCACCCATTCTGCCCAGGCTCCGCCTATACCCCTCCTCTCTGACCCCACCCACTCTGACTAGGCTCCTCCTATACCCCTCCTCTGTGACCCCTCCCACTCTGACTAGGCTCCTCCTATACCCCTCCTCTCTGACCCAGCTCCTCCTATACTCCTCCTCTCTGACCCCTCCCACTCTGACTAGGCTCCTCCTATACCCCTCCTCTCTGACCCCTCCCACGCTGACTAGGTTCCACCTACACCCCTCCTCTCTGACCTGGCTCCTCCTGAACCCCTCCTCTCTGACCCCTCCCACTCTGACTAGGTTCCACCTACACCCCTCCTCTCTGACCTGGCTCCTCCTGAACCCCTCCTCTCTGACCCCTCCCACTCTGACTAGGCTCCTCCTATACCCCTCCTCTCTGACCCAGCTCCTCCTATACTCCTCCTCTCTAACCCCACCCACTCTGACTAGGCTCCACCTATACCCCTCCTCTCTGACCTGGCTCCTCCTGAACCCCTCCTCTAGGACCCCTCCCACTCTGACTAGGTTCCACCTACACCCCTCCTCTCTGACCTGGCTCCTCCTATACTCCTCCTCTCTGACCAGGCTCCTCCTATACCCCTTCTCTCTGACCCCACCCACTCCGACTAGGCTCCTCCTCCTCCTGCACACAACACCTGTTACCTTTCTTTCACCTGTCTCTGTTCAGGCCACACCTATTTTACTTACCAACCAATCTGCAATCCCTCATTCACTAGGCATGATTCCACTCGTACACAACACACAGACACATTTTACTTACCAATTGGCCATTTAGGCCCACCTCCAACTTACCTCTGCTCTGCCACCATCAGTCACCTGGTGCCGAACCCGGGATTTGAACCCTGGTTGCCTGCATGGAAGGCAGGCACTTACCCACTGGACCACACTGGTTTCCATGTATGTAGCCTATCAAATTGTCCTTATGTCATGGTCATCCTTTTCATGTGCAATGGAAGCCGCCGGGAAGGACACCAAGGCCTGTATGTTGCTTATAGTTACTACTGCAATCCCCTAGACCACTAAGGAGCTATAGCTCAAAGGTAAGTCTTCTACCTTTGGTGCAGACAGCCCTCACAGGCCAGGGTTCGAATCCTGCCAATGCTGTAGAGGTATCCCAAGGTGGAAATTTTCAAAAAGTGAAGGTTTTTTTTTTTGCTAAGATTTTTTTTTACTTGGTAACAGAGGAGAAAAGTGGACACTCTTTTTGGCATGTGTGTCCCAAAATTTCAAATGTTTTCCCTCATGACCTTCTACCAACCTCCCTATTTCTCAAGTAGGTGCAATAGGGACAAGGCCTTGTCTTCCTTTATCAATGTCTTCATTCTTTTTCCTTTAAGTTTGGTGAATTGCAGAGTGCAATTGTGATATTGGGGGTTATAACTGAGCACAAGAATGTGAGGAAGGTGCTACACTTATTGTAAAATAGGTTGGATGATGGTGATTTTTCATTTTGGTGTGAATAACTCGCTCAAATCAGGGGTTTGGTGCCAGTGAGCTTGGATAGAAATAAAGGTCAAGTATGAGCTCTGGCTAATGAAATGATGGGTCAAGTTTGAGGCAAGCTAGAGTCCATTTATCAGGTGCAATAAGAAGCTAGAAAGATTGTTTTCTTTAAGAGACAGACAAGGGCAGAGTCAAGCCTTTGCTCTAGTAGGTCTGCATCATGCCTGCTGCAGGATGTGAAGGAATGGACCTCCACAGCAGTGCGCTGTGCTGGGCTGGGCTGGGCTGGGCTGGGCTGGGCCTGCCCTGGCACTGTGAATTAATCACCCACCTCCTTCCTTTGAGGAACGCTCACGAACGCCCACGAACGCCCTTGTTCTGTATACAGGCTGACAGCAGGCAATTTAGGACGCTGCTAAATGAGGGTGATGTCCCCATGTGCTTCCTTCGAGTGGCAAAATCCTTCGTCTAAGGCAGGTGGGCTTTTTTAAAATTTGGTTGAAGACCATTTGTTGGAGGCGGTATCACGGCAGAAGCCGCCGACCGTCTCAGAAGAAAGTATGCATGGGAGGATATTATTTGCATAGGACAGCCCTCTTCTCAGTCCCATTCTTATGCTGCAGTTGCCATGAAGTGTTACTAGAGGGCAGCAGTATGAACAAAAGAGCACACTGAGGCTTTTCTTCTGCTTGCTGACATGATTCTTGTTCATGGTGGTCTTGCAAGGCCTAAGGAGCGAAGGACTGCTTTGACTGAGGGGGTGAGGAATGGCCTTTATTTGTGGTTCAGGGGGAATATTTGGAAGGTAAACAGCAAGATGAAAACGTCAAAGCATATATGTTTGCTGAGTGATTGAGTCTGTGTGTCACTTGTCTCTTTGAAGGGACATGTGAGAAAGGAACAGCAGCACCATAGACTTCAGATGGGAGAGAGCAAGCAAGGATGAATATTTCCCTCAAATCCAAATACTTACAGTACCTCAAAGATGACAAGTGCGATATGATGTTCTGCAATTGTAAGGATTTGCCATGTGTGGTAGATAAATATGCATAGTTAGTGAGGTTTTTCCCAGAATGTGAGTATCGTTAGGCTGGCAAATGTCAGGCACTCCTTTGGGAGTATGAGGCCAAGAAAAAATTTGGGAAGTTTGCTACAGTCATCTGTAGGATCGAAAGACACTGGGGAATCGTTACAGAGGGAGCCAGGCTGCACAAAATGTGGTAACAGTTGGACAGAAATCTTTAGCAGGGACTTTTGTCTACCCCCAATGTGGGACCAGGACCGCAGTACCTCTGTGTCTCTGAAACATATTTTGACCTCTGGACACCACCATCTCAATACCCCTCAAATGTTCCCCCCTGGACCCCAGCTTTGGTAGTGCATCAACCAGGTTTCAATCATTTGAGTGACCACAAACACCCTTCCTATGTGCCTTCCATTTACATTCAGTCAGTAACCCAGCTGCTTCGTTCGCTGTTCAATCTCAAGTGACAGTTGGATGCACATTGCAGGGGTAAACAGGCATTTACCGTACTGTACAGGCCCTCTCAGTACATCCAGACTACACTTCTTAAAATCATAAATACATGTTTTGCCCGACAGTAAGGCCAGGCCTTTCCTCTGTAGTTCAAGGAGGAAAACATCAACTGAAGAGCATGCCAAAATTCTCTACAGACACTGCCAATCCTCACACTTCTGCCTATTTGCATGCCGAGGTTATTCACTATGACCCACCAAACCAATTGCAACAGTAGCCTCTCCCTGCCTCATTCGTATGCTCCGATGCCACCTTTATTTAGCAAGTGTTAGTGCTCTCGGATTTTGTAGCGCGATTCGCTATAGCCTCTGTTTTCAACAGAAATGTCCTAAAGGTACCTATACCAATCTGCAGGGTGGCGAGGAAGGGGGCTGCTGCTGCTGGCAGTAACATTTTGGGGCACCCCACCTGCAAAAATACAGCCAAATGCTCCTTGTTTTACCTTTCAATACCATAACTGCAGCAGAATCGTATGGTGACCCCTGTTGTTAATAGAAACTGTCAAACAGCTTCTTGCCCCCCCGTGGCCCCTAACCATTTGGGGTACACCCCATGAGGGAGGATCAGAGCAATAAAAACTAATGGTAGCCCCCCAAAAAGTACCTGGAAGCCAAGCCATTGTGTGCACCTCATCGCCTTCATGTTGCGCCTAAGCACCTTTTAATACTGCTCCCACAAATTTTGACTGCCCCCTCCCAACAGAAATCAGAGAGTATAGGGGGGTGCAGTAAAAAAGTATTTGCAGTACCCCACAATAAGTCAGGATCCTCCTCCCCTTCCTCTGCTCTCTGAACCCACCCATTCTGCCCAGGCTCCGCCTATACCCCTCCTCTGTGACCCCTCTCACTCTGACTAGGCTCCTCCTATACCCCTCCTCTGTGACCCCTCCCACTCTGACTAGGCTCCTCCTATACCCCTCCTCTGTGACCCCTCCCACTCTGACTAGGCTCCTCCTATACCCCTCCTCTCTGACCCAGCTCCTCCTATACTCCTCCTCTCTGACCCCTCCCACTCTGACTAGGCTCCTCCTATACCCCTCCTCTCTGACCCCTCCCACGCTGACTAGGTTCCACCTACACCCCTCCTCTCTGACTAGGCTCCTCCTATACTCCTCCTCTCTAACCCCACCCACTCTGACTAGGCTCCTCCTATACCCCTCCTCTCTGACCCAGCTCCTCCTATGTTATGTTATGTTATGTGGTTTTTATTAGGCGCACAGCTGCTATACTCCTCCTCTCTGACCCCTCCCACTCTGACTAGGCTCCTCCTATACCCCTCCTCTCTGACCCCTCCCACGCTGACTAGGTTCCACCTACACCCCTCCTCTCTGACCTGGCTCCTCCTGAACCCCTCCTCTCTGACCCCTCCCACTCTGACTAGGTTCCACCTACACCCCTCCTCTCTGACCTGGCTCCTCCTATACTCCTCCTCTCTGACCCCTCCCACTCTGACTAGGCTCCTCCTATACTCCTCCTCTCTGACCCAGCTCCTCCTATACTCCTCCTCTCTAACCCCACCCACTCTGACTAGGCTCCACCTATACCCCTCCTCTCTGACCCAGCTCCTCCTATACTCCTCCTCTCTGACCCCTCCCACTCTGACTAGGCTCCTCCTATACCCCTCCTCTCTGACCCCTCCCACGCTGACTAGGTTCCACCTACACCCCTCCTCTCTGACTAGGCTCCTCCTATACCCCTCCTCTATGACCCCTCCCACTCTGACTAGGCTCCTCCTATACCCCTCCTCTCTGACCCAGCTCCTCCTATACTCCTCCTCTCTGACCCCTCCCACTCTGACTAGGCTCCTCCTATACCCCTCCTCTCTGACCCCTCCCACGCTGACTAGGTTCCACCTACACCCCTCCTCTCTGACCTGGCTCCTCCTGAACCCCTCCTCTCTGACCCCTCCCACTCTGACTAGGCTCCTCCTATACCCCTCCTCTCTGACCCCACCCACTCCGACTAGGCTCCTCCTCCTCCTGCACACAACACCTGTTACCTTTCTTTCACCTGTCTCTGTTCAGGCCACACCTATTTTACTTACCAACCAATCTGCAATCCCTCATTCACTAGGCATGATTCCACTCGTACACAACACACAGACACATTTTACTTACCAATTGGCCATTTAGGCCCACCTCCAACTTACCTCTGCTCTGCCACCATCAGTCACCTGGTGCCGAACCCGGGATTTGAACCCTGGTTGCCTGCATGGAAGGCAGGCACTTACCCACTGGACCACACTGGTTTCCATGTATGTAGCCTATCAAATTGTCCTTATGTCATGGTCATCCTTTTCATGTGCAATGGAAGCCGCCGGGAAGGACACCAAGGCCTGTATGTTGCTTATAGTTACTACTGCAATCCCCTAGACCACTAAGGAGCTATAGCTCAAAGGTAAGTCTTCTACCTTTGGTGCAGACAGCCCTCACAGGCCAGGGTTCGAATCCTGCCAATGCTTTAGAGGTATCCCAAGGTGGAAATTTTCAAAAAGTGAAGGTTTTTTTTTTTGCTAAGATTTTTTTTTACTTGGTAACAGAGGAGAAAAGTGGACATTCTTTTTGGCATGTGTGTCCCAAAATTTCAAATGTTTTCCCTCATGACCTTCTACCAACCTCCCTATTTCTCAAGTAGGTGCAATAGGGACAAGGCCTTGTCTTCCTTTATCAATGTCTTCATTCTTTTTCCTTTAAGTTTGGTGAATTGCAGAGTGCAATTGTGATATTGGGGGTTATAACTGAGCACAAGAATGCGAGGAAGGTGCTACACTTATTGTAAAATAGGTTGGATGATGGTGATTTTTCATTTTGGTGTGAATAACTCGCTCAAATCAGGGGTTTGGTGCCAGTGAGCTTGGATAGAAATAAAGGTCAAGTATGAGCTCTGGCTAATGAAATGATGGGTCAAGTTTGAGGCAAGCTAGAGTCCATTTATCAGGTGCAATAAGAAGCTAGAAAGATTGTTTTCTTTAAGAGACAGACAAGGGCAGAGTCAAGCCTTTGCTCTAGTAGGTCTGCATCATGCCTGCTGCAGGATGTGAAGGAATGGACCTCCACAGCAGTGCGCTGTGCTGGGCTGGGCTGGGCTGGGCTGGGCTGGGCTGGGCCTGCCCTGGCACTGTGAATTAATCACCCACCTCCTTCCTTTGAGGAACGCTCACGAACGCCCACGAACGCCCTTGTTCTGTATACAGGCTGACAGCAGGCAATTTAGGACGCTGCTAAATGAGGGTGATGTCCCCATGTGCTTCCTTCGAGTGGCAAAATCCTTCGTCTAAGGCAGGTGGGCTTTTTTAAAATTTGGTTGAAGACCATTTGTTGGAGGCGGTATCACGGCAGAAGCCGCCGACCGTCTCAGAAGAAAGTATGCATGGGAGGATATTATTTGCATAGGACAGCCCTCTTCTCAGTCCCATTCTTATGCTGCAGTTGCCATGAAGTGTTACTAGAGGGCAGCAGTATGAACAAAAGAGCACACTGAGGCTTTTCTTCTGCTTGCTGACATGATTCTTGTTCATGGTGGTCTTGCAAGGCCTAAGGAGCGAAGGACTGCTTTGACTGAGGGGGTGAGGAATGGCAGGCCTTTATTTGTGGTTCAGGGGGAATATTTGGAAGGTAAAAAGCAAGATGAAAACGTCAAAGCATATATGTTTGCTGAGTGATTGAGTCTGTGTGTCACTTGTCTCTTTGAAGGGACATGTGAGAAAGGAACAGCAGCACCATAGACTTCAGATGGGAGAGAGCAAGCAAGGATGAATATTTCCCTCAAATCCAAATACTTACAGTACCTCAAAGATGACAAGTGCGATATGATGTTCTGCAATTGTAAGGATTTGCCATGTGTGGTAGATAAATATGCATAGTTAGTGAGGTTTTTCCCAGAATGTGAGTATCGTTAGGCTGGCAAATGTCAGGCACTCCTTTGGGAGTATGAGGCCAAGAAAAAATTTGGGAAGTTTGCTACAGTCATCTGTAGGATCGAAAGACACTGGGGAATCGTTACAGAGGGAGCCAGGCTGCACAAAATGTGGTAACAGTTGGACAGAAATCTTTAGCAGGGACTTTTGTCTACCCCCAATGTGGGACCAGGACCGCAGTACCTCTGTGTCTCTGAAACATATTTTGACCTCTGGACACCACCATCTCAATACCCCTCAAATGTTCCCCCCTGGACCCCAGCTTTGGTAGTGCATCAACCAGGTTTCAATCATTTGAGTGACCACAAACACCCTTCCTATGTGCCTTCCATTTACATTCAGTCAGTAACCCAGCTGCTTCGTTCGCTGTTCAATCTCAAGTGACAGTTGGATGCACATTGCAGGGGTAAACAGGCATTTACCGTACTGTACAGGCCCTCTCAGTACATCCAGACTACAATTCTTAAAATCATAAATACATGTTTTGCCCGACAGTAAGGCCAGGCCTTTCCTCTGTAGTTCAAGGAGGAAAACATCAACTGAAGAGCATGCCAAAATTCTCTACAGACACTGCCAATCCTCACACTTCTGCCTATTTGCATGCCGAGGTTATTCACTATGACCCACCAAACCAATTGCAACAGTAGCCTCTCCCTGCCTCATTCGTATGCTCCGATGCCACCTTTATTTAGCAAGTGTTAGTGCTCTCGGATTTTGTAGTTCGATTCGCTATAGCCTCTGTTTTCAACAGAAATGTCCTAAAGGTACCTATACCAATCTGCAGGGTGGCGAGGAAGGGGGCTGCTGCTGCTGGCAGTAACATTTTGGGGCACCCCACCTGCAAAAATACAGCCAAATGCTCCTTGTTTTACCTTTCAATACCATAACTGCAGCAGAATCGTATGGTGACCCCTGTTGTTAATAGAAACTGTCAAACAGCTTCTTGCCCCCCCGTGGCCCCTAACCATTTGGGGTACACCCCATGAGGGAGGATCAGAGCAATAAAAACTAATGGTAGCCCCCCAAAAAGTACCTGGAAGCCAAGCCATTGTGTGCACCTCATCGCCTTCATGTTGCGCCTAAGCACCTTTTAATACTGCTCCCACAAATTTTGACTGCCCCCTCCCAACAGAAATCAGAGAGTATAGGGGGGTGCAGTAAAAAAGTATTTGCAGTACCCCACAATAAGTCAGGATCCTCCTCCCCTTCCTCTGCTCTCTGAACCCACCCATTCTGCCCAGGCTCCGCCTATACCCCTCCTCTGTGACCCCTCCCACTCTGACTAGGCTCCTCCTATACCCCTCCTCTGTGACCCCTCCCACTCTGACTAGGCTCCTCCTATACCCCTCCTCTGTGACCCCTCCCACTCTGACTAGGCTCCTCCTATACCCCTCCTCTCTGACCCAGCTCCTCCTATACTCCTCCTCTCTGACCCCTCCCACTCTGACTAGGCTCCTCCTATACCCCTCCTCTCTGACCCCTCCCACGCTGACTAGGTTCCACCTACACCCCTCCTCTCTGACTAGGCTCCTCCTATACTCCTCCTCTCTAACCCCACCCACTCTGACTAGGCTCCTCCTATACCCCTCCTCTCTGACCCAGCTCCTCCTATGTTATGTTATGTGGTTTTTATTAGGCGCACAGCTGCTATACTCCTCCTCTCTGACCCCTCCCACTCTGACTAGGCTCCTCCTATACCCCTCCTCTCTGACCCCTCCCACGCTGACTAGGTTCCACCTACACCCCTCCTCTCTGACTAGGCTCCTCCTATACTCCTCCTCTCTAACCCCACCCACTCTGACTAGGCTCCTCCTATACCCCTCCTCTCTGACCCAGCTCCTCCTATGTTATGTTATGTTATGTGGTTTTTATTAGGCGCACAGCTGCTATACTCCTCCTCTCTGACCCCTCCCACTCTGACTAGGCTCCTCCTATACCCCTCCTCTCTGACCCCTCCCACGCTGACTAGGTTCCACCTACACCCCTCCTCTCTGACCTGGCTCCTCCTGAACCCCTCCTCTCTGACCCCTCCCACTCTGACTAGGTTCCACCTACACCCCTCCTCTCTGACCTGGCTCCTCCTATACTCCTCCTCTCTGACCCCTCCCACTCTGACTAGGCTCCTCCTATACCCCTCTTCTCTGACCCCTCCCACTCTGACTAGGCTCCTCCTATACTCCTCCTCTCTGACCCAGCTCCTCCTATACTCCTCCTCTCTAACCCCACCCACTCTGACTAGGCTCCACCTATACCCCTCCTCTCTGACCCAGCTCCTCCTATACTCCTCCTCTCTGACCCCTCCCACTCTGACTAGGCTCCTCCTATACCCCTCCTCTCTGACCCCTCCCACGCTGACTAGGTTCCACCTACACCCCTCCTCTCTGACTAGGCTCCTCCTATACCCCTCCTCTCTGACCCAGCTCCTCCTATACTCCTCCTCTCTAACCCCACCCACTCTGACTAGGCTCCTCCTATACCCCTCCTCTCTGACCCAGCTCCTCCTATACTCCTCCTCTCTGACCCCTCCCACTCTGACTAGGCTCCTCCTATACCCCTCCTCTCTGACCCCTCCCACGCTGACTAGGTTCCACCTACACCCCTCCTCTCTGACCTGGCTCCTCCTGAACCCCTCCTCTCTGACCCCTCCCACTCTGACTAGGCTCCTCCTATACCCCTCCTCTCTGACCCAGCTCCTCCTATACTCCTCCTCTCTAACCCCACCCACTCTGACTAGGCTCCACCTATACCCCTCCTCTCTGACCTGGCTCCTCCTGAACCCCTCCTCTAGGACCCCTCCCACTCTGACTAGGTTCCACCTACACCCCTCCTCTCTGACCTGGCTCCTCCTATACTCCTCCTCTCTGACCAGGCTCCTCCTATACCCCTTCTCTCTGACCCCACCCACTCCGACTAGGCTCCTCCTCCTCCTGCACACAACACCTGTTACCTTTCTTTCACCTGTCTCTGTTCAGGCCACACCTATTTTACTTACCAACCAATCTGCAATCCCTCATTCACTAGGCATGATTCCACTCGTACACAACACACAGACACATTTTACTTACCAATTGGCCATTTAGGCCCACCTCCAACTTACCTCTGCTCTGCCACCATCAGTCACCTGGTGCCGAACCCGGGATTTGAACCCTGGTTGCCTGCATGGAAGGCAGGCACTTACCCACTGGACCACACTGGTTTCCATGTATGTAGCCTATCAAATTGTCCTTATGTCATGGTCATCCTTTTCATGTGCAATGGAAGCCGCCGGGAAGGACACCAAGGCCTGTATGTTGCTTATAGTTACTACTGCAATCCCCTAGACCACTAAGGAGCTATAGCTCAAAGGTAAGTCTTCTACCTTTGGTGCAGACAGCCCTCACAGGCCAGGGTTCGAATCCTGCCAATGCTGTAGAGGTATCCCAAGGTGGAAATTTTCAAAAAGTGAAGGTTTTTTTTTTTGCTAAGATTTTTTTTTACTTGGTAACAGAGGAGAAAAGTGGACATTCTTTTTGGCATGTGTGTCCCAAAATTTCAAATGTTTTCCCTCATGACCTTCTACCAACCTCCCTATTTCTCAAGTAGGTGCAATAGGGACAAGGCCTTGTCTTCCTTTATCAATGTCTTCATTCTTTTTCCTTTAAGTTTGGTGAATTGCAGAGTGCAATTGTGATATTGGGGGTTATAACTGAGCACAAGAATGCGAGGAAGGTGCTACACTTATTGTAAAATAGGTTGGATGATGGTGATTTTTCATTTTGGTGTGAATAACTCGCTCAAATCAGGGGTTTGGTGCCAGTGAGCTTGGATAGAAATAAAGGTCAAGTATGAGCTCTGGCTAATGAAATGATGGGTCAAGTTTGAGGCAAGCTAGAGTCCATTTATCAGGTGCAATAAGAAGCTAGAAAGATTGTTTTCTTTAAGAGACAGACAAGGGCAGAGTCAAGCCTTTGCTCTAGTAGGTCTGCATCATGCCTGCTGCAGGATGTGAAGGAATGGACCTCCACAGCAGTGCGCTGTGCTGGGCTGGGCTGGGCTGGGCTGGGCTGGGCCTGCCCTGGCACTGTGAATTAATCACCCACCTCCTTCCTTTGAGGAACGCTCACGAACGCCCACGAACGCCCTTGTTCTGTATACAGGCTGACAGCAGGCAATTTAGGACGCTGCTAAATGAGGGTGATGTCCCCATGTGCTTCCTTCGAGTGGCAAAATCCTTCGTCTAAGGCAGGTGGGCTTTTTTAAAATTTGGTTGAAGACCATTTGTTGGAGGCGGTATCACGGCAGAAGCCGCCGACCGTCTCAGAAGAAAGTATGCATGGGAGGATATTATTTGCATAGGACAGCCCTCTTCTCAGTCCCATTCTTATGCTGCAGTTGCCATGAAGTGTTACTAGAGGGCAGCAGTATGAACAAAAGAGCACACTGAGGCTTTTCTTCTGCTTGCTGACATGATTCTTGTTCATGGTGGTCTTGCAAGGCCTAAGGAGCGAAGGACTGCTTTGACTGAGGGGGTGAGGAATGGCAGGCCTTTATTTGTGGTTCAGGGGGAATATTTGGAAGGTAAACAGCAAGATGAAAACGTCAAAGCATATATGTTTGCTGAGTGATTGAGTCTGTGTGTCACTTGTCTCTTTGAAGGGACATGTGAGAAAGGAACAGCAGCACCATAGACTTCAGATGGGAGAGAGCAAGCAAGGATGAATATTTCCCTCAACTCCAAATACTTACAGTACCTCAAAGATGACAAGTGCGATATGATGTTCTGCAATTGTAAGGATTTGCCATGTGTGGTAGATAAATATGCATAGTTAGTGAGGTTTTTCCCAGAATGTGAGTATCGTTAGGCTGGCAAATGTCAGGCACTCCTTTGGGAGTATGAGGCCAAGAAAAAATTTGGGAAGTTTGCTACAGTCATCTGTAGGATCGAAAGACACTGGGGAATCGTTACAGAGGGAGCCAGGCTGCACAAAATGTGGTAACAGTTGGACAGAAATCTTTAGCAGGGACTTTTGTCTACCCCCAATGTGGGACCAGGACCGCAGTACCTCTGTGTCTCTGAAACATATTTTGACCTCTGGACACCACCATCTCAATACCCCTCAAATGTTCCCCCCTGGACCCCAGCTTTGGTAGTGCATCAACCAGGTTTCAATCATTTGAGTGACCACAAACACCCTTCCTATGTGCCTTCCATTTACATTCAGTCAGTAACCCAGCTGCTTCGTTCGCTGTTCAATCTCAAGTGACAGTTGGATGCACATTGCAGGGGTAAACAGGCATTTACCGTACTGTACAGGCCCTCTCAGTACATCCAGACTACACTTCTTAAAATCATAAATACATGTTTTGCCCGACAGTAAGGCCAGGCCTTTCCTCTGTAGTTCAAGGAGGAAAACATCAACTGAAGAGCATGCCAAAATTCTCTACAGACACTGCCAATCCTCACACTTCTGCCTATTTGCATGCCGAGGTTATTCACTATGACCCACCAAACCAATTGCAACAGTAGCCTCTCCCTGCCTCATTCGTATGCTCCGATGCCACCTTTATTTAGCAAGTGTTAGTGCTCTCGGATTTTGTAGTTCGATTCGCTATAGCCTCTGTTTTCAACAGAAATGTCCTAAAGGTACCTATACCAATCTGCAGGGTGGCGAGGAAGGGGGCTGCTGCTGCTGGCAGTAACATTTTGGGGCACCCCACCTGCAAAAATACAGCCAAATGCTCCTTGTTTTACCTTTCAATACCATAACTGCAGCAGAATCGTATGGTGACCCCTGTTGTTAATAGAAACTGTCAAACAGCTTCTTGCCCCCCCGTGGCCCCTAACCATTTGGGGTACACCCCATGAGGGAGGATCAGAGCAATAAAAACTAATGGTAGCCCCCCAAAAAGTACCTGGAAGCCAAGCCATTGTGTGCACCTCATCGCCTTCATGTTGCGCCTAAGCACCTTTTAATACTGCTCCCACAAATTTTGACTGCCCCCTCCCAACAGAAATCAGAGAGTATAGGGGGGTGCAGTAAAAAAGTATTTGCAGTACCCCACAATAAGTCAGGATCCTCCTCCCCTTCCTCTGCTCTCTGAACCCACCCATTCTGCCCAGGCTCCTCCTATACCCCTCCTCTCTGACCCCTCCCACGCTGACTAGGTTCCACCTACACCCCTCCTCTCTGACCTGGCTCCTCCTGAACCCCTCCTCTCTGACCCCTCCCACTCTGACTAGGCTCCTCCTATACCCCTCCTCTCTGACCCAGCTCCTCCTATACTCCTCCTCTCTAACCCCACCCACTCTGACTAGGCTCCACCTATACCCCTCCTCTCTGACCTGGCTCCTCCTGAACCCCTCCTCTAGGACCCCTCCCACTCTGACTAGGTTCCACCTACACCCCTCCTCTCTGACCTGGCTCCTCCTATACTCCTCCTCTCTGACCAGGCTCCTCCTATACACTTATTGTAAAATAGGTTGGATGATGGTGATTTTTCATTTTGGTGTGAATAACTCGCTCAAATCAGGGGTTTGGTGCCAGTGAGCTTGGATAGAAATAAAGGTCAAGTATGAGCTCTGGCTAATGAAATGATGGGTCAAGTTTGAGGCAAGCTAGAGTCCATTTATCAGGTGCAATAAGAAGCTAGAAAGATTGTTTTCTTTAAGAGACAGACAAGGGCAGAGTCAAGCCTTTGCTCTAGTAGGTCTGCATCATGCCTGCTGCAGGATGTGAAGGAATGGACCTCCACAGCAGTGCGCTGTGCTGGGCTGGGCTGGGCTGGGCTGGGCTGGGCTGGGCTGGGCCTGCCCTGGCACTGTGAATTAATCACCCACCTCCTTCCTTTGAGGAACGCTCACGAACGCCCACGAACGCCCTTGTTCTGTATACAGGCTGACAGCAGGCAATTTAGGACGCTGCTAAATGAGGGTGATGTCCCCATGTGCTTCCTTCGAGTGGCAAAATCCTTCGTCTAAGGCAGGTGGGCTTTTTTAAAATTTGGTTGAAGACCATTTGTTGGAGGCGGTATCACGGCAGAAGCCGCCGACCGTCTCAGAAGAAAGTATGCATGGGAGGATATTATTTGCATAGGACAGCCCTCTTCTCAGTCCCATTCTTATGCTGCAGTTGCCATGAAGTGTTACTAGAGGGCAGCAGTATGAACAAAAGAGCACACTGAGGCTTTTCTTCTGCTTGCTGACATGATTCTTGTTCATGGTGGTCTTGCAAGGCCTAAGGAGCGAAGGACTGCTTTGACTGAGGGGGTGAGGAATGGCAGGCCTTTATTTGTGGTTCAGGGGGAATATTTGGAAGGTAAAAAGCAAGATGAAAACGTCAAAGCATATATGTTTGCTGAGTGATTGAGTCTGTGTGTCACTTGTCTCTTTGAAGGGACATGTGAGAAAGGAACAGCAGCACCATAGACTTCAGATGGGAGAGAGCAAGCAAGGATGAATATTTCCCTCAAATCCAAATACTTACAGTACCTCAAAGATGACAAGTGCGATATGATGTTCTGCAATTGTAAGGATTTGCCATGTGTGGTAGATAAATATGCATAGTTAGTGAGGTTTTTCCCAGAATGTGAGTATCGTTAGGCTGGCAAATGTCAGGCACTCCTTTGGGAGTATGAGGCCAAGAAAAAATTTGGGAAGTTTGCTACAGTCATCTGTAGGATCGAAAGACACTGGGGAATCGTTACAGAGGGAGCCAGGCTGCACAAAATGTGGTAACAGTTGGACAGAAATCTTTAGCAGGGACTTTTGTCTACCCCCAATGTGGGACCAGGACCGCAGTACCTCTGTGTCTCTGAAACATATTTTGACCTCTGGACACCACCATCTCAATACCCCTCAAATGTTCCCCCCTGGACCCCAGCTTTGGTAGTGCATCAACCAGGTTTCAATCATTTGAGTGACCACAAACACCCTTCCTATGTGCCTTCCATTTACATTCAGTCAGTAACCCAGCTGCTTCGTTCGCTGTTCAATCTCAAGTGACAGTTGGATGCACATTGCAGGGGTAAACAGGCATTTACCGTACTGTACAGGCCCTCTCAGTACATCCAGACTACACTTCTTAAAATCATAAATACATGTTTTGCCCGACAGTAAGGCCAGGCCTTTCCTCTGTAGTTCAAGGAGGAAAACATCAACTGAAGAGCATGCCAAAATTCTCTACAGACACTGCCAATCCTCACACTTCTGCCTATTTGCATGCCGAGGTTATTCACTATGACCCACCAAACCAATTGCAACAGTAGCCTCTCCCTGCCTCATTCGTATGCTCCGATGCCACCTTTATTTAGCAAGTGTTAGTGCTCTCGGATTTTGTAGTTCGATTCGCTATAGCCTCTGTTTTCAACAGAAATGTCCTAAAGGTACCTATACCAATCTGCAGGGTGGCGAGGAAGGGGGCTGCTGCTGCTGGCAGTAACATTTTGGGGCACCCCACCTGCAAAAATACAGCCAAATGCTCCTTGTTTTACCTTTCAATACCATAACTGCAGCAGAATCGTATGGTGACCCCTGTTGTTAATAGAAACTGTCAAACAGCTTCTTGCCCCCCCGTGGCCCCTAACCATTTGGGGTACACCCCATGAGGGAGGATCAGAGCAATAAAAACTAATGGTAGCCCCCCAAAAAGTACCTGGAAGCCAAGCCATTGTGTGCACCTCATCGCCTTCATGTTGCGCCTAAGCACCTTTTAATACTGCTCCCACAAATTTTGACTGCCCCCTCCCAACAGAAATCAGAGAGTATAGGGGGGTGCAGTAAAAAAGTATTTGCAGTACCCCACAATAAGTCAGGATCCTCCTCCCCTTCCTCTGCTCTCTGAACCCACCCATTCTGCCCAGGCTCCGCCTATACCCCTCCTCTCTGACCCCACCCACTCTGACTAGGCTCCTCCTATACCCCTCCTCTGTGACCCCTCCCACTCTGACTAGGCTCCTCCTATACCCCTCCTCTCTGACCCAGCTCCTCCTATACTCCTCCTCTCTAACCCCACCCACTCTGACTAGGCTCCTCCTATACCCCTCCTCTCTGACCCAGCTCCTCCTATACTCCTCCTCTCTGACCCCTCCCACTCTGACTAGGCTCCTCCTATACCCCTCCTCTCTGACCCCTCCCACGCTGACTAGGTTCCACCTACACCCCTCCTCTCTGACCTGGCTCCTCCTGAACCCCTCCTCTCTGACCCCTCCCACTCTGACTAGGTTCCACCTACACCCCTCCTCTCTGACCTGGCTCCTCCTGAACCCCTCCTCTCTGACCCCTCCCACTCTGACTAGGCTCCACCTATACCCCTCCTCTCTGACCCAGCTCCTCCTATACTCCTCCTCTCTAACCCCACCCACTCTGACTAGGCTCCACCTATACCCCTCCTCTCTGACCTGGCTCCTCCTCTAGGACCCCTCCCACTCTGACTAGGTTCCACCTACACCCCTCCTCTCTGACCTGGCTCCTCCTATACTCCTCCTCTCTGACCAGGCTCCTCCTATACCCCTTCTCTCTGACCCCACCCACTCCGACTAGGCTCCTCCTCCTCCTGCACACAACACCTGTTACCTTTCTTTCACCTGTCTCTGTTCAGGCCACACCTATTTTACTTACCAACCAATCTGCAATCCCTCATTCACTAGGCATGATTCCACTCGTACACAACACACAGACACATTTTACTTACCAATTGGCCATTTAGGCCCACCTCCAACTTACCTCTGCTCTGCCACCATCAGTCACCTGGTGCCGAACCCGGGATTTGAACCCTGGTTGCCTGCATGGAAGGCAGGCACTTACCCACTGGACCACACTGGTTTCCATGTATGTAGCCTATCAAATTGTCCTTATGTCATGGTCATCCTTTTCATGTGCAATGGAAGCCGCCGGGAAGGACACCAAGGCCTGTATGTTGCTTATAGTTACTACTGCAATCCCCTAGACCACTAAGGAGCTATAGCTCAAAGGTAAGTCTTCTACCTTTGGTGCAGACAGCCCTCACAGGCCAGGGTTCGAATCCTGCCAATGCTGTAGAGGTATCCCAAGGTGGAAATTTTCAAAAAGTGAAGGTTTTTTTTTTTGCTAAGATTTTTTTTTACTTGGTAACAGAGGAGAAAAGTGGACACTCTTTTTGGCATGTGTGTCCCAAAATTTCAAATGTTTTCCCTCATGACCTTCTACCAACCTCCCTATTTCTCAAGTAGGTGCAATAGGGACAAGGCCTTGTCTTCCTTTATCAATGTCTTCATTCTTTTTCCTTTAAGTTTGGTGAATTGCAGAGTGCAATTGTGATATTGGGGGTTATAACTGAGCACAAGAATGTGAGGAAGGTGCTACACTTATTGTAAAATAGGTTGGATGATGGTGATTTTTCATTTTGGTGTGAATAACTCGCTCAAATCAGGGGTTTGGTGCCAGTGAGCTTGGATAGAAATAAAGGTCAAGTATGAGCTCTGGCTAATGAAATGATGGGTCAAGTTTGAGGCAAGCTAGAGTCCATTTATCAGGTGCAATAAGAAGCTAGAAAGATTGTTTTCTTTAAGAGACAGACAAGGGCAGAGTCAAGCCTTTGCTCTAGTAGGTCTGCATCATGCCTGCTGCAGGATGTGAAGGAATGGACCTCCACAGCAGTGCGCTGTGCTGGGCTGTGCTGGGCTGGGCTGGGCTGGGCTGGGCTGGGCCTGCCCTGGCACTGTGAATTAATCACCCACCTCCTTCCTTTGAGGAACGCTCACGAACGCCCACGAACGCCCTTGTTCTGTATACAGGCTGACAGCAGGCAATTTAGGACGCTGCTAAATGAGGGTGATGTCCCCATGTGCTTCCTTCGAGTGGCAAAATCCTTCGTCTAAGGCAGGTGGGCTTTTTTAAAATTTGGTTGAAGACCATTTGTTGGAGGCGGTATCACGGCAGAAGCCGCCGACCGTCTCAGAAGAAAGTATGCATGGGAGGATATTATTTGCATAGGACAGCCCTCTTCTCAGTCCCATTCTTATGCTGCAGTTGCCATGAAGTGTTACTAGAGGGCAGCAGTATGAACAAAAGAGCACACTGAGGCTTTTCTTCTGCTTGCTGACATGATTCTTGTTCATGGTGGTCTTGCAAGGCCTAAGGAGCGAAGGACTGCTTTGACTGAGGGGGTGAGGAATGGCAGGCCTTTATTTGTGGTTCAGGGGGAATATTTGGAAGGTAAAAAGCAAGATGAAAACGTCAAAGCATATATGTTTGCTGAGTGATTGAGTCTGTGTGTCACTTGTCTCTTTGAAGGGACATGTGAGAAAGGAACAGCAGCACCATAGACTTCAGATGGGAGAGAGCAAGCAAGGATGAATATTTCCCTCAAATCCAAATACTTACAGTACCTCAAAGATGACAAGTGCGATATGATGTTCTGCAATTGTAAGGATTTGCCATGTGTGGTAGATAAATATGCATAGTTAGTGAGGTTTTTCCCAGAATGTGAGTATCGTTAGGCTGGCAAATGTCAGGCACTCCTTTGGGAGTATGAGGCCAAGAAAAAATTTGGGAAGTTTGCTACAGTCATCTGTAGGATCGAAAGACACTGGGGAATCGTTACAGAGGGAGCCAGGCTGCACAAAATGTGGTAACAGTTGGACAGAAATCTTTAGCAGGGACTTTTGTCTACCCCCAATGTGGGACCAGGACCGCAGTACCTCTGTGTCTCTGAAACATATTTTGACCTCTGGACACCACCATCTCAATACCCCTCAAATGTTCCCCCCTGGACCCCAGCTTTGGTAGTGCATCAACCAGGTTTCAATCATTTGAGTGACCACAAACACCCTTCCTATGTGCCTTCCATTTACATTCAGTCAGTAACCCAGCTGCTTCGTTCGCTGTTCAATCTCAAGTGACAGTTGGATGCACATTGCAGGGGTAAACAGGCATTTACCGTACTGTACAGGCCCTCTCAGTACATCCAGACTACACTTCTTAAAATCATAAATACATGTTTTGCCCGACAGTAAGGCCAGGCCTTTCCTCTGTAGTTCAAGGAGGAAAACATCAACTGAAGAGCATGCCAAAATTCTCTACAGACACTGCCAATCCTCACACTTCTGCCTATTTGCATGCCGAGGTTATTCACTATGACCCACCAAACCAATTGCAACAGTAGCCTCTCCCTGCCTCATTCGTATGCTCCGATGCCACCTTTATTTAGCAAGTGTTAGTGCTCTCGGATTTTGTAGTTCGATTCGCTATAGCCTCTGTTTTCAACAGAAATGTCCTAAAGGTACCTATACCAATCTGCAGGGTGGCGAGGAAGGGGGCTGCTGCTGCTGGCAGTAACATTTTGGGGCACCCCACCTGCAAAAATACAGCCAAATGCTCCTTGTTTTACCTTTCAATACCATAACTGCAGCAGAATCGTATGGTGACCCCTGTTGTTAATAGAAACTGTCAAACAGCTTCTTGCCCCCCCGTGGCCCCTAACCATTTGGGGTACACCCCATGAGGGAGGATCAGAGCAATAAAAACTAATGGTAGCCCCCCAAAAAGTACCTGGAAGCCAAGCCATTGTGTGCACCTCATCGCCTTCATGTTGCGCCTAAGCACCTTTTAATACTGCTCCCACAAATTTTGACTGCCCCCTCCCAACAGAAATCAGAGAGTATAGGGGGGTGCAGTAAAAAAGTATTTGCAGTACCCCACAATAAGTCAGGATCCTCCTCCCCTTCCTCTGCTCTCTGAACCCACCCATTCTGCCCAGGCTCCGCCTATACCCCTCCTCTCTGACCCCACCCACTCTGACTAGGCTCCTCCTATACCCCTCCTCTGTGACCCCTCCCACTCTGACTAGGCTCCTCCTATACCCCTCCTCTCTGACCCAGCTCCTCCTATACTCCTCCTCTCTAACCCCACCCACTCTGACTAGGCTCCTCCTATACCCCTCCTCTCTGACCCAGCTCCTCCTATACTCCTCCTCTCTGACCCCTCCCACTCTGACTAGGCTCCTCCTATACCCCTCCTCTCTGACCCCTCCCACGCTGACTAGGTTCCACCTACACCCCTCCTCTCTGACCTGGCTCCTCCTGAACCCCTCCTCTCTGACCCCTCCCACTCTGACTAGGTTCCACCTACACCCCTCCTCTCTGACCTGGCTCCTCCTGAACCCCTCCTCTCTGACCCCTCCCACTCTGACTAGGCTCCTCCTATACCCCTCCTCTCTGACCCAGCTCCTCCTATACTCCTCCTCTCTAACCCCACCCACTCTGACTAGGCTCCACCTATACCCCTCCTCTCTGACCTGGCTCCTCCTATACTCCTTCTCTCTGACCCCACCCACTCCGACTAGGCTCCTCCTCCTCCTGCACACAACACCTGTTACCTTTCTTTCACCTGTCTCTGTTCAGGCCACACCTATTTTACTTACCAACCAATCTGCAATCCCTCATTCACTAGGCATGATTCCACTCGTACACAACACACAGACACATTTTACTTACCAATTGGCCATTTAGGCCCACCTCCAACTTACCTCTGCTCTGCCACCATCAGTCACCTGGTGCCGAACCCGGGATTTGAACCCTGGTTGCCTGCATGGAAGGCAGGCACTTACCCACTGGACCACACTGGTTTCCATGTATGTAGCCTATCAAATTGTCCTTATGTCATGGTCATCCTTTTCATGTGCAATGGAAGCCGCCGGGAAGGACACCAAGGCCTGTATGTTGCTTATAGTTACTACTGCAATCCCCTAGACCACTAAGGAGCTATAGCTCAAAGGTAAGTCTTCTACCTTTGGTGCAGACAGCCCTCACAGGCCAGGGTTCGAATCCTGCCAATGCTGTAGAGGTATCCCAAGGTGGAAATTTTCAAAAAGTGAAGGTTTTTTTTTTTGCTAAGATTTTTTTTTACTTGGTAACAGAGGAGAAAAGTGGACACTCTTTTTGGCATGTGTGTCCCAAAATTTCAAATGTTTTCCCTCATGACCTTCTACCAACCTCCCTATTTCTCAAGTAGGTGCAATAGGGACAAGGCCTTGTCTTCCTTTATCAATGTCTTCATTCTTTTTCCTTTAAGTTTGGTGAATTGCAGAGTGCAATTGTGATATTGGGGGTTATAACTGAGCAC
Source organism: Lissotriton vulgaris (assembly GCF_964263255.1). NCBI lineage: Eukaryota > Metazoa > Chordata > Amphibia > Caudata > Salamandridae > Lissotriton > Lissotriton vulgaris. Next base: position 876,993,276 of record NC_141687.1, on the reverse strand, counting down.
AAGAATGTGAGGAAGGTGCTACACTTATTGTAAAATAGGTTGGATGATGGTGATTTTTCATTTTGGTGTGAATAACTCGCTCAAATCAGGGGTTTGGTGCCAGTGAGCTTGGATAGAAATAAAGGTCAAGTATGAGCTCTGGCTAATGAAATGATGGGTCAAGTTTGAGGCAAGCTAGAGTCCATTTATCAGGTGCAATAAGAAGCTAGAAAGATTGTTTTCTTTAAGAGACAGACAAGGGCAGAGTCAAGCCTTTGCTCTAGTAGGTCTGCATCATGCCTGCTGCAGGATGTGAAGGAATGGACCTCCACAGCAGTGCGCTGTGCTGGGCTGGGCTGGGCTGGGCTGGGCTGGGCCTGCCCTGGCACTGTGAATTAATCACCCACCTCCTTCCTTTGAGGAACGCTCACGAACGCCCACGAACGCCCTTGTTCTGTATACAGGCTGACAGCAGGCAATTTAGGACGCTGCTAAATGAGGGTGATGTCCCCATGTGCTTCCTTCGAGTGGCAAAATCCTTCGTCTAAGGCAGGTGGGCTTTTTTAAAATTTGGTTGAAGACCATTTGTTGGAGGCGGTATCACGGCAGAAGCCGCCGACCGTCTCAGAAGAAAGTATGCATGGGAGGATATTATTTGCATAGGACAGCCCTCTTCTCAGTCCCATTCTTATGCTGCAGTTGCCATGAAGTGTTACTAGAGGGCAGCAGTATGAACAAAAGAGCACACTGAGGCTTTTCTTCTGCTTGCTGACATGATTCTTGTTCATGGTGGTCTTGCAAGGCCTAAGGAGCGAAGGACTGCTTTGACTGAGGGGGTGAGGAATGGCCTTTATTTGTGGTTCAGGGGGAATATTTGGAAGGTAAACAGCAAGATGAAAACGTCAAAGCATATATGTTTGCTGAGTGATTGAGTCTGTGTGTCACTTGTCTCTTTGAAGGGACATGTGAGAAAGGAACAGCAGCACCATAGACTTCAGATGGGAGAGAGCAAGCAAGGATGAATATTTCCCTCAAATCCAAATACTTACAGTACCTCAAAGATGACAAGTGCGATATGATGTTCTGCAATTGTAAGGATTTGCCATGTGTGGTAGATAAATATGCATAGTTAGTGAGGTTTTTCCCAGAATGTGAGTATCGTTAGGCTGGCAAATGTCAGGCACTCCTTTGGGAGTATGAGGCCAAGAAAAAATTTGGGAAGTTTGCTACAGTCATCTGTAGGATCGAAAGACACTGGGGAATCGTTACAGAGGGAGCCAGGCTGCACAAAATGTGGTAACAGTTGGACAGAAATCTTTAGCAGGGACTTTTGTCTACCCCCAATGTGGGACCAGGACCGCAGTACCTCTGTGTCTCTGAAACATATTTTGACCTCTGGACACCACCATCTCAATACCCCTCAAATGTTCCCCCCTGGACCCCAGCTTTGGTAGTGCATCAACCAGGTTTCAATCATTTGAGTGACCACAAACACCCTTCCTATGTGCCTTCCATTTACATTCAGTCAGTAACCCAGCTGCTTCGTTCGCTGTTCAATCTCAAGTGACAGTTGGATGCACATTGCAGGGGTAAACAGGCATTTACCGTACTGTACAGGCCCTCTCAGTACATCCAGACTACACTTCTTAAAATCATAAATACATGTTTTGCCCGACAGTAAGGCCAGGCCTTTCCTCTGTAGTTCAAGGAGGAAAACATCAACTGAAGAGCATGCCAAAATTCTCTACAGACACTGCCAATCCTCACACTTCTGCCTATTTGCATGCCGAGGTTATTCACTATGACCCACCAAACCAATTGCAACAGTAGCCTCTCCCTGCCTCATTCGTATGCTCCGATGCCACCTTTATTTAGCAAGTGTTAGTGCTCTCGGATTTTGTAGCGCGATTCGCTATAGCCTCTGTTTTCAACAGAAATGTCCTAAAGGTACCTATACCAATCTGCAGGGTGGCGAGGAAGGGGGCTGCTGCTGCTGGCAGTAACATTTTGGGGCACCCCACCTGCAAAAATACAGCCAAATGCTCCTTGTTTTACCTTTCAATACCATAACTGCAGCAGAATCGTATGGTGACCCCTGTTGTTAATAGAAACTGTCAAACAGCTTCTTGCCCCCCCGTGGCCCCTAACCATTTGGGGTACACCCCATGAGGGAGGATCAGAGCAATAAAAACTAATGGTAGCCCCCCAAAAAGTACCTGGAAGCCAAGCCATTGTGTGCACCTCATCGCCTTCATGTTGCGCCTAAGCACCTTTTAATACTGCTCCCACAAATTTTGACTGCCCCCTCCCAACAGAAATCAGAGAGTATAGGGGGGTGCAGTAAAAAAGTATTTGCAGTACCCCACAATAAGTCAGGATCCTCCTCCCCTTCCTCTGCTCTCTGAACCCACCCATTCTGCCCAGGCTCCGCCTATACCCCTCCTCTCTGACCCCACCCACTCTGACTAGGCTCCTCCTATACCCCTCCTCTGTGACCCCTCCCACTCTGACTAGGCTCCTCCTATACCCCTCCTCTCTGACCCAGCTCCTCCTATACTCCTCCTCTCTAACCCCACCCACTCTGACTAGGCTCCTCCTATACCCCTCCTCTCTGACCCAGCTCCTCCTATACTCCTCCTCTCTGACCCCTCCCACTCTGACTAGGCTCCTCCTATACCCCTCCTCTCTGACCCCTCCCACGCTGACTAGGTTCCACCTACACCCCTCCTCTCTGACCTGGCTCCTCCTGAACCCCTCCTCTCTGACCCCTCCCACTCTGACTAGGTTCCACCTACACCCCTCCTCTCTGACCTGGCTCCTCCTGAACCCCTCCTCTCTGACCCCTCCCACTCTGACTAGGCTCCACCTATACCCCTCCTCTCTGACCCAGCTCCTCCTATACTCCTCCTCTCTAACCCCACCCACTCTGACTAGGCTCCACCTATACCCCTCCTCTCTGACCTGGCTCCTCCTGAACCCCTCCTCTAGGACCCCTCCCACTCTGACTAGGTTCCACCTACACCCCTCCTCTCTGACCTGGCTCCTCCTATACTCCTCCTCTCTGACCAGGCTCCTCCTATACCCCTTCTCTCTGACCCCACCCACTCCGACTAGGCTCCTCCTCCTCCTGCACACAACACCTGTTACCTTTCTTTCACCTGTCTCTGTTCAGGCCACACCTATTTTACTTACCAACCAATCTGCAATCCCTCATTCACTAGGCATGATTCCACTCGTACACAACACACAGACACATTTTACTTACCAATTGGCCATTTAGGCCCACCTCCAACTTACCTCTGCTCTGCCACCATCAGTCACCTGGTGCCGAACCCGGGATTTGAACCCTGGTTGCCTGCATGGAAGGCAGGCACTTACCCACTGGACCACACTGGTTTCCATGTATGTAGCCTATCAAATTGTCCTTATGTCATGGTCATCCTTTTCATGTGCAATGGAAGCCGCCGGGAAGGACACCAAGGCCTGTATGTTGCTTATAGTTACTACTGCAATCCCCTAGACCACTAAGGAGCTATAGCTCAAAGGTAAGTCTTCTACCTTTGGTGCAGACAGCCCTCACAGGCCAGGGTTCGAATCCTGCCAATGCTGTAGAGGTATCCCAAGGTGGAAATTTTCAAAAAGTGAAGGTTTTTTTTTTTGCTAAGATTTTTTTTTACTTGGTAACAGAGGAGAAAAGTGGACACTCTTTTTGGCATGTGTGTCCCAAAATTTCAAATGTTTTCCCTCATGACCTTCTACCAACCTCCCTATTTCTCAAGTAGGTGCAATAGGGACAAGGCCTTGTCTTCCTTTATCAATGTCTTCATTCTTTTTCCTTTAAGTTTGGTGAATTGCAGAGTGCAATTGTGATATTGGGGGTTATAACTGAGCACAAGAATGTGAGGAAGGTGCTACACTTATTGTAAAATAGGTTGGATGATGGTGATTTTTCATTTTGGTGTGAATAACTCGCTCAAATCAGGGGTTTGGTGCCAGTGAGCTTGGATAGAAATAAAGGTCAAGTATGAGCTCTGGCTAATGAAATGATGGGTCAAGTTTGAGGCAAGCTAGAGTCCATTTATCAGGTGCAATAAGAAGCTAGAAAGATTGTTTTCTTTAAGAGACAGACAAGGGCAGAGTCAAGCCTTTGCTCTAGTAGGTCTGCATCATGCCTGCTGCAGGATGTGAAGGAATGGACCTCCACAGCAGTGCGCTGTGCTGGGCTGGGCTGGGCCTGCCCTGGCACTGTGAATTAATCACCCACCTCCTTCCTTTGAGGAACGCTCACGAACGCCCACGAACGCCCTTGTTCTGTATACAGGCTGACAGCAGGCAATTTAGGACGCTGCTAAATGAGGGTGATGTCCCCATGTGCTTCCTTCGAGTGGCAAAATCCTTCGTCTAAGGCAGGTGGGCTTTTTTAAAATTTGGTTGAAGACCATTTGTTGGAGGCGGTATCACGGCAGAAGCCGCCGACCGTCTCAGAAGAAAGTATGCATGGGAGGATATTATTTGCATAGGACAGCCCTCTTCTCAGTCCCATTCTTATGCTGCAGTTGCCATGAAGTGTTACTAGAGGGCAGCAGTATGAACAAAAGAGCACACTGAGGCTTTTCTTCTGCTTGCTGACATGATTCTTGTTCATGGTGGTCTTGCAAGGCCTAAGGAGCGAAGGACTGCTTTGACTGAGGGGGTGAGGAATGGCCTTTATTTGTGGTTCAGGGGGAATATTTGGAAGGTAAACAGCAAGATGAAAACGTCAAAGCATATATGTTTGCTGAGTGATTGAGTCTGTGTGTCACTTGTCTCTTTGAAGGGACATGTGAGAAAGGAACAGCAGCACCATAGACTTCAGATGGGAGAGAGCAAGCAAGGATGAATATTTCCCTCAAATCCAAATACTTACAGTACCTCAAAGATGACAAGTGCGATATGATGTTCTGCAATTGTAAGGATTTGCCATGTGTGGTAGATAAATATGCATAGTTAGTGAGGTTTTTCCCAGAATGTGAGTATCGTTAGGCTGGCAAATGTCAGGCACTCCTTTGGGAGTATGAGGCCAAGAAAAAATTTGGGAAGTTTGCTACAGTCATCTGTAGGATCGAAAGACACTGGGGAATCGTTACAGAGGGAGCCAGGCTGCACAAAATGTGGTAACAGTTGGACAGAAATCTTTAGCAGGGACTTTTGTCTACCCCCAATGTGGGACCAGGACCGCAGTACCTCTGTGTCTCTGAAACATATTTTGACCTCTGGACACCACCATCTCAATACCCCTCAAATGTTCCCCCCTGGACCCCAGCTTTGGTAGTGCATCAACCAGGTTTCAATCATTTGAGTGACCACAAACACCCTTCCTATGTGCCTTCCATTTACATTCAGTCAGTAACCCAGCTGCTTCGTTCGCTGTTCAATCTCAAGTGACAGTTGGATGCACATTGCAGGGGTAAACAGGCATTTACCGTACTGTACAGGCCCTCTCAGTACATCCAGACTACACTTCTTAAAATCATAAATACATGTTTTGCCCGACAGTAAGGCCAGGCCTTTCCTCTGTAGTTCAAGGAGGAAAACATCAACTGAAGAGCATGCCAAAATTCTCTACAGACACTGCCAATCCTCACACTTCTGCCTATTTGCATGCCGAGGTTATTCACTATGACCCACCAAACCAATTGCAACAGTAGCCTCTCCCTGCCTCATTCGTATGCTCCGATGCCACCTTTATTTAGCAAGTGTTAGTGCTCTCGGATTTTGTAGCGCGATTCGCTATAGCCTCTGTTTTCAACAGAAATGTCCTAAAGGTACCTATACCAATCTGCAGGGTGGCGAGGAAGGGGGCTGCTGCTGCTGGCAGTAACATTTTGGGGCACCCCACCTGCAAAAATACAGCCAAATGCTCCTTGTTTTACCTTTCAATACCATAACTGCAGCAGAATCGTATGGTGACCCCTGTTGTTAATAGAAACTGTCAAACAGCTTCTTGCCCCCCCGTGGCCCCTAACCATTTGGGGTACACCCCATGAGGGAGGATCAGAGCAATAAAAACTAATGGTAGCCCCCCAAAAAGTACCTGGAAGCCAAGCCATTGTGTGCACCTCATCGCCTTCATGTTGCGCCTAAGCACCTTTTAATACTGCTCCCACAAATTTTGACTGCCCCCTCCCAACAGAAATCAGAGAGTATAGGGGGGTGCAGTAAAAAAGTATTTGCAGTACCCCACAATAAGTCAGGATCCTCCTCCCCTTCCTCTGCTCTCTGAACCCACCCATTCTGCCCAGGCTCCGCCTATACCCCTCCTCTGTGACCCCTCCCACTCTGACTAGGCTCCTCCTATACCCCTCCTCTGTGACCCCTCCCACTCTGACTAGGCTCCTCCTATACCCCTCCTCTGTGACCCCTCCCACTCTGACTAGGCTCCTCCTATACCCCTCCTCTCTGACCCAGCTCCTCCTATACTCCTCCTCTCTGACCCCTCCCACTCTGACTAGGCTCCTCCTATACCCCTCCTCTGTGACCCCTCCCACTCTGACTAGGCTCCTCCTATACCCCTCCTCTCTGACCCAGCTCCTCCTATGTTATGTTATGTTATGTGGTTTTTATTAGGCGCACAGCTGCTATACTCCTCCTCTCTGACCCCTCCCACTCTGACTAGGCTCCTCCTATACCCCTCCTCTCTGACCCCTCCCACGCTGACTAGGTTCCACCTACACCCCTCCTCTCTGACCTGGCTCCTCCTGAACCCCTCCTCTCTGACCCCTCCCACTCTGACTAGGTTCCACCTACACCCCTCCTCTCTGACCTGGCTCCTCCTATACTCCTCCTCTCTGACCCCTCCCACTCTGACTAGGCTCCTCCTATACCCCTCTTCTCTGACCCCTCCCACTCTGACTAGGCTCCTCCTATACTCCTCCTCTCTGACCCAGCTCCTCCTATACTCCTCCTCTCTAACCCCACCCACTCTGACTAGGCTCCACCTATACCCCTCCTCTCTGACCCAGCTCCTCCTATACTCCTCCTCTCTGACCCCTCCCACTCTGACTAGGCTCCTCCTATACCCCTCCTCTCTGACCCCTCCCACGCTGACTAGGTTCCACCTACACCCCTCCTCTCTGACTAGGCTCCTCCTATACCCCTCCTCTATGACCCCTCCCACTCTGACTAGGCTCCTCCTATACCCCTCCTCTCTGACCCCTCCCACGCTGACTAGGTTCCACCTACACCCCTCCTCTCTGACCTGGCTCCTCCTGAACCCCTCCTCTCTGACCCCTCCCACTCTGACTAGGCTCCTCCTATACCCCTCCTCTCTGACCCCACCCACTCCGACTAGGCTCCTCCTCCTCCTGCACACAACTCCTGTTACCTTTCTTTCACCTGTCTCTGTTCAGGCCACACCTATTTTACTTACCAACCAATCTGCAATCCCTCATTCACTAGGCATGATTCCACTCGTACACAACACACAGACACATTTTACTTACCAATTGGCCATTTAGGCCCACCTCCAACTTACCTCTGCTCTGCCACCATCAGTCACCTGGTGCCGAACCCGGGATTTGAACCCTGGTTGCCTGCATGGAAGGCAGGCACTTACCCACTGGACCACACTGGTTTCCATGTATGTAGCCTATCAAATTGTCCTTATGTCATGGTCATCCTTTTCATGTGCAATGGAAGCCGCCGGGAAGGACACCAAGGCCTGTATGTTGCTTATAGTTACTACTGCAATCCCCTAGACCACTAAGGAGCTATAGCTCAAAGGTAAGTCTTCTACCTTTGGTGCAGACAGCCCTCACAGGCCAGGGTTCGAATCCTGCCAATGCTTTAGAGGTATCCCAAGGTGGAAATTTTCAAAAAGTGAAGGTTTTTTTTTTTGCTAAGATTTTTTTTTACTTGGTAACAGAGGAGAAAAGTGGACATTCTTTTTGGCATGTGTGTCCCAAAATTTCAAATGTTTTCCCTCATGACCTTCTACCAACCTCCCTATTTCTCAAGTAGGTGCAATAGGGACAAGGCCTTGTCTTCCTTTATCAATGTCTTCATTCTTTTTCCTTTAAGTTTGGTGAATTGCAGAGTGCAATTGTGATATTGGGGGTTATAACTGAGCACAAGAATGCGAGGAAGGTGCTACACTTATTGTAAAATAGGTTGGATGATGGTGATTTTTCATTTTGGTGTGAATAACTCGCTCAAATCAGGGGTTTGGTGCCAGTGAGCTTGGATAGAAATAAAGGTCAAGTATGAGCTCTGGCTAATGAAATGATGGGTCAAGTTTGAGGCAAGCTAGAGTCCATTTATCAGGTGCAATAAGAAGCTAGAAAGATTGTTTTCTTTAAGAGACAGACAAGGGCAGAGTCAAGCCTTTGCTCTAGTAGGTCTGCATCATGCCTGCTGCAGGATGTGAAGGAATGGACCTCCACAGCAGTGCGCTGTGCTGGGCTGGGCTGGGCTGGGCTGGGCTGGGCTGGGCCTGCCCTGGCACTGTGAATTAATCACCCACCTCCTTCCTTTGAGGAACGCTCACGAACGCCCACGAACGCCCTTGTTCTGTATACAGGCTGACAGCAGGCAATTTAGGACGCTGCTAAATGAGGGTGATGTCCCCATGTGCTTCCTTCGAGTGGCAAAATCCTTCGTCTAAGGCAGGTGGGCTTTTTTAAAATTTGGTTGAAGACCATTTGTTGGAGGCGGTATCACGGCAGAAGCCGCCGACCGTCTCAGAAGAAAGTATGCATGGGAGGATATTATTTGCATAGGACAGCCCTCTTCTCAGTCCCATTCTTATGCTGCAGTTGCCATGAAGTGTTACTAGAGGGCAGCAGTATGAACAAAAGAGCACACTGAGGCTTTTCTTCTGCTTGCTGACATGATTCTTGTTCATGGTGGTCTTGCAAGGCCTAAGGAGCGAAGGACTGCTTTGACTGAGGGGGTGAGGAATGGCAGGCCTTTATTTGTGGTTCAGGGGGAATATTTGGAAGGTAAAAAGCAAGATGAAAACGTCAAAGCATATATGTTTGCTGAGTGATTGAGTCTGTGTGTCACTTGTCTCTTTGAAGGGACATGTGAGAAAGGAACAGCAGCACCATAGACTTCAGATGGGAGAGAGCAAGCAAGGATGAATATTTCCCTCAAATCCAAATACTTACAGTACCTCAAAGATGACAAGTGCGATATGATGTTCTGCAATTGTAAGGATTTGCCATGTGTGGTAGATAAATATGCATAGTTAGTGAGGTTTTTCCCAGAATGTGAGTATCGTTAGGCTGGCAAATGTCAGGCACTCCTTTGGGAGTATGAGGCCAAGAAAAAATTTGGGAAGTTTGCTACAGTCATCTGTAGGATCGAAAGACACTGGGGAATCGTTACAGAGGGAGCCAGGCTGCACAAAATGTGGTAACAGTTGGACAGAAATCTTTAGCAGGGACTTTTGTCTACCCCCAATGTGGGACCAGGACCGCAGTACCTCTGTGTCTCTGAAACATATTTTGACCTCTGGACACCACCATCTCAATACCCCTCAAATGTTCCCCCCTGGACCCCAGCTTTGGTAGTGCATCAACCAGGTTTCAATCATTTGAGTGACCACAAACACCCTTCCTATGTGCCTTCCATTTACATTCAGTCAGTAACCCAGCTGCTTCGTTCGCTGTTCAATCTCAAGTGACAGTTGGATGCACATTGCAGGGGTAAACAGGCATTTACCGTACTGTACAGGCCCTCTCAGTACATCCAGACTACAATTCTTAAAATCATAAATACATGTTTTGCCCGACAGTAAGGCCAGGCCTTTCCTCTGTAGTTCAAGGAGGAAAACATCAACTGAAGAGCATGCCAAAATTCTCTACAGACACTGCCAATCCTCACACTTCTGCCTATTTGCATGCCGAGGTTATTCACTATGACCCACCAAACCAATTGCAACAGTAGCCTCTCCCTGCCTCATTCGTATGCTCCGATGCCACCTTTATTTAGCAAGTGTTAGTGCTCTCGGATTTTGTAGTTCGATTCGCTATAGCCTCTGTTTTCAACAGAAATGTCCTAAAGGTACCTATACCAATCTGCAGGGTGGCGAGGAAGGGGGCTGCTGCTGCTGGCAGTAACATTTTGGGGCACCCCACCTGCAAAAATACAGCCAAATGCTCCTTGTTTTACCTTTCAATACCATAACTGCAGCAGAATCGTATGGTGACCCCTGTTGTTAATAGAAACTGTCAAACAGCTTCTTGCCCCCCCGTGGCCCCTAACCATTTGGGGTACACCCCATGAGGGAGGATCAGAGCAATAAAAACTAATGGTAGCCCCCCAAAAAGTACCTGGAAGCCAAGCCATTGTGTGCACCTCATCGCCTTCATGTTGCGCCTAAGCACCTTTTAATACTGCTCCCACAAATTTTGACTGCCCCCTCCCAACAGAAATCAGAGAGTATAGGGGGGTGCAGTAAAAAAGTATTTGCAGTACCCCACAATAAGTCAGGATCCTCCTCCCCTTCCTCTGCTCTCTGAACCCACCCATTCTGCCCAGGCTCCGCCTATACCCCTCCTCTGTGACCCCTCCCACTCTGACTAGGCTCCTCCTATACCCCTCCTCTGTGACCCCTCCCACTCTGACTAGGCTCCTCCTATACCCCTCCTCTGTGACCCCTCCCACTCTGACTAGGCTCCTCCTATACCCCTCCTCTCTGACCCAGCTCCTCCTATACTCCTCCTCTCTGACCCCTCCCACTCTGACTAGGCTCCTCCTATACCCCTCCTCTCTGACCCCTCCCACGCTGACTAGGTTCCACCTACACCCCTCCTCTCTGACTAGGCTCCTCCTATACTCCTCCTCTCTAACCCCACCCACTCTGACTAGGCTCCTCCTATACCCCTCCTCTCTGACCCAGCTCCTCCTATGTTATGTTATGTTATGTGGTTTTTATTAGGCGCACAGCTGCTATACTCCTCCTCTCTGACCCCTCCCACTCTGACTAGGTTCCACCTACACCCCTCCTCTCTGACCTGGCTCCTCCTGAACCCCTCCTCTCTGACCCCTCCCACTCTGACTAGGTTCCACCTACACCCCTCCTCTCTGACCTGGCTCCTCCTATACTCCTCCTCTCTGACCCCTCCCACTCTGACTAGGCTCCTCCTATACCCCTCTTCTCTGACCCCTCCCACTCTGACTAGGCTCCTCCTATACTCCTCCTCTCTGACCCAGCTCCTCCTATACTCCTCCTCTCTAACCCCACCCACTCTGACTAGGCTCCACCTATACCCCTCCTCTCTGACCCAGCTCCTCCTATACTCCTCCTCTCTGACCCCTCCCACTCTGACTAGGCTCCTCCTATACCCCTCCTCTCTGACCCCTCCCACGCTGACTAGGTTCCACCTACACCCCTCCTCTCTGACTAGGCTCCTCCTATACCCCTCCTCTGTGACCCCTCCCACTCTGACTAGGCTCCTCCTATACCCCTCCTCTCTGACCCAGCTCCTCCTATACTCCTCCTCTCTAACCCCACCCACTCTGACTAGGCTCCTCCTATACCCCTCCTCTCTGACCCCTCCCACTCTGACTAGGCTCCTCCTATACCCCTCCTCTCTGACCCCTCCCACGCTGACTAGGTTCCACCTACACCCCTCCTCTCTGACCTGGCTCCTCCTGAACCCCTCCTCTCTGACCCCTCCCACTCTGACTAGGCTCCTCCTATACCCCTCCTCTCTGACCCAGCTCCTCCTATACTCCTCCTCTCTAACCCCTCCCACTCTGACTAGGCTCCACCTATACCCCTCCTCTCTGACCTGGCTCCTCCTGAACCCCTCCTCTAGGACCCCTCCCACTCTGACTAGGTTCCACCTACACCCCTCCTCTCTGACCTGGCTCCTCCTATACTCCTCCTCTCTGACCAGGCTCCTCCTATACCCCTTCTCTCTGACCCCACCCACTCCGACTAGGCTCCTCCTCCTCCTGCACACAACACCTGTTACCTTTCTTTCACCTGTCTCTGTTCAGGCCACACCTATTTTACTTACCAACCAATCTGCAATCCCTCATTCACTAGGCATGATTCCACTCGTACACAACACACAGACACATTTTACTTACCAATTGGCCATTTAGGCCCACCTCCAACTTACCTCTGCTCTGCCACCATCAGTCACCTGGTGCCGAACCCGGGATTTGAACCCTGGTTGCCTGCATGGAAGGCAGGCACTTACCCACTGGACCACACTGGTTTCCATGTATGTAGCCTATCAAATTGTCCTTATGTCATGGTCATCCTTTTCATGTGCAATGGAAGCCGCCGGGAAGGACACCAAGGCCTGTATGTTGCTTATAGTTACTACTGCAATCCCCTAGACCACTAAGGAGCTATAGCTCAAAGGTAAGTCTTCTACCTTTGGTGCAGACAGCCCTCACAGGCCAGGGTTCGAATCCTGCCAATGCTGTAGAGGTATCCCAAGGTGGAAATTTTCAAAAAGTGAAGGTTTTTTTTTTTGCTAAGATTTTTTTTTACTTGGTAACAGAGGAGAAAAGTGGACATTCTTTTTGGCATGTGTGTCCCAAAATTTCAAATGTTTTCCCTCATGACCTTCTACCAACCTCCCTATTTCTCAAGTAGGTGCAATAGGGACAAGGCCTTGTCTTCCTTTATCAATGTCTTCATTCTTTTTCCTTTAAGTTTGGTGAATTGCAGAGTGCAATTGTGATATTGGGGGTTATAACTGAGCACAAGAATGCGAGGAAGGTGCTACACTTATTGTAAAATAGGTTGGATGATGGTGATTTTTCATTTTGGTGTGAATAACTCGCTCAAATCAGGGGTTTGGTGCCAGTGAGCTTGGATAGAAATAAAGGTCAAGTATGAGCTCTGGCTAATGAAATGATGGGTCAAGTTTGAGGCAAGCTAGAGTCCATTTATCAGGTGCAATAAGAAGCTAGAAAGATTGTTTTCTTTAAGAGACAGACAAGGGCAGAGTCAAGCCTTTGCTCTAGTAGGTCTGCATCATGCCTGCTGCAGGATGTGAAGGAATGGACCTCCACAGCAGTGCGCTGTGCTGGGCTGGGCTGGGCTGGGCTGGGCTGGGCCTGCCCTGGCACTGTGAATTAATCACCCACCTCCTTCCTTTGAGGAACGCTCACGAACGCCCACGAACGCCCTTGTTCTGTATACAGGCTGACAGCAGGCAATTTAGGACGCTGCTAAATGAGGGTGATGTCCCCATGTGCTTCCTTCGAGTGGCAAAATCCTTCGTCTAAGGCAGGTGGGCTTTTTTAAAATTTGGTTGAAGACCATTTGTTGGAGGCGGTATCACGGCAGAAGCCGCCGACCGTCTCAGAAGAAAGTATGCATGGGAGGATATTATTTGCATAGGACAGCCCTCTTCTCAGTCCCATTCTTATGCTGCAGTTGCCATGAAGTGTTACTAGAGGGCAGCAGTATGAACAAAAGAGCACACTGAGGCTTTTCTTCTGCTTGCTGACATGATTCTTGTTCATGGTGGTCTTGCAAGGCCTAAGGAGCGAAGGACTGCTTTGACTGAGGGGGTGAGGAATGGCAGGCCTTTATTTGTGGTTCAGGGGGAATATTTGGAAGGTAAACAGCAAGATGAAAACGTCAAAGCATATATGTTTGCTGAGTGATTGAGTCTGTGTGTCACTTGTCTCTTTGAAGGGACATGTGAGAAAGGAACAGCAGCACCATAGACTTCAGATGGGAGAGAGCAAGCAAGGATGAATATTTCCCTCAACTCCAAATACTTACAGTACCTCAAAGATGACAAGTGCGATATGATGTTCTGCAATTGTAAGGATTTGCCATGTGTGGTAGATAAATATGCATAGTTAGTGAGGTTTTTCCCAGAATGTGAGTATCGTTAGGCTGGCAAATGTCAGGCACTCCTTTGGGAGTATGAGGCCAAGAAAAAATTTGGGAAGTTTGCTACAGTCATCTGTAGGATCGAAAGACACTGGGGAATCGTTACAGAGGGAGCCAGGCTGCACAAAATGTGGTAACAGTTGGACAGAAATCTTTAGCAGGGACTTTTGTCTACCCCCAATGTGGGACCAGGACCGCAGTACCTCTGTGTCTCTGAAACATATTTTGACCTCTGGACACCACCATCTCAATACCCCTCAAATGTTCCCCCCTGGACCCCAGCTTTGGTAGTGCATCAACCAGGTTTCAATCATTTGAGTGACCACAAACACCCTTCCTATGTGCCTTCCATTTACATTCAGTCAGTAACCCAGCTGCTTCGTTCGCTGTTCAATCTCAAGTGACAGTTGGATGCACATTGCAGGGGTAAACAGGCATTTACCGTACTGTACAGGCCCTCTCAGTACATCCAGACTACACTTCTTAAAATCATAAATACATGTTTTGCCCGACAGTAAGGCCAGGCCTTTCCTCTGTAGTTCAAGGAGGAAAACATCAACTGAAGAGCATGCCAAAATTCTCTACAGACACTGCCAATCCTCACACTTCTGCCTATTTGCATGCCGAGGTTATTCACTATGACCCACCAAACCAATTGCAACAGTAGCCTCTCCCTGCCTCATTCGTATGCTCCGATGCCACCTTTATTTAGCAAGTGTTAGTGCTCTCGGATTTTGTAGTTCGATTCGCTATAGCCTCTGTTTTCAACAGAAATGTCCTAAAGGTACCTATACCAATCTGCAGGGTGGCGAGGAAGGGGGCTGCTGCTGCTGGCAGTAACATTTTGGGGCACCCCACCTGCAAAAATACAGCCAAATGCTCCTTGTTTTACCTTTCAATACCATAACTGCAGCAGAATCGTATGGTGACCCCTGTTGTTAATAGAAACTGTCAAACAGCTTCTTGCCCCCCCGTGGCCCCTAACCATTTGGGGTACACCCCATGAGGGAGGATCAGAGCAATAAAAACTAATGGTAGCCCCCCAAAAAGTACCTGGAAGCCAAGCCATTGTGTGCACCTCATCGCCTTCATGTTGCGCCTAAGCACCTTTTAATACTGCTCCCACAAATTTTGACTGCCCCCTCCCAACAGAAATCAGAGAGTATAGGGGGGTGCAGTAAAAAAGTATTTGCAGTACCCCACAATAAGTCAGGATCCTCCTCCCCTTCCTCTGCTCTCTGAACCCACCCATTCTGCCCAGGCTCCTCCTATACCCCTCCTCTCTGACCCCTCCCACGCTGACTAGGTTCCACCTACACCCCTCCTCTCTGACCTGGCTCCTCCTGAACCCCTCCTCTCTGACCCCTCCCACTCTGACTAGGCTCCTCCTATACCCCTCCTCTCTGACCCAGCTCCTCCTATACTCCTCCTCTCTAACCCCACCCACTCTGACTAGGCTCCACCTATACCCCTCCTCTCTGACCTGGCTCCTCCTGAACCCCTCCTCTAGGACCCCTCCCACTCTGACTAGGTTCCACCTACACCCCTCCTCTCTGACCTGGCTCCTCCTATACTCCTCCTCTCTGACCAGGCTCCTCCTATACACTTATTGTAAAATAGGTTGGATGATGGTGATTTTTCATTTTGGTGTGAATAACTCGCTCAAATCAGGGGTTTGGTGCCAGTGAGCTTGGATAGAAATAAAGGTCAAGTATGAGCTCTGGCTAATGAAATGATGGGTCAAGTTTGAGGCAAGCTAGAGTCCATTTATCAGGTGCAATAAGAAGCTAGAAAGATTGTTTTCTTTAAGAGACAGACAAGGGCAGAGTCAAGCCTTTGCTCTAGTAGGTCTGCATCATGCCTGCTGCAGGATGTGAAGGAATGGACCTCCACAGCAGTGCGCTGTGCTGGGCTGGGCTGGGCTGGGCTGGGCTGGGCTGGGCTGGGCCTGCCCTGGCACTGTGAATTAATCACCCACCTCCTTCCTTTGAGGAACGCTCACGAACGCCCACGAACGCCCTTGTTCTGTATACAGGCTGACAGCAGGCAATTTAGGACGCTGCTAAATGAGGGTGATGTCCCCATGTGCTTCCTTCGAGTGGCAAAATCCTTCGTCTAAGGCAGGTGGGCTTTTTTAAAATTTGGTTGAAGACCATTTGTTGGAGGCGGTATCACGGCAGAAGCCGCCGACCGTCTCAGAAGAAAGTATGCATGGGAGGATATTATTTGCATAGGACAGCCCTCTTCTCAGTCCCATTCTTATGCTGCAGTTGCCATGAAGTGTTACTAGAGGGCAGCAGTATGAACAAAAGAGCACACTGAGGCTTTTCTTCTGCTTGCTGACATGATTCTTGTTCATGGTGGTCTTGCAAGGCCTAAGGAGCGAAGGACTGCTTTGACTGAGGGGGTGAGGAATGGCAGGCCTTTATTTGTGGTTCAGGGGGAATATTTGGAAGGTAAAAAGCAAGATGAAAACGTCAAAGCATATATGTTTGCTGAGTGATTGAGTCTGTGTGTCACTTGTCTCTTTGAAGGGACATGTGAGAAAGGAACAGCAGCACCATAGACTTCAGATGGGAGAGAGCAAGCAAGGATGAATATTTCCCTCAAATCCAAATACTTACAGTACCTCAAAGATGACAAGTGCGATATGATGTTCTGCAATTGTAAGGATTTGCCATGTGTGGTAGATAAATATGCATAGTTAGTGAGGTTTTTCCCAGAATGTGAGTATCGTTAGGCTGGCAAATGTCAGGCACTCCTTTGGGAGTATGAGGCCAAGAAAAAATTTGGGAAGTTTGCTACAGTCATCTGTAGGATCGAAAGACACTGGGGAATCGTTACAGAGGGAGCCAGGCTGCACAAAATGTGGTAACAGTTGGACAGAAATCTTTAGCAGGGACTTTTGTCTACCCCCAATGTGGGACCAGGACCGCAGTACCTCTGTGTCTCTGAAACATATTTTGACCTCTGGACACCACCATCTCAATACCCCTCAAATGTTCCCCCCTGGACCCCAGCTTTGGTAGTGCATCAACCAGGTTTCAATCATTTGAGTGACCACAAACACCCTTCCTATGTGCCTTCCATTTACATTCAGTCAGTAACCCAGCTGCTTCGTTCGCTGTTCAATCTCAAGTGACAGTTGGATGCACATTGCAGGGGTAAACAGGCATTTACCGTACTGTACAGGCCCTCTCAGTACATCCAGACTACACTTCTTAAAATCATAAATACATGTTTTGCCCGACAGTAAGGCCAGGCCTTTCCTCTGTAGTTCAAGGAGGAAAACATCAACTGAAGAGCATGCCAAAATTCTCTACAGACACTGCCAATCCTCACACTTCTGCCTATTTGCATGCCGAGGTTATTCACTATGACCCACCAAACCAATTGCAACAGTAGCCTCTCCCTGCCTCATTCGTATGCTCCGATGCCACCTTTATTTAGCAAGTGTTAGTGCTCTCGGATTTTGTAGTTCGATTCGCTATAGCCTCTGTTTTCAACAGAAATGTCCTAAAGGTACCTATACCAATCTGCAGGGTGGCGAGGAAGGGGGCTGCTGCTGCTGGCAGTAACATTTTGGGGCACCCCACCTGCAAAAATACAGCCAAATGCTCCTTGTTTTACCTTTCAATACCATAACTGCAGCAGAATCGTATGGTGACCCCTGTTGTTAATAGAAACTGTCAAACAGCTTCTTGCCCCCCCGTGGCCCCTAACCATTTGGGGTACACCCCATGAGGGAGGATCAGAGCAATAAAAACTAATGGTAGCCCCCCAAAAAGTACCTGGAAGCCAAGCCATTGTGTGCACCTCATCGCCTTCATGTTGCGCCTAAGCACCTTTTAATACTGCTCCCACAAATTTTGACTGCCCCCTCCCAACAGAAATCAGAGAGTATAGGGGGGTGCAGTAAAAAAGTATTTGCAGTACCCCACAATAAGTCAGGATCCTCCTCCCCTTCCTCTGCTCTCTGAACCCACCCATTCTGCCCAGGCTCCGCCTATACCCCTCCTCTCTGACCCCACCCACTCTGACTAGGCTCCTCCTATACCCCTCCTCTGTGACCCCTCCCACTCTGACTAGGCTCCTCCTATACCCCTCCTCTCTGACCCAGCTCCTCCTATACTCCTCCTCTCTGACCCCTCCCACTCTGACTAGGCTCCTCCTATACCCCTCCTCTCTGACCCCTCCCACGCTGACTAGGTTCCACCTACACCCCTCCTCTCTGACCTGGCTCCTCCTGAACCCCTCCTCTCTGACCCCTCCCACTCTGACTAGGTTCCACCTACACCCCTCCTCTCTGACCTGGCTCCTCCTGAACCCCTCCTCTCTGACCCCTCCCACTCTGACTAGGCTCCTCCTATACCCCTCCTCTCTGACCCAGCTCCTCCTATACTCCTCCTCTCTAACCCCACCCACTCTGACTAGGCTCCACCTATACCCCTCCTCTCTGACCTGGCTCCTCCTGAACCCCTCCTCTAGGACCCCTCCCACTCTGACTAGGTTCCACCTACACCCCTCCTCTCTGACCTGGCTCCTCCTATACTCCTCCTCTCTGACCAGGCTCCTCCTATACCCCTTCTCTCTGACCCCACCCACTCCGACTAGGCTCCTCCTCCTCCTGCACACAACACCTGTTACCTTTCTTTCACCTGTCTCTGTTCAGGCCACACCTATTTTACTTACCAACCAATCTGCAATCCCTCATTCACTAGGCATGATTCCACTCGTACACAACACACAGACACATTTTACTTACCAATTGGCCATTTAGGCCCACCTCCAACTTACCTCTGCTCTGCCACCATCAGTCACCTGGTGCCGAACCCGGGATTTGAACCCTGGTTGCCTGCATGGAAGGCAGGCACTTACCCACTGGACCACACTGGTTTCCATGTATGTAGCCTATCAAATTGTCCTTATGTCATGGTCATCCTTTTCATGTGCAATGGAAGCCGCCGGGAAGGACACCAAGGCCTGTATGTTGCTTATAGTTACTACTGCAATCCCCTAGACCACTAAGGAGCTATAGCTCAAAGGTAAGTCTTCTACCTTTGGTGCAGACAGCCCTCACAGGCCAGGGTTCGAATCCTGCCAATGCTGTAGAGGTATCCCAAGGTGGAAATTTTCAAAAAGTGAAGGTTTTTTTTTTTGCTAAGATTTTTTTTTACTTGGTAACAGAGGAGAAAAGTGGACACTCTTTTTGGCATGTGTGTCCCAAAATTTCAAATGTTTTCCCTCATGACCTTCTACCAACCTCCCTATTTCTCAAGTAGGTGCAATAGGGACAAGGCCTTGTCTTCCTTTATCAATGTCTTCATTCTTTTTCCTTTAAGTTTGGTGAATTGCAGAGTGCAATTGTGATATTGGGGGTTATAACTGAGCACAAGAATGTGAGGAAGGTGCTACACTTATTGTAAAATAGGTTGGATGATGGTGATTTTTCATTTTGGTGTGAATAACTCGCTCAAATCAGGGGTTTGGTGCCAGTGAGCTTGGATAGAAATAAAGGTCAAGTATGAGCTCTGGCTAATGAAATGATGGGTCAAGTTTGAGGCAAGCTAGAGTCCATTTATCAGGTGCAATAAGAAGCTAGAAAGATTGTTTTCTTTAAGAGACAGACAAGGGCAGAGTCAAGCCTTTGCTCTAGTAGGTCTGCATCATGCCTGCTGCAGGATGTGAAGGAATGGACCTCCACAGCAGTGCGCTGTGCTGGGCTGGGCTGGGCTGGGCTGGGCTGGGCCTGCCCTGGCACTGTGAATTAATCACCCACCTCCTTCCTTTGAGAAACGCTCACGAACGCCCACGAAAGCCCTTGTTCTGTATACAGGCTGACAGCAGGCAATTTAGGATGCTGCTAAATGAGGGTGATGTCCCCATGTGCTTCCTTCGAGTGGCAAAATCCTTCGTCTAAGGCAGGTGGGCTTTTTTAAAATTTGGTTGAAGACCATTTGTTGGAGGCGGTATCACGGCAGAAGCCGCCGACCGTCTCAGAAGAAAGTATGCATGGGAGGATATTATTTGCATAGGACAGCCCTCTTCTCAGTCCCATTCTTATGCTGCAGTTGCCATGAAGTGTTACTAGAGGGCAGCAGTATGAACAAAAGAGCACACTGAGGCTTTTCTTCTGCTTGCTGACATGATTCTTGTTCATGGTGGTCTTGCAAGGCCTAAGGAGCGAAGGACTGCTTTGACTGAGGGGGTGAGGAATGGCCTTTATTTGTGGTTCAGGGGGAATATTTGGAAGGTAAACAGCAAGATGAAAACGTCAAAGCATATATGTTTGCTGAGTGATTGAGTCTGTGTGTCACTTGTCTCTTTGAAGGGACATGTGAGAAAGGAACAGCAGCACCATAGACTTCAGATGGGAGAGAGCAAGCAAGGATGAATATTTCCCTCAAATCCAAATACTTACAGTACCTCAAAGATGACAAGTGCGATATGATGTTCTGCAATTGTAAGGATTTGCCATGTGTGGTAGATAAATATGCATAGTTAGTGAGGTTTTTCCCAGAATGTGAGTATCGTTAGGCTGGCAAATGTCAGGCACTCCTTTGGGAGTATGAGGCCAAGAAAAAATTTGGGAAGTTTGCTACAGTCATCTGTAGGATCGAAAGACACTGGGGAATCGTTACAGAGGGAGCCAGGCTGCACAAAATGTGGTAACAGTTGGACAGAAATCTTTAGCAGGGACTTTTGTCTACCCCCAATGTGGGACCAGGACCGCAGTACCTCTGTGTCTCTGAAACATATTTTGACCTCTGGACACCACCATCTCAATACCCCTCAAATGTTCCCCCCTGGACCCCAGCTTTGGTAGTGCATCAACCAGGTTTCAATCATTTGAGTGACCACAAACACCCTTCCTATGTGCCTTCCATTTACATTCAGTCAGTAACCCAGCTGCTTCGTTCGCTGTTCAATCTCAAGTGACAGTTGGATGCACATTGCAGGGGTAAACAGGCATTTACCGTACTGTACAGGCCCTCTCAGTACATCCAGACTACACTTCTTAAAATCATAAATACATGTTTTGCCCGACAGTAAGGCCAGGCCTTTCCTCTGTAGTTCAAGGAGGAAAACATCAACTGAAGAGCATGCCAAAATTCTCTACAGACACTGCCAATCCTCACACTTCTGCCTATTTGCATGCCGAGGTTATTCACTATGACCCACCAAACCAATTGCAACAGTAGCCTCTCCCTGCCTCATTCGTATGCTCCGATGCCACCTTTATTTAGCAAGTGTTAGTGCTCTCGGATTTTGTAGCGCGATTCGCTATAGCCTCTGTTTTCAACAGAAATGTCCTAAAGGTACCTATACCAATCTGCAGGGTGGCGAGGAAGGGGGCTGCTGCTGCTGGCAGTAACATTTTGGGGCACCCCACCTGCAAAAATACAGCCAAATGCTCCTTGTTTTACCTTTCAATACCATAACTGCAGCAGAATCGTATGGTGACCCCTGTTGTTAATAGAAACTGTCAAACAGCTTCTTGCCCCCCCGTGGCCCCTAACCATTTGGGGTACACCCCATGAGGGAGGATCAGAGCAATAAAAACTAATGGTAGCCCCCCAAAAAGTACCTGGAAGCCAAGCCATTGTGTGCACCTCATCGCCTTCATGTTGCGCCTAAGCACCTTTTAATACTGCTCCCACAAATTTTGACTGCCCCCTCCCAACAGAAATCAGAGAGTATAGGGGGGTGCAGTAAAAAAGTATTTGCAGTACCCCACAATAAGTCAGGATCCTCCTCCCCTTCCTCTGCTCTCTGAACCCACCCATTCTGCCCAGGCTCCGCCTATACCCCTCCTCTGTGACCCCTCCCACTCTGACTAGGCTCCTCCTATACCCCTCCTCTGTGACCCCTCCCACTCTGACTAGGCTCCTCCTATACCCCTCCTCTCTGACCCCTCCCACGCTGACTAGGTTCCACCTACACCCCTCCTCTCTGACTAGGCTCCTCCTATACTCCTCCTCTCTAACCCCACCCACTCTGACTAGGCTCCTCCTATACCCCTCCTCTCTGACCCAGCTCCTCCTATGTTATGTTATGTTATGTTATGTGGTTTTTATTAGGCGCACAGCTGCTATACTCCTCCTCTCTGACCCCTCCCACTCTGACTAGGCTCCTCCTATACCCCTCCTCTCTGACCCCTCCCACGCTGACTAGGTTCCACCTACACCCCTCCTCTCTGACCTGGCTCCTCCTGAACCCCTCCTCTCTGACCCCTCCCACTCTGACTAGGTTCCACCTACACCCCTCCTCTCTGACCTGGCTCCTCCTATACTCCTCCTCTCTGACCCCTCCCACTCTGACTAGGCTCCTCCTATACCCCTCTTCTCTGACCCCTCCCACTCTGACTAGGCTCCTCCTATACTCCTCCTCTCTGACCCAGCTCCTCCTATACTCCTCCTCTCTAACCCCACCCACTCTGACTAGGCTCCACCTATACCCCTCCTCTCTGACCCAGCTCCTCCTATACTCCTCCTCTCTGACCCCTCCCACTCTGACTAGGCTCCTCCTATACCCCTCCTCTCTGACCCCTCCCACGCTGACTAGGTTCCACCTACACCCCTCCTCTCTGACTAGGCTCCTCCTATACCCCTCCTCTATGACCCCTCCCACTCTGACTAGGCTCCTCCTATACCCCTCCTCTCTGACCCAGCTCCTCCTATACTCCTCCTCTCTGACCCCTCCCACTCTGACTAGGCTCCTCCTATACCCCTCCTCTCTGACCCCTCCCACGCTGACTAGGTTCCACCTACACCCCTCCTCTCTGACCTGGCTCCTCCTGCAGGAGGAGGAGCCTAGTCGGAGTGGGTGGGGTCAGAGAGGAGGGGTATAGGAGGAGCTGGGTCAGAGAGGAGGGGTATAGGAGATGCCTAGTCAGAGTGGGAGGGGTATAGGAGGAGCCTAGTCAGAGTGGGAGGGGTCAGAGAGGAGGAGTATAGGAGGAGCTGGGTCAGAGAGGAGGGGTATAGGAGATGCCTAGTCAGAGTGGGAGGGGTCAGAGAGGAGGAGTATAGGAGGAGCCAGGTCAGAGAGGAGGGGTGTAGGTGGAACCTAGTCAGAGTGGGTGGGGTCAGAGAGGAGGGATATAGGCAGAGCCTAGTCAGAGTGGGAGGGGTCAGAGAAGAGGGGTATAGGAGGAACCTGGTCAGAGTGGGAGGGGTCAGAGAGGAGGAGTATAGGAGGAGTCAGGTCAGAGTGGGAGGGGTCAGAGAGGAGGAGTATAGGAGGAGTCAGGTCAGAGTGGGTGGGGTCAGAGAGGAGGGATATAGGCGGAGCCTGGGCAGAATGGGTGGGTTCAGAGAGCAGAGGAAGGGGAGGAGGATCCTGACTTATTGTGGGGTACTGCAAATACTTTTTTACTGCACCCCCCTATACTCTCTGATTTCTGTTGGGAGGGGGCAGTCAAAATTTGGGGGAGCAGTATTAAAAGGTGCTTAGGCGCAACATGAAGGCGATGAGGTGCACACAATGGCTTGGCTTCCAGGTACTTTTTGGGGGGCTACCATTAGTTTTTATTGCTCTGATCCTCCCTTATGGGGTGTACCCCAAATGGTTAGGGGCCACGGGGGGGCAAGAAGCTGTTTGACAGTTTCTATTAACAACAGGGGTCACCATACGATTCTGCTGCAGTTATGGTATTGAAAGGTAAAACAAGGAGCATTTGGCTGTATTTTTGCAGGTGGGGTGCCCCAAAATGTTACTGCCAGCAGCAGCAGCCCCCTTCCTCGCCACCCTGCAGATTGGTATAGGTACCTTTAGGACATTTCTGTTGAAAACAGAGGCTATAGCGAATCGCGCTACAAAATCCGAGAGCACTAACACTTGCTAAATAAAGGTGGCATCGGAGCATACGAATGAGGCAGGGAGAGGCTACTGTTGCAATTGGTTTGGTGGGTCATAGTGAATAACCTCGGCATGCAAATAGGCAGAAGTGTGAGGATTGGCAGTGTCTGTAGAGAATTTTGGCATGCTCTTCAGTTGATGTTTTCCTCCTTGAACTACAGAGGAAAGGCCTGGCCTTACTGTCGGGCAAAACATGTATTTATGATTTTAAGAAGTGTAGTCTGGATGTACTGAGAGGGCCTGTACAGTACGGTAAATGCCTGTTTACCCCTGCAATGTGCATCCAACTGTCACTTGAGATTGAACAGCGAACGAAGCAGCTGGGTTACTGACTGAATGTAAATGGAAGGCACATAGGAAGGGTGTTTGTGGTCACTCAAATGATTGAAACCTGGTTGATGCACTACCAAAGCTGGGGTACCAGGGGGGAACATTTGAGGGATATTGAGATGGTGGTGTCCAGAGGTCAAAATATGTTTCAGAGACACAGAGGTATTGCGGTCCTGGTCCCACATTGGGGGTAGACAAAAGTCCCTGCTAAAGATTTCTGTACAACTGTTACTACATTTTGTGCAGTCTGGCTCCCTCTGTAACGATTCCCCAGTGTCTTTCGATCCTACAGATGACTGTAGCAAACTTCCCAAATTTTTTCTTGGCCTCATACTCCCAAAGGAGTGCCTGACATTTGCCAGCCTAACGATACTCACATTCTGGGAAAAACCTCACTAACTATGCATATTTATCTACCACACATGGCAAATCCTTACCATTGCAGAACATCATATCGCACTTGTCATCTTTGAGGTACTGTAAGTATTTGGATTTGAGGGAAATATTCATCCTTGCTTGCTCTCTCCCATCTGAAGTCTATGGTGCTGCTGTTCCTTTCTCACATGTCCCTTCAAAGAGACAAGTGACACACAGACTCAATCACTCAGCAAACATATATGCTTTGACGTTTTCATCTTGCTGTTTACCTTCCAAATATTCCCCCTGAACCACAAATAAAGGCCTGCCATTCCTCATCCCCTCAGTCAAAGCAGTCCTTCGCTCCTTAGGCCCTGCAAGACCACCATGAACAAGAATCATGTCAGCAAGCAGAAGAAAAGCCTCAGTGTGCTCTTTTGTTCATACTGCTGCCCTCTAGTAACACTTCATGGCAACTGCAGCATAAGAATGGGACTGAGAAGAGGGCTGTCCTATGCAAATAATATCCTCCCATGCATACTTTCTTCTGAGACGGTCGGCGGCTTCTGCCGTGATACCGCCTCCAACAAATGGTCTTCAACCAAATTTTAAAAAAGCCCACCTGCCTTAGACGAAGGATTTTGCCACTCGAAGGAAGCACATGGGGACATCACCCTCATTTAGCAGCGTCCTAAATTGCCTGCTGTCAGCCTGTATACAGAACAAGGGCGTTCGTGAGCGTTCCTCAAAGGAAGGAGGTGGGTGATTAATTCACAGTGCCAGGCCCAGCCCAGCCCAGCCCAGCCCAGCCCAGCCCAGCCCAGCGCAGCCCAGCCCAGCCCAGCCCAGCACAGCGCACTGCTGTGGAGGTCCATTCCTTCACATCCTGCAGCAGGCATGATGCAGACCTACTAGAGCAAAGGCTTGACTCTGCCCTTGTCTGTCTCTTAAAGAAAACAATCTTTCTAGCTTCTTATTGCACCTGATAAATGGACTCTAGCTTGCCTCAAACTTGACCCATCATTTCATTAGCCAGAGCTCATACTTGACCGTTATTTCTATCCAAGCTCACTGGCACCAAACCCCTGATTTGAGCGAGTTATTCACACCAAAATGAAAAATCCCCATCATCCAACCTATTTTACAATAAGTGTAGCACCTTCCTCGCATTCTTGTGCTCAGTTATAACCCCCAATACCACAATTGCACTCTGCAATTCACCAAACTTAAAGGAAAAAGAATGAAGACATTGATAAAGGAAGACAAGGCCTTGTCCCTATTGCACCTACTTGAGAAATAGGGAGGTTGGTAGAAGGTCATGAGGGAAAACATTTGAAATTTTGGGACACACATGCCAAAAAGAGTGTCCACTTTTCTCCTCTGTTACCAAGTAAAAAAAAATCTTAGCAAAAAAAAAAACATTCACTTTTTGAAAATTTCCACCTTGGGATACCTCTACAGCATTGGCAGGATTCGAACCCTGGCCTGTGAGGGCTGTCTGCACCAAAGGTAGAAGACTTACCTTTGAGCTATAGCTCCTTAGTGGTCTAGGGGATTGCAGTAGTAACTATAAGCAACATACAGGCCTTGGTGTCCTTCCCGGCGGCTTCCATTGCACATGAAAAGGATGACCATGACATAAGGACAATTTGATAGGCTACATACATGGAAACCAGTGTGGTCCAGTGGGTAAGTGCCTGCCTTCCATGCAGGCAACCAGGGTTCAAATCCCGGGTTCGGCACCAGGTGACTGATGGTGGCAGAGCAGAGGTAAGTTGGAGGTGGGCCTAAATGGCCAATTGGTAAGTAAAATGTGTCTGTGTGTTGTGTACGAGTGGAATCATGCCTAGTGAATGAGGGATTGCAGATTGGTTGGTAAGTAAAATAGGTGTGGCCTGAACTGAGACAGGTGAAAGAAAGGTAACAGGTGTTGTGTGCAGGAGGAGGAGCCTAGTCGGAGTGGGTGGGGTCAGAGAGGAGGGGTATAGGAGGAGCTGGGTCAGAGAGGAGGGGTATAGGAGATGCCTAGTCAGAGTGGGAGGGGTATAGGAGGAGCCTAGTCAGAGAGGAGGAGTATAGGAGGAGCTGGGTCAGAGAGGAGGGGCATAGGAGATGCCTAGTCAGAGTGGGAGGGGTCAGAGAGGAGGAGTATAGGAGGAGCCAGGTTAGAGAGGAGGGGTGTAGGTGGAACCTAGTCAGAGTGGGTAGGGTCAGAGAGGAGGGATATAGGCGGAGCCTGGGCAGAATGGGTAGGTTCAGAGAGCAGAGGAAGGGGAGGAGGATCCTGACTTATTGTGGGGTACTGCAAATACTTTTTTACTCTACCCCCCTATACTCTCTGATTTCTGTTGGGAGGGGGCAGTCAAAATTTGGGGGAGCAGTATTAAAAGGTGCTTAGGCGCAACATGAAGGCGATGAGGTGCACACAATGGCTTGGTTTCCAGGTACTTTTTGGGGGGCTACCATTAGTTTTTATTGCTCTGATCCTCCCTTATGGGGTGTACCCCAAATGGTTAGGGGCCACGGGGGGGCAAGAAGCTGTTTGACAGTTTCTATTAACAACAGGGGTCACCATACGATTCTGCTGCAGTTATGGTATTGAAAGGTAAAACAAGGAGCATTTGGCTGTATTTTTGCAGGTGGGGTGCCCCAAAATGTTACTGCCAGCAGCAGCAGCCCCCTTCCTCGCCACCCTGCAGATTGGTATAGGTACCTTTAGGACATTTCTGTTGAAAACAGAGGCTATAGCGAATCGCGCTACAAAATCCGAGAGCACTAACACTTGCTAAATAAAGGTGGCATCGGAGCATACGAATGAGGCAGGGAGAGGCTACTGTTGCAATTGGTTTGGTGGGTCATAGTGAATAACCTCGGCATGCAAATAGGCAGAAGTGTGAGGATTGGCAGTGTCTGTAGAGAATTTTGGCATGCTCTTCAGTTGATGTTTTCCTCCTTGAACTACAGAGGAAAGGCCTGGCCTTACTGTCGGGCAAAACATGTATTTATGATTTTAAGAAGTGTAGTCTGGATGTACTGAGAGGGCCTGTACAGTACGGTAAATGCCTGTTTACCCCTGCAATGTGCATCCAACTGTCACTTGAGATTGAACAGCGAACGAAGCAGCTGGGTTACTGACTGAATGTAAATGGAAGGCACATAGGAAGGGTGTTTGTGGTCACTCAAATGATTGAAACCTGGTTGATGCACTACCAAAGCTGGGGTACCAGGGGGGAACATTTGAGGGATATTGAGATGGTGGTGTCCAGAGGTCAAAATATGTTTCAGAGACACAGAGGTACTGCGGTCCTGGTCCCACATTGGGGGTAGACAAAAGTCCCTGCTAAAGATTTCTGTACAACTGTTACCACATTTTGTGCAGTCTGGCTCCCTCTGTAACGATTCCCCAGTGTCTTTCGATCCTACAGATGACTGTAGCAAACTTCCCAAATTTTTTCTTGGCCTCATACTCCCAAAGGAGTGCCTGACATTTGCCAGCCTAACGATACTCACATTCTGGGAAAAACCTCACTAACTATGCATATTTATCTACCACACATGGCAAATCCTTACCATTGCAGAACATCATATCGCACTTGTCATCTTTGAGGTACTGTAAGTATTTGGATTTGAGGGAAATATTCATCCTTGCTTGCTCTCTCCCATCTGAAGTCTATGGTGCTGCTGTTCCTTTCTCACATGTCCCTTCAAAGAGACAAGTGACACACAGACTCAATCACTCAGCAAACATATATGCTTTGACGTTTTCATCTTGCTGTTTACCTTCCAAATATTCCCCCTGAACCACAAATAAAGGCCTGCCATTCCTCATCCCCTCAGTCAAAGCAGTCCTTCGCTCCTTAGGCCCTGCAAGACGACCATGAACAAGAATCATGTCAGCAAGCAGAAGAAAAGCCTCAGTGTGCTCTTTTGTTCATACTGCTGCCCTCTAGTAACACTTCATGGCAACTGCAGCATAAGAATGGGACTGAGAAGAGGGCTGTCCTATGCAAATAATATCCTCCCATGCATACTTTCTTCTGAGACGGTCGGCGGCTTCTGCCGTGATACCGCCTCCAACAAATGGTCTTCAACCAAATTTTAAAAAAGCCCACCTGCCTTAGACGAAGGATTTTGCCACTCGAAGGAAGCACATGGGGACATCACCCTCATTTAGCAGCGTCCTAAATTGCCTGCTGTCAGCCTGTATACAGAACAAGGGCGTTCGTGAGCGTTCCTCAAAGGAAGGAGGTGGGTGATTAATTCACAGTGCCAGGCCCAGCCCAGCCCAGCCCAGCCCAGCCCAGCCCAGCCCAGCCCAGCACAGCGCACTGCTGTGGAGGTCCATTCCTTCACATCCTGCAGCAGGCATGATGCAGACCTACTAGAGCAAAGGCTTGACTCTGCCCTTGTCTGTCTCTTAAAGAAAACAATCTTTCTAGCTTCTTATTGCACCTGATAAATGGACTCTAGCTTGCCTCAAACTTGACCCATCATTTCATTAGCCAGAGCTCATACTTGACCTTTATTTCTATCCAAGCTCACTGGCACCAAACCCCTGATTTGAGCGAGTTATTCACACCAAAATGAAAAATCCCCATCATCCAACCTATTTTACAATAAGTGTAGCACCTTCCTCGCATTCTTGTGCTCAGTTATAACCCCCAATACCACAATTGCACTCTGCAATTCACCAAACTTAAAGGAAAAAGAATGAAGACATTGATAAAGGAAGACAAGGCCTTGTCCCTATTGCACCTACTTGAGAAATAGGGAGGTTGGTAGAAGGTCATGAGGGAAAACATTTGAAATTTTGGGACACACATGCCAAAAAGAGTGTCCACTTTTCTCCTCTGTTACCAAGTTAAAAAAAATCTTAGCAAAAAAAAAAACATTCACTTTTTGAAAATTTCCACCTTGGGATACCTCTACAGCATTGGCAGGATTCGAACCCTGGCCTGTGAGGGCTGTCTGCACCAAAGGTAGAAGACTTACCTTTGAGCTATAGCTCCTTAGTGGTCTAGGGGATTGCAGTAGTAACTATAAGCAACATACAGGCCTTGGTGTCCTTCCCGGCGGCTTCCATTGCACATGAAAAGGATGACCATGACATAAGGACAATTTGATAGGCTACATACATGGAAACCAGTGTGGTCCAGTGGGTAAGTGCCTGCCTTCCATGCAGGCAACCAGGGTTCAAATCCCGGGTTCGGCACCAGGTGACTGATGGTGGCAGAGCAGAGGTAAGTTGGAGGTGGGCCTAAATGGCCAATTGGTAAGTAAAATGTGTCTGTGTGTTGTGTACGAGTGGAATCATGCCTAGTGAATGAGGGATTGCAGATTGGTTGGTAAGTAAAATAGGTGTGGCCTGAACTGAGACAGGTGAAAGAAAGGTAACAGGTGTTGTGTGCAGGAGGAGGAGCCTAGTCGGAGTGGGTGGGGTCAGAGAGGAGGGGTATAGGAGATGCCTAGTCAGAGTGGGAGGGGTATAGGAGGAGCCTAGTCAGAGTGGGAGGGGTCAGAGAGGAGGAGTATAGGAGGAGCTGGGTCAGAGAGGAGGGGTATAGGAGATGCCTAGTCAGAGTGGGAGGGGTCAGAGAGGAGGAGTATAGGAGGAGCCAGGTCAGAGAGGAGGGGTGTAGGTGGAACCTAGTCAGAGTGGGTGGGGTCAGAGAGGAGGGATATAGGCGGAGCCTAGTCAGAGTGGGAGGGGTCAGAGAAGAGGGGTATAGGAGGAACCTGGTCAGAGTGGGAGGGGTCAGAGAGGAGGAGTATAGGAGGAGTCAGGTCAGAGTGGGAGGGGTCAGAGAGGAGGAGTATAGGAGGAGTCAGGTCAGAGTGGGTGGGGTCAGAGAGGAGGGATATAGGCGGAGCCTGGGCAGAATGGGTGGGTTCAGAGAGCAGAGGAAGGGGAGGAGGATCCTGACTTATTGTGGGGTACTGCAAATACTTTTTTACTGCACCCCCCTATACTCTCTGATTTCTGTTGGGAGGGGGCAGTCAAAATTTGGGGGAGCAGTATTAAAAGGTGCTTAGGCGCAACATGAAGGCGATGAGGTGCACACAATGGCTTGGCTTCCAGGTACTTTTTGGGGGGCTACCATTAGTTTTTATTGCTCTGATCCTCCCTTATGGGGTGTACCCCAAATGGTTAGGGGCCACGGGGGGGCAAGAAGCTGTTTGACAGTTTCTATTAACAACAGGGGTCACCATACGATTCTGCTGCAGTTATGGTATTGAAAGGTAAAACAAGGAGCATTTGGCTGTATTTTTGCAGGTGGGGTGCCCCAAAATGTTACTGCCAGCAGCAGCAGCCCCCTTCCTCGCCACCCTGCAGATTGGTATAGGTACCTTTAGGACATTTCTGTTGAAAACAGAGGCTATAGCGAATCGCGCTACAAAATCCGAGAGCACTAACACTTGCTAAATAAAGGTGGCATCGGAGCATACGAATGAGGCAGGGAGAGGCTACTGTTGCAATTGGTTTGGTGGGTCATAGTGAATAACCTCGGCATGCAAATAGGCAGAAGTGTGAGGATTGGCAGTGTCTGTAGAGAATTTTGGCATGCTCTTCAGTTGATGTTTTCCTCCTTGAACTACAGAGGAAAGGCCTGGCCTTACTGTCGGGCAAAACATGTATTTATGATTTTAAGAAGTGTAGTCTGGATGTACTGAGAGGGCCTGTACAGTACGGTAAATGCCTGTTTACCCCTGCAATGTGCATCCAACTGTCACTTGAGATTGAACAGCGAACGAAGCAGCTGGGTTACTGACTGAATGTAAATGGAAGGCACATAGGAAGGGTGTTTGTGGTCACTCAAATGATTGAAACCTGGTTGATGCACTACCAAAGCTGGGGTACCAGGGGGGAACATTTGAGGGATATTGAGATGGTGGTGTCCAGAGGTCAAAATATGTTTCAGAGACACAGAGGTATTGCGGTCCTGGTCCCACATTGGGGGTAGACAAAAGTCCCTGCTAAAGATTTCTGTACAACTGTTACTACATTTTGTGCAGTCTGGCTCCCTCTGTAACGATTCCCCAGTGTCTTTCGATCCTACAGATGACTGTAGCAAACTTCCCAAATTTTTTCTTGGCCTCATACTCCCAAAGGAGTGCCTGACATTTGCCAGCCTAACGATACTCACATTCTGGGAAAAACCTCACTAACTATGCATATTTATCTACCACACATGGCAAATCCTTACCATTGCAGAACATCATATCGCACTTGTCATCTTTGAGGTACTGTAAGTATTTGGATTTGAGGGAAATATTCATCCTTGCTTGCTCTCTCCCATCTGAAGTCTATGGTGCTGCTGTTCCTTTCTCACATGTCCCTTCAAAGAGACAAGTGACACACAGACTCAATCACTCAGCAAACATATATGCTTTGACGTTTTCATCTTGCTGTTTACCTTCCAAATATTCCCCCTGAACCACAAATAAAGGCCTGCCATTCCTCATCCCCTCAGTCAAAGCAGTCCTTCGCTCCTTAGGCCCTGCAAGACCACCATGAACAAGAATCATGTCAGCAAGCAGAAGAAAAGCCTCAGTGTGCTCTTTTGTTCATACTGCTGCCCTCTAGTAACACTTCATGGCAACTGCAGCATAAGAATGGGACTGAGAAGAGGGCTGTCCTATGCAAATAATATCCTCCCATGCATACTTTCTTCTGAGACGGTCGGCGGCTTCTGCCGTGATACCGCCTCCAACAAATGGTCTTCAACCAAATTTTAAAAAAGCCCACCTGCCTTAGACGAAGTATTTTGCCACTCGAAGGAAGCACATGGGGACATCACCCTCATTTAGCAGCGTCCTAAATTGCCTGCTGTCAGCCTGTATACAGAACAAGGGCGTTCGTGAGCGTTCCTCAAAGGAAGGAGGTGGGTGATTAATTCACAGTGCCAGGCCCAGCCCAGCCCAGCCCAGCCCAGCCCAGCCCAGCGCAGCCCAGCCCAGCCCAGCACAGCGCACTGCTGTGGAGGTCCATTCCTTCACATCCTGCAGCAGGCATGATGCAGACCTACTAGAGCAAAGGCTTGACTCTGCCCTTGTCTGTCTCTTAAAGAAAACAATCTTTCTAGCTTCTTATTGCACCTGATAAATGGACTCTAGCTTGCCTCAAACTTGACCCATCATTTCATTAGCCAGAGCTCATACTTGACCTTTATTTCTATCCAAGCTCACTGGCACCAAACCCCTGATTTGAGCGAGTTATTCACACCAAAATGAAAAATCCCCATCATCCAACCTATTTTACAATAAGTGTAGCACCTTCCTCGCATTCTTGTGCTCAGTTATAACCCCCAATACCACAATTGCACTCTGCAATTCACCAAACTTAAAGGAAAAAGAATGAAGACATTGATAAAGGAAGACAAGGCCTTGTCCCTATTGCACCTACTTGAGAAATAGGGAGGTTGGTAGAAGGTCATGAGGGAAAACATTTGAAATTTTGGGACACACATGCCAAAAAGAGTGTCCACTTTTCTCCTCTGTTACCAAGTAAAAAAAAATCTTAGCAAAAAAAAAAACATTCACTTTTTGAAAATTTCCACCTTGGGATACCTCTACAGCATTGGCAGGATTCGAACCCTGGCCTGTGAGGGCTGTCTGCACCAAAGGTAGAAGACATACCTTTGAGCTCCTTAGTGGTCTAGGGGATTGCAGTAGTAACTATAAGCAACATACAGGCCTTGGTGTCCTTCCCGGCGGCTTCCATTGCACATGAAAAGGATGACCATGACATAAGGACAATTTGATAGGCTACATACATGGAAACCAGTGTGGTCCAGTGGGTAAGTGCCTGCCTTCCATGCAGGCAACCAGGGTTCAAATCCCGGGTTCGGCACCAGGTGACTGATGGTGGCAGAGCAGAGGTAAGTTGGAGGTGGGCCTAAATGGCCAATTGGTAAGTAAAATGTGTCTGTGTGTTGTGTACGAGTGGAATCATGCCTAGTGAATGAGGGATTGCAGATTGGTTGGTAAGTGAAATAGGTGTGGCCTGAACTGAGACAGGTGAAAGAAAGGTAACATGTGTTGTGTGCAGGAGGAGGAGCCTAGTCGGAGTGGGTGGGGTCAGAGAGGAGGGGTATAGGAGGAGCCTAGTCAGAGTGGGAGGGGTCAGAGAAGAGGGGTATAGGAGGAACCTGGTCAGAGTGGGAGGGGTCAGAGAGGAGGAGTATAGGAGGAGTCAGGTCAGAGTGGGTGGGGTCAGAGAGGAGGGATATAGGCGGAGCCTGGGCAGAATGGGTGGGTTCAGAGAGCAGAGGAAGGGGAGGAGGATCCTGACTTATTGTGGGGTACTGCAAATACTTTTTTACTGCACCCCCCTATACTCTCTGATTTCTGTTGGGAGGGGGCAGTCAAAATTTGGGGGAGCAGTATTAAAAGGTGCTTAGGCGCAACATGAAGGCGATGAGGTGCACACAATGGCTTGGCTTCCAGGTACTTTTTGGGGGGCTACCATTAGTTTTTATTGCTCTGATCCTCCCTTATGGGGTGTACCCCAAATGGTTAGGGGCCACGGGGGGGCAAGAAGCTGTTTGACAGTTTCTATTAACAACAGGGGTCACCATACGATTCTGCTGCAGTTATGGTATTGAAAGGTAAAACAAGGAGCATTTGGCTGTATTTTTGCAGGTGGGATGCCCCAAAATGTTACTGCCAGCAGCAGCAGCCCCCTTCCTCGCCACCCTGCAGATTGGTATAGGTACCTTTAGGACATTTCTGTTGAAAACAGAGGCTATAGCGAATCGCGCTACAAAATCCGAGAGCACTAACACTTGCTAAATAAAGGTGGCATCGGAGCATACGAATGAGGCAGGGAGAGGCTACTGTTGCAATTGGTTTGGTGGGTCATAGTGAATAACCTCGGCATGCAAATAGGCAGAAGTGTGAGGATTGGCAGTGTCTGTAGAGAATTTTGGCATGCTCTTCAGTTGATGTTTTCCTCCTTGAACTACAGAGGAAAGGCCTGGCCTTACTGTCGGGCAAAACATGTATTTATGATTTTAAGAAGTGTAGTCTGGATGTACTGAGAGGGCCTGTACAGTACGGTAAATGCCTGTTTACCCCTGCAATGTGCATCCAACTGTCACTTGAGATTGAACAGCGAACGAAGCAGCTGGGTTACTGACTGAATGTAAATGGAAGGCACATAGGAAGGGTGTTTGTGGTCACTCAAATGATTGAAACCTGGTTGATGCACTACCAAAGCTGGGGTACCAGGGGGGAACATTTGAGGGATATTGAGATGGTGGTGTCCAGAGGTCAAAATATGTTTCAGAGACACAGAGGTATTGCGGTCCTGGTCCCACATTGGGGGTAGACAAAAGTCCCTGCTAAAGATTTCTGTACAACTGTTACTACATTTTGTGCAGTCTGGCTCCCTCTGTAACGATTCCCCAGTGTCTTTCGATCCTACAGATGACTGTAGCAAACTTCCCAAATTTTTTCTTGGCCTCATACTCCCAAAGGAGTGCCTGACATTTGCCAGCCTAACGATACTCACATTCTGGGAAAAACCTCACTAACTATGCATATTTATCTACCACACATGGCAAATCCTTACCATTGCAGAACATCATATCGCACTTGTCATCTTTGAGGTACTGTAAGTATTTGGATTTGAGGGAAATATTCATCCTTGCTTGCTCTCTCCCATCTGAAGTCTATGGTGCTGCTGTTCCTTTCTCACATGTCCCTTCAAAGAGACAAGTGACACACAGACTCAATCACTCAGCAAACATATATGCTTTGACGTTTTCATCTTGCTGTTTACCTTCCAAATATTCCCCCTGAACCACAAATAAAGGCCTGCCATTCCTCATCCCCTCAGTCAAAGCAGTCCTTCGCTCCTTAGGCCCTGCAAGACCACCATGAACAAGAATCATGTCAGCAAGCAGAAGAAAAGCCTCAGTGTGCTCTTTTGTTCATACTGCTGCCCTCTAGTAACACTTCATGGCAACTGCAGCATAAGAATGGGACTGAGAAGAGGGCTGTCCTATGCAAATAATATCCTCCCATGCATACTTTCTTCTGAGACGGTCGGCGGCTTCTGCCGTGATACCGCCTCCAACAAATGGTCTTCAACCAAATTTTAAAAAAGCCCACCTGCCTTAGACGAAGGATTTTGCCACTCGAAGGAAGCACATGGGGACATCACCCTCATTTAGCAGCGTCCTAAATTGCCTGCTGTCAGCCTGTATACAGAACAAGGGCGTTCGTGAGCGTTCCTCAAAGGAAGGAGGTGGGTGATTAATTCACAGTGCCAGGCCCAGCCCAGCCCAGCCCAGCCCAGCCCAGCCCAGCCCAGCGCAGCCCAGCCCAGCCCAGCACAGCGCACTGCTGTGGAGGTCCATTCCTTCACATCCTGCAGCAGGCATGATGCAGACCTACTAGAGCAAAGGCTTGACTCTGCCCTTGTCTGTCTCTTAAAGAAAACAATCTTTCTAGCTTCTTATTGCACCTGATAAATGGACTCTAGCTTGCCTCAAACTTGACCCATCATTTCATTAGCCAGAGCTCATACTTGACCTTTATTTCTATCCAAGCTCACTGGCACCAAACCCCTGATTTGAGCGAGTTATTCACACCAAAATGAAAAATCCCCATCATCCAACCTATTTTACAATAAGTGTAGCACCTTCCTCGCATTCTTGTGCTCAGTTATAACCCCCAATACCACAATTGCACTCTGCAATTCACCAAACTTAAAGGAAAAAGAATGAAGACATTGATAAAGGAAGACAAGGCCTTGTCCCTATTGCACCTACTTGAGAAATAGGGAGGTTGGTAGAAGGTCATGAGGGAAAACATTTGAAATTTTGGGACACACATGCCAAAAAGAGTGTCCACTTTTCTCCTCTGTTACCAAGTAAAAAAAAATCTTAGCAAAAAAAAAAACATTCACTTTTTGAAAATTTCCACCTTGGGATACCTCTACAGCATTGGCAGGATTCGAACCCTGGCCTGTGAGGGCTGTCTGCACCAAAGGTAGAAGACATACCTTTGAGCTCCTTAGTGGTCTAGGGGATTGCAGTAGTAACTATAAGCAACATACAGGCCTTGGTGTCCTTCCCGGCGGCTTCCATTGCACATGAAAAGGATGACCATGACATAAGGACAATTTGATAGGCTACATACATGGAAACCAGTGTGGTCCAGTGGGTAAGTGCCTGCCTTCCATGCAGGCAACCAGGGTTCAAATCCCGGGTTCGGCACCAGGTGACTGATGGTGGCAGAGCAGAGGTAAGTTGGAGGTGGGCCTAAATGGCCAATTGGTAAGTAAAATGTGTCTGTGTGTTGTGTACGAGTGGAATCATGCCTAGTGAATGAGGGATTGCAGATTGGTTGGTAAGTGAAATAGGTGTGGCCTGAACTGAGACAGGTGAAAGAAAGGTAACATGTGTTGTGTGCAGGAGGAGGAGCCTAGTCGGAGTGGGTGGGGTCAGAGAGGAGGGGTATAGGAGGAGCCTAGTCAGAGTGGGAGGGGTCAGAGAAGAGGGGTATAGGAGGAACCTGGTCAGAGTGGGAGGGGTCAGAGAGGAGGAGTATAGGAGGAGTCAGGTCAGAGTGGGTGGGGTCAGAGAGGAGGGATATAGGCGGAGCCTGGGCAGAATGGGTGGGTTCAGAGAGCAGAGGAAGGGGAGGAGGATCCTGACTTATTGTGGGGTACTGCAAATACTTTTTTACTGCACCCCCCTATACTCTCTGATTTCTGTTGGGAGGGGGCAGTCAAAATTTGGGGGAGCAGTATTAAAAGGTGCTTAGGCGCAACATGAAGGCGATGAGGTGCACACAATGGCTTGGCTTCCAGGTACTTTTTGGGGGGCTACCATTAGTTTTTATTGCTCTGATCCTCCCTTATGGGGTGTACCCCAAATGGTTAGGGGCCACGGGGGGGCAAGAAGCTGTTTGACAGTTTCTATTAACAACAGGGGTCACCATACGATTCTGCTGCAGTTATGGTATTGAAAGGTAAAACAAGGAGCATTTGGCTGTATTTTTGCAGGTGGGGTGCCCCAAAATGTTACTGCCAGCAGCAGCAGCCCCCTTCCTCGCCACCCTGCAGATTGGTATAGGTACCTTTAGGACATTTCTGTTGAAAACAGAGGCTATAGCGAATCGCGCTACAAAATCCGAGAGCACTAACACTTGCTAAATAAAGGTGGCATCGGAGCATACGAATGAGGCAGGGAGAGGCTACTGTTGCAATTGGTTTGGTGGGTCATAGTGAATAACCTCGGCATGCAAATAGGCAGAAGTGTGAGGATTGGCAGTGTCTGTAGAGAATTTTGGCATGCTCTTCAGTTGATGTTTTCCTCCTTGAACTACAGAGGAAAGGCCTGGCCTTACTGTCGGGCAAAACATGTATTTATGATTTTAAGAAGTTTAGTCTGGATGTACTGAGAGGGCCTGTACAGTACGGTAAATGCCTGTTTACCCCTGCAATGTGCATCCAACTGTCACTTGAGATTGAACAGCGAACGAAGCAGCTGGGTTACTGACTGAATGTAAATGGAAGGCACATAGGAAGGGTGTTTGTGGTCACTCAAATGATTGAAACCTGGTTGATGCACTACCAAAGCTGGGGTACCAGGGGGGAACATTTGAGGGGTATTGAGATGGTGGTGTCCAGAGGTCAAAATATGTTTCAGAGACACAGAGGTACTGCGGTCCTGGTCCCACATTGGGGGTAGACAAAAGTCCCTGCTAAAGATTTCTGTCCAACTGTTACCACATTTTGTGCAGCCTGGCTTCCTCTGTAACGATTCCCCAGTGTCTTTCGATCCTACAGATGACTGTAGCAAACTTCCCAAATTTTTTCTT
The DNA here is from genome assembly GCF_964263255.1 of Lissotriton vulgaris. NCBI lineage: Eukaryota > Metazoa > Chordata > Amphibia > Caudata > Salamandridae > Lissotriton > Lissotriton vulgaris. The sequence continues at coordinate 876,955,061 of NC_141687.1, read as the reverse complement.
GGCCTCATACTCCCAAAGGAGTGCCTGACATTTGCCAGCCTAACGATACTCACATTCTGGGAAAAACCTCACTAACTATGCATATTTATCTACCACACATGGCAAATCCTTACCATTGCAGAACATCATATCGCACTTGTCATCTTTGAGGTACTGTAAGTATTTGGATTTGAGGGAAATATTCATCCTTGCTTGCTCTCTCCCATCTGAAGTCTATGGTGCTGCTGTTCCTTTCTCACATGTCCCTTCAAAGAGACAAGTGACACACAGACTCAATCACTCAGCAAACATATATGCTTTGACGTTTTCATCTTGCTGTTTACCTTCCAAATATTCCCCCTGAACCACAAATAAAGGCCTGCCATTCCTCATCCCCTCAGTCAAAGCAGTCCTTCGCTCCTTAGGCCCTGCAAGACCACCATGAACAAGAATCATGTCAGCAAGCAGAAGAAAAGCCTCAGTGTGCTCTTTTGTTCATACTGCTGCCCTCTAGTAACACTTCATGGCAACTGCAGCATAAGAATGGGACTGAGAAGAGGGCTGTCCTATGCAAATAATATCCTCCCATGCATACTTTCTTCTGAGACGGTCGGCGGCTTCTGCCGTGATACCGCCTCCAACAAATGGTCTTCAACCAAATTTTAAAAAAGCCCACCTGCCTTAGACGAAGGATTTTGCCACTCAAAGGAAGCACATGGGGACATCACCCTCATTTAGCAGCGTCCTAAATTGCCTGCTGTCAGCCTGTATACAGAACAAGGGCGTTCGTGGGCGTTCGTGAGCGTTCCTCAAAGGAAGGAGGTGGGTGATTAATTCACAGTGCCAGGCCCAGCCCAGCCCAGCCCAGCCCAGCCCAGCCCAGCGCACTGCTGTGGAGGTCCATTCCTTCACATCCTGCAGCAGGCATGATGCAGACCTACTAGAGCAAAGGCTTGACTCTGCCCTTGTCTGTCTCTTAAAGAAAACAATCTTTCTAGCTTCTTATTGCACCTGATAAATGGACTCTAGCTTGCCTCAAACTTGACCCATCATTTCATTAGCCAGAGCTCATACTTGACCTTTATTTCTATCCAAGCTCACTGGCACCAAACCCCTGATTTGAGCGAGTTATTCACACCAAAATGAAAAATCCCCATCATCCAACCTATTTTACAATAAGTGTAGCACCTTCCTCGCATTCTTGTGCTCAGTTATAACCCCCAATACCACAATTGCACTCTGCAATTCACCAAACTTAAAGGAAAAAGAATGAAGACATTGATAAAGGAAGACAAGGCCTTGTCCCTATTGCACCTACTTGAGAAATAGGGAGGTTGGTAGAAGGTCATGAGGGAAAACATTTGAAATTTTGGGACACACATGCCAAAAAGAGTGTCCACTTTTCTCCTCTGTTACCAAGTAAAAAAAAATCTTAGCAAAAAAAAAAACATTCACTTTTTGAAAATTTCCACCTTGGGATACCTCTACAGCATTGGCAGGATTCGAACCCTGGCCTGTGAGGGCTGTCTGCACCAAAGGTAGAAGACTTACCTTTGAGCTATAGCTCCTTAGTGGTCTAGGGGATTGCAGTAGTAACTATAAGCAACATACAGGCCTTGGTGTCCTTCCCGGCGGCTTCCATTGCACATGAAAAGGATGACCATGACATAAGGACAATTTGATAGGCTACATACATGGAAACCAGTGTGGTCCAGTGGGTAAGTGCCTGCCTTCCATGCAGGCAACCAGGGTTCAAATCCCGGGTTCGGCACCAGGTGACTGATGGTGGCAGAGCAGAGGTAAGTTGGAGGTGGGCCTAAATGGCCAATTGGTAAGTAAAATGTGTCTGTGTGTTGTGTACGAGTGGAATCATGCCTAGTGAATGAGGGATTGCAGATTGGTTGGTAAGTAAAATAGGTGTGGCCTGAACTGAGACAGGTGTTGTGTGCAGGAGGAGGAGCCTAGTCGGAGTGGGTGGGGTCAGAGAGGAGGGGTATAGGAGGAGCTGGGTCAGAGAGGAGGGGTATAGGAGATGCCTAGTCAGAGTGGGAGGGGTATAGGAGGAGCCTAGTCAGAGTGGGAGGGGTCAGAGAGGAGGAGTATAGGAGGAGCCAGGTCAGAGAGGAGGGGTGTAGGTGGAACCTAGTCAGAGTGGGTGGGGTCAGAGAGGAGGGATATAGGCGGAGCCTGGGCAGAATGGGTGGGTTCAGAGAGCAGAGGAAGGGGAGGAGGATCCTGACTTATTGTGGGGTACTGCTAATACTTTTTTACTGCACCCCCCTATACTCTCTGATTTCTGTTGGGAGGGGGCAGTCAAAATTTGGGGGAGCAGTATTAAAAGGTGCTTAGGCGCAACATGAAGGCGATGAGGTGCACACAATGGCTTGGCTTCCAGGTACTTTTTGGGGGACTACCATTAGTTTTTATTGCTCTGATCCTCCCTTATGGGGTGTACCCCAAATGGTTAGGGGCCACGGGGGGGCAAGAAGCTGTTTGACAGTTTCTATTAACAACAGGGGTCACCATACGATTCTGCTGCAGTTATGGTATTGAAAGGTAAAACAAGGAGCATTTGGCTGTATTTTTGCAGGTGGGGTGCCCCAAAATGTTACTGCCAGCAGCAGCAGCCCCCTTCCTCGCCACCCTGCAGATTGGTATAGGTACCTTTAGGACATTTCTGTTGAAAACAGAGGCTATAGCGAATCGCGCTACAAAATCCGAGAGCACTAACACTTGCTAAATAAAGGTGGCATCGGAGCATACGAATGAGGCAGGGAGAGGCTACTGTTGCAATTGGTTTGGTGGGTCATAGTGAATAACCTCGGCATGCAAATAGGCAGAAGTGTGAGGATTGGCAGTGTCTGTAGAGAATTTTGGCATGCTCTTCAGTTGATGTTTTCCTCCTTGAACTACAGAGGAAAGGCCTGGCCTTACTGTCGGGCAAAACATGTATTTATGATTTTAAGAAGTGTAGTCTGGATGTACTGAGAGGGCCTGTACAGTACGGTAAATGCCTGTTTACCCCTGCAATGTGCATCCAACTGTCACTTGAGATTGAACAGCGAACGAAGCAGCTGGGTTACTGACTGAATGTAAATGGAAGGCACATAGGAAGGGTGTTTGTGGTCACTCAAATGATTGAAACCTGGTTGATGCACTACCAAAGCTGGGGTACCAGGGGGGAACATTTGAGGGATATTGAGATGGTGGTGTCCAGAGGTCAAAATATGTTTCAGAGACACAGAGGTATTGCGGTCCTGGTCCCACATTGGGGGTAGACAAAAGTCCCTGCTAAAGATTTCTGTACAACTGTTACCACATTTTGTGCAGCCTGGCTCCCTCTGTAACGATTCCCCAGTGTCTTTCGATCCTACAGATGACTGTAGCAAACTTCCCAAATTTTTTCTTGGCCTCATACTCCCAAAGGAGTGCCTGACATTTGCCAGCCTAACGATACTCACATTCTGGGAAAAACCTCACTAACTATGCATATTTATCTACCACACATGGCAAATCCTTACCATTGCAGAACATCATATCGCACTTGTCATCTTTGAGGTACTGTAAGTATTTGGATTTGAGGGAAATATTCATCCTTGCTTGCTCTCTCCCATCTGAAGTCTATGGTGCTGCTGTTCCTTTCTCACATGTCCCTTCAAAGAGACAAGTGACACACAGACTCAATCACTCAGCAAACATATATGCTTTGACGTTTTCATCTTGCTGTTTACCTTCCAAATATTCCCCCTGAACCACAAATAAAGGCCTGCCATTCCTCATCCCCTCAGTCAAAGCAGTCCTTCGCTCCTTAGGCCCTGCAAGACCACCATGAACAAGAATCATGTCAGCAAGCAGAAGAAAAGCCTCAGTGTGCTCTTTTGTTCATACTGCTGCCCTCTAGTAACACTTCATGGCAACTGCAGCATAAGAATGGGACTGAGAAGAGGGCTGTCCTATGCAAATAATATCCTCCCATGCATACTTTCTTCTGAGACGGTCGGCGGCTTCTGCCGTGATACCGCCTCCAACAAATGGTCTTCAACCAAATTTTAAAAAAGCCCACCTGCCTTAGACGAAGGATTTTGCCACTCGAAGGAAGCACATGGGGACATCACCCTCATTTAGCAGCGTCCTAAATTGCCTGCTGTCAGCCTGTATACAGAACAAGGGCGTTCGTGAGCGTTCCTCAAAGGAAGGAGGTGGGTGATTAATTCACAGTGCCAGGCCCAGCCCAGCCCAGCCCAGCCCAGCCCAGCCCAGCCCAGCCCAGCCCAGCCCAGCGCAGCCCAGCCCAGCCCAGCACAGCGCACTGCTGTGGAGGTCCATTCCTTCACATCCTGCAGCAGGCATGATGCAGACCTACTAGAGCAAAGGCTTGACTCTGCCCTTGTCTGTCTCTTAAAGAAAACAATCTTTCTAGCTTCTTATTGCACCTGATAAATGGACTCTAGCTTGCCTCAAACTTGGCCCATCATTTCATTAGCCAGAGCTCATACTTGACCTTTATTTCTATCCAAGCTCACTGGCACCAAACCCCTGATTTGAGCGAGTTATTCACACCAAAATGAAAAATCACCATCATCCAACCTATTTTACAATAAGTGTAGTACCTTCCTCGCATTCTTGTGCTCAGTTATAACCCCCAATACCACAATTGCACTCTGCAATTCACCAAACTTAAAGGAAAAAGAATGAAGACATTGATAAAGGAAGACAAGGCCTTGTCCCTATTGCACCTACTTGAGAAATAGGGAGGTTGGTAGAAGGTCATGAGGGAAAACATTTGAAATTTTGGGACACACATGCCAAAAAGAGTGTCCACTTTTCTCCTCTGTTACCAAGTAAAAAAAAATCTTAGCAAAAAAAAAAACATTCACTTTTTGAAAATTTCCACCTTGGGATACCTCTACAGCATTGGCAGGATTCGAACCCTGGCCTGTGAGGGCTGTCTGCACCAAAGGTAGAAGACTTACCTTTGAGATATAGCTCCTTAGTGGTCTAGGGGATTGCAGTAGTAACTATAAGCAACATACAGGCCTTGGTGTCCTTCCCGGCGGCTTCCATTGCACATGAAAAGGATGACCATGACATAAGGACAATTTGATAGGCTACATACATGGAAACCAGTGTGGTCCAGTGGGTAAGTGTAGGAAGGTGGATATCTGACTATGGTTACCCCCAAACTTTTTGCCTGGTGTTTAGCTGGTTTTTGACTTAGTTTGCCTGGGATCCTGCTATTCAGGGCCCCAGGCTGATTGCTCTCTCCTTAAAATGGACTCCATGTACCTTAGGTGCATAACACAATTGGAATTGGTTCACCTTATAGGCCCCTGTAACAGTGTACCATAGGTACCCAGGGCATAGGTGTAGCCAAGGCCTACCAGGGGCTGCAGCATGTATTGTGCCACCCCTGGCCTGGCCTCCATATTTGACACAACTGGCTGATCACTCAGCTGGGGTAAGTTGGTGTAATCACCTCTTACTTAGGTACAGTATGCCTGTGCCTAACCCTAAACTGGACACATATGTTCCTATCAGCCACTCCTATGGAAGGCCTCATCAATCCTGGAGGCAGAGTGCTTGGAAATATGTGAGATGGTGCTCTAGCATGAGCTGAGCCTGTCTGCAGCTGTCGGGAACCACTCCCTAAGCTGTTCCGGGATATTGCCATACCATATACTCTTAAGTGCATTATAATCCTCGCGGTTATTTGCTATCTTTGGTTTGGCTTTATCAAAACATGTCGAGTAAGGTGTCATACGAATTGGAATACTATCCCCTCGCCAGTTCTGGCGACGGGGATAGCATTCCACCCTTCTAGAGGGACACGACATGTGTGTAGCCTTAACCCCGGTTAAAGTTAACCAGAGCCTCAGCATCACAAAATGGATGCTGCCACCACAGACACATGTCTGACCTCCTGCTGCTGGGAGTCCTTCCAGCGAGGAGGGCCTGGACAAAGGGTTTCCTGCCTGGGGAGGTGCGAGCACCACCCCAGACAGGGTTTTGTGTATTGGGTAGGACAGGGCTGAATAGATTGAGACATGCCTGGGGCACACAAGGTGTCCCTGTGCATAAGCCAGCCCAAACCGGTTCTGGGGCTTTCCAGCCCCAGTCCTGGCGAGGAGCTGGACAAAGGAGAGGGGGTGTAACCACCCCCCTTCCTGGTCCCACCCATAGGGGAGGGACCTAGTAGGTGATCCACACCTCAGATTGGGAATAAGAGAGGGAGCAGTGCCATTGCACAGCAGATCATCCCGAAATCAACTTAAAACTAAGAAGAAGACTGGACTTCGACATTCTGCTGCACAGAAGACTGAAGAAGAATCTCCCTTGTGGCCAAGGAGTGACCACCCTGTGAACACAGGTACCAACCAGCAACTCGACGTCTGCTTTGCCGCCGCCTCCCGCCGGAGACCGAGCCCAGAGCCCGACAAGAACCAGACTCCCAGACCTCTCAGAGCCCGATCCACAGTCCCTGCGAAGAAGGGACCCGTGGAGGCACCGAGTGACGTGGGACCGGACCTCTTGAAAGACACCCGAAAAGCTGACTGCGCAGCTTCTGAGGCATCCTCGACGTTGTGCTTTGGGGATTGAGAACCCCCACCACCGAGCAGCCCTTGCACCGAAGATCAGCCCTCCAGCATCTCCACGATCTGCGTGGGGCCCTTTTGCATTGTGCCACTCGACGCGCCATCCCGGCCACTAGCCACACGGCCAGCGGCCATCTTGGCGACGAACCCGAAGATTTAAACAGCAGGTCTGGTTGCTCCAGACCTACCCAAGCTCCTGTGAAAAGGAGCACCCGCTCTGACCTTGCTGGTCCGAGTGAACAGCATCTTTCAACTTCTGCGTGGCTTGCATTTGCCAAGGCCTGTTTGCTCCGATCAGGTCGCCGACACCGCCAACAGCGAGAAGCCTACGTGGGACAGCTCGTGACCGACTCCTGGACGTCCTCGACCCCGGGTATCCACGTGGCTGCAGAAAGAAGCTACCCGACAACGCCTGTTTGCACCCGACATCACCTGGTTCCACTCTGGTTCCACGGCAGTCACTGGCTAGTGACTTTGAACACTGTCCCCTCTGCTTTCAGGTCTTCACATCTTCAGATCCACCCTTGGATCCACCGGAACTCTTCTCATCGAGCCGCCTGCAGCATCTCCTGCTCCAAGCACCATCGACCAGCGTGACGAAACCCGACACATCTTCGACCCTGTGCACCCGCTTCCTGTGGGTGAGGTAACTCAGCTCCGCCGGTGCTCCTGCACTGGTACACATCCCAAGGGCCTGTGTTTTAAGTTTCAGCTCCGTAGGTCACTCGGAAGGTTCCTAACTTTCTAACTTTGTGCTTTTTACGCACCATAGACTTTGTATTGAGAAGTGCGTGCACTTTGGACACTGCACCCGAGTCCCGTGGGCCTTTCCCGACTTAGTTAACTCCAGTCTCGAATAGCTCCAGCGATTCCCAAGGCCCTAGGCCTCTTCACTTTCCTCCTGGTATCCCTTATACCACTTATTTAGTATATGGTTTAGGTGGCCCCTAGGGCTCATCCATATTGTGCAACTTTTGTGTATTTTAAACTGTCTTGTGATTTAACGCTTGTGCTTCTGTGCTCATAAAGAGTCCAGGGGATTTTATAGTTAATAAATCAATATATATTTTCAATATATATCTGTGTGGTGTCCCTTTCATTTGGTATTCAAGGGGGTTGTGTATGGTATAACAGCTGGCTTCACATGCCTTTCAGAGTTTAGCCTAAGACTGCTTTGTCCACGTTACCACTAGGATAACTGGTCTACAAGGTTGAATTACAACCATCATCATAAGGGTTGCTTGGCATGGTACAAAGTGATCACTAAGAATTAGTGAGCATTATATACCAGGCCAACTTCTCATATTGGTGGCAGCGGTGGGATCTGAGCTTGCTGTTGTTTTACCATTACAATCTTTGAGATTATCATCTGAAAGATCACACAGGTACCTGCTAGGTACATATAAAACAAGACTAGTATACTTAAGTTCTACTGAACTTAGTTGTTGTAGAGCAAAGGGAGTAGCACACCCTAGCTACAACTACTAGATAGGTTTAGTAGGTAAACACCAGTGTAGGTAGATTGCAACACATCCACCCACCCTAGAGCAATGTCTGGAGCAGAGGGGTCCAGTGGACTTACTCCTGTTGAGAGTGACCCTCCAAGGGCACCATCCAAATTTGCTATTTTTTCCTTTAAGGAATTAAGACAGCTTTGTGTCTTAAGGGGTCTGAAGACAGGGCCTTCCCCTACTACAGACCACCTAAGAGAGCTCTTAGACCAGTCTGAGACTCTAAAGCCCTCTAAGGCAAACCCCACAGGGGATGCTGAAGGAGGCCATCCTTCAGAGGATGACACTGTAGACACCCCTGCCCCTATCATCCTAGTAGATGAGGAAGCCTCCACCACTGGAGCTCCTCAAGTAGATGTAGAAGAAGAGGAAGAAGAAGAGGAGGAGGAGGTGGAAAGCAGTGAGTCAGATGATGACAGAGATAGTCAGGTGCTGGTCAGTAGACTGAACCAGGCTAACTTAAGTCAACTTGGGAATGAATCAGGTAACAACCCATTCAGACCCTCAGGTGGACTTAACCAGGGCCATAGGAGGAGGAGGCATCACTCAGGTGAATCCAATACCTCCCATGTCTCTAGAGGCTCTCATGGTCACTCCAGAAAGGAGATGACTAGCCCTCAGAGAAGGGAACATGAGGCCAAGATGAGAGAGGCTGAGCTTAGGATCCAGAGGCAAGAGTTAGAGGTTGCCCTGGCTAAGGAGAAACTTGCTAGAGCAAGACAGCCTAGAGAGAGTGGGGTAATAGAACCCACTGGTGGCAGCAATATCCACAAGGATAAAGACAGGTCTTTTGATAATAGAAACCTGAGTAAGATTGTGCCCCCCTACAAAGCTGGGGATGACATCCATAAATGGATTACTGCAATGGAGAGAGCCTGCAGAGTACAGCAGATCCCTCAGGAGCAGTGGGCAGCAATCTTGTGGCTCTCCTTTGAAGGTAGAGGCCGAGACAGACTCCTCACAGTTAGTGATGGGGATTCTAGAAACTACCTGGTCCTGAAGAGTGCTCTGATTGATGGGTTAGGCTTAACCACTGAACAGTACAGGTTAATGTTCAGAGATACCCAGAAGACACAGACTCAGGACTGGTCTGAATTTGTTGAATGTGCCACTAAGGCTCTGGAGGGCTGGTTGCTGGGAAGTAAGGTTACTGACTATACAGGATTGTATAATTTAATTATGAGAGAGCAAATCTTAAGTAATTGTCAAAATCAGCTTCTACATCAGCACCTGGTTGACTCTGATCTGACCTCCCCACAAGAATTGGGTAGGAGGGCAGACAAATGGGTCAGAACCAGGATCAGGCCTAAGAACCAGGGTGGTGACCAAAAGAAAGAGACTACCAAGCCTCAAGAGAAGGGTGGGGATAAAAGTAAGGAAAAGACTTCCTCAGGGCCCCAAAACTCCAAGAATGGGGGTGGGTCCCAAGACACTTCTACAACCCAGAAAAAGCCTTATTGTCATACCTGTAAACAGGTGGGGCATTACAAAACAGATAGCTGTTGTCCCAAGAATGGCAATAAGGAGAATATACCTCCAGGTAAGGCTCCAACACCTCCTGTCACTGTTAGCAGTGGTCCCCCAGGTGGTGGGAGCACCCCCAAGAATTTGGGTGGGTTTACTTTTGGAGGACAGGTGGACTCCGGCCTATCCAGGTCCCCTAACTCAGATACTCTTGTCTATGAGACTGGCATGGGGTTTGCCAATTTCACTGCTTGCCCAAACACATTGAGCAAGTATAGACAGGAGCCCCTCATCAATGGTTTGAAAGTTGAGGCCTTCAGAGACACAGGGGCTAGCATCACCATGGTGGCTGAATGTCTAGTCCCCTCAAGGCAACTTTTAACTGATGCCAGATATCAGGTGACAAACATTGATGGCATAGAAACCAATCATCCCATGGCAGTAGTCAATCTTAGCTGGGGAGGTGTCACTGGCCCAAAGAGAGTGGCAGTGTCAGCAAACTTGCCTGTAGATTGCCTACTGGGTAATGATTTGGAAATCTCAGCCTGGGCTGAGGTTGAACAGCAAACCCATTCTAGAATGGTAAATCTCCATGGAAAGGTTAGTGGGGCTGTGATGGCTACAGCCCCAATCCAAGATGTGCTTCCTGAAAAGGTTGGGAGGGCTGAGCAAACCTCAGCCCCATCTTTAGATAACCTCCCTCCTGAAAAGAGTAGCAGGGCTGTACTAGTAACAGCCCATACCCAAACTGAGTCTCCTCCTGAAAAGGTTGGTGGGGCTGTGATGGCCACAGCCCAAACTCAAACTGATACATGGGTAGTGAAGCATGAATTGATGGATCACTCCACCCAAACAGAGAGCATTGAGGAGGAAGAGAAATCTCCCTCCCACCAGACTTTAGGAAAGGATCAGCCTCCTCAGGGAACTGATCTTACCCCTGATGAAGGAACTGTCCCAGAGGTTGTTCGGCCTGGCCTAACAGAGCCTCTGATGGCAGTGGACCCTTCTCAGGTGGGACCCAGTCTGGAGCAGGTAACCTGCCCCTCTCTACCTTGCCTTACTCAGCCCAGGGCTGCAGAGGACAAGAAGGACAGTGAGACCCAAAGGCCCCCCTGTCAAATAAAGCACCCCCATCCACAGATTAGGGGCACCGAAACTAGTAGCCCTAGTGAGGTGCAAACTTTAAAAACTCCTGAGGGATCCCCCTTAAAAGTAGTTAGGGACCTCCCCCAGATGGATATTGTTGGGCACAGCCAAACCTGGGACCCTAAGGGCCCAAACCTGAACTGTCCCTTCAGTAAGCCAAACAGAGGGACTCAGCCTCCAGCTTTAGGTAGCCAGAGGTTGACCCTGAGAGCACAGTGCAACTCAGTCAAAGAAAGAAAGGCACACATGGTGGAGAGTGATTGGAGGAAGCTGAGCCCTACAGAGGAAACTCACTTCAGTACTCCATCTCAACACCAGCCTTTGACTTTGCAAAGACACACCACAGGTAGAGATTCCCTATGGTGGAGACCCTCAGATACCCTTAGGGTGAGGGATTGCTTAGTGGACCATGAGACAGGGGGTTACCAAGCCAGAGCTGGTACTTCCTTATATGGCCACTTAGGCAATATAGGCTTACCTGGTCAAGGATAGCCTTATCTCCTTTCGTTTGGGGGGGGGGTTATGTAGGAAGGTGGATATCTGACTATGGTTACCCCCAAACTTTTTGCCTGGTGTTTAGCTGGTTTTTGACTTAGTTGGCCTGGGATCCTGCTATTCAGGGCCCCAGGCTGATTGCTCTCTCCTTAAAATGGACTCCATGTACCTTAGGTGCATAACACAATTGGAATTGGTTCACCTTATAGGCCCCTGTAACAGTGTACCATAGGTACCCAGGGCATAGGTGTAGCCAAGGCCTACCAGGGGCTGCAGCATGTATTGTGCCACCCCTGGCCTGGCCTCCATATTTGACACAACTGGCTGATCACTCAGCTGGGGTAAGTTGGTGTAATCACCTCTTACTTAGGTACAGTATGCCTGTGCCTAACCCTAAACTGGACACATATGTTCCTATCAGCCACTCCTATGGAAGGCCTCATCAATCCTGGAGGCAGAGTGCTTGGAAATATGTGAGATGGTGCTCTAGCATGAGCTGAGCCTGTCTGCAGCTGTCGGGAACCACTCCCTAAGCTGTTCCGGGATATTGCCATACCATATACTCTTAAGTGCATTATAATCCTCGCGGTTATTTGCTATCTTTGGTTTGGCTTTATCAAAACATGTCGAGTAAGGTGTCATACGAATTGGAATACTATCCCCTCGCCAGTTCTGGCGACGGGGATAGCATTCCACCCTTCTAGAGGGACACGACATGTGTGTAGCCTTAACCCCGGTTAAAGTTAACCAGAGCCTCAGCATCACAAAATGGATGCTGCCACCACAGACACATGTCTGACCTCCTGCTGCTGGGAGTCCTTCCAGCGAGGAGGGCCTGGACAAAGGGTTTCCTGCCTGGGGAGGTGCGAGCACCACCCCAGACAGGGTTTTGTGTATTGGGTAGGACAGGGCTGAATAGATTGAGACATGCCTGGGGCACACAAGGTGTCCCTGTGCATAAGCCAGCCCAAACCGGTTCTGGGGCTTTCCAGCCCCAGTCCTGGCGAGGAGCTGGACAAAGGAGAGGGGGTGTAACCACCCCCCTTCCTGGTCCCACCCATAGGGGAGGGACCTAGTAGGTGATCCACCCCTCAGATTGGGAATAAGAGAGGGAGCAGTGCCATTGCACAGCAGATCATCCCGAAATCAACTTAAAACTAAGAAGAAGACTGGACTTCGACATTCTGCTGCACAGAAGACTGAAGAAGAATCTCCCTTGTGGCCAAGGAGTGACCACCCTGTGAACACAGGTACCAACCAGCAACTCGACGTCTGCTTTGCCGCCGCCTCCCGCCGGAGACCGAGCCCAGAGCCCGACAAGAACCAGACTCCCAGACCTCTCAGAGCCCGATCCACAGTCCCTGCGAAGAAGGGACCCGTGGAGGCACCGAGTGACGTGGGACCGGACCTCTTGAAAGACACCCGAAAAGCTGACTGCGCAGCTTCTGAGGCATCCTCGACGTTGTGCTTTGGGGATTGAGAACCCCCACCACCGAGCAGCCCTTGCACCGAAGATCAGCCCTCCAGCATCTCCACGATCTGCGTGGGGCCCTTTTGCATTGTGCCACTCGACGCACCATCCCGGCCACTAGCCACACGGCCAGCGGCCATCTTGGCGACGAACCCGAAGATTTAAACAGCAGGTCTAGTTGCTCCAGACCTACCCAAGCTCCTGTGAAAAGGAGCACCCGCTCTGACCTTGCTGGTCCGAGTGAACAGCATCTTTCAACTTCTGCGTGGCTTGCATTTGCCAAGGCCTGTTTGCTCCGATCAGGTCGCCGACACCGCCAACAGCGAGAAGCCTACGTGGGACAGCTCGTGACCGACTCCTGGACGTCCTCGACCCCGGGTATCCACGTGGCTGCAGAAAGAAGCTACCCAACAACGCCTGTTTGCACCCGACATCACCTGGTTCCACTCTGGTTCCACGGCAGTCACTGGCTAGTGACTTTGAACACTGTCCCCTCTGCTTTCAGGTCTTCACATCTTCAGATCCACCCTTGGATCCACCGGAACTCTTCTCATCGAGCCGCCTGCAGCATCTCCTGCTCCAAGCACCATCGACCAGCGTGACGAAACCCGACACATCTTCGACCCTGTGCACCCGCTTCCTGTGGGTGAGGTAACTCAGCTCCGCCGGTGCTCCTGCACTGGTACACATCCCAAGGGCCTGTGTTTTAAGTTTCAGCTCCGTAGGTCACTCGGAAGGTTCCTAACTTTCTAACTTTGTGCTTTTTACGCACCATAGACTTTGTATTGAGAAGTGCGTGCACTTTGGACACTGCACCCGAGTCCCGTGGGCCTTTCCCGACTTAGTTAACTCCAGTCTCGAATAGCTCCAGCGATTCCCAAGGCCCTAGGCCTCTTCACTTTCCTCCTGGTATCCCTTATACCACTTATTTAGTATATGGTTTAGGTGGCCCCTAGGGCTCATCCATATTGTGCAACTTTTGTGTATTTTAAACTGTCTTGTGATTTAACGCTTGTGCTTCTGTGCTCATAAAGAGTCCAGGGGATTTTATAGTTAATAAATCAATATATATTTTCAATATATATCTGTGTGGTGTCCCTTTCATTTGGTATTCAAGGGGGTTGTGTATGGTATAACAGCTGGCTTCACATGCCTTTCAGAGTTTAGCCTAAGACTGCTTTGTCCACGTTACCACTAGGATAACTGGTCTACAAGGTTGAATTACAACCATCATCATAAGGGTTGCTTGGCATGGTACAAAGTGATCACTAAGAATTAGTGAGCATTATATACCAGGCCAACTTCTCACAGTAAGTGCCTGCCTTCCATGCAGGCAACCAGGGTTCAAATCCCGGGTTCGGCACCAGGTGACTGATGGTGGCAGAGCAGAGGTAAGTTGGAGGTGGGCCTAAATGGCCAATTGGTAAATAAAATGTGTCTGTGTGTTGTGTACGAGTGGAATCATGCCTAGTGAATGAGGGATTTCAGATTGGTTGGTAAGTAAAATAGGTGTGGCCTGAACAGAGACAGGTGAAAGAAAGGTAACAGGTGTTGTGTGCAGGAGGAGGAGGAGCCTAGTCGGAGTGGGTGGGGTCAGAGAGGAGGGGTATAGGAGGAGCTTAGTGGGAGGGGTCAGAGAAGAGGGGTATAGGAGGAGCCTAGTCAGAGTGGGAGGGGTCAGAGAGGAGGAGCCAGGTCAGAGAGGAGGGGTGTAGGTGGAAACTAGTGGGAGGGGTCAGAGAGGAGGGGTTCAGGAGGAGCCAGGTCAGAGAGGAGGGGTATAGGTGGAGCCTAGTCAGAGTGGGTGGGGTTAGAGAGGAGGAGTATAGGAGGAGCTGGGTCAGAGAGGAGGGGTATAGGAGGAGCCTAGTCAGAGTGGGAGGGGTCAGAGAGGAGGGGTTCAGGAGGAGCCAGGTCAGAGAGGAGGGGTGTAGGTGGAACCTAGTCAGAGTGGGAGTATATAGGAGGAGCTGGGTCAGAGAGGAGGGGTATAGGAGGAGCCTAGTCAGAGTGGGAGGGGTCAGAGAGGAGGGGTAGGCAGAGCCTGGGCAGAATGGGTGGGTTCAGAGAGCAGAGGAAGGGGAGGAGGATCCTGACTTATTGTGGGGTACTGCAAATACTTTTTTTTACTGCACCCCCCTATACTCTCTGATTTCTGTTGGGAGGGGGCAGTCAAAATTTGGGGGAGCAGTATTAAAAGGTGCTTAGGCGCAACATGAAGGCGATGAGGTGCACACAATGGCTTGGCTTCCAGGTACTTTTTGGGGGGCTACCATTAGTTTTTATTGCTCTGATCCTCCCTTATGGGGTGTACCCCAAATGGTTAGGGGCCACGGGGGGGCAAGAAGCTGTTTGACAGTTTCTATTAACAACAGGGGTCACCATACGATTCTGCTGCAGTTATGGTATTGAAAGGTAAAACAAGGAGCATTTGGCTGTATTTTTGCAGGTGGGGTGCCCCAAAATGTTACTGCCAGCAGCAGCAGCCCCCTTCCTCGCCACCCTGCAGATTGGTATAGGTACCTTTAGGACATTTCTGTTGAAAACAGAGGCTATAGCGAATCGCGCTACAAAATCCGAGAGCACTAACACTTGCTAAATAAAGGTGGCATCGGAGCATACGAATGAGGCAGGGAGAGGCTACTGTTGCAATTGGTTTGGTGGGTCATAGTGAATAACCTCGGCATGCAAATAGGCAGAAGTGTGAGGATTGGCAGTGTCTGTAGAGAATTTTGGCATGCTCTTCAGTTGATGTTTTCCTCCTTGAACTACAGAGGAAAGGCCTGGCCTTACTGTCGGGCAAAACATGTATTTATGATTTTAAGAAGTGTAGTCTGGATGTACTGAGAGGGCCTGCACAGTACGGTAAATGCCTGTTTACCCCTGCAATGTGCATCCAACTGTCACTTGAGATTGAACAGCGAACGAAGCAGCTGGGTTACTGACTGAATGTAAATGGAAGGCACATAGGAAGGGTGTTTGTGGTCACTCAAATGATTGAAACCTGGTTGATGCACTACCAAAGCTGGGGTACCAGGGGGGAACATTTGAGGGGTATTGAGATGGTGGTGTCCAGAGGTTAAAATATGTTTCAGAGACACAGAGGTACTGCGGTCCTGGTCCCACATTGGGGGTAGACAAAAGTCCCTGCTAAAGATTTCTGTCCAACTGTTACCACATTTTGTGCAGCCTGGCTCCCTCTGTAACGATTCCCCAGTGTCTTTCGATCCTACAGATGACTGTAGCAAACTTCCCAAATTTTTTCTTGGCCTCGTACTCCCAAAGGAGTGCCTGATATTTGCCAGCCTAACGATACTCACATTCTGGGAAAAACCTCACTAACTATGCATATTTATCTACCACACATGGCAAATCCTTACAATTGCAGAACATCATATCGCACTTGTCATCTTTGAGGTACTGTAAGTATTTGGATTTGAGGGAAATATTCATCCTTGCTTGCTCTCTCCCATCTGAAGTCTATGGTGCTGCTGTTCCTTTCTCACATGTCCCTTCAAAGAGACAAGTGACACACAGACTCAATCACTCAGCAAACATATATGCTTTGACGTTTTCATCTTGCTGTTTACCTTCCAAATATTCCCCCTGAACCACAAATAAAGGCCTGCCATTCCTCATCCCCTCAGTCAAAGCAGTCCTTCGCTCCTTAGGCCCTGCAAGACCACCATGAACAAGAATCATGTCAGCAAGCAGAAGAAAAGCCTCAGTGTGCTCTTTTGTTCATACTGCTGCCCTCTAGTAACACTTCATGGCAACTGCAGCATAAGAATGGGACTGAGAAGAGGGCTGTCCTATGCAAATAATATCCTCCCATGCATACTTTCTTCTGAGACGGTCGGCGGCTTCTGCCGTGATACCGCCTCCAACAAATGGTCTTCAACCAAATTTTAAAAAAGCCCACCTGCCTTAGACGAAGGATTTTGAAACTCGAAGGAAGCACATGGGGACATCACCCTCATTTAGCAGCGTCCTAAATTGCCTGCTGTCAGCCTGTATACAGAACAAGGGCGTTCGTGGGCGTTCGTGAGCGTTCCTCAAAGGAAGGAGGTGGGTGATTAATTCACAGTGCCAGGGCAGGCCCAGCCCAGCCCAGCCCAGCCCAGCCCAGCCCAGCCCAGCGCAGCCCAGCCCAGCACAGCGCACTGCTGTGGAGGTCCATTCCTTCACATCCTGCAGCAGGCATGATGCAGACCTACTAGAGCAAAGGCTTGACTCTGCCCTTGTCTGTCTCTTAAAGAAAACAATCTTTCTAGCTTCTTATTGCACCTGATAAATGGACTCTAGCTTGCCTCAAACTTGACCCATCATTTCATTAGCCAGAGCTCATACTTGACCTTTATTTCTATCCAAGCTCACTGGCACCAAACCCCTGATTTGAGCGAGTTATTCACACCAAAATGAAAAATCACCATCATCCAACCTATTTTACAATAAGTGTAGCACCTTCCTCGCATTCTTGTGCTCAGTTATAACCCCCAATACCACAATTGCACTCTGCAATTCACCAAACTTAAAGGAAAAAGAATGAAGACATTGATAAAGGAAGACAAGGCCTTGTCCCTATTGCACCTACTTGAGAAATAGGGAGGTTGGTAGAAGGTCATGAGGGAAAACATTTGAAATTTTGGGACACACATGCCAAAAAGAGTGTCCACTTTTCTCCTCTGTTACCAAGTAAAAAAAAATCTTAGCAAAAAAAAAACATTCACTTTTTGAAAATTTCCACCTTGGGATACCTCTACAGCATTGGCAGGATTCGAACCCTGGCCTGTGAGGGCTGTCTGCACCAAAGGTAGAAGACTTACCTTTGAGCTATAGCTCCTTAGTGGTCTAGGGGATTGCAGTAGTAACTATAAGCAACATACAGGCCTTGGTGTCCTTCCCGGCGGCTTCCATTGCACATGAAAAGGATGACCATGACATAAGGACAATTTGATAGGCTACATACATGGAAACCAGTGTGGTCCAGTGGGTAAGTGCCTGCCTTCCATGCAGGCAACCAGGGTTCAAATCCCGGGTTCGGCACCAGGTGACTGATGGTGGCAGAGCAGAGGTAAGTTGTCGGTGGGCCTAAATGGCCAATTGGTAAGTAAAATGTGTCTGTGTGTTGTGTACGAGTGGAATCATGCCTAGTGAATGAGGGATTTCAGATTGGTTGGTAAGTAAAATAGGTGTGGCCTGAACAGAGACAGGTGAAAGAAAGGTAACATGTGTTGTGTGCAGGAGGAGGAGGAGCCTAGTCGGAGTGGGCGGGGTCAGAGAGGAGGGGTATAGGAGGAGCTTAGTGGGAGGGGTCAGAGAAGAGGGGTATAGGAGGAGCCTAGTCAGAGTGGGAGGGGTCAGAGAGGAGGAGTATAGGAGGAGCCAGGTCAGAGAGGAGGGGTGTAGGTGGAACCTAGTCAGAGTGGGAGGGGTCAGAGAGGAGGGGTTCAGGAGGAGCCAGGTCAGAGAGGAGGGGTATAGGTGGAGCCTAGTCAGAGTGGGTGGGGTTAGAGAGGAGGAGTATAGGAGGAGCTGGGTCAGAGAGGAGGGGTATAGGAGGAGCCTAGTCAGAGTGGGAGGGGTCAGAGAGGAGGGGTTCAGGAGGAGCCAGGTCAGAGAGGAGGGGTGTAGGTGGAACCTAGTCAGAGTGGGAGTATATAGGAGGAGCTGGGTCAGAGTGGGAGGGGTCAGAGAGGAGGGGTATAGGCGGATCCTGGGCAGAATGGGTGGGTTCAGAGAGCAGAGGAAGGGGAGGAGGATCCTGACTTATTGTGGGGTACTGCAAATACTTTTTTTTACTGCACCCCCCTATACTCTCTGATTTCTGTTGGGAGGGGGCAGTCAAAATTTGGGGGAGCAGTATTAAAAGGTGCTTAGGCGCAACATGAAGGCGATGAGGTGCACACAATGGCTTGGCTTCCAGGTACTTTTTGGGGGGCTACCATTAGTTTTTATTGCTCTGATCCTCCCTCATGGGGTGTACCCTAAATGGTTAGGGGCCACGGGGGGGCAAGAAGCTGTTTGACAGTTTCTATTAACAACAGGGGTCACCATACGATTCTGCTGCAGTTATGGTATTGAAAGGTAAAACAAGGAGCATTTGGCTGTATTTTTGCAGGTGGGGTGCCCCAAAATGTTACTGCCAGCAGCAGCAGCCCCCTTCCTCGCCACCCTGCAGATTGGTATAGGTACCTTTAGGACATTTCTGTTGAAAACAGAGGCTATAGCGAATCGCGCTACAAAATCCGAGAGCACTAACACTTGCTAAATAAAGGTGGTATCGGAGCATACGAATGAGGCAGGGAGAGGCTACTGTTGCAATTGGTTTGGTGGGTCATAGTGAATAACCTCGGCATGCAAATAGGCAGAAGTGTGAGGATTGGCAGTGTCTGTAGAGAATTTTGGCATGCTCTTCAGTTGATGTTTTCCTCCTTGAACTACAGAGGAAAGGCCTGGCCTTACTGTCGGGCAAAACATGTATTTATGATTTTAAGAAGTGTAGTCTGGATGTACTGAGAGGGCCTGCACAGTACGGTAAATGCCTGTTTACCCCTGCAATGTGCATCCAACTGTCACTTGAGATTGAACAGCGAACGAAGCAGCTGGGTTACTGACTGAATGTAAATGGAAGGCACATAGGAAGGGTGTTTGTGGTCACTCAAATGATTGAAACCTGGTTGATGCACTACCAAAGCTGGGGTACCAGGGGGGAACATTTGAGGGGTATTGAGATGGTGGTGTCCAGAGGTTAAAATATGTTTCAGAGACACAGAGGTACTGCGGTCCTGGTCCCACATTGGGGGTAGACAAAAGTCCCTGCTAAAGATTTCTGTCCAACTGTTACCACATTTTGTGCAGCCTGGCTCCCTCTGTAACGATTCCCCAGTGTCTTTCGATCCTACAGATGACTGTAGCAAACTTCCCAAATTTTTTCTTGGCCTCGTACTCCCAAAGGAGTGCCTGATATTTGCCAGCCTAACGATACTCACATTCTGGGAAAAACCTCACTAACTATGCATATTTATCTACCACACATGGCAAATCCTTACAATTGCAGAACATCATATCGCACTTGTCATCTTTGAGGTACTGTAAGTATTTGGATTTGAGGGAAATATTCATCCTTGCTTGCTCTCTCCCATCTGAAGTCTATGGTGCTGCTGTTCCTTTCTCACATGTCCCTTCAAAGAGACAAGTGACACACAGACTCAATCACTCAGCAAACATATATGCTTTGACGTTTTCATCTTGCTGTTTACCTTCCAAATATTCCCCCTGAACCACAAATAAAGGCCTGCCATTCCTCATCCCCTCAGTCAAAGCAGTCCTTCGCTCCTTAGGCCCTGCAAGACCACCATGAACAAGAATCATGTCAGCAAGCAGAAGAAAAGCCTCAGTGTGCTCTTTTGTTCATACTGCTGCCCTCTAGTAACACTTCATGGCAACTGCAGCATAAGAATGGGACTGAGAAGAGGGCTGTCCTATGCAAATAATATCCTCCCATGCATACTTTCTTCTGAGACGGTCGGCGGCTTCTGCCGTGATACCGCCTCCAACAAATGGTCTTCAACCAAATTTTAAAAAAGCCCACCTGCCTTAGACGAAGGATTTTGAAACTCGAAGGAAGCACATGGGGACATCACCCTCATTTAGCAGCGTCCTAAATTGCCTGCTGTCAGCCTGTATACAGAACAAGGGCGTTCGTGGGTGTTCGTGAGCGTTCCTCAAAGGAAGGAGGTGGGTGATTAATTCACAGTGCCAGGGCAGGCCCAGCCCAGCCCAGCCCAGCCCAGCCCAGCGCAGCCCAGCCCAGCACAGCGCACTGCTGTGGAGGTCCATTCCTTCACATCCTGCAGCAGGCATGATGCAGACCTACTAGAGCAAAGGCTTGACTCTGCCCTTGTCTGTCTCTTAAAGAAAACAATCTTTCTAGCTTCTTATTGCACCTGATAAATGGACTCTAGCTTGCCTCAAACTTGACCCATCATTTCATTAGCCAGAGCTCATACTTGACCTTTATTTCTATCCAAGCTCACTGGCACCAAACCCCTGATTTGAGCGAGTTATTCACACCAAAATGAAAAATCACCATCATCCAACCTATTTTACAATAAGTGTAGCACCTTCCTCGCATTCTTGTGCTCAGTTATAACCCCCAATACCACAATTGCACTCTGCAATTCACCAAACTTAAAGGAAAAAGAATGAAGACATTGATAAAGGAAGACAAGGCCTTGTCCCTATTGCACCTACTTGAGAAATAGGGAGGTTGGTAGAAGGTCATGAGGGAAAACATTTGAAATTTTGGGACACACATGCCAAAAAGAGTGTCCACTTTTCTCCTCTGTTACCAAGTAAAAAAAAATCTTAGCAAAAAAAAAAACATTCACTTTTTGAAAATTTCCACCTTGGGATACCTCTACAGCATTGGCAGGATTCGAACCCTGGCCTGTGAGGGCTGTCTGCACCAAAGGTAGAAGACTTACCTTTGAGCTATAGCTCCTTAGTGGTCTAGGGGATTGCAGTAGTAACTATAAGCAACATACAGGCCTTGGTGTCCTTCCCGGCGGCTTCCATTGCACATGAAAAGGATGACCATGACATAAGGACAATTTGATAGGCTACATACATGGAAACCAGTGTGGTCCAGTGGGTAAGTGCCTGCCTTCCATGCAGGCAACCAGGGTTCAAATCCCGGGTTCGGCACCAGGTGACTGATGGTGGCAGAGCAGAGGTAAGTTGGAGGTGGGCCTAAATGGCCAATTGGTAAGTAAAATGTGTCTGTGTGTTGTGTACGAGTGGAATCATGCCTAGTGAATGAGGGATTTCAGATTGGTTGGTAAGTAAAATAGGTATGGCCTGAACAGAGACAGGTGAAAGAAAGGTAACAGGTGTTGTGTGCAGGAGGAGGAGGAGGAGCCTAGTCGGAGTGGGCGGGGTCAGAGAGGAGGGGTATAGGAGGAGCTTAGTGGGAGGGGTCAGAGAAGAGGGGTATAGGAGGAGCCTAGTCAGAGTGGGAGGGGTCAGAGAGGAGGATTATAGGAGGAGCCAGGTCAGAGAGGAGGGGTGTAGGTGGAACCTAGTCAGAGTGGGAGGGGTCAGAGAGGAGGGGTTCAGGAGGAGCCAGGTCAGAGAGGAGGGGTATAGGTGGAGCCTAGTCAGAGTGGGTGGGGTTAGAGAGGAGGAGTATAGGAGGAGCTGGGTCAGAGAGGAGGGGTATAGGAGGAGCCTAGTCAGAGTGGGAGGGGTCAGAGAGGAGGGGTTCAGGAGGAGCCAGGTCAGAGAGGAGGGGTGTAGGTGGAACCTAGTCAGAGTGGGAGTATATAGGAGGAGCTGGGTCAGAGTGGGAGGGGTCAGAGAGGAGGGGTATAGGCGGATCCTGGGCAGAATGGGTGGGTTCAGAGAGCAGAGGAAGGGGAGGAGGATCCTGACTTATTGTGGGGTACTGCAAATACTTTTTTTTACTGCACCCCCCTATACTCTCTGATTTCTGTTGGGAGGGGGCAGTCAAAATTTGGGGGAGCAGTATTAAAAGGTGCTTAGGCGCAACATGAAGGCGATGAGGTGCACACAATGGCTTGGCTTCCAGGTACTTTTTGGGGGGCTACCATTAGTTTTTATTGCTCTGATCCTCCCTCATGGGGTGTACCCTAAATGGTTAGGGGCCACGGGGGGGCAAGAAGCTGTTTGACAGTTTCTATTAACAACAGGGGTCACCATACAATTCTGCTGCAGTTATGGTATTGAAAGGTAAAACAAGGAGCATTTGGCTGTATTTTTGCAGGTGGGGTGCCCCAAAATGTTACTGCCAGCAGCAGCAGCCCCCTTCCTCGCCACCCTGCAGATTGGTATAGGTACCTTTAGGACATTTCTGTTGAAAACAGAGGCTATAGCGAATCGCGCTACAAAATCCGAGAGCACTAACACTTGCTAAATAAAGGTGGTATCGGAGCATACGAATGAGGCAGGGAGAGGCTACTGTTGCAATTGGTTTGGTGGGTCATAGTGAATAACCTCGGCATGCAAATAGGCAGAAGTGTGAGGATTGGCAGTGTCTGTAGAGAATTTTGGCATGCTCTTCAGTTGATGTTTTCCTCCTTGAACTACAGAGGAAAGGCCTGGCCTTACTGTCGGGCAAAACATGTATTTATGATTTTAAGAAGTGTAGTCTGGATGTACTGAGAGGGCCTGCACAGTACGGTAAATGCCTGTTTACCCCTGCAATGTGCATCCAACTGTCACTTGAGATTGAACAGCGAACGAAGCAGCTGGGTTACTGACTGAATGTAAATGGAAGGCACATAGGAAGGGTGTTTGTGGTCACTCAAATGATTGAAACCTGGTTGATGCACTACCAAAGCTGGGGTACCAGGGGGGAACATTTGAGGGGTATTGAGATGGTGGTGTCCAGAGGTTAAAATATGTTTCAGAGACACAGAGGTACTGCGGTCCTGGTCCCACATTGGGGGTAGACAAAAGTCCCTGCTAAAGATTTCTGTCCAACTGTTACCACATTTTGTGCAGCCTGGCTCCCTCTGTAACGATTCCCCAGTGTCTTTCGATCCTACAGATGACTGTAGCAAACTTCCCAAATTTTTTCTTGGCCTCGTACTCCCAAAGGAGTGCCTGATATTTGCCAGCCTAACGATACTCACATTCTGGGAAAAACCTCACTAACTATGCATATTTATCTACCACACATGGCAAATCCTTACAATTGCAGAACATCATATCGCACTTGTCATCTTTGAGGTACTGTAAGTATTTGGATTTGAGGGAAATATTCATCCTTGCTTGCTCTCTCCCATCTGAAGTCTATGGTGCTGCTGTTCCTTTCTCACATGTCCCTTCAAAGAGACAAGTGACACACAGACTCAATCACTCAGCAAACATATATGCTTTGACGTTTTCATCTTGCTGTTTACCTTCCAAATATTCCCCCTGAACCACAAATAAAGGCCTGCCATTCCTCATCCCCTCAGTCAAAGCAGTCCTTCGCTCCTTAGGCCCTGCAAGACCACCATGAACAAGAATCATGTCAGCAAGCAGAAGAAAAGCCTCAGTGTGCTCTTTTGTTCATACTGCTGCCCTCTAGTAACACTTCATGGCAACTGCAGCATAAGAATGGGACTGAGAAGAGGGCTGTCCTATGCAAATAATATCCTCCCATGCATACTTTCTTCTGAGACGGTCGGCGGCTTCTGCCGTGATACCGCCTCCAACAAATGGTCTTCAACCAAATTTTAAAAAAGCCCACCTGCCTTAGACGAAGGATTTTGAAACTCGAAGGAAGCACATGGGGACATCACCCTCATTTAGCAGCGTCCTAAATTGCCTGCTGTCAGCCTGTATACAGAACAAGGGCGTTCGTGGGCGTTCGTGAGCGTTCCTCAAAGGAAGGAGGTGGGTGATTAATTCACAGTGCCAGGGCAGGCCCAGCCCAGCCCAGCCCAGCCCAGCCCAGCCCAGCCCAGCGCAGCCCAGCCCAGCACAGCGCACTGCTGTGGAGGTCCATTCCTTCACATCATGCAGCAGGCATGATGCAGACCTACTAGAGCAAAGGCTTGACTCTGCCCTTGTCTGTCTCTTAAAGAAAACAATCTTTCTAGCTTCTTATTGCACCTGATAAATGGACTCTAGCTTGCCTCAAACTTGACCCATCATTTCATTAGCCAGAGCTCATACTTGACCTTTATTTCTATCCAAGCTCACTGGCACCAAACCCCTGATTTGAGCGAGTTATTCACACCAAAATGAAAAATCACCATCATCCAACCTATTTTACAATAAGTGTAGCACCTTCCTCGCATTCTTGTGCTCAGTTATAACCCCCAATACCACAATTGCACTCTGCAATTCACCAAACTTAAAGGAAAAAGAATGAAGACATTGATAAAGGAAGACAAGGCCTTGTCCCTATTGCACCTACTTGAGAAATAGGGAGGTTGGTAGAAGGTCATGAGGGAAAACATTTGAAATTTTGGGACACACATGCCAAAAAGAGTGTCCACTTTTCTCCTCTGTTACCAAGTAAAAAAAAATCTTAGCAAAAAAAAAACATTCACTTTTTGAAAATTTCCACCTTGGGATACCTCTACAGCATTGGCAGGATTCGAACCCTGGCCTGTGAGGGCTGTCTGCACCAAAGGTAGAAGACTTACCTTTGAGCTATAGCTCCTTAGTGGTCTAGGGGATTGCAGTAGTAACTATAAGCAACATACAGGCCTTGGTGTCCTTCCCGGCGGCTTCCATTGCACATGAAAAGGATGACCATGACATAAGGACAATTTGATAGGCTACATACATGGAAACCAGTGTGGTCCAGTGGGTAAGTGCCTGCCTTCCATGCAGGGAACCAGGGTTCAAATCCCGGGTTCGGCACCAGGTGACTGATGGTGGCAGAGCAGAGGTAAGTTGTCGGTGGGCCTAAATGGCCAATTGGTAAGTAAAATGTGTCTGTGTGTTGTGTACGAGTGGAATCATGCCTAGTGAATGAGGGATTTCAGATTGGTTGGTAAGTAAAATAGGTGTGGCCTGAACAGAGACAGGTGAAAGAAAGGTAACAGGTGTTGTGTGCAGGAGGAGGAGGAGCCTAGTCGGAGTGGGCGGGGTCAGAGAGGAGGGGTATAGGAGGAGCTTAGTGGGAGGGGTCAGAGAAGAGGGGTATAGGAGGAGCCTAGTCAGAGTGGGAGGGGTCAGAGAGGAGGAGTATAGGAGGAGCCAGGTCAGAGAGGAGGGGTGTAGGTGGAACCTAGTCAGAGTGGGAGGGGTCAGAGAGGAGGGGTTCAGGAGGAGCCAGGTCAGAGAGGAGGGGTATAGGTGGAGCCTAGTCAGAGTGGGTGGGGTTAGAGAGGAGGAGTATAGGAGGAGCTGGGTCAGAGAGGAGGGGTATAGGAGGAGCCTAGTCAGAGTGGGAGGGGTCAGAGAGGAGGGGTTCAGGAGGAGCCAGGTCAGAGAGGAGGGGTGTAGGTGGAACCTAGTCAGAGTGGGAGTATATAGGAGGAGCTGGGTCAGAGTGGGAGGGGTCAGAGAGGAGGGGTATAGGCGGATCCTGGGCAGAATGGGTGGGTTCAGAGAGCAGAGGAAGGGGAGGAGGATCCTGACTTATTGTGGGGTACTGCAAATACTTTTTTTTACTGCACCCCCCTATACTCTCTGATTTCTGTTGGGAGGGGGCAGTCAAAATTTGGGGGAGCAGTATTAAAAGGTGCTTAGGCGCAACATGAAGGCGATGAGGTGCACACAATGGCTTGGCTTCCAGGTACTTTTTGGGGGGCTACCATTAGTTTTTATTGCTCTGATCCTCCCTCATGGGGTGTACCCTAAATGGTTAGGGGCCACGGGGGGGCAAGAAGCTGTTTGACAGTTTCTATTAACAACAGGGGTCACCATACGATTCTGCTGCAGTTATGGTATTGAAAGGTAAAACAAGGAGCATTTGGCTGTATTTTTGCAGGTGGGGTGCCCCAAAATGTTACTGCCAGCAGCAGCAGCCCCCTTCCTCGCCACCCTGCAGATTGGTATAGGTACCTTTAGGACATTTCTGTTGAAAACAGAGGCTATAGCGAATCGCGCTACAAAATCCGAGAGCACTAACACTTGCTAAATAAAGGTGGTATCGGAGCATACGAATGAGGCAGGGAGAGGCTACTGTTGCAATTGGTTTGGTGGGTCATAGTGAATAACCTCGGCATGCAAATAGGCAGAAGTGTGAGGATTGGCAGTGTCTGTAGAGAATTTTGGCATGCTCTTCAGTTGATGTTTTCCTCCTTGAACTACAGAGGAAAGGCCTGGCCTTACTGTCGGGCAAAACATGTATTTATGATTTTAAGAAGTGTAGTCTGGATGTACTGAGAGGGCCTGCACAGTACGGTAAATGCCTGTTTACCCCTGCAATGTGCATCCAACTGTCACTTGAGATTGAACAGCGAACGAAGCAGCTGGGTTACTGACTGAATGTAAATGGAAGGCACATAGGAAGGGTGTTTGTGGTCACTCAAATGATTGAAACCTGGTTGATGCACTACCAAAGCTGGGGTACCAGGGGGGAACATTTGAGGGGTATTGAGATGGTGGTGTCCAGAGGTTAAAATATGTTTCAGAGACACAGAGGTACTGCGGTCCTGGTCCCACATTGGGGGTAGACAAAAGTCCCTGCTAAAGATTTCTGTCCAACTGTTACCACATTTTGTGCAGCCTGGCTCCCTCTGTAACGATTCCCCAGTGTCTTTCGATCCTACAGATGACTGTAGCAAACTTCCCAAATTTTTTCTTGGCCTCGTACTCCCAAAGGAGTGCCTGATATTTGCCAGCCTAACGATACTCACATTCTGGGAAAAACCTCACTAACTATGCATATTTATCTACCACACATGGCAAATCCTTACAATTGCAGAACATCATATCGCACTTGTCATCTTTGAGGTACTGTAAGTATTTGGATTTGAGGGAAATATTCATCCTTGCTTGCTCTCTCCCATCTGAAGTCTATGGTGCTGCTGTTCCTTTCTCACATGTCCCTTCAAAGAGACAAGTGACACACAGACTCAATCACTCAGCAAACATATATGCTTTGACGTTTTCATCTTGCTGTTTACCTTCCAAATATTCCCCCTGAACCACAAATAAAGGCCTGCCATTCCTCATCCCCTCAGTCAAAGCAGTCCTTCGCTCCTTAGGCCCTGCAAGACCACCATGAACAAGAATCATGTCAGCAAGCAGAAGAAAAGCCTCAGTGTGCTCTTTTGTTCATACTGCTGCCCTCTAGTAACACTTCATGGCAACTGCAGCATAAGAATGGGACTGAGAAGAGGGCTGTCCTATGCAAATAATATCCTCCCATGCATACTTTCTTCTGAGACGGTCGGCGGCTTCTGCCGTGATACCGCCTCCAACAAATGGTCTTCAACCAAATTTTAAAAAAGCCCACCTGCCTTAGACGAAGGATTTTGAAACTCGAAGGAAGCACATGGGGACATCACCCTCATTTAGCAGCGTCCTAAATTGCCTGCTGTCAGCCTGTATACAGAACAAGGGCGTTCGTGGGCGTTCGTGAGCGTTCCTCAAAGGAAGGAGGTGGGTGATTAATTCACAGTGCCAGGGCAGGCCCAGCCCAGCCCAGCCCAGCCCAGCCCAGCCCAGCCCAGCGCAGCCCAGCCCAGCACAGCGCACTGCTGTGGAGGTCCATTCCTTCACATCCTGCAGCAGGCATGATGCAGACCTACTAGAGCAAAGGCTTGACTCTGCCCTTGTCTGTCTCTTAAAGAAAACAATCTTTCTAGCTTCTTATTGCACCTGATAAATGGACTCTAGCTTGCCTCAAACTTGACCCATCATTTCATTAGCCAGAGCTCATACTTGACCTTTATTTCTATCCAAGCTCACTGGCACCAAACCCCTGATTTGAGCGAGTTATTCACACCAAAATGAAAAATCACCATCATCCAACCTATTTTACAATAAGTGTAGCACCTTCCTCGCATTCTTGTGCTCAGTTATAACCCCCAATACCACAATTGCACTCTGCAATTCACCAAACTTAAAGGAAAAAGAATGAAGACATTGATAAAGGAAGACAAGGCCTTGTCCCTATTGCACCTACTTGAGAAATAGGGAGGTTGGTAGAAGGTCATGAGGGAAAACATTTGAAATTTTGGGACACACATGCCAAAAAGAGTGTCCACTTTTCTCCTCTGTTACCAAGTAAAAAAAAATCTTAGCAAAAAAAAAACATTCACTCTTTGAAAATTTCCACCTTGGGATACCTCTACAGCATTGGCAGGATTCGAACCCTGGCCTGTGAGGGCTGTCTGCACCAAAGGTAGAAGACTTACCTTTGAGCTATAGCTCCTTAGTGGTCTAGGGGATTGCAGTAGTAACTATAAGCAACATACAGGCCTTGGTGTCCTTCCCGGCGGCTTCCATTGCACATGAAAAGGATGACCATGACATAAGGACAATTTGATAGGCTACATACATGGAAACCAGTGTGGTCCAGTGGGTAAGTGCCTGCCTTCCATGCAGGCAACCAGGGTTCAAATCCCGGGTTCGGCACCAGGTGACTGATGGTGGCAGAGCAGAGGTAAGTTGTCGGTGGGCCTAAATGGCCAATTGGTAAGTAAAATGTGTCTGTGTGTTGTGTACGAGTGGAATCATGCCTAGTGAATGAGGGATTTCAGATTGGTTGGTAAGTAAAATAGGTGTGGCCTGAACAGAGACAGGTGAAAGAAAGGTAACAGGTGTTGTGTGCAGGAGGAGGAGGAGCCTAGTCGGAGTGGGCGGGGTCAGAGAGGAGGGGTATAGGAGG
The DNA here is from genome assembly GCF_964263255.1 of Lissotriton vulgaris. Taxonomy (NCBI): domain Eukaryota; kingdom Metazoa; phylum Chordata; class Amphibia; order Caudata; family Salamandridae; genus Lissotriton; species Lissotriton vulgaris. The sequence goes on along the minus strand of NC_141687.1, from coordinate 876,926,093 downwards.
AGCTTAGTGGGAGGGGTCAGAGAAGAGGGGTATAGGAGGAGCCTAGTCAGAGTGGGAGGGGTCAGAGAGGAGGAGTATAGGAGGAGCCAGGTCAGAGAGGAGGGGTGTAGGTGGAACCTAGTCAGAGTGGGAGGGGTCAGAGAGGAGGGGTTCAGGAGGAGCCAGGTCAGAGAGGAGGGGTATAGGTGGAGCCTAGTCAGAGTGGGTGGGGTTAGAGAGGAGGAGTATAGGAGGAGCTGGGTCAGAGAGGAGGGGTATAGGAGGAGCCTAGTCAGAGTGGGAGGGGTCAGAGAGGAGGGGTTCAGGAGGAGCCAGGTCAGAGAGGAGGGGTGTAGGTGGAACCTAGTCAGAGTGGGAGTATATAGGAGGAGCTGGGTCAGAGTGGGAGGGGTCAGAGAGGAGGGGTATAGGCGGATCCTGGGCAGAATGGGTGGGTTCAGAGAGCAGAGGAAGGGGAGGAGGATCCTGACTTATTGTGGGGTACTGCAAATACTTTTTTTTACTGCACCCCCCTATACTCTCTGATTTCTGTTGGGAGGGGGCAGTCAAAATTTGGGGGAGCAGTATTAAAAGGTGCTTAGGCGCAACATGAAGGCGATGAGGTGCACACAATGGCTTGGCTTCCAGGTACTTTTTGGGGGGCTACCATTAGTTTTTATTGCTCTGATCCTCCCTCATGGGGTGTACCCTAAATGGTTAGGGGCCACGGGGGGGCAAGAAGCTGTTTGACAGTTTCTATTAACAACAGGGGTCACCATACGATTCTGCTGCAGTTATGGTATTGAAAGGTAAAACAAGGAGCATTTGGCTGTATTTTTGCAGGTGGGGTGCCCCAAAATGTTACTGCCAGCAGCAGCAGCCCCCTTCCTCGCCACCCTGCAGATTGGTATAGGTACCTTTAGGACATTTCTGTTGAAAACAGAGGCTATAGCGAATCGCGCTACAAAATCCGAGAGCACTAACACTTGCTAAATAAAGGTGGTATCGGAGCATACGAATGAGGCAGGGAGAGGCTACTGTTGCAATTGGTTTGGTGGGTCATAGTGAATAACCTCGGCATGCAAATAGGCAGAAGTGTGAGGATTGGCAGTGTCTGTAGAGAATTTTGGCATGCTCTTCAGTTGATGTTTTCCTCCTTGAACTACAGAGGAAAGGCCTGGCCTTACTGTCGGGCAAAACATGTATTTATGATTTTAAGAAGTGTAGTCTGGATGTACTGAGAGGGCCTGCACAGTACGGTAAATGCCTGTTTACCCCTGCAATGTGCATCCAACTGTCACTTGAGATTGAACAGCGAACGAAGCAGCTGGGTTACTGACTGAATGTAAATGGAAGGCACATAGGAAGGGTGTTTGTGGTCACTCAAATGATTGAAACCTGGTTGATGCACTACCAAAGCTGGGGTACCAGGGGGGAACATTTGAGGGGTATTGAGATGGTGGTGTCCAGAGGTTAAAATATGTTTCAGAGACACAGAGGTACTGCGGTCCTGGTCCCACATTGGGGGTAGACAAAAGTCCCTGCTAAAGATTTCTGTCCAACTGTTACCACATTTTGTGCAGCCTGGCTCCCTCTGTAACGATTCCCCAGTGTCTTTCGATCCTACAGATGACTGTAGCAAACTTCCCAAATTTTTTCTTGGCCTCGTACTCCCAAAGGAGTGCCTGATATTTGCCAGCCTAACGATACTCACATTCTGGGAAAAACCTCACTAACTATGCATATTTATCTACCACACATGGCAAATCCTTACAATTGCAGAACATCATATCGCACTTGTCATCTTTGAGGTACTGTAAGTATTTGGATTTGAGGGAAATATTCATCCTTGCTTGCTCTCTCCCATCTGAAGTCTATGGTGCTGCTGTTCCTTTCTCACATGTCCCTTCAAAGAGACAAGTGACACACAGACTCAATCACTCAGCAAACATATATGCTTTGACGTTTTCATCTTGCTGTTTACCTTCCAAATATTCCCCCTGAACCACAAATAAAGGCCTGCCATTCCTCATCCCCTCAGTCAAAGCAGTCCTTCGCTCCTTAGGCCCTGCAAGACCACCATGAACAAGAATCATGTCAGCAAGCAGAAGAAAAGCCTCAGTGTGCTCTTTTGTTCATACTGCTGCCCTCTAGTAACACTTCATGGCAACTGCAGCATAAGAATGGGACTGAGAAGAGGGCTGTCCTATGCAAATAATATCCTCCCATGCATACTTTCTTCTGAGACGGTCGGCGGCTTCTGCCGTGATACCGCCTCCAACAAATGGTCTTCAACCAAATTTTAAAAAAGCCCACCTGCCTTAGACGAAGGATTTTGAAACTCGAAGGAAGCACATGGGGACATCACCCTCATTTAGCAGCGTCCTAAATTGCCTGCTGTCAGCCTGTATACAGAACAAGGGCGTTCGTGGGCGTTCGTGAGCGTTCCTCAAAGGAAGGAGGTGGGTGATTAATTCACAGTGCCAGGGCAGGCCCAGCCCAGCCCAGCCCAGCCCAGCCCAGCGCAGCCCAGCCCAGCACAGCGCACTGCTGTGGAGGTCCATTCCTTCACATCCTGCAGCAGGCATGATGCAGACCTACTAGAGCAAAGGCTTGACTCTGCCCTTGTCTGTCTCTTAAAGAAAACAATCTTTCTAGCTTCTTATTGCACCTGATAAATGGACTCTAGCTTGCCTCAAACTTGACCCATCATTTCATTAGCCAGAGCTCATACTTGACCTTTATTTCTATCCAAGCTCACTGGCACCAAACCCCTGATTTGAGCGAGTTATTCACACCAAAATGAAAAATCACCATCATCCAACCTATTTTACAATAAGTGTAGCACCTTCCTCGCATTCTTGTGCTCAGTTATAACCCCCAATACCACAATTGCACTCTGCAATTCACCAAACTTAAAGGAAAAAGAATGAAGACATTGATAAAGGAAGACAAGGCCTTGTCCCTATTGCACCTACTTGAGAAATAGGGAGGTTGGTAGAAGGTCATGAGGGAAAACATTTGAAATTTTGGGACACACATGCCAAAAAGAGTGTCCACTTTTCTCCTCTGTTACCAAGTAAAAAAAAATCTTAGCAAAAAAAAAAACATTCACTTTTTGAAAATTTCCACCTTGGGATACCTCTACAGCATTGGCAGGATTCGAACCCTGGCCTGTGAGGGCTGTCTGCACCAAAGGTAGAAGACTTACCTTTGAGCTATAGCTCCTTAGTGGTCTAGGGGATTGCAGTAGTAACTATAAGCAACATACAGGCCTTGGTGTCCTTCCCGGCGGCTTCCATTGCACATGAAAAGGATGACCATGACATAAGGACAATTTGATAGGCTACATACATGGAAACCAGTGTGGTCCAGTGGGTAAGTGCCTGCCTTCCATGCAGGCAACCAGGGTTCAAATCCCGGGTTCGGCACCAGGTGACTGATGGTGGCAGAGCAGAGGTAAGTTGTCGGTGGGCCTAAATGGCCAATTGGTAAGTAAAATGTGTCTGTGTGTTGTGTACGAGTGGAATCATGCCTAGTGAATGAGGGATTTCAGATTGGTTGGTAAGTAAAATAGGTATGGCCTGAACAGAGACAGGTGAAAGAAAGGTAACAGGTGTTGTGTGCAGGAGGAGGAGGAGGAGCCTAGTCGGAGTGGGCGGGGTCAGAGAGGAGGGGTATAGGAGGAGCTTAGTGGGAGGGGTCAGAGAAGAGGGGTATAGGAGGAGCCTAGTCAGAGTGGGAGGGGTCAGAGAGGAGGATTATAGGAGGAGCCAGGTCAGAGAGGAGGGGTGTAGGTGGAACCTAGTCAGAGTGGGAGGGGTCAGAGAGGAGGGGTTCAGGAGGAGCCAGGTCAGAGAGGAGGGGTATAGGTGGAGCCTAGTCAGAGTGGGTGGGGTTAGAGAGGAGGAGTATAGGAGGAGCTGGGTCAGAGAGGAGGGGTATAGGAGGAGCCTAGTCAGAGTGGGAGGGGTCAGAGAGGAGGGGTTCAGGAGGAGCCAGGTCAGAGAGGAGGGGTGTAGGTGGAACCTAGTCAGAGTGGGAGTATATAGGAGGAGCTGGGTCAGAGTGGGAGGGGTCAGAGAGGAGGGGTATAGGCGGATCCTGGGCAGAATGGGTGGGTTCAGAGAGCAGAGGAAGGGGAGGAGGATCCTGACTTATTGTGGGGTACTGCAAATACTTTTTTTTACTGCACCCCCCTATACTCTCTGATTTCTGTTGGGAGGGGGCAGTCAAAATTTGGGGGAGCAGTATTAAAAGGTGCTTAGGCGCAACATGAAGGCGATGAGGTGCACACAATGGCTTGGCTTCCAGGTACTTTTTGGGGGGCTACCATTAGTTTTTATTGCTCTGATCCTCCCTCATGGGGTGTACCCTAAATGGTTAGGGGCCACGGGGGGGCAAGAAGCTGTTTGACAGTTTCTATTAACAACAGGGGTCACCATACAATTCTGCTGCAGTTATGGTATTGAAAGGTAAAACAAGGAGCATTTGGCTGTATTTTTGCAGGTGGGGTGCCCCAAAATGTTACTGCCAGCAGCAGCCCCCTTCCTCGCCACCCTGCAGATTGGTATAGGTACCTTTAGGACATTTCTGTTGAAAACAGAGGCTATAGCGAATCGCGCTACAAAATCCGAGAGCACTAACACTTGCTAAATAAAGGTGGCATCGGAGCATACGAATGAGGCAGGGAGAGGCTACTGTTGCAATTGGTTTGGTGGGTCATAGTGAATAACCTCGGCATGCAAATAGGCAGAAGTGTGAGGATTGGCAGTGTCTGTAGAGAATTTTGGCATGCTCTTCAGTTGATGTTTTCCTCCTTGAACTACAGAGGAAAGGCCTGGCCTTACTGTCGGGCAAAACATGTATTTATGATTTTAAGAAGTGTAGTCTGGATGTACTGAGAGGGCCTGCACAGTACGGTAAATGCCTGTTTACCCCTGCAATGTGCATCCAACTGTCACTTGAGATTGAACAGCGAACGAAGCAGCTGGGTTACTGACTGAATGTAAATGGAAGGCACATAGGAAGGGTGTTTGTGGTCACTCAAATGATTGAAACCTGGTTGATGCACTACCAAAGCTGGGGTACCAGGGGGGAACATTTGAGGGGTATTGAGATGGTGGTGTCCAGAGGTTAAAATATGTTTCAGAGACACAGAGGTACTGCGGTCCTGGTCCCACATTGGGGGTAGACAAAAGTCCCTGCTAAAGATTTCTGTCCAACTGTTACCACATTTTGTGCAGCCTGGCTCCCTCTGTAACGATTCCCCAGTGTCTTTCGATCCTACAGATGACTGTAGCAAACTTCCCAAATTTTTTCTTGGCCTCGTACTCCCAAAGGAGTGCCTGATATTTGCCAGCCTAACGATACTCACATTCTGGGAAAAACCTCACTAACTATGCATATTTATCTACCACACATGGCAAATCCTTACAATTGCAGAACATCATATCGCACTTGTCATCTTTGAGGTACTGTAAGTATTTGGATTTGAGGGAAATATTCATCCTTGCTTGCTCTCTCCCATCTGAAGTCTATGGTGCTGCTGTTCCTTTCTCACATGTCCCTTCAAAGAGACAAGTGACACACAGACTCAATCACTCAGCAAACATATATGCTTTGACGTTTTCATCTTGCTGTTTACCTTCCAAATATTCCCCCTGAACCACAAATAAAGGCCTGCCATTCCTCATCCCCTCAGTCAAAGCAGTCCTTCGCTCCTTAGGCCCTGCAAGACCACCATGAACAAGAATCATGTCAGCAAGCAGAAGAAAAGCCTCAGTGTGCTCTTTTGTTCATACTGCTGCCCTCTAGTAACACTTCATGGCAACTGCAGCATAAGAATGGGACTGAGAAGAGGGCTGTCCTATGCAAATAATATCCTCCCATGCATACTTTCTTCTGAGACGGTCGGCGGCTTCTGCCGTGATACCGCCTCCAACAAATGGTCTTCAACCAAATTTTAAAAAAGCCCACCTGCCTTAGACGAAGGATTTTGAAACTCGAAGGAAGCACATGGGGACATCACCCTCATTTAGCAGCGTCCTAAATTGCCTGCTGTCAGCCTGTATACAGAACAAGGGCGTTCGTGGGCGTTCGTGAGCGTTCCTCAAAGGAAGGAGGTGGGTGATTAATTCACAGTGCCAGGGCAGGCCCAGCCCAGCCCAGCCCAGCCCAGCCCAGCGCAGCCCAGCCCAGCACAGCGCACTGCTGTGGAGGTCCATTCCTTCACATCCTGCAGCAGGCATGATGCAGACCTACTAGAGCAAAGGCTTGACTCTGCCCTTGTCTGTCTCTTAAAGAAAACAATCTTTCTAGCTTCTTATTGCACCTGATAAATGGACTCTAGCTTGCCTCAAACTTGACCCATCATTTCATTAGCCAGAGCTCATACTTGACCTTTATTTCTATCCAAGCTCACTGGCACCAAACCCCTGATTTGAGCGAGTTATTCACACCAAAATGAAAAATCACCATCATCCAACCTATTTTACAATAAGTGTAGCACCTTCCTCGCATTCTTGTGCTCAGTTATAACCCCCAATACCACAATTGCACTCTGCAATTCACCAAACTTAAAGGAAAAAGAATGAAGACATTGATAAAGGAAGACAAGGCCTTGTCCCTATTGCACCTACTTGAGAAATAGGGAGGTTGGTAGAAGGTCATGAGGGAAAACATTTGAAATTTTGGGACACACATGCCAAAAAGAGTGTCCACTTTTCTCCTCTGTTACCAAGTAAAAAAAAATCTTAGCAAAAAAAAAAACATTCACTTTTTGAAAATTTCCACCTTGGGATACCTCTACAGCATTGGCAGGATTCGAACCCTGGCCTGTGAGGGCTGTCTGCACCAAAGGTAGAAGACTTACCTTTGAGCTATAGCTCCTTAGTGGTCTAGGGGATTGCAGTAGTAACTATAAGCAACATACAGGCCTTGGTGTCCTTCCCGGCGGCTTCCATTGCACATGAAAAGGATGACCATGACATAAGGACAATTTGATAGGCTACATACATGGAAACCAGTGTGGTCCAGTGGGTAAGTGCCTGCCTTCCATGCAGGCAACCAGGGTTCAAATCCCGGGTTCGGCACCAGGTGACTGATGGTGGCAGAGCAGAGGTAAGTTGTCGGTGGGCCTAAATGGCCAATTGGTAAGTAAAATGTGTCTGTGTGTTGTGTACGAGTGGAATCATGCCTAGTGAATGAGGGATTTCAGATTGGTTGGTAAGTAAAATAGGTATGGCCTGAACAGAGACAGGTGAAAGAAAGGTAACAGGTGTTGTGTGCAGGAGGAGGAGGAGGAGCCTAGTCGGAGTGGGCGGGGTCAGAGAGGAGGGGTATAGGAGGAGCTTAGTGGGAGGGGTCAGAGAAGAGGGGTATAGGAGGAGCCTAGTCAGAGTGGGAGGGGTCAGAGAGGAGGATTATAGGAGGAGCCAGGTCAGAGAGGAGGGGTGTAGGTGGAACCTAGTCAGAGTGGGAGGGGTCAGAGAGGAGGGGTTCAGGAGGAGCCAGGTCAGAGAGGAGGGGTATAGGTGGAGCCTAGTCAGAGTGGGTGGGGTTAGAGAGGAGGAGTATAGGAGGAGCTGGGTCAGAGAGGAGGGGTATAGGAGGAGCCTAGTCAGAGTGGGAGGGGTCAGAGAGGAGGGGTTCAGGAGGAGCCAGGTCAGAGAGGAGGGGTGTAGGTGGAACCTAGTCAGAGTGGGAGTATATAGGAGGAGCTGGGTCAGAGTGGGAGGGGTCAGAGAGGAGGGGTATAGGCGGATCCTGGGCAGAATGGGTGGGTTCAGAGAGCAGAGGAAGGGGAGGAGGATCCTGACTTATTGTGGGGTACTGCAAATACTTTTTTTTACTGCACCCCCCTATACTCTCTGATTTCTGTTGGGAGGGGGCAGTCAAAATTTGGGGGAGCAGTATTAAAAGGTGCTTAGGCGCAACATGAAGGCGATGAGGTGCACACAATGGCTTGGCTTCCAGGTACTTTTTGGGGGGCTACCATTAGTTTTTATTGCTCTGATCCTCCCTCATGGGGTGTACCCTAAATGGTTAGGGGCCACGGGGGGGCAAGAAGCTGTTTGACAGTTTCTATTAACAACAGGGGTCACCATACAATTCTGCTGCAGTTATGGTATTGAAAGGTAAAACAAGGAGCATTTGGCTGTATTTTTGCAGGTGGGGTGCCCCAAAATGTTACTGCCAGCAGCAGCCCCCTTCCTCGCCACCCTGCAGATTGGTATAGGTACCTTTAGGACATTTCTGTTGAAAACAGAGGCTATAGCGAATCGCGCTACAAAATCCGAGAGCACTAACACTTGCTAAATAAAGGTGGCATCGGAGCATACGAATGAGGCAGGGAGAGGCTACTGTTGCAATTGGTTTGGTGGGTCATAGTGAATAACCTCGGCATGCAAATAGGCAGAAGTGTGAGGATTGGCAGTGTCTGTAGAGAATTTTGGCATGCTCTTCAGTTGATGTTTTCCTCCTTGAACTACAGAGGAAAGGCCTGGCCTTACTGTCGGGCAAAACATGTATTTATGATTTTAAGAAGTGTAGTCTGGATGTACTGAGAGGGCCTGCACAGTACGGTAAATGCCTGTTTACCCCTGCAATGTGCATCCAACTGTCACTTGAGATTGAACAGCGAACGAAGCAGCTGGGTTACTGACTGAATGTAAATGGAAGGCACATAGGAAGGGTGTTTGTGGTCACTCAAATGATTGAAACCTGGTTGATGCACTACCAAAGCTGGGGTACCAGGGGGGAACATTTGAGGGGTATTGAGATGGTGGTGTCCAGAGGTTAAAATATGTTTCAGAGACACAGAGGTACTGCGGTCCTGGTCCCACATTGGGGGTAGACAAAAGTCCCTGCTAAAGATTTCTGTCCAACTGTTACCACATTTTGTGCAGCCTGGCTCCCTCTGTAACGATTCCCCAGTGTCTTTCGATCCTACAGATGACTGTAGCAAACTTCCCAAATTTTTTCTTGGCCTCGTACTCCCAAAGGAGTGCCTGATATTTGCCAGCCTAACGATACTCACATTCTGGGAAAAACCTCACTAACTATGCATATTTATCTACCACACATGGCAAATCCTTACAATTGCAGAACATCATATCGCACTTGTCATCTTTGAGGTACTGTAAGTATTTGGATTTGAGGGAAATATTCATCCTTGCTTGCTCTCTCCCATCTGAAGTCTATGGTGCTGCTGTTCCTTTCTCACATGTCCCTTCAAAGAGACAAGTGACACACAGACTCAATCACTCAGCAAACATATATGCTTTGACGTTTTCATCTTGCTGTTTACCTTCCAAATATTCCCCCTGAACCACAAATAAAGGCCTGCCATTCCTCATCCCCTCAGTCAAAGCAGTCCTTCGCTCCTTAGGCCCTGCAAGACCACCATGAACAAGAATCATGTCAGCAAGCAGAAGAAAAGCCTCAGTGTGCTCTTTTGTTCATACTGCTGCCCTCTAGTAACACTTCATGGCAACTGCAGCATAAGAATGGGACTGAGAAGAGGGCTGTCCTATGCAAATAATATCCTCCCATGCATACTTTCTTCTGAGACGGTCGGCGGCTTCTGCCGTGATACCGCCTCCAACAAATGGTCTTCAACCAAATTTTAAAAAAGCCCACCTGCCTTAGACGAAGGATTTTGAAACTCGAAGGAAGCACATGGGGACATCACCCTCATTTAGCAGCGTCCTAAATTGCCTGCTGTCAGCCTGTATACAGAACAAGGGCGTTCGTGGGCGTTCGTGAGCGTTCCTCAAAGGAAGGAGGTGGGTGATTAATTCACAGTGCCAGGGCAGGCCCAGCCCAGCCCAGCCCAGCCCAGCCCAGCGCAGCCCAGCCCAGCACAGCGCACTGCTGTGGAGGTCCATTCCTTCACATCCTGCAGCAGGCATGATGCAGACCTACTAGAGCAAAGGCTTGACTCTGCCCTTGTCTGTCTCTTAAAGAAAACAATCTTTCTAGCTTCTTATTGCACCTGATAAATGGACTCTAGCTTGCCTCAAACTTGACCCATCATTTCATTAGCCAGAGCTCATACTTGACCTTTATTTCTATCCAAGCTCACTGGCACCAAACCCCTGATTTGAGCGAGTTATTCACACCAAAATGAAAAATCACCATCATCCAACCTATTTTACAATAAGTGTAGCACCTTCCTCGCATTCTTGTGCTCAGTTATAACCCCCAATACCACAATTGCACTCTGCAATTCACCAAACTTAAAGGAAAAAGAATGAAGACATTGATAAAGGAAGACAAGGCCTTGTCCCTATTGCACCTACTTGAGAAATAGGGAGGTTGGTAGAAGGTCATGAGGGAAAACATTTGAAATTTTGGGACACACATGCCAAAAAGAGTGTCCACTTTTCTCCTCTGTTACCAAGTAAAAAAAAATCTTAGCAAAAAAAAAAACATTCACTTTTTGAAAATTTCCACCTTGGGATACCTCTACAGCATTGGCAGGATTCGAACCCTGGCCTGTGAGGGCTGTCTGCACCAAAGGTAGAAGACTTACCTTTGAGCTATAGCTCCTTAGTGGTCTAGGGGATTGCAGTAGTAACTATAAGCAACATACAGGCCTTGGTGTCCTTCCCGGCGGCTTCCATTGCACATGAAAAGGATGACCATGACATAAGGACAATTTGATAGGCTACATACATGGAAACCAGTGTGGTCCAGTGGGTAAGTGCCTGCCTTCCATGCAGGCAACCAGGGTTCAAATCCCGGGTTCGGCACCAGGTGACTGATGGTGGCAGAGCAGAGGTAAGTTGTCGGTGGGCCTAAATGGCCAATTGGTAAGTAAAATGTGTCTGTGTGTTGTGTACGAGTGGAATCATGCCTAGTGAATGAGGGATTTCAGATTGGTTGGTAAGTAAAATAGGTATGGCCTGAACAGAGACAGGTGAAAGAAAGGTAACAGGTGTTGTGTGCAGGAGGAGGAGGAGGAGCCTAGTCGGAGTGGGCGGGGTCAGAGAGGAGGGGTATAGGAGGAGCTTAGTGGGAGGGGTCAGAGAAGAGGGGTATAGGAGGAGCCTAGTCAGAGTGGGAGGGGTCAGAGAGGAGGATTATAGGAGGAGCCAGGTCAGAGAGGAGGGGTGTAGGTGGAACCTAGTCAGAGTGGGAGGGGTCAGAGAGGAGGGGTTCAGGAGGAGCCAGGTCAGAGAGGAGGGGTATAGGTGGAGCCTAGTCAGAGTGGGTGGGGTTAGAGAGGAGGAGTATAGGAGGAGCTGGGTCAGAGAGGAGGGGTATAGGAGGAGCCTAGTCAGAGTGGGAGGGGTCAGAGAGGAGGGGTTCAGGAGGAGCCAGGTCAGAGAGGAGGGGTGTAGGTGGAACCTAGTCAGAGTGGGAGTATATAGGAGGAGCTGGGTCAGAGTGGGAGGGGTCAGAGAGGAGGGGTATAGGCGGATCCTGGGCAGAATGGGTGGGTTCAGAGAGCAGAGGAAGGGGAGGAGGATCCTGACTTATTGTGGGGTACTGCAAATACTTTTTTTTACTGCACCCCCCTATACTCTCTGATTTCTGTTGGGAGGGGGCAGTCAAAATTTGGGGGAGCAGTATTAAAAGGTGCTTAGGCGCAACATGAAGGCGATGAGGTGCACACAATGGCTTGGCTTCCAGGTACTTTTTGGGGGGCTACCATTAGTTTTTATTGCTCTGATCCTCCCTCATGGGGTGTACCCTAAATGGTTAGGGGCCACGGGGGGGCAAGAAGCTGTTTGACAGTTTCTATTAACAACAGGGGTCACCATACAATTCTGCTGCAGTTATGGTATTGAAAGGTAAAACAAGGAGCATTTGGCTGTATTTTTGCAGGTGGGGTGCCCCAAAATGTTACTGCCAGCAGCAGCCCCCTTCCTCGCCACCCTGCAGATTGGTATAGGTACCTTTAGGACATTTCTGTTGAAAACAGAGGCTATAGCGAATCGCGCTACAAAATCCGAGAGCACTAACACTTGCTAAATAAAGGTGGCATCGGAGCATACGAATGAGGCAGGGAGAGGCTACTGTTGCAATTGGTTTGGTGGGTCATAGTGAATAACCTCGGCATGCAAATAGGCAGAAGTGTGAGGATTGGCAGTGTCTGTAGAGAATTTTGGCATGCTCTTCAGTTGATGTTTTCCTCCTTGAACTACAGAGGAAAGGCCTGGCCTTACTGTCGGGCAAAACATGTATTTATGATTTTAAGAAGTGTAGTCTGGATGTACTGAGAGGGCCTGCACAGTACGGTAAATGCCTGTTTACCCCTGCAATGTGCATCCAACTGTCACTTGAGATTGAACAGCGAACGAAGCAGCTGGGTTACTGACTGAATGTAAATGGAAGGCACATAGGAAGGGTGTTTGTGGTCACTCAAATGATTGAAACCTGGTTGATGCACTACCAAAGCTGGGGTACCAGGGGGGAACATTTGAGGGGTATTGAGATGGTGGTGTCCAGAGGTTAAAATATGTTTCAGAGACACAGAGGTACTGCGGTCCTGGTCCCACATTGGGGGTAGACAAAAGTCCCTGCTAAAGATTTCTGTCCAACTGTTACCACATTTTGTGCAGCCTGGCTCCCTCTGTAACGATTCCCCAGTGTCTTTCGATCCTACAGATGACTGTAGCAAACTTCCCAAATTTTTTCTTGGCCTCGTACTCCCAAAGGAGTGCCTGATATTTGCCAGCCTAACGATACTCACATTCTGGGAAAAACCTCACTAACTATGCATATTTATCTACCACACATGGCAAATCCTTACAATTGCAGAACATCATATCGCACTTGTCATCTTTGAGGTACTGTAAGTATTTGGATTTGAGGGAAATATTCATCCTTGCTTGCTCTCTCCCATCTGAAGTCTATGGTGCTGCTGTTCCTTTCTCACATGTCCCTTCAAAGAGACAAGTGACACACAGACTCAATCACTCAGCAAACATATATGCTTTGACGTTTTCATCTTGCTGTTTACCTTCCAAATATTCCCCCTGAACCACAAATAAAGGCCTGCCATTCCTCATCCCCTCAGTCAAAGCAGTCCTTCGCTCCTTAGGCCCTGCAAGACCACCATGAACAAGAATCATGTCAGCAAGCAGAAGAAAAGCCTCAGTGTGCTCTTTTGTTCATACTGCTGCCCTCTAGTAACACTTCATGGCAACTGCAGCATAAGAATGGGACTGAGAAGAGGGCTGTCCTATGCAAATAATATCCTCCCATGCATACTTTCTTCTGAGACGGTCGGCGGCTTCTGCCGTGATACCGCCTCCAACAAATGGTCTTCAACCAAATTTTAAAAAAGCCCACCTGCCTTAGACGAAGGATTTTGAAACTCGAAGGAAGCACATGGGGACATCACCCTCATTTAGCAGCGTCCTAAATTGCCTGCTGTCAGCCTGTATACAGAACAAGGGCGTTCGTGGGCGTTCGTGAGCGTTCCTCAAAGGAAGGAGGTGGGTGATTAATTCACAGTGCCAGGGCAGGCCCAGCCCAGCCCAGCCCAGCCCAGCCCAGCCCAGCCCAGCCCAGCGCAGCCCAGCCCAGCACAGCGCACTGCTGTGGAGGTCCATTCCTTCACATCCTGCAGCAGGCATGATGCAGACCTACTAGAGCAAAGGCTTGACTCTGCCCTTGTCTGTCTCTTAAAGAAAACAATCTTTCTAGCTTCTTATTGCACCTGATAAATGGACTCTAGCTTGCCTCAAACTTGACCCATCATTTCATTAGCCAGAGCTCATACTTGACCTTTATTTCTATCCAAGCTCACTGGCACCAAACCCCTGATTTGAGCGAGTTATTCACACCAAAATGAAAAATCACCATCATCCAACCTATTTTACAATAAGTGTAGCACCTTCCTCGCATTCTTGTGCTCAGTTATAACCCCCAATACCACAATTGCACTCTGCAATTCACCAAACTTAAAGGAAAAAGAATGAAGACATTGATAAAGGAAGACAAGGCCTTGTCCCTATTGCACCTACTTGAGAAATAGGGAGGTTGGTAGAAGGTCATGAGGGAAAACATTTGAAATTTTGGGACACACATGCCAAAAAGAGTGTCCACTTTTCTCCTCTGTTACCAAGTAAAAAAAAATCTTAGCAAAAAAAAAACATTCACTCTTTGAAAATTTCCACCTTGGGATACCTCTACAGCATTGGCAGGATTCGAACCCTGGCCTGTGAGGGCTGTCTGCACCAAAGGTAGAAGACTTACCTTTGAGCTATAGCTCCTTAGTGGTCTAGGGGATTGCAGTAGTAACTATAAGCAACATACAGGCCTTGGTGTCCTTCCCGGCGGCTTCCATTGCACATGAAAAGGATGACCATGACATAAGGACAATTTGATAGGCTACATACATGGAAACCAGTGTGGTCCAGTGGGTAAGTGCCTGCCTTCCATGCAGGCAACCAGGGTTCAAATCCCGGGTTCGGCACCAGGTGACTGATGGTGGCAGAGCAGAGGTAAGTTGTCGGTGGGCCTAAATGGCCAATTGGTAAGTAAAATGTGTCTGTGTGTTGTGTACGAGTGGAATCATGCCTAGTGAATGAGGGATTTCAGATTGGTTGGTAAGTAAAATAGGTGTGGCCTGAACAGAGACAGGTGAAAGAAAGGTAACAGGTGTTGTGTGCAGGAGGAGAAGGAGCCTAGTCGGAGTGGGCGGGGTCAGAGAGGAGGGGTATAGGAGGAGCTTAGTGGGAGGGGTCAGAGAAGAGGGGTATAGGAGGAGCCTAGTCAGAGTGGGAGGGGTCAGAGAGGAGGAGTATAGGAGGAGCCAGGTCAGAGAGGAGGGGTGTAGGTGGAACCTAGTCAGAGTGGGAGGGGTCAGAGAGGAGGGGTTCAGGAGGAGCCAGGTCAGAGAGGAGGGGTATAGGTGGAGCCTAGTCAGAGTGGGTGGGGTTAGAGAGGAGGAGTATAGGAGGAGCTGGGTCAGAGAGGAGGGGTATAGGAGGAGCCTAGTCAGAGTGGGAGGGGTCAGAGAGGAGGGGTTCAGGAGGAGCCAGGTCAGAGAGGAGGGGTGTAGGTGGAACCTAGTCAGAGTGGGAGTATATAGGAGGAGCTGGGTCAGAGTGGGAGGGGTCAGAGAGGAGGGGTATAGGCGGATCCTGGGCAGAATGGGTGGGTTCAGAGAGCAGAGGAAGGGGAGGAGGATCCTGACTTATTGTGGGGTACTGCAAATACTTTTTTTTACTGCACCCCCCTATACTCTCTGATTTCTGTTGGGAGGGGGCAGTCAAAATTTGGGGGAGCAGTATTAAAAGGTGCTTAGGCGCAACATGAAGGCGATGAGGTGCACACAATGGCTTGGCTTCCAGGTACTTTTTGGGGGGCTACCATTAGTTTTTATTGCTCTGATCCTCCCTCATGGGGTGTACCCTAAATGGTTAGGGGCCACGGGGGGGCAAGAAGCTGTTTGACAGTTTCTATTAACAACAGGGGTCACCATACGATTCTGCTGCAGTTATGGTATTGAAAGGTAAAACAAGGAGCATTTGGCTGTATTTTTGCAGGTGGGGTGCCCCAAAATGTTACTGCCAGCAGCAGCAGCCCCCTTCCTCGCCACCCTGCAGATTGGTATAGGTACCTTTAGGACATTTCTGTTGAAAACAGAGGCTATAGCGAATCGCGCTACAAAATCCGAGAGCACTAACACTTGCTAAATAAAGGTGGTATCGGAGCATACGAATGAGGCAGGGAGAGGCTACTGTTGCAATTGGTTTGGTGGGTCATAGTGAATAACCTCGGCATGCAAATAGGCAGAAGTGTGAGGATTGGCAGTGTCTGTAGAGAATTTTGGCATGCTCTTCAGTTGATGTTTTCCTCCTTGAACTACAGAGGAAAGGCCTGGCCTTACTGTCGGGCAAAACATGTATTTATGATTTTAAGAAGTGTAGTCTGGATGTACTGAGAGGGCCTGCACAGTACGGTAAATGCCTGTTTACCCCTGCAATGTGCATCCAACTGTCACTTGAGATTGAACAGCGAACGAAGCAGCTGGGTTACTGACTGAATGTAAATGGAAGGCACATAGGAAGGGTGTTTGTGGTCACTCAAATGATTGAAACCTGGTTGATGCACTACCAAAGCTGGGGTACCAGGGGGGAACATTTGAGGGGTATTGAGATGGTGGTGTCCGGAGGTTAAAATATGTTTCAGAGACACAGAGGTACTGCGGTCCTGGTCCCACATTGGGGGTAGACAAAAGTCCCTGCTAAAGATTTCTGTCCAACTGTTACCACATTTTGTGCAGCCTGGCTCCCTCTGTAACGATTCCCCAGTGTCTTTCGATCCTACAGATGACTGTAGCAAACTTCCCAAATTTTTTCTTGGCCTCGTACTCCCAAAGGAGTGCCTGATATTTGCCAGCCTAACGATACTCACATTCTGGGAAAAACCTCACTAACTATGCATATTTATCTACCACACATGGCAAATCCTTACAATTGCAGAACATCATATCGCACTTGTCATCTTTGAGGTACTGTAAGTATTTGGATTTGAGGGAAATATTCATCCTTGCTTGCTCTCTCCCATCTGAAGTCTATGGTGCTGCTGTTCCTTTCTCACATGTCCCTTCAAAGAGACAAGTGACACACAGACTCAATCCCTCAGCAAACATATATGCTTTGACGTTTTCATCTTGCTGTTTACCTTCCAAATATTCCCCCTGAACCACAAATAAAGGCCTGCCATTCCTCATCCCCTCAGTCAAAGCAGTCCTTCGCTCCTTAGGCCCTGCAAGACCACCATGAACAAGAATCATGTCAGCAAGCAGAAGAAAAGCCTCAGTGTGCTCTTTTGTTCATACTGCTGCCCTCTAGTAACACTTCATGGCAACTGCAGCATAAGAATGGGACTGAGAAGAGGGCTGTCCTATGCAAATAATATCCTCCCATGCATACTTTCTTCTGAGACGGTCGGCGGCTTCTGCCGTGATACCGCCTCCAACAAATGGTCTTCAACCAAATTTTAAAAAAGCCCACCTGCCTTAGACGAAGGATTTTGAAACTCGAAGGAAGCACATGGGGACATCACCCTCATTTAGCAGCGTCCTAAATTGCCTGCTGTCAGCCTGTATACAGAACAAGGGCGTTCGTGGGCGTTCGTGAGCGTTCCTCAAAGGAAGGAGGTGGGTGATTAATTCACAGTGCCAGGGCAGGCCCAGCCCAGCCCAGCCCAGCCCAGCCCAGCGCAGCCCAGCCCAGCACAGCGCACTGCTGTGGAGGTCCATTCCTTCACATCCTGCAGCAGGCATGATGCAGACCTACTAGAGCAAAGGCTTGACTCTGCCCTTGTCTGTCTCTTAAAGAAAACAATCTTTCTAGCTTCTTATTGCACCTGATAAATGGACTCTAGCTTGCCTCAAACTTGACCCATCATTTCATTAGCCAGAGCTCATACTTGACCTTTATTTCTATCCAAGCTCACTGGCACCAAACCCCTGATTTGAGCGAGTTATTCACACCAAAATGAAAAATCACCATCATCCAACCTATTTTACAATAAGTGTAGCACCTTCCTCGCATTCTTGTGCTCAGTTATAACCCCCAATACCACAATTGCACTCTGCAATTCACCAAACTTAAAGGAAAAAGAATGAAGACATTGATAAAGGAAGACAAGGCCTTGTCCCTATTGCACCTACTTGAGAAATAGGGAGGTTGGTAGAAGGTCATGAGGGAAAACATTTGAAATTTTGGGACACACATGCCAAAAAGAGTGTCCACTTTTCTCCTCTGTTACCAAGTAAAAAAAAATCTTAGCAAAAAAAAAAACATTCACTTTTTGAAAATTTCCACCTTGGGATACCTCTACAGCATTGGCAGGATTCGAACCCTGGCCTGTGAGGGCTGTCTGCACCAAAGGTAGAAGACTTACCTTTGAGCTATAGCTCCTTAGTGGTCTAGGGGATTGCAGTAGTAACTATAAGCAACATACAGGCCTTGGTGTCCTTCCCGGCGGCTTCCATTGCACATGAAAAGGATGACCATGACATAAGGACAATTTGATAGGCTACATACATGGAAACCAGTGTGGTCCAGTGGGTAAGTGCCTGCCTTCCATGCAGGCAACCAGGGTTCAAATCCCGGGTTCGGCACCAGGTGACTGATGGTGGCAGAGCAGAGGTAAGTTGTCGGTGGGCCTAAATGGCCAATTGGTAAGTAAAATGTGTCTGTGTGTTGTGTACGAGTGGAATCATGCCTAGTGAATGAGGGATTTCAGATTGGTTGGTAAGTAAAATAGGTATGGCCTGAACAGAGACAGGTGAAAGAAAGGTAACAGGTGTTGTGTGCAGGAGGAGGAGGAGGAGCCTAGTCGGAGTGGGCGGGGTCAGAGAGGAGGGGTATAGGAGGAGCTTAGTGGGAGGGGTCAGAGAAGAGGGGTATAGGAGGAGCCTAGTCAGAGTGGGAGGGGTCAGAGAGGAGGATTATAGGAGGAGCCAGGTCAGAGAGGAGGGGTGTAGGTGGAACCTAGTCAGAGTGGGAGGGGTCAGAGAGGAGGGGTTCAGGAGGAGCCAGGTCAGAGAGGAGGGGTATAGGTGGAGCCTAGTCAGAGTGGGTGGGGTTAGAGAGGAGGAGTATAGGAGGAGCTGGGTCAGAGAGGAGGGGTATAGGAGGAGCCTAGTCAGAGTGGGAGGGGTCAGAGAGGAGGGGTTCAGGAGGAGCCAGGTCAGAGAGGAGGGGTGTAGGTGGAACCTAGTCAGAGTGGGAGTATATAGGAGGAGCTGGGTCAGAGTGGGAGGGGTCAGAGAGGAGGGGTATAGGCGGATCCTGGGCAGAATGGGTGGGTTCAGAGAGCAGAGGAAGGGGAGGAGGATCCTGACTTATTGTGGGGTACTGCAAATACTTTTTTTTACTGCACCCCCCTATACTCTCTGATTTCTGTTGGGAGGGGGCAGTCAAAATTTGGGGGAGCAGTATTAAAAGGTGCTTAGGCGCAACATGAAGGCGATGAGGTGCACACAATGGCTTGGCTTCCAGGTACTTTTTGGGGGGCTACCATTAGTTTTTATTGCTCTGATCCTCCCTCATGGGGTGTACCCTAAATGGTTAGGGGCCACGGGGGGGCAAGAAGCTGTTTGACAGTTTCTATTAACAACAGGGGTCACCATACAATTCTGCTGCAGTTATGGTATTGAAAGGTAAAACAAGGAGCATTTGGCTGTATTTTTGCAGGTGGGGTGCCCCAAAATGTTACTGCCAGCAGCAGCCCCCTTCCTCGCCACCCTGCAGATTGGTATAGGTACCTTTAGGACATTTCTGTTGAAAACAGAGGCTATAGCGAATCGCGCTACAAAATCCGAGAGCACTAACACTTGCTAAATAAAGGTGGCATCGGAGCATACGAATGAGGCAGGGAGAGGCTACTGTTGCAATTGGTTTGGTGGGTCATAGTGAATAACCTCGGCATGCAAATAGGCAGAAGTGTGAGGATTGGCAGTGTCTGTAGAGAATTTTGGCATGCTCTTCAGTTGATGTTTTCCTCCTTGAACTACAGAGGAAAGGCCTGGCCTTACTGTCGGGCAAAACATGTATTTATGATTTTAAGAAGTGTAGTCTGGATGTACTGAGAGGGCCTGCACAGTACGGTAAATGCCTGTTTACCCCTGCAATGTGCATCCAACTGTCACTTGAGATTGAACAGCGAACGAAGCAGCTGGGTTACTGACTGAATGTAAATGGAAGGCACATAGGAAGGGTGTTTGTGGTCACTCAAATGATTGAAACCTGGTTGATGCACTACCAAAGCTGGGGTACCAGGGGGGAACATTTGAGGGGTATTGAGATGGTGGTGTCCAGAGGTTAAAATATGTTTCAGAGACACAGAGGTACTGCGGTCCTGGTCCCACATTGGGGGTAGACAAAAGTCCCTGCTAAAGATTTCTGTCCAACTGTTACCACATTTTGTGCAGCCTGGCTCCCTCTGTAACGATTCCCCAGTGTCTTTCGATCCTACAGATGACTGTAGCAAACTTCCCAAATTTTTTCTTGGCCTCGTACTCCCAAAGGAGTGCCTGATATTTGCCAGCCTAACGATACTCACATTCTGGGAAAAACCTCACTAACTATGCATATTTATCTACCACACATGGCAAATCCTTACAATTGCAGAACATCATATCGCACTTGTCATCTTTGAGGTACTGTAAGTATTTGGATTTGAGGGAAATATTCATCCTTGCTTGCTCTCTCCCATCTGAAGTCTATGGTGCTGCTGTTCCTTTCTCACATGTCCCTTCAAAGAGACAAGTGACACACAGACTCAATCACTCAGCAAACATATATGCTTTGACGTTTTCATCTTGCTGTTTACCTTCCAAATATTCCCCCTGAACCACAAATAAAGGCCTGCCATTCCTCATCCCCTCAGTCAAAGCAGTCCTTCGCTCCTTAGGCCCTGCAAGACCACCATGAACAAGAATCATGTCAGCAAGCAGAAGAAAAGCCTCAGTGTGCTCTTTTGTTCATACTGCTGCCCTCTAGTAACACTTCATGGCAACTGCAGCATAAGAATGGGACTGAGAAGAGGGCTGTCCTATGCAAATAATATCCTCCCATGCATACTTTCTTCTGAGACGGTCGGCGGCTTCTGCCGTGATACCGCCTCCAACAAATGGTCTTCAACCAAATTTTAAAAAAGCCCACCTGCCTTAGATGAAGGATTTTGAAACTCGAAGGAAGCACATGGGGACATCACCCTCATTTAGCAGCGTCCTAAATTGCCTGCTGTCAGCCTGTATACAGAACAAGGGCGTTCGTGGGCGTTCGTGAGCGTTCCTCAAAGGAAGGAGGTGGGTGATTAATTCACAGTGCCAGGGCAGGCCCAGCCCAGCCCAGCCCAGCCCAGCCCAGCCCAGCCCAGCGCAGCCCAGCCCAGCACAGCGCACTGCTGTGGAGGTCCATTCCTTCACATCCTGCAGCAGGCATGATGCAGACCTACTAGAGCAAAGGCTTGACTCTGCCCTTGTCTGTCTCTTAAAGAAAACAATCTTTCTAGCTTCTTATTGCACCTGATAAATGGACTCTAGCTTGCCTCAAACTTGACCCATCATTTCATTAGCCAGAGCTCATACTTGACCTTTATTTCTATCCAAGCTCACTGGCACCAAACCCCTGATTTGAGCGAGTTATTCACACCAAAATGAAAAATCACCATCATCCAACCTATTTTACAATAAGTGTAGCACCTTCCTCGCATTCTTGTGCTCAGTTATAACCCCCAATACCACAATTGCACTCTGCAATTCACCAAACTTAAAGGAAAAAGAATGAAGACATTGATAAAGGAAGACAAGGCCTTGTCCCTATTGCACCTACTTGAGAAATAGGGAGGTTGGTAGAAGGTCATGAGGGAAAACATTTGAAATTTTGGGACACACATGCCAAAAAGAGTGTCCACTTTTCTCCTCTGTTACCAAGTAAAAAAAAATCTTAGCAAAAAAAAAACATTCACTTTTTGAAAATTTCCACCTTGGGATACCTCTACAGCATTGGCAGGATTCGAACCCTGGCCTGTGAGGGCTGTCTGCACCAAAGGTAGAAGACTTACCTTTGAGCTATAGCTCCTTAGTGGTCTAGGGGATTGCAGTAGTAACTATAAGCAACATACAGGCCTTGGTGTCCTTCCCGGCGGCTTCCATTGCACATGAAAAGGATGACCATGACATAAGGACAATTTGATAGGCTACATACATGGAAACCAGTGTGGTCCAGTGGGTAAGTGCCTGCCTTCCATGCAGGCAACCAGGGTGCAAATCCCGGGTTCGGCACCAGGTGACTGATGGTGGCAGAGCAGAGGTAAGTTGGAGGTGGGCCTAAATGGCCAATTGGTAAGTAAAATGTGTCTGTGTGTTGTGTACGAGTGGAATCATGCCTAGTGAATGAGGGATTTCAGATTGGTTGGTAAGTAAAATAGGTGTGGCCTGAACAGAGACAGGTGAAAGAAAGGTAACAGGTGTTGTGTGCAGGAGGAGCCTAGTCGGAGTGGGCGGGGTCAGAGAGGAGGGGTATAGGAGGAGCTTAGTGGGAGGGGTCAGAGAAGAGGGGTATAGGAGGAGCCTAGTCAGAGTGGGAGGGGTCAGAGAGGAGGAGTATAGGAGGAGCCAGGTCAGAGAGGAGGGGTGTAGGTGGAACCTAGTCAGAGTGGGAGGGGTCAGAGAGGAGGGGTTCAGGAGGAGCCAGGTCAGAGAGGAGGGGTATAGGTGGAGCCTAGTCAGAGTGGGTGGGGTTAGAGAGGAGGAGTATAGGAGGAGCTGGGTCAGAGAGGAGGGGAGTGGGAGGGGTCAGAGAGGAGGGGTTCAGGAGGAGCCAGGTCAGAGAGGAGGGGTGTAGGTGGAACCTAGTCAGAGTGGGAGTATATAGGAGGAGCTGGGTCAGAGTGGGAGGGGTCAGAGAGGAGGGGTATAGGCGGATCCTGGGCAGAATGGGTGGGGTCAGAGAGCAGAGGAAGGGGAGGAGGATCCTGACTTATTGTGGGGTACTGCAAATACTTTTTTTTACTGCACCCCCCTATACTCTCTGATTTCTGTTGGGAGGGGGCAGTCAAAATTTGGGGGAGCAGTATTAAAAGGTGCTTAGGCGCAACATGAAGGCGATGAGGTGCACACAATGGCTTGGCTTCCAGGTACTTTTTGGGGGGCTACCATTAGTTTTTATTGCTCTGATCCTCCCTCATGGGGTGTACCCTAAATGGTTAGGGGCCACGGGGGGGCAAGAAGCTGTTTGACAGTTTCTATTAACAACAGGGGTCACCATACAATTCTGCTGCAGTTATGGTATTGAAAGGTAAAACAAGGAGCATTTGGCTGTATTTTTGCAGGTGGGGTGCCCCAAAATGTTACTGCCAGCAGCAGCCCCCTTCCTCGCCACCCTGCAGATTGGTATAGGTACCTTTAGGACATTTCTGTTGAAAACAGAGGCTATAGCGAATCGCGCTACAAAATCCGAGAGCACTAACACTTGCTAAATAAAGGTGGCATCGGAGCATACGAATGAGGCAGGGAGAGGCTACTGTTGCAATTGGTTTGGTGGGTCATAGTGAATAACCTCGGCATGCAAATAGGCAGAAGTGTGAGGATTGGCAGTGTCTGTAGAGAATTTTGGCATGCTCTTCAGTTGATGTTTTCCTCCTTGAACTACAGAGGAAAGGCCTGGCCTTACTGTCGGGCAAAACATGTATTTATGATTTTAAGAAGTGTAGTCTGGATGTACTGAGAGGGCCTGCACAGTACGGTAAATGCCTGTTTACCCCTGCAATGTGCATCCAACTGTCACTTGAGATTGAACAGCGAACGAAGCAGCTGGGTTACTGACTGAATGTAAATGGAAGGCACATAGGAAGGGTGTTTGTGGTCACTCAAATGATTGAAACCTGGTTGATGCACTACCAAAGCTGGGGTACCAGGGGGGAACATTTGAGGGGTATTGAGATGGTGGTGTCCAGAGGTTAAAATATGTTTCAGAGACACAGAGGTACTGCGGTCCTGGTCCCACATTGGGGGTAGACAAAAGTCCCTGCTAAAGATTTCTGTCCAACTGTTACCACATTTTGTGCAGCCTGGCTCCCTCTGTAACGATTCCCCAGTGTCTTTCGATCCTACAGATGACTGTAGCAAACTTCCCAAATTTTTTCTTGGCCTCGTACTCCCAAAGGAGTGCCTGATATTTGCCAGCCTAACGATACTCACATTCTGGGAAAAACCTCACTAACTATGCATATTTATCTACCACACATGGCAAATCCTTACAATTGCAGAACATCATATCGCACTTGTCATCTTTGAGGTACTGTAAGTATTTGGATTTGAGGGAAATATTCATCCTTGCTTGCTCTCTCCCATCTGAAGTCTATGGTGCTGCTGTTCCTTTCTCACATGTCCCTTCAAAGAGACAAGTGACACACAGACTCAATCACTCAGCAAACATATATGCTTTGACGTTTTCATCTTGCTGTTTACCTTCCAAATATTCCCCCTGAACCACAAATAAAGGCCTGCCATTCCTCATCCCCTCAGTCAAAGCAGTCCTTCGCTCCTTAGGCCCTGCAAGACCACCATGAACAAGAATCATGTCAGCAAGCAGAAGAAAAGCCTCAGTGTGCTCTTTTGTTCATACTGCTGCCCTCTAGTAACACTTCATGGCAACTGCAGCATAAGAATGGGACTGAGAAGAGGGCTGTCCTATGCAAATAATATCCTCCCATGCATACTTTCTTCTGAGACGGTCGGCGGCTTCTGCCGTGATACCGCCTCCAACAAATGGTCTTTAACCAAATTTTTCAAAAAGCCCACCTGCCTTAGACGAAGGATTTTGAAACTCGAAGGAAGCACATGGGGACATCACCCTCATTTAGCAGCGTCCTAAATTGCCTGCTGTCAGCCTGTATACAGAACAAGGGCGTTCGTGGGCGTTCGTGAGCGTTCCTCAAAGGAAGGAGGTGGGTGATTAATTCACAGTGCCAGGGCAGGCCCAGCCCAGCCCAGCCCAGCCCAGCCCAGCCCAGCCCAGCACAGCGCACTGCTGTGGAGGTCCATTCCTTCACATCCTGCAGCAGGCATGATGCAGACCTACTAGAGCAAAGGCTTGACTCTGACCTTGTCTGTCTCTTAAAGAAAACAATCTTTCTAGCTTCTTATTGCACCTGATAAATGGACTCTAGCTTGCCTCAAACTTGACCCATCATTTCATTAGCCAGAGCTCATACTTGACCTTTATTTCTATCCAAGCTCACTGGCACCAAACCCCTGATTTGAGCGAGTTATTCACACCAAAATGAAAAATCACCATCATCCAACCTATTTTACAATAAGTGTAGCACCTTCCTCGCATTCTTGTGCTCAGTTATAACCCCCAATACCACAATTGCACTCTGCAATTCACCAAACTTAAAGGAAAAAGAATGAAGACATTGATAAAGGAAGACAAGGCCTTGTCCCTATTGCACCTACTTGAGAAATAGGGAGGTTGGTAGAAGGTCATGAGGGAAAATATTTGAAATTTTGGGA
Source organism: Lissotriton vulgaris (assembly GCF_964263255.1). NCBI lineage: Eukaryota > Metazoa > Chordata > Amphibia > Caudata > Salamandridae > Lissotriton > Lissotriton vulgaris. The sequence continues at coordinate 876,901,111 of NC_141687.1, read as the reverse complement.
CACACATGCCAAAAAGAGTGTCCACTTTTCTCCTCTGTTACCAAGTAAAAAAAAATCTTAGCAAAAAAAAAAAACATTCACTTTTTGAAAATTTCCACCTTGGGATACCTCTACAGCATTGGCAGGATTCGAACCCTGGCCTGTGAGGGCTGTCTGCACCAAAGGTAGAAGACTTACCTTTGAGCTATAGCTCCTTAGTGGTCTAGGGGATTGCAGTAGTAACTATAAGCAACATACAGGCCTTGGTGTCCTTCCCGGCGGCTTCCATTGCACATGAAAAGGATGACCATGACATAAGGACAATTTGATAGGCTACATACATGGAAACCAGTGTGGTCCAGTGGGTAAGTGCCTGCCTTCCATGCAGGCAACCAGGGTTCAAATCCCGGGTTCGGCACCAGGTGACTGATGGTGGCAGAGCAGAGGTAAGTTGGAGGTGGGCCTAAATGGCCAATTGGTAAGTAAAATGTGTCCGTGTGTTGTGTACGAGTGGAATCATGCCTAGTGAATGAGGGATTGCAGATTGGTTGGTAAGTAAAATAGGTGTGGCCTGAACAGAGACAGGTGAAAGAAAGGTAACAGGTGTTGTGTGCAGGAGGAGGAGGAGCCTAGTCGGAGTGGGTGGGGTCAGAGAGGAGGGGTATAGGAGGAGCCTAGTCAGAGTGGGAGGGGTATAGGAGGAGCCTAGTCAGAGTGGGAGGGGTCAGAGAGGAGGAGTATAGGAGGAGCCTAGGCAGAGTGGGTGGGGTTAGAGAGGAGGGGTTCAGGAGGAGCCTAGTCAGAGTGGGTGGGGTCAGATAGGAGGGGTATAGGCGGAGCCTGGGCAGAATGGGTGGGTTCAGAGAGCAGAGGAAGGGGAGGAGGATCCTGACTTATTGTGGGGTACTGCAAATACTTTTTTACTGCACCCCCTATACTCTCTGATTTCTGTTGGGAGGGGGCAGTCAAAATTTGGGGGAGCAGTATTAAAAGGTGCTTAGGCGCAACATGAAGGCGATGAGGTGCACACAATGGCTTGGCTTCCAGGTACTTTTTGGGGGGCTACCATTAGTTTTTATTGCTCCGATCCTCCCTCATGGGGTGTACCCTAAATGGTTAGGGGCCACGGGGGGGCAAGAAGCTGTTTGACAGTTTATATTAACAACAGGGGTCACCATACGATTCTGCTGCAGTTATGGTATTGAAAGGTAAAACAAGGAGCATTTGGCTGTATTTTTGCAGGTGGGGTGCCCCAAAATGTTACTGCCAGCAGCAGCAGCCCACTTCCTCGCCACCCTGCAGATTGGTATAGGTACCTTTAGGACATTTCTGTTGAAAACAGAGGCTATAGCGAATCGCGCTACAAAATCCGAGAGCACTAACACTTGCTAAATAAAGGTGGCATCGGAGCATACGAATGAGGCAGGGAGAGGCTACTGTTGCAATTGGTTTGGTGGGTCATAGTGAATAACCTCGGCATGCAAATAGGCAGAAGTGTGAGGATTGGCAGTGTCTGTAGAGAATTTTGGCATGCTCTTCAGTTGATGTTTTCCTCCTTGAACTACAGAGGAAAGGCCTGGCCTTACTGTTGGGCAAAACATGTATTTATGATTTTAAGAAGTGTAGTCTGGATGTACTGAGAGGGCCTGTACAGTACGGTAAATGCCTGTTTACCCCTGCAATGTGCATCCAACTGTCACTTGAGATTGAACAGCGAACGAAGCAGCTGGGTTACTGACTGAATGTAAATGGAAGGCACATAGGAAGGGTGTTTGTGGTCACTCAAATGATTGAAACCTGGTTGATGCACTACCAAAGCTGGGGTACCAGGGGGGAACATTTGAGGGGTATTGAGATGGTGGTGTCCAGAGGTTAAAATATGTTTCAGAGACACAGAGGTACTGCGGTCCTGGTCCCACATTGGTGGTAGACAAAAGTCCCTGCTAAAGATTTCTGTCCAACTGTTACCACATTTTGTGCAGCCTGGCTCCCTCTATAACGATTCCCCAGTGTCTTTCGATCCTACAGATGACTGTAGCAAACTTCCCAAATTTTTTCTTGGCCTCATACTCCCAAAGGAGTGCCTGACATTTGCCAGCCTAACAATACTCACATTCTGGGAAAAACCTCACTAACTATGCATATTTATCTACCACACATGGCAAATCCTTACAATTGCAGAACATCATATCGCACTTGTCATCTTTGAGGTACTGTAAGTATTTGGATTTGAGGGAAATATTCATCCTTGCTTGCTCTCTCCCATCTGAAGTCTATGGTGCTGCTGTTCCTTTCTCACATGTCCCTTCAAAGAGACAAGTGACACACAGACTCAATCACTCAGCAAACATATATGCTTTGACGTTTTCATCTTGCTGTTTACCTTCCAAATATTCCCCCTGAACCACAAATAAAGGCCTGCCATTCCTCATCCCCTCAGTCAAAGCAGTCCTTCGCTCCTTAGGCCCTGCAAGACCACCATGAACAAGAATCATGTCAGCAAGCAAAAGAAAAGCCTCAGTGTGCTCTTTTGTTCATACTGCTGCCCTCTAGTAACACTTCATGGCAACTGCAGCATAAGAATGGGACTGAGAAGAGGGCTGTCCTATGCAAATAATATCCTCCCATGCATACTTTCTTCTGAGACGGTCGGCGGCTTCTGCCGTGATACCGCCTCCAACAAATGGTCTTCAACCAAATTTTTAAAAAGCCCACCTGCCTTAGACGAAGGATTTTGCCACTCGAAGGAAGCACATGGGGACATCACCCTCATTTAGCAGCGTCCTAAATTGCCTGCTGTCAGCCTGTATACAGAACAAGGGCGTTCGTGGGCGTTCGTGAGCATTCCTCGAAGGAAGGAGGTGGGTGATTAATTCACAGTGCCAGGCCCAGCCCAGCCCAGCCCAGCCCAGCCCAGCGCAGCCCAGCCCAGCCCAGCACAGCACAGCGCACTGCTGTGGAGGTCCATTCCTTCACATCCTGCAGCAGGCATGATGCAGACCTACTAGAGCAAAGGCTTGACTCTGCCCTTGTCTGTCTCTTAAAGAAAACAATCTTTCTAGCTTCTTATTGCACCTGATAAATGGACTCTAGCTTGCCTCAAACTTGACCCATCATTTCATTAGCCAGAGCTCATACTTGACCTTTATTTCTATCCAAGCTCACTGGCACCAAACCCCTGATTTGAGCGAGTTATTCACACCAAAATGAAAAATCACCATCATCCAACCTATTTTACAATAAGTGTAGCACCTTCCTCGCATTCTTGTGCTCAGTTATAACCCCCAATACCACAATTGCACTCTGCAATTCACCAAACTTGAAGGAAAAAGAATGAAGACATTGATAAAGGAAGACAAGGCCTTGTCCCTATTGCACCTACTTGAGAAATAGGGAGGTTGGTAGAAGGTCATGAGGGAAAACATTTGAAATTTTGGGACACACATGCCAAAAAGAGTGTCCACTTTTCTCCTCTGTTACCAAGTAAAAAAAAATCTTAGCAAAAAAAAAAACATTAACTTTTTGAAAATTTCCACCTTGGGATACCTCTACAGCATTGGCAGGATTCGAACCCTGGCCTGTGAGGGCTGTCTGCACCAAAGGTAGAAGACTTACCTTTGAGCTATAGCTCCTTAGTGGTCTAGTGGATTGCAGTAGTAACTATAAGCAACATACAGGCCTTGGTGTCCTTCCCGGCGGCTTCCATTGCACATGAAAAGGATGACCATGACATAAGGACAATTTGATAGGCTACATACATGGAAACCAGTGTGGTCCAGTGGGTAAGTGCCTGCCTTCCATGCAGGCAACCAGGGTTCAAATCCCGGGTTCGGCACCAGGTGACTGATGGTGGCAGAGCAGATGTAAGTTGGAGGTGGGCCTAAATGGCCAATTGGTAAGTAAAATGTGTCTGTGTGTTGTGTACGAGTGGAATCATGCCTAGTGAATGAGGGATTTCAGATTGGTTGGTAAGTAAAATAGGTGTGGCCTGAACAGAGACAGGTGAAAGAAAGGTAACAGGTGTTGTGTGCAGGAGGAGGAGGAGCCTAGTCGGAGTGGGCGGGGTCAGAGAGGAGGGGTATAGGAGGAGCTTAGTGGGAGGGGTCAGAGAAGAGGGGTATAGGAGGAGCCTAGTCAGAGTGGGAGGGGTCAGAGAGGAGGAGTATAGGAGGAGCCAGGTCAGAGAGGAGGGGTGTAGGTGGAACCTAGTCAGAGTGGGAGGGGTCAGAGAGGAGGGGTTCAGGAGGAGCCAGGTCAGAGAGGAGGGGTATAGGTGGAGCCTAGTCAGAGTGGGTGGGGTTAGAGAGGAGGAGTATAGGAGGAGCTGGGTCAGAGAGGAGGGGTATAGGAGGAGCCTAGTCAGAGTGGGAGGGGTCAGAGAGGAGGGGTATAGGCGGAGCCTGGGCAGAATGGGTGGGTTCAGAGAGCAGAGGAAGGGGAGGAGGAGCCTGACTTATTGTGGGGTACTGCAAATACTTTTTTTACTGCACCCCCCTATACTCTCTGATTTCTGTTGGGAGGGGGCAGTCAAAATTTGGGGGAGCAGTATTAAAAGGTGCTTAGGCGCAACATGAAGGCGATGAGGTGCACACAATGGCTTGGCTTCCAGGTACTTTTTGGGGGGCTACCATTAGTTTTTATTGCTCTGATCCTCCCTCATGGGGTGTACCCTAAATGGTTAGGGCCACGGGGGGGCAAGAAGCTGTTTGACAGTTTCTATTAACAACAGGGGTCACCATACGATTCTGCTGCAGTTATGGTATTGAAAGGTAAAACAAGGAGCATTTGGCTGTATTTTTGCAGGTGGGGTGCCCCAAAATGTTACTGCCAGCAGCAGCCCCCTTCCTCGCCACCCTGCAGATTGGTATAGGTACCTTTAGGACATTTCTGTTGAAAACAGAGGCTATAGCGAATCGCGCTACAGAATCCGAGAGCACTAACACTTGCTAAATAAAGGTGGCATCGGAGCATACGAATGAGGCAGGGAGAGGCTACTGTTGCAATTGGTTTGGTGGGTCATAGTGAATAACCTCGGCATGCAAATAGGCAGAAGTGTGAGGATTGGCAGTGTCTGTAGAGAATTTTGGCATGCTCTTCAGTTGATGTTTTCCTCCTTGAACTACAGAGGAAAGGCCTGGCCTTACTGTTGGGAAAAAAAAAACGTATTTATGATTTTAAGAAGTGTAGTCTGGATGTACTGAGAGGGCCTGCACAGTACGGTAAATGCCTGTCTACCCCTGCAATGTGCATCCAACTGTCACTTGAGATTGAACAGCGAACGAAGCAGCTGGGTTACTGACTGAATGTAAATCGAAGGCACATAGGAAGGGTGTTTGTGGTCACTCAAATGATTGAAACCTGGTTGATGCACTACCAAAGCTGGGGTACCAGGGGGGAACATTTGAGGGGTATTGAGATGGTGGTGTCCAGAGGTTAAAATATGTTTCAGAGACACAGAGGTACTGCGGTCCTGGTCCCACATTGGTGGTAGACAAAAGTCCCTGCTAAAGATTTCTGTCCAACTGTTACCACATTTTGTGCAGCCTGGCTCCCTCTATAACGATTCCCCAGTGTCTTTCGATCCTACAGATGACTGTAGCAAACTTCCCAAATTTTTTCTTGGCCTCATACTCCCAAAGGAGTGCCTGACATTTGCCAGCCTAACAATACTCACATTCTGGGAAAAACCTCACTAACTATGCATATTTATCTACCACACATGGCAAATCCTTACAATTGCAGAACATCATATCGCACTTGTCATCTTTGAGGTACTGTAAGTATTTGGATTTGAGGGAAATATTCATCCTTGCTTGCTCTCTCCCATCTGAAGTCTATGGTGCTGCTGTTCCTTTCTCACATGTCCCTTCAAAGAGACAAGTGACACACAGACTCAATCACTCAGCAAACATATATGCTTTGACGTTTTCATCTTGCTGTTTACCTTCCAAATATTCCCCCTGAACCACAAATAAAGGCCTGCCATTCCTCATCCCCTCAGTCAAAGCAGTCCTTCGCTCCTTAGGCCCTGCAAGACCACCATGAACAAGAATCATGTCAGCAAGCAAAAGAAAAGCCTCAGTGTGCTCTTTTGTTCATACTGCTGCCCTCTAGTAACACTTCATGGCAACTGCAGCATAAGAATGGGACTGAGAAGAGGGCTGTCCTATGCAAATAATATCCTCCCATGCATACTTTCTTCTGAGACGGTCGGCGGCTTCTGCCGTGATACCGCCTCCAACAAATGGTCTTCAACCAAATTTTTAAAAAGCCCACCTGCCTTAGACGAAGGATTTTGCCACTCGAAGGAAGCACATGGGGACATCACCCTCATTTAGCAGCGTCCTAAATTGCCTGCTGTCAGCCTGTATACAGAACAAGGGCGTTCGTGGGCGTTCGTGAGCATTCCTCGAAGGAAGGAGGTGGGTGATTAATTCACAGTGCCAGGCCCAGCCCAGCCCAGCCCAGCCCAGCCCAGCGCAGCCCAGCCCAGCCCAGCACAGCACAGCGCACTGCTGTGGAGGTCCATTCCTTCACATCCTGCAGCAGGCATGATGCAGACCTACTAGAGCAAAGGCTTGACTCTGCCCTTGTCTGTCTCTTAAAGAAAACAATCTTTCTAGCTTCTTATTGCACCTGATAAATGGACTCTAGCTTGCCTCAAACTTGACCCATCATTTCATTAGCCAGAGCTCATACTTGACCTTTATTTCTATCCAAGCTCACTGGCACCAAACCCCTGATTTGAGCGAGTTATTCACACCAAAATGAAAAATCACCATCATCCAACCTATTTTACAATAAGTGTAGCACCTTCCTCGCATTCTTGTGCTCAGTTATAACCCCCAATACCACAATTGCACTCTGCAATTCACCAAACTTGAAGGAAAAAGAATGAAGACATTGATAAAGGAAGACAAGGCCTTGTCCCTATTGCACCTACTTGAGAAATAGGGAGGTTGGTAGAAGGTCATGAGGGAAAACATTTGAAATTTTGGGACACACATGCCAAAAAGAGTGTCCACTTTTCTCCTCTGTTACCAAGTAAAAAAAAATCTTAGCAAAAAAAAAAACATTAACTTTTTGAAAATTTCCACCTTGGGATACCTCTACAGCATTGGCAGGATTCGAACCCTGGCCTGTGAGGGCTGTCTGCACCAAAGGTAGAAGACTTACCTTTGAGCTATAGCTCCTTAGTGGTCTAGTGGATTGCAGTAGTAACTATAAGCAACATACAGGCCTTGGTGTCCTTCCCGGCGGCTTCCATTGCACATGAAAAGGATGACCATGACATAAGGACAATTTGATAGGCTACATACATGGAAACCAGTGTGGTCCAGTGGGTAAGTGCCTGCCTTCCATGCAGGCAACCAGGGTTCAAATCCCGGGTTCGGCACCAGGTGACTGATGGTGGCAGAGCAGATGTAAGTTGGAGGTGGGCCTAAATGGCCAATTGGTAAGTAAAATGTGTCTGTGTGTTGTGTACGAGTGGAATCATGCCTAGTGAATGAGGGATTTCAGATTGGTTGGTAAGTAAAATAGGTGTGGCCTGAACAGAGACAGGTGAAAGAAAGGTAACAGGTGTTGTGTGCAGGAGGAGCCTAGTCGGAGTGGGTGGGGTCAGAGAGGAGGGGTATAGGAGGAGCTTAGTGGGAGGGGTCAGAGAAGAGGGGTATAGGAGGAGCCTAGTCAGAGTGGGAGGGGTCAGAGAGGAGGAGTATAGGAGGAGCCAGGTCAGAGAGGAGGGGTGTAGGTGGAACCTAGTCAGAGTGGGAGGGGTCAGAGAGGAGGGGTTCAGGAGGAGCCAGGTCAGAGAGGAGGGGTATAGGTGGAGCCTAGTCAGAGTGGGTGGGGTTAGAGAGGAGGAGTATAGGAGGAGCTGGGTCAGAGAGGAGGGGTATAGGAGGAGCCTAGTCAGAGTGGGAGGGGTCAGAGAGGAGGGGTTCAGGAGGAGCCAGGTCAGAGAGGAGGGGTGTAGGTGGAACCTAGTCAGAGTGGGAGTATATAGGAGGAGCTGGGTCAGAGTGGGAGGGGTCAGAGAGGAGGGGTATAGGCGGATCCTGGGCAGAATGGGTGGGGTCAGAGAGCAGAGGAAGGGGAGGAGGATCCTGACTTATTGTGGGGTACTGCAAATACTTTTTTTTACTGCACCCCCCTATACTCTCTGATTTCTGTTGGGAGGGGGCAGTCAAAATTTGGGGGAGCAGTATTAAAAGGTGCTTAGGCGCAACATGAAGGCGATGAGGTGCACACAATGGCTTGGCTTCCAGGTACTTTTTGGGGGGCTACCATTAGTTTTTATTGCTCTGATCCTCCCTCATGGGGTGTACCCTAAATGGTTAGGGGCCACGGGGGGGCAAGAAGCTGTTTGACAGTTTCTATTAACAACAGGGGTCACCATACAATTCTGCTGCAGTTATGGTATTGAAAGGTAAAACAAGGAGCATTTGGCTGTATTTTTGCAGGTGGGGTGCCCCAAAATGTTACTGCCAGCAGCAGCCCCCTTCCTCGCCACCCTGCAGATTGGTATAGGTACCTTTAGGACATTTCTGTTGAAAACAGAGGCTATAGCGAATCGCGCTACAAAATCCGAGAGCACTAACACTTGCTAAATAAAGGTGGCATCGGAGCATACGAATGAGGCAGGGAGAGGCTACTGTTGCAATTGGTTTGGTGGGTCATAGTGAATAACCTCGGCATGCAAATAGGCAGAAGTGTGAGGATTGGCAGTGTCTGTAGAGAATTTTGGCATGCTCTTCAGTTGATGTTTTCCTCCTTGAACTACAGAGGAAAGGCCTGGCCTTACTGTCGGGCAAAACATGTATTTATGATTTTAAGAAGTGTAGTCTGGATGTACTGAGAGGGCCTGCACAGTACGGTAAATGCCTGTTTACCCCTGCAATGTGCATCCAACTGTCACTTGAGATTGAACAGCGAACGAAGCAGCTGGGTTACTGACTGAATGTAAATGGAAGGCACATAGGAAGGGTGTTTGTGGTCACTCAAATGATTGAAACCTGGTTGATGCACTACCAAAGCTGGGGTACCAGGGGGGAACATTTGAGGGGTATTGAGATGGTGGTGTCCAGAGGTTAAAATATGTTTCAGAGACACAGAGGTACTGCGGTCCTGGTCCCACATTGGGGGTAGACAAAAGTCCCTGCTAAAGATTTCTGTCCAACTGTTACCACATTTTGTGCAGCCTGGCTCCCTCTGTAACGATTCCCCAGTGTCTTTCGATCCTACAGATGACTGTAGCAAACTTCCCAAATTTTTTCTTGGCCTCGTACTCCCAAAGGAGTGCCTGATATTTGCCAGCCTAACGATACTCACATTCTGGGAAAAACCTCACTAACTATGCATATTTATCTACCACACATGGCAAATCCTTACAATTGCAGAACATCATATCGCACTTGTCATCTTTGAGGTACTGTAAGTATTTGGATTTGAGGGAAATATTCATCCTTGCTTGCTCTCTCCCATCTGAAGTCTATGGTGCTGCTGTTCCTTTCTCACATGTCCCTTCAAAGAGACAAGTGACACACAGACTCAATCACTCAGCAAACATATATGCTTTGACGTTTTCATCTTGCTGTTTACCTTCCAAATATTCCCCCTGAACCACAAATAAAGGCCTGCCATTCCTCATCCCCTCAGTCAAAGCAGTCCTTCGCTCCTTAGGCCCTGCAAGACCACCATGAACAAGAATCATGTCAGCAAGCAGAAGAAAAGCCTCAGTGTGCTCTTTTGTTCATACTGCTGCCCTCTAGTAACACTTCATGGCAACTGCAGCATAAGAATGGGACTGAGAAGAGGGCTGTCCTATGCAAATAATATCCTCCCATGCATACTTTCTTCTGAGACGGTCGGCGGCTTCTGCCGTGATACCGCCTCCAACAAATGGTCTTCAACCAAATTTTAAAAAAGCCCACCTGCCTTAGATGAAGGATTTTGAAACTCGAAGGAAGCACATGGGGACATCACCCTCATTTAGCAGCGTCCTAAATTGCCTGCTGTCAGCCTGTATACAGAACAAGGGCGTTCGTGGGCGTTCGTGAGCGTTCCTCAAAGGAAGGAGGTGGGTGATTAATTCACAGTGCCAGGGCAGGCCCAGCCCAGCCCAGCCCAGCCCAGCCCAGCCCAGCCCAGCGCAGCCCAGCCCAGCACAGCGCACTGCTGTGGAGGTCCATTCCTTCACATCCTGCAGCAGGCATGATGCAGACCTACTAGAGCAAAGGCTTGACTCTGCCCTTGTCTGTCTCTTAAAGAAAACAATCTTTCTAGCTTCTTATTGCACCTGATAAATGGACTCTAGCTTGCCTCAAACTTGACCCATCATTTCATTAGCCAGAGCTCATACTTGACCTTTATTTCTATCCAAGCTCACTGGCACCAAACCCCTGATTTGAGCGAGTTATTCACACCAAAATGAAAAATCACCATCATCCAACCTATTTTACAATAAGTGTAGCACCTTCCTCGCATTCTTGTGCTCAGTTATAACCCCCAATACCACAATTGCACTCTGCAATTCACCAAACTTAAAGGAAAAAGAATGAAGACATTGATAAAGGAAGACAAGGCCTTGTCCCTATTGCACCTACTTGAGAAATAGGGAGGTTGGTAGAAGGTCATGAGGGAAAACATTTGAAATTTTGGGACACACATGCCAAAAAGAGTGTCCACTTTTCTCCTCTGTTACCAAGTAAAAAAAAATCTTAGCAAAAAAAAAACATTCACTTTTTGAAAATTTCCACCTTGGGATACCTCTACAGCATTGGCAGGATTCGAACCCTGGCCTGTGAGGGCTGTCTGCACCAAAGGTAGAAGACTTACCTTTGAGCTATAGCTCCTTAGTGGTCTAGGGGATTGCAGTAGTAACTATAAGCAACATACAGGCCTTGGTGTCCTTCCCGGCGGCTTCCATTGCACATGAAAAGGATGACCATGACATAAGGACAATTTGATAGGCTACATACATGGAAACCAGTGTGGTCCAGTGGGTAAGTGCCTGCCTTCCATGCAGGCAACCAGGGTGCAAATCCCGGGTTCGGCACCAGGTGACTGATGGTGGCAGAGCAGAGGTAAGTTGGAGGTGGGCCTAAATGGCCAATTGGTAAGTAAAATGTGTCTGTGTGTTGTGTACGAGTGGAATCATGCCTAGTGAATGAGGGATTTCAGATTGGTTGGTAAGTAAAATAGGTGTGGCCTGAACAGAGACAGGTGAAAGAAAGGTAACAGGTGTTGTGTGCAGGAGGAGCCTAGTCGGAGTGGGCGGGGTCAGAGAGGAGGGGTATAGGAGGAGCTTAGTGGGAGGGGTCAGAGAAGAGGGGTATAGGAGGAGCCTAGTCAGAGTGGGAGGGGTCAGAGAGGAGGAGTATAGGAGGAGCCAGGTCAGAGAGGAGGGGTGTAGGTGGAACCTAGTCAGAGTGGGAGGGGTCAGAGAGGAGGGGTTCAGGAGGAGCCAGGTCAGAGAGGAGGGGTATAGGTGGAGCCTAGTCAGAGTGGGTGGGGTTAGAGAGGAGGAGTATAGGAGGAGCTGGGTCAGAGAGGAGGGGAGTGGGAGGGGTCAGAGAGGAGGGGTTCAGGAGGAGCCAGGTCAGAGAGGAGGGGTGTAGGTGGAACCTAGTCAGAGTGGGAGTATATAGGAGGAGCTGGGTCAGAGTGGGAGGGGTCAGAGAGGAGGGGTATAGGCGGATCCTGGGCAGAATGGGTGGGGTCAGAGAGCAGAGGAAGGGGAGGAGGATCCTGACTTATTGTGGGGTACTGCAAATACTTTTTTTTACTGCACCCCCCTATACTCTCTGATTTCTGTTGGGAGGGGGCAGTCAAAATTTGGGGGAGCAGTATTAAAAGGTGCTTAGGCGCAACATGAAGGCGATGAGGTGCACACAATGGCTTGGCTTCCAGGTACTTTTTGGGGGGCTACCATTAGTTTTTATTGCTCTGATCCTCCCTCATGGGGTGTACCCTAAATGGTTAGGGCCACGGGGGGGCAAGAAGCTGTTTGACAGTTTCTATTAACAACAGGGGTCACCATACGATTCTGCTGCAGTTATGGTATTGAAAGGTAAAACAAGGAGCATTTGGCTGTATTTTTGCAGGTGGGGTGCCCCAAAATGTTACTGCCAGCAGCAGCCCCCTTCCTCGCCACCCTGCAGATTGGTATAGGTACCTTTAGGACATTTCTGTTGAAAACAGAGGCTATAGCGAATCGCGCTACAGAATCCGAGAGCACTAACACTTGCTAAATAAAGGTGGCATCGGAGCATACGAATGAGGCAGGGAGAGGCTACTGTTGCAATTGGTTTGGTGGGTCATAGTGAATAACCTCGGCATGCAAATAGGCAGAAGTGTGAGGATTGGCAGTGTCTGTAGAGAATTTTGGCATGCTCTTCAGTTGATGTTTTCCTCCTTGAACTACAGAGGAAAGGCCTGGCCTTACTGTTGGGAAAAAAAAAACGTATTTATGATTTTAAGAAGTGTAGTCTGGATGTACTGAGAGGGCCTGCACAGTACGGTAAATGCCTGTCTACCCCTGCAATGTGCATCCAACTGTCACTTGAGATTGAACAGCGAACGAAGCAGCTGGGTTACTGACTGAATGTAAATCGAAGGCACATAGGAAGGGTGTTTGTGGTCACTCAAATGATTGAAACCTGGTTGATGCACTACCAAAGCTGGGGTACCAGGGGGGAACATTTGAGGGGTATTGAGATGGTGGTGTCCAGAGGTTAAAATATGTTTCAGAGACACAGAGGTACTGCGGTCCTGGTCCCACATTGGGGGTAGACAAAAGTCCCTGCTAAAGATTTCTGTCCAACTGTTACCACATTTTGTGCAGCCTGGCTCCCTCTGTAACGATTCCCCAGTGTCTTTCGATCCTACAGATGACTGTAGCAAACTTCCCAAATTTTTTCTTGGCCTCGTACTCCCAAAGGAGTGCCTGATATTTGCCAGCCTAACGATACTCACATTCTGGGAAAAACCTCACTAACTATGCATATTTATCTACCACACATGGCAAATCCTTACAATTGCAGAACATCATATCGCACTTGTCATCTTTGAGGTACTGTAAGTATTTGGATTTGAGGGAAATATTCATCCTTGCTTGCTCTCTCCCATCTGAAGTCTATGGTGCTGCTGTTCCTTTCTCACATGTCCCTTCAAAGAGACAAGTGACACACAGACTCAATCACTCAGCAAACATATATGCTTTGACGTTTTCATCTTGCTGTTTACCTTCCAAATATTCCCCCTGAACCACAAATAAAGGCCTGCCATTCCTCATCCCCTCAGTCAAAGCAGTCCTTCGCTCCTTAGGCCCTGCAAGACCACCATGAACAAGAATCATGTCAGCAAGCAGAAGAAAAGCCTCAGTGTGCTCTTTTGTTCATACGGCTGCCCTCTAGTAACACTTCATGGCAACTGCAGCATAAGAATGGGACTGAGAAGAGGGCTGTCCTATGCAAATAATATCCTCCCATGCATACTTTCTTCTGAGACGGTCGGCGGCTTCTGCCGTGATACCGCCTCCAACAAATGGTCTTCAACCAAATTTTAAAAAAGCCCACCTGCCTTAGACGAAGGATTTTGAAACTCGAAGGAAGCACATGGGGACATCACCCTCATTTAGCAGCGTCCTAAATTGCCTGCTGTCAGCCTGTATACAGAACAAGGGCGTTCGTGAGCGTTCCTCAAAGGAAGGAGGTGGGTGATTAATTCACAGTGCCAGGGCAGGCCCAGCCCAGCCCAGCCCAGCCCAGCCCAGCCCAGCCCAGCCCAGCCCAGCACAGCGCACTGCTGTGGAGGTCCATTCCTTCACATCCTGCAGCAGGCATGATGCAGACCTACTAGAGCAAAGGCTTGACTCTGACCTTGTCTGTCTCTTAAAGAAAACAATCTTTCTAGCTTCTTATTGCACCTGATAAATGGACTCTAGCTTGCCTCAAACTTGACCCATCATTTCATTAGCCAGAGCTCATACTTGACCTTTATTTCTATCCAAGCTCACTGGCACCAAACCCCTGATTTGAGCGAGTTATTCACACCAAAATGAAAAATCACCATCATCCAACCTATTTTACAATAAGTGTAGCACCTTCCTCGCATTCTTGTGCTCAGTTATAACCCCCAATACCACAATTGCACTCTGCAATTCACCAAACTTAAAGGAAAAAGAATGAAGACATTGATAAAGGAAGACAAGGCCTTGTCCCTATTGCACCTACTTGAGAAATAGGGAGGTTGGTAGAAGGTCATGAGGGAAAATATTTGAAATTTTGGGACACACATGCCAAAAAGAGTGTCCACTTTTCTCCTCTGTTACCAAGTAAAAAAAAATCTTAGCAAAAAAAAAAAACATTCACTTTTTGAAAATTTCCACCTTGGGATACCTCTACAGCATTGGCAGGATTCGAACCCTGGCCTGTGAGGGCTGTCTGCACCAAAGGTAGAAGACTTACCTTTGAGCTATAGCTCCTTAGTGGTCTAGGGGATTGCAGTAGTAACTATAAGCAACATACAGGCCTTGGTGTCCTTCCCGGCGGCTTCCATTGCACATGAAAAGGATGACCATGACATAAGGACAATTTGATAGGCTACATACATGGAAACCAGTGTGGTCCAGTGGGTAAGTGCCTGCCTTCCATGCAGGCAACCAGGGTTCAAATCCCGGGTTCGGCACCAGGTGACTGATGGTGGCAGAGCAGAGGTAAGTTGGAGGTGGGCCTAAATGGCCAATTGGTAAGTAAAATGTGTCCGTGTGTTGTGTACGAGTGGAATCATGCCTAGTGAATGAGGGATTGCAGATTGGTTGGTAAGTAAAATAGGTGTGGCCTGAACAGAGACAGGTGAAAGAAAGGTAACAGGTGTTGTGTGCAGGAGGAGGAGGAGCCTAGTCGGAGTGGGTGGGGTCAGAGAGGAGGGGTATAGGAGGAGCCTAGTCAGAGTGGGAGGGGTATAGGAGGAGCCTAGTCAGAGTGGGAGGGGTCAGAGAGGAGGAGTATAGGAGGAGCCTAGGCAGAGTGGGTGGGGTTAGAGAGGAGGGGTTCAGGAGGAGCCTAGTCAGAGTGGGTGGGGTCAGATAGGAGGGGTATAGGCGGAGCCTGGGCAGAATGGGTGGGTTCAGAGAGCAGAGGAAGGGGAGGAGGATCCTGACTTATTGTGGGGTACTGCAAATACTTTTTTACTGCACCCCCTATACTCTCTGATTTCTGTTGGGAGGGGGCAGTCAAAATTTGGGGGAGCAGTATTAAAAGGTGCTTAGGCGCAACATGAAGGCGATGAGGTGCACACAATGGCTTGGCTTCCAGGTACTTTTTGGGGGGCTACCATTAGTTTTTATTGCTCCGATCCTCCCTCATGGGGTGTACCCTAAATGGTTAGGGGCCACGGGGGGGCAAGAAGCTGTTTGACAGTTTATATTAACAACAGGGGTCACCATACGATTCTGCTGCAGTTATGGTATTGAAAGGTAAAACAAGGAGCATTTGGCTGTATTTTTGCAGGTGGGGTGCCCCAAAATGTTACTGCCAGCAGCAGCAGCCCACTTCCTCGCCACCCTGCAGATTGGTATAGGTACCTTTAGGACATTTCTGTTGAAAACAGAGGCTATAGCGAATCGCGCTACAAAATCCGAGAGCACTAACACTTGCTAAATAAAGGTGGCATCGGAGCATACGAATGAGGCAGGGAGAGGCTACTGTTGCAATTGGTTTGGTGGGTCATAGTGAATAACCTCGGCATGCAAATAGGCAGAAGTGTGAGGATTGGCAGTGTCTGTAGAGAATTTTGGCATGCTCTTCAGTTGATGTTTTCCTCCTTGAACTACAGAGGAAAGGCCTGGCCTTACTGTTGGGCAAAACATGTATTTATGATTTTAAGAAGTGTAGTCTGGATGTACTGAGAGGGCCTGTACAGTACGGTAAATGCCTGTTTACCCCTGCAATGTGCATCCAACTGTCACTTGAGATTGAACAGCGAACGAAGCAGCTGGGTTACTGACTGAATGTAAATGGAAGGCACATAGGAAGGGTGTTTGTGGTCACTCAAATGATTGAAACCTGGTTGATGCACTACCAAAGCTGGGGTACCAGGGGGGAACATTTGAGGGGTATTGAGATGGTGGTGTCCAGAGGTTAAAATATGTTTCAGAGACACAGAGGTACTGCGGTCCTGGTCCCACATTGGTGGTAGACAAAAGTCCCTGCTAAAGATTTCTGTCCAACTGTTACCACATTTTGTGCAGCCTGGCTCCCTCTATAACGATTCCCCAGTGTCTTTCGATCCTACAGATGACTGTAGCAAACTTCCCAAATTTTTTCTTGGCCTCATACTCCCAAAGGAGTGCCTGACATTTGCCAGCCTAACAATACTCACATTCTGGGAAAAACCTCACTAACTATGCATATTTATCTACCACACATGGCAAATCCTTACAATTGCAGAACATCATATCGCACTTGTCATCTTTGAGGTACTGTAAGTATTTGGATTTGAGGGAAATATTCATCCTTGCTTGCTCTCTCCCATCTGAAGTCTATGGTGCTGCTGTTCCTTTCTCACATGTCCCTTCAAAGAGACAAGTGACACACAGACTCAATCACTCAGCAAACATATATGCTTTGACGTTTTCATCTTGCTGTTTACCTTCCAAATATTCCCCCTGAACCACAAATAAAGGCCTGCCATTCCTCATCCCCTCAGTCAAAGCAGTCCTTCGCTCCTTAGGCCCTGCAAGACCACCATGAACAAGAATCATGTCAGCAAGCAAAAGAAAAGCCTCAGTGTGCTCTTTTGTTCATACTGCTGCCCTCTAGTAACACTTCATGGCAACTGCAGCATAAGAATGGGACTGAGAAGAGGGCTGTCCTATGCAAATAATATCCTCCCATGCATACTTTCTTCTGAGACGGTCGGCGGCTTCTGCCGTGATACCGCCTCCAACAAATGGTCTTCAACCAAATTTTTAAAAAGCCCACCTGCCTTAGACGAAGGATTTTGCCACTCGAAGGAAGCACATGGGGACATCACCCTCATTTAGCAGCGTCCTAAATTGCCTGCTGTCAGCCTGTATACAGAACAAGGGCGTTCGTGGGCGTTCGTGAGCATTCCTCGAAGGAAGGAGGTGGGTGATTAATTCACAGTGCCAGGCCCAGCCCAGCCCAGCCCAGCCCAGCCCAGCGCAGCCCAGCCCAGCCCAGCACAGCACAGCGCACTGCTGTGGAGGTCCATTCCTTCACATCCTGCAGCAGGCATGATGCAGACCTACTAGAGCAAAGGCTTGACTCTGCCCTTGTCTGTCTCTTAAAGAAAACAATCTTTCTAGCTTCTTATTGCACCTGATAAATGGACTCTAGCTTGCCTCAAACTTGACCCATCATTTCATTAGCCAGAGCTCATACTTGACCTTTATTTCTATCCAAGCTCACTGGCACCAAACCCCTGATTTGAGCGAGTTATTCACACCAAAATGAAAAATCACCATCATCCAACCTATTTTACAATAAGTGTAGCACCTTCCTCGCATTCTTGTGCTCAGTTATAACCCCCAATACCACAATTGCACTCTGCAATTCACCAAACTTGAAGGAAAAAGAATGAAGACATTGATAAAGGAAGACAAGGCCTTGTCCCTATTGCACCTACTTGAGAAATAGGGAGGTTGGTAGAAGGTCATGAGGGAAAACATTTGAAATTTTGGGACACACATGCCAAAAAGAGTGTCCACTTTTCTCCTCTGTTACCAAGTAAAAAAAAATCTTAGCAAAAAAAAAAACATTAACTTTTTGAAAATTTCCACCTTGGGATACCTCTACAGCATTGGCAGGATTCGAACCCTGGCCTGTGAGGGCTGTCTGCACCAAAGGTAGAAGACTTACCTTTGAGCTATAGCTCCTTAGTGGTCTAGTGGATTGCAGTAGTAACTATAAGCAACATACAGGCCTTGGTGTCCTTCCCGGCGGCTTCCATTGCACATGAAAAGGATGACCATGACATAAGGACAATTTGATAGGCTACATACATGGAAACCAGTGTGGTCCAGTGGGTAAGTGCCTGCCTTCCATGCAGGCAACCAGGGTTCAAATCCCGGGTTCGGCACCAGGTGACTGATGGTGGCAGAGCAGATGTAAGTTGGAGGTGGGCCTAAATGGCCAATTGGTAAGTAAAATGTGTCTGTGTGTTGTGTACGAGTGGAATCATGCCTAGTGAATGAGGGATTTCAGATTGGTTGGTAAGTAAAATAGGTGTGGCCTGAACAGAGACAGGTGAAAGAAAGGTAACAGGTGTTGTGTGCAGGAGGAGGAGGAGCCTAGTCGGAGTGGGCGGGGTCAGAGAGGAGGGGTATAGGAGGAGCTTAGTGGGAGGGGTCAGAGAAGAGGGGTATAGGAGGAGCCTAGTCAGAGTGGGAGGGGTCAGAGAGGAGGAGTATAGGAGGAGCCAGGTCAGAGAGGAGGGGTGTAGGTGGAACCTAGTCAGAGTGGGAGGGGTCAGAGAGGAGGGGTTCAGGAGGAGCCAGGTCAGAGAGGAGGGGTATAGGTGGAGCCTAGTCAGAGTGGGTGGGGTTAGAGAGGAGGAGTATAGGAGGAGCTGGGTCAGAGAGGAGGGGTATAGGAGGAGCCTAGTCAGAGTGGGAGGGGTCAGAGAGGAGGGGTTCAGGAGGAGCCAGGTCAGAGAGGAGGGGTGTAGGTGGAACCTAGTCAGAGTGGGAGTATATAGGAGGAGCTGGGTCAGAGAGGAGGGGTATAGGAGGAGCCTAGTCAGAGTGGGAGGGGTCAGAGAGGAGGGGTATAGGCGGAGCCTGGGCAGAATGGGTGGGTTCAGAGAGCAGAGGAAGGGGAGGAGGAGCCTGACTTATTGTGGGGTACTGCAAATACTTTTTTTACTGCACCCCCCTATACTCTCTGATTTCTGTTGGGAGGGGGCAGTCAAAATTTGGGGGAGCAGTATTAAAAGGTGCTTAGGCGCAACATGAAGGCGATGAGGTGCACACAATGGCTTGGCTTCCAGGTACTTTTTGGGGGGCTACCATTAGTTTTTATTGCTCTGATCCTCCCTCATGGGGTGTACCCTAAATGGTTAGGGCCACGGGGGGGCAAGAAGCTGTTTGACAGTTTCTATTAACAACAGGGGTCACCATACGATTCTGCTGCAGTTATGGTATTGAAAGGTAAAACAAGGAGCATTTGGCTGTATTTTTGCAGGTGGGGTGCCCCAAAATGTTACTGCCAGCAGCAGCCCCCTTCCTCGCCACCCTGCAGATTGGTATAGGTACCTTTAGGACATTTCTGTTGAAAACAGAGGCTATAGCGAATCGCGCTACAGAATCCGAGAGCACTAACACTTGCTAAATAAAGGTGGCATCGGAGCATACGAATGAGGCAGGGAGAGGCTACTGTTGCAATTGGTTTGGTGGGTCATAGTGAATAACCTCGGCATGCAAATAGGCAGAAGTGTGAGGATTGGCAGTGTCTGTAGAGAATTTTGGCATGCTCTTCAGTTGATGTTTTCCTCCTTGAACTACAGAGGAAAGGCCTGGCCTTACTGTTGGGAAAAAAAAAACGTATTTATGATTTTAAGAAGTGTAGTCTGGATGTACTGAGAGGGCCTGCACAGTACGGTAAATGCCTGTCTACCCCTGCAATGTGCATCCAACTGTCACTTGAGATTGAACAGCGAACGAAGCAGCTGGGTTACTGACTGAATGTAAATCGAAGGCACATAGGAAGGGTGTTTGTGGTCACTCAAATGATTGAAACCTGGTTGATGCACTACCAAAGCTGGGGTACCAGGGGGGAACATTTGAGGGGTATTGAGATGGTGGTGTCCAGAGGTTAAAATATGTTTCAGAGACACAGAGGTACTGCGGTCCTGGTCCCACATTGGGGGTAGACAAAAGTCCCTGCTAAAGATTTCTGTCCAACTGTTACCACATTTTGTGCAGCCTGGCTCCCTCTGTAACGATTCCCCAGTGTCTTTCGATCCTACAGATGACTGTAGCAAACTTCCCAAATTTTTTCTTGGCCTCGTACTCCCAAAGGAGTGCCTGATATTTGCCAGCCTAACGATACTCACATTCTGGGAAAAACCTCACTAACTATGCATATTTATCTACCACACATGGCAAATCCTTACAATTGCAGAACATCATATCGCACTTGTCATCTTTGAGGTACTGTAAGTATTTGGATTTGAGGGAAATATTCATCCTTGCTTGCTCTCTCCCATCTGAAGTCTATGGTGCTGCTGTTCCTTTCTCACATGTCCCTTCAAAGAGACAAGTGACACACAGACTCAATCACTCAGCAAACATATATGCTTTGACGTTTTCATCTTGCTGTTTACCTTCCAAATATTCCCCCTGAACCACAAATAAAGGCCTGCCATTCCTCATCCCCTCAGTCAAAGCAGTCCTTCGCTCCTTAGGCCCTGCAAGACCACCATGAACAAGAATCATGTCAGCAAGCAGAAGAAAAGCCTCAGTGTGCTCTTTTGTTCATACGGCTGCCCTCTAGTAACACTTCATGGCAACTGCAGCATAAGAATGGGACTGAGAAGAGGGCTGTCCTATGCAAATAATATCCTCCCATGCATACTTTCTTCTGAGACGGTCGGCGGCTTCTGCCGTGATACCGCCTCCAACAAATGGTCTTCAACCAAATTTTAAAAAAGCCCACCTGCCTTAGACGAAGGATTTTGAAACTCGAAGGAAGCACATGGGGACATCACCCTCATTTAGCAGCGTCCTAAATTGCCTGCTGTCAGCCTGTATACAGAACAAGGGCGTTCGTGAGCGTTCCTCAAAGGAAGGAGGTGGGTGATTAATTCACAGTGCCAGGGCAGGCCCAGCCCAGCCCAGCCCAGCCCAGCCCAGCCCAGCCCAGCACAGCGCACTGCTGTGGAGGTCCATTCCTTCACATCCTGCAGCAGGCATGATGCAGACCTACTAGAGCAAAGGCTTGACTCTGACCTTGTCTGTCTCTTAAAGAAAACAATCTTTCTAGCTTCTTATTGCACCTGATAAATGGACTCTAGCTTGCCTCAAACTTGACCCATCATTTCATTAGCCAGAGCTCATACTTGACCTTTATTTCTATCCAAGCTCACTGGCACCAAACCCCTGATTTGAGCGAGTTATTCACACCAAAATGAAAAATCACCATCATCCAACCTATTTTACAATAAGTGTAGCACCTTCCTCGCATTCTTGTGCTCAGTTATAACCCCCAATACCACAATTGCACTCTGCAATTCACCAAACTTAAAGGAAAAAGAATGAAGACATTGATAAAGGAAGACAAGGCCTTGTCCCTATTGCACCTACTTGAGAAATAGGGAGGTTGGTAGAAGGTCATGAGGGAAAATATTTGAAATTTTGGGACACACATGCCAAAAAGAGTGTCCACTTTTCTCCTCTGTTACCAAGTAAAAAAAAATCTTAGCAAAAAAAAAAAACATTCACTTTTTGAAAATTTCCACCTTGGGATACCTCTACAGCATTGGCAGGATTCGAACCCTGGCCTGTGAGGGCTGTCTGCACCAAAGGTAGAAGACTTACCTTTGAGCTATAGCTCCTTAGTGGTCTAGGGGATTGCAGTAGTAACTATAAGCAACATACAGGCCTTGGTGTCCTTCCCGGCGGCTTCCATTGCACATGAAAAGGATGACCATGACATAAGGACAATTTGATAGGCTACATACATGGAAACCAGTGTGGTCCAGTGGGTAAGTGCCTGCCTTCCATGCAGGCAACCAGGGTTCAAATCCCGGGTTCGGCACCAGGTGACTGATGGTGGCAGAGCAGAGGTAAGTTGGAGGTGGGCCTAAATGGCCAATTGGTAAGTAAAATGTGTCCGTGTGTTGTGTACGAGTGGAATCATGCCTAGTGAATGAGGGATTGCAGATTGGTTGGTAAGTAAAATAGGTGTGGCCTGAACAGAGACAGGTGAAAGAAAGGTAACAGGTGTTGTGTGCAGGAGGAGGAGCCTAGTCGGAGTGGGTGGGGTCAGAGAGGAGGGGTATAGGAGGAGCCTAGTCAGAGTGGGAGGGGTATAGGAGGAGCCTAGTCAGAGTGGGAGGGGTCAGAGAGGAGGAGTATAGGAGGAGCCTAGGCAGAGTGGGTGGGGTTAGAGAGGAGGGGTTCAGGAGGAGCCTAGTCAGAGTGGGTGGGGTCAGATAGGAGGGGTATAGGCGGAGCCTGGGCAGAATGGGTGGGTTCAGAGAGCAGAGGAAGGGGAGGAGGATCCTGACTTATTGTGGGGTACTGCAAATACTTTTTTACTGCACCCCCTATACTCTCTGATTTCTGTTGGGAGGGGGCAGTCAAAATTTGGGGGAGCAGTATTAAAAGGTGCTTAGGCGCAACATGAAGGCGATGAGGTGCACACAATGGCTTGGCTTCCAGGTACTTTTTGGGGGGCTACCATTAGTTTTTATTGCTCCGATCCTCCCTCATGGGGTGTACCCTAAATGGTTAGGGGCCACGGGGGGGCAAGAAGCTGTTTGACAGTTTCTATTAACAACAGGGGTCACCATACGATTCTGCTGCAGTTATGGTATTGAAAGGTAAAACAAGGAGCATTTGGCTGTATTTTTGCAGGTGGGGTGCCCCAAAATGTTACTGCCAGCAGCAGCAGCCCACTTCCTCGCCACCCTGCAGATTGGTATAGGTACCTTTAGGACATTTCTGTTGAAAACAGAGGCTATAGCGAATCGCGCTACAAAATCCGAGAGCACTAACACTTGCTAAATAAAGGTGGCATCGGAGCATACGAATGAGGCAGGGAGAGGCTACTGTTGCAATTGGTTTGGTGGGTCATAGTGAATAACCTCGGCATGCAAATAGGCAGAAGTGTGAGGATTGGCAGTGTCTGTAGAGAATTTTGGCATGCTCTTCAGTTGATGTTTTCCTCCTTGAACTACAGAGGAAAGGCCTGGCCTTACTGTTGGGCAAAACATGTATTTATGATTTTAAGAAGTGTAGTCTGGATGTACTGAGAGGGCCTGTACAGTACGGTAAATGCCTGTTTACCCCTGCAATGTGCATCCAACTGTCACTTGAGATTGAACAGCGAACGAAGCAGCTGGGTTACTGACTGAATGTAAATGGAAGGCACATAGGAAGGGTGTTTGTGGTCACTCAAATGATTGAAACCTGGTTGATGCACTACCAAAGCTGGGGTACCAGGGGGGAACATTTGAGGGGTATTGAGATGGTGGTGTCCAGAGGTTAAAATATGTTTCAGAGACACAGAGGTACTGCGGTCCTGGTCCCACATTGGTGGTAGACAAAAGTCCCTGCTAAAGATTTCTGTCCAACTGTTACCACATTTTGTGCAGCCTGGCTCCCTCTATAACGATTCCCCAGTGTCTTTCGATCCTACAGATGACTGTAGCAAACTTCCCAAATTTTTTCTTGGCCTCATACTCCCAAAGGAGTGCCTGACATTTGCCAGCCTAACAATACTCACATTCTGGGAAAAACCTCACTAACTATGCATATTTATCTACCACACATGGCAAATCCTTACAATTGCAGAACATCATATCGCACTTGTCATCTTTGAGGTACTGTAAGTATTTGGATTTGAGGGAAATATTCATCCTTGCTTGCTCTCTCCCATCTGAAGTCTATGGTGCTGCTGTTCCTTTCTCACATGTCCCTTCAAAGAGACAAGTGACACACAGACTCAATCACTCAGCAAACATATATGCTTTGACGTTTTCATCTTGCTGTTTACCTTCCAAATATTCCCCCTGAACCACAAATAAAGGCCTGCCATTCCTCATCCCCTCAGTCAAAGCAGTCCTTCGCTCCTTAGGCCCTGCAAGACCACCATGAACAAGAATCATGTCAGCAAGCAAAAGAAAAGCCTCAGTGTGCTCTTTTGTTCATACTGCTGCCCTCTAGTAACACTTCATGGCAACTGCAGCATAAGAATGGGACTGAGAAGAGGGCTGTCCTATGCAAATAATATCCTCCCATGCATACTTTCTTCTGAGACGGTCGGCGGCTTCTGCCGTGATACCGCCTCCAACAAATGGTCTTCAACCAAATTTTTAAAAAGCCCACCTGCCTTAGACGAAGGATTTTGCCACTCGAAGGAAGCACATGGGGACATCACCCTCATTTAGCAGCGTCCTAAATTGCCTGCTGTCAGCCTGTATACAGAACAAGGGCGTTCGTGGGCGTTCGTGAGCATTCCTCGAAGGAAGGAGGTGGGTGATTAATTCACAGTGCCAGGCCCAGCCCAGCCCAGCCCAGCCCAGCCCAGCGCAGCCCAGCCCAGCCCAGCACAGCACAGCGCACTGCTGTGGAGGTCCATTCCTTCACATCCTGCAGCAGGCATGATGCAGACCTACTAGAGCAAAGGCTTGACTCTGCCCTTGTCTGTCTCTTAAAGAAAACAATCTTTCTAGCTTCTTATTGCACCTGATAAATGGACTCTAGCTTGCCTCAAACTTGACCCATCATTTCATTAGCCAGAGCTCATACTTGACCTTTATTTCTATCCAAGCTCACTGGCACCAAACCCCTGATTTGAGCGAGTTATTCACACCAAAATGAAAAATCACCATCATCCAACCTATTTTACAATAAGTGTAGCACCTTCCTCGCATTCTTGTGCTCAGTTATAACCCCCAATACCACAATTGCACTCTGCAATTCACCAAACTTGAAGGAAAAAGAATGAAGACATTGATAAAGGAAGACAAGGCCTTGTCCCTATTGCACCTACTTGAGAAATAGGGAGGTTGGTAGAAGGTCATGAGGGAAAACATTTGAAATTTTGGGACACACATGCCAAAAAGAGTGTCCACTTTTCTCCTCTGTTACCAAGTAAAAAAAAATCTTAGCAAAAAAAAAAACATTAACTTTTTGAAAATTTCCACCTTGGGATACCTCTACAGCATTGGCAGGATTCGAACCCTGGCCTGTGAGGGCTGTCTGCACCAAAGGTAGAAGACTTACCTTTGAGCTATAGCTCCTTAGTGGTCTAGTGGATTGCAGTAGTAACTATAAGCAACATACAGGCCTTGGTGTCCTTCCCGGCGGCTTCCATTGCACATGAAAAGGATGACCATGACATAAGGACAATTTGATAGGCTACATACATGGAAACCAGTGTGGTCCAGTGGGTAAGTGCCTGCCTTCCATGCAGGCAACCAGGGTTCAAATCCCGGGTTCGGCACCAGGTGACTGATGGTGGCAGAGCAGATGTAAGTTGGAGGTGGGCCTAAATGGCCAATTGGTAAGTAAAATGTGTCTGTGTGTTGTGTACGAGTGGAATCATGCCTAGTGAATGAGGGATTTCAGATTGGTTGGTAAGTAAAATAGGTGTGGCCTGAACAGAGACAGGTGAAAGAAAGGTAACAGGTGTTGTGTGCAGGAGGAGGAGGAGCCTAGTCGGAGTGGGCGGGGTCAGAGAGGAGGGGTATAGGAGGAGCTTAGTGGGAGGGGTCAGAGAAGAGGGGTATAGGAGGAGCCTAGTCAAAGTGGGAGGGGTCAGAGAGGAGGAGTATAGGAGGAGCCAGGTCAGAGAGGAGGGGTGTAGGTGGAACCTAGTCAGAGTGGGAGGGGTCAGAGAGGAGGGGTTCAGGAGGAGCCAGGTCAGAGAGGAGGGGTATAGGTGGAGCCTAGTCAGAGTGGGTGGGGTTAGAGAGGAGGAGTATAGGAGGAGCCTAGTCAGAGTGGGAGGGGTCAGAGAGGAGGGGTTCAGGAGGAGCCAGGTCAGAGAGGAGGGGTGTAGGTGGAACCTAGTCAGAGTGGGAGTATATAGGAGGAGCTGGGTCAGAGAGGAGGGGTATAGGAGGAGCCTAGTCAGAGTGGGAGGGGTCAGAGAGGAGGGGTATAGGCGGAGCCTGGGCAGAATGGGTGGGTTCAGAGAGCAGAGGAAGGGGAGGAGGAGCCTGACTTATTGTGGGGTACTGCAAATACTTTTTTTACTGCACCCCCCTATACTCTCTGATTTCTGTTGGGAGGGGGCAGTCAAAATTTGGGGGAGCAGTATTAAAAGGTGCTTAGGCGCAACATGAAGGCGATGAGGTGCACACAATGGCTTGGCTTCCAGGTACTTTTTGGGGGGCTACCATTAGTTTTTATTGCTCTGATCCTCCCTCATGGGGTGTACCCTAAATGGTTAGGGCCACGGGGGGGCAAGAAGCTGTTTGACAGTTTCTATTAACAACAGGGGTCACCATACGATTCTGCTGCAGTTATGGTATTGAAAGGTAAAACAAGGAGCATTTGGCTGTATTTTTGCAGGTGGGGTGCCCCAAAATGTTACTGCCAGCAGCAGCCCCCTTCCTCGCCACCCTGCAGATTGGTATAGGTACCTTTAGGACATTTCTGTTGAAAACAGAGGCTATAGCGAATCGCGCTACAGAATCCGAGAGCACTAACACTTGCTAAATAAAGGTGGCATCGGAGCATACGAATGAGGCAGGGAGAGGCTACTGTTGCAATTGGTTTGGTGGGTCATAGTGAATAACCTCGGCATGCAAATAGGCAGAAGTGTGAGGATTGGCAGTGTCTGTAGAGAATTTTGGCATGCTCTTCAGTTGATGTTTTCCTCCTTGAACTACAGAGGAAAGGCCTGGCCTTACTGTTGGGAAAAAAAAAACGTATTTATGATTTTAAGAAGTGTAGTCTGGATGTACTGAGAGGGCCTGCACAGTACGGTAAATGCCTGTCTACCCCTGCAATGTGCATCCAACTGTCACTTGAGATTGAACAGCGAACGAAGCAGCTGGGTTACTGACTGAATGTAAATCGAAGGCACATAGGAAGGGTGTTTGTGGTCACTCAAATGATTGAAACCTGGTTGATGCACTACCAAAGCTGGGGTACCAGGGGGGAACATTTGAGGGGTATTGAGATGGTGGTGTCCAGAGGTTAAAATATGTTTCAGAGACACAGAGGTACTGCGGTCCTGGTCCCACATTGGGGGTAGACAAAAGTCCCTGCTAAAGATTTCTGTCCAACTGTTACCACATTTTGTGCAGCCTGGCTCCCTCTGTAACGATTCCCCAGTGTCTTTCGATCCTACAGATGACTGTAGCAAACTTCCCAAATTTTTTCTTGGCCTCGTACTCCCAAAGGAGTGCCTGATATTTGCCAGCCTAACGATACTCACATTCTGGGAAAAACCTCACTAACTATGCATATTTATCTACCACACATGGCAAATCCTTACAATTGCAGAACATCATATCGCACTTGTCATCTTTGAGGTACTGTAAGTATTTGGATTTGAGGGAAATATTCATCCTTGCTTGCTCTCTCCCATCTGAAGTCTATGGTGCTGCTGTTCCTTTCTCACATGTCCCTTCAAAGAGACAAGTGACACACAGACTCAATCACTCAGCAAACATATATGCTTTGACGTTTTCATCTTGCTGTTTACCTTCCAAATATTCCCCCTGAACCACAAATAAAGGCCTGCCATTCCTCATCCCCTCAGTCAAAGCAGTCCTTCGCTCCTTAGGCCCTGCAAGACCACCATGAACAAGAATCATGTCAGCAAGCAGAAGAAAAGCCTCAGTGTGCTCTTTTGTTCATACTGCTGCCCTCTAGTAACACTTCATGGCAACTGCAGCATAAGAATGGGACTGAGAAGAGGGCTGTCCTATGCAAATAATATCCTCCCATGCATACTTTCTTCTGAGACGGTCGGCGGCTTCTGCCGTGATACCGCCTCCAACAAATGGTCTTCAACCAAATTTTAAAAAAGCCCACCTGCCTTAGATGAAGGATTTTGAAACTCGAAGGAAGCACATGGGGACATCACCCTCATTTAGCAGCGTCCTAAATTGCCTGCTGTCAGCCTGTATACAGAACAAGGGCGTTCGTGGGCGTTCGTGAGCGTTCCTCAAAGGAAGGAGGTGGGTGATTAATTCACAGTGCCAGGGCAGGCCCAGCCCAGCCCAGCCCAGCCCAGCCCAGCCCAGCCCAGCCCAGCCCAGCGCAGCCCAGCCCAGCACAGCGCACTGCTGTGGAGGTCCATTCCTTCACATCCTGCAGCAGGCATGATGCAGACCTACTAGAGCAAAGGCTTGACTCTGCCCTTGTCTGTCTCTTAAAGAAAACAATCTTTCTAGCTTCTTATTGCACCTGATAAATGGACTCTAGCTTGCCTCAAACTTGACCCATCATTTCATTAGCCAGAGCTCATACTTGACCTTTATTTCTATCCAAGCTCACTGGCACCAAACCCCTGATTTGAGCGAGTTATTCACACCAAAATGAAAAATCACCATCATCCAACCTATTTTACAATAAGTGTAGCACCTTCCTCGCATTCTTGTGCTCAGTTATAACCCCCAATACCACAATTGCACTCTGCAATTCACCAAACTTAAAGGAAAAAGAATGAAGACATTGATAAAGGAAGACAAGGCCTTGTCCCTATTGCACCTACTTGAGAAATAGGGAGGTTGGTAGAAGGTCATGAGGGAAAACATTTGAAATTTTGGGACACACATGCCAAAAAGAGTGTCCACTTTTCTCCTCTGTTACCAAGTAAAAAAAAATCTTAGCAAAAAAAAAACATTCACTTTTTGAAAATTTCCACCTTGGGATACCTCTACAGCATTGGCAGGATTCGAACCCTGGCCTGTGAGGGCTGTCTGCACCAAAGGTAGAAGACTTACCTTTGAGCTATAGCTCCTTAGTGGTCTAGGGGATTGCAGTAGTAACTATAAGCAACATACAGGCCTTGGTGTCCTTCCCGGCGGCTTCCATTGCACATGAAAAGGATGACCATGACATAAGGACAATTTGATAGGCTACATACATGGAAACCAGTGTGGTCCAGTGGGTAAGTGCCTGCCTTCCATGCAGGCAACCAGGGTGCAAATCCCGGGTTCGGCACCAGGTGACTGATGGTGGCAGAGCAGAGGTAAGTTGGAGGTGGGCCTAAATGGCCAATTGGTAAGTAAAATGTGTCTGTGTGTTGTGTACGAGTGGAATCATGCCTAGTGAATGAGGGATTTCAGATTGGTTGGTAAGTAAAATAGGTGTGGCCTGAACAGAGACAGGTGAAAGAAAGGTAACAGGTGTTGTGTGCAGGAGGAGCCTAGTCGGAGTGGGCGGGGTCAGAGAGGAGGGGTATAGGAGGAGCTTAGTGGGAGAGGTCAGAGAAGAGGGGTATAGGAGGAGCCTAGTCAGAGTGGGAGGGGTCAGAGAGGAGGAGTATAGGAGGAGCCAGGTCAGAGAGGAGGGGTGTAGGTGGAACCTAGTCAGAGTGGGAGGGGTCAGAGAGGAGGGGTTCAGGAGGAGCCAGGTCAGAGAGGAGGGGTATAGGTGGAGCCTAGTCAGAGTGGGTGGGGTTAGAGAGGAGGAGTATAGGAGGAGCTGGGTCAGAGAGGAGGGGTATAGGAGGAGCCTAGTCAGAGTGGGAGGGGTCAGAGAGGAGGGGTTCAGGAGGAGCCAGGTCAGAGAGGAGGGGTGTAGGTGGAACCTAGTCAGAGTGGGAGTATATAGGAGGAGCTGGGTCAGAGTGGGAGGGGTCAGAGAGGAGGGGTATAGGCGGATCCTGGGCAGAATGGGTGGGGTCAGAGAGCAGAGGAAGGGGAGGAGGATCCTGACTTATTGTGGGGTACTGCAAATACTTTTTTTTACTGCACCCCCCTATACTCTCTGATTTCTGTTGGGAGGGGGCAGTCAAAATTTGGGGGAGCAGTATTAAAAGGTGCTTAGGCGCAACATGAAGGCGATGAGGTGCACACAATGGCTTGGCTTCCAGGTACTTTTTGGGGGGCTACCATTAGTTTTTATTGCTCTGATCCTCCCTCATGGGGTGTACCCTAAATGGTTAGGGGCCACGGGGGGGCAAGAAGCTGTTTGACAGTTTCTATTAACAACAGGGGTCACCATACAATTCTGCTGCAGTTATGGTATTGAAAGGTAAAACAAGGAGCATTTGGCTGTATTTTTGCAGGTGGGGTGCCCCAAAATGTTACTGCCAGCAGCAGCCCCCTTCCTCGCCACCCTGCAGATTGGTATAGGTACCTTTAGGACATTTCTGTTGAAAACAGAGGCTATAGCGAATCGCGCTACAAAATCCGAGAGCACTAACACTTGCTAAATAAAGGTGGCATCGGAGCATACGAATGAGGCAGGGAGAGGCTACTGTTGCAATTGGTTTGGTGGGTCATAGTGAATAACCTCGGCATGCAAATAGGCAGAAGTGTGAGGATTGGCAGTGTCTGTAGAGAATTTTGGCATGCTCTTCAGTTGATGTTTTCCTCCTTGAACTACAGAGGAAAGGCCTGGCCTTACTGTCGGGCAAAACATGTATTTATGATTTTAAGAAGTGTAGTCTGGATGTACTGAGAGGGCCTGCACAGTACGGTAAATGCCTGTTTACCCCTGCAATGTGCATCCAACTGTCACTTGAGATTGAACAGCGAACGAAGCAGCTGGGTTACTGACTGAATGTAAATGGAAGGCACATAGGAAGGGTGTTTGTGGTCACTCAAATGATTGAAACCTGGTTGATGCACTACCAAAGCTGGGGTACCAGGGGGGAACATTTGAGGGGTATTGAGATGGTGGTGTCCAGAGGTTAAAATATGTTTCAGAGACACAGAGGTACTGCGGTCCTGGTCCCACATTGGGGGTAGACAAAAGTCCCTGCTAAAGATTTCTGTCCAACTGTTACCACATTTTGTGCAGCCTGGCTCCCTCTGTAACGATTCCCCAGTGTCTTTCGATCCTACAGATGACTGTAGCAAACTTCCCAAATTTTTTCTTGGCCTCGTACTCCCAAAGGAGTGCCTGATATTTGCCAGCCTAACGATACTCACATTCTGGGAAAAACCTCACTAACTATGCATATTTATCTACCACACATGGCAAATCCTTACAATTGCAGAACATCATATCGCACTTGTCATCTTTGAGGTACTGTAAGTATTTGGATTTGAGGGAAATATTCATCCTTGCTTGCTCTCTCCCATCTGAAGTCTATGGTGCTGCTGTTCCTTTCTCACATGTCCCTTCAAAGAGACAAGTGACACACAGACTCAATCACTCAGCAAACATATATGCTTTGACGTTTTCATCTTGCTGTTTACCTTCCAAATATTCCCCCTGAACCACAAATAAAGGCCTGCCATTCCTCATCCCCTCAGTCAAAGCAGTCCTTCGCTCCTTAGGCCCTGCAAGACCACCATGAACAAGAATCATGTCAGCAAGCAGAAGAAAAGCCTCAGTGTGCTCTTTTGTTCATACTGCTGCCCTCTAGTAACACTTCATGGCAACTGCAGCATAAGAATGGGACTGAGAAGAGGGCTGTCCTATGCAAATAATATCCTCCCATGCATACTTTCTTCTGAGACGGTCGGCGGCTTCTGCCGTGATACCGCCTCCAACAAATGGTCTTCAACCAAATTTTAAAAAAGCCCACCTGCCTTAGATGAAGGATTTTGAAACTCGAAGGAAGCACATGGGGACATCACCCTCATTTAGCAGCGTCCTAAATTGCCTGCTGTCAGCCTGTATACAGAACAAGGGCGTTCGTGGGCGTTCGTGAGCGTTCCTCAAAGGAAGGAGGTGGGTGATTAATTCACAGTGCCAGGGCAGGCCCAGCCCAGCCCAGCCCAGCCCAGCCCAGCCCAGCCCAGCGCAGCCCAGCCCAGCACAGCGCACTGCTGTGGAGGTCCATTCCTTCACATCCTGCAGCAGGCATGATGCAGACCTACTAGAGCAAAGGCTTGACTCTGCCCTTGTCTGTCTCTTAAAGAAAACAATCTTTCTAGCTTCTTATTGCACCTGATAAATGGACTCTAGCTTGCCTCAAACTTGACCCATCATTTCATTAGCCAGAGCTCATACTTGACCTTTATTTCTATCCAAGCTCACTGGCACCAAACCCCTGATTTGAGCGAGTTATTCACACCAAAATGAAAAATCACCATCATCCAACCTATTTTACAATAAGTGTAGCACCTTCCTCGCATTCTTGTGCTCAGTTATAACCCCCAATACCACAATTGCACTCTGCAATTCACCAAACTTAAAGGAAAAAGAATGAAGACATTGATAAAGGAAGACAAGGCCTTGTCCCTATTGCACCTACTTGAGAAATAGGGAGGTTGGTAGAAGGTCATGAGGGAAAACATTTGAAATTTTGGGACACACATGCCAAAAAGAGTGTCCACTTTTCTCCTCTGTTACCAAGTAAAAAAAAATCTTAGCAAAAAAAAAACATTCATTTTTTGAAAATTTCCACCTTGGGATACCTCTACAGCATTGGCAGGATTCGAACCCTGGCCTGTGAGGGCTGTCTGCACCAAAGGTAGAAGACTTACCTTTGAGCTATAGCTCCTTAGTGGTCTAGGGGATTGCAGTAGTAACTATAAGCAACATACAGGCCTTGGTGTCCTTCCCGGCGGCTTCCATTGCACATGAAAAGGATGACCATGACATAAGGACAATTTGATAGGCTACATACATGGAAACCAGTGTGGTCCAGTGGGTAAGTGCCTGCCTTCCATGCAGGCAACCAGGGTGCAAATCCCGGGTTCGGCACCAGGTGACTGATGGTGGCAGAGCAGAGGTAAGTTGGAGGTGGGCCTAAATGGCCAATTGGTAAGTAAAATGTGTCTGTGTGTTGTGTACGAGTGGAATCATGCCTAGTGAATGAGGGATTTCAGATTGGTTGGTAAGTAAAATAGGTGTGGCCTGAACAGAGACAGGTGAAAGAAAGGTAACAGGTGTTGTGTGCAGGAGGAGCCTAGTCGGAGTGGGCGGGGTCAGAGAGGAGGGGTATAGGAGGAGCTTAGTGGGAGGGGTCAGAGAAGAGGGGTATAGGAGGAGCCTAGTCAGAGTGGGAGGGGTCAGAGAGGAGGAGTATAGGAGGAGCCAGGTCAGAGAGGAGGGGTGTAGGTGGAACCTAGTCAGAGTGGGAGGGGTCAGAGAGGAGGGGTTCAGGAGGAGCCAGGTCAGAGAGGAGGGGTATAGGTGGAGCCTAGTCAGAGTGGGTGGGGTTAGAGAGGAGGAGTATAGGAGGAGCTGGGTCAGAGAGGAGGGGTATAGGAGGAGCCTAGTCAGAGTGGGAGGGGTCAGAGAGGAGGGGTTCAGGAGGAGCCAGGTCAGAGAGGAGGGGTGTAGGTGGAACCTAGTCAGAGTGGGAGTATATAGGAGGAGCTGGGTCAGAGTGGGAGGGGTCAGAGAGGAGGGGTATAGGCGGATCCTGGGCAGAATGGGTGGGGTCAGAGAGCAGAGGAAGGGGAGGAGGATCCTGACTTATTGTGGGGTACTGCAAATACTTTTTTTTACTGCACCCCCCTATACTCTCTGATTTCTGTTGGGAGGGGGCAGTCAAAATTTGGGGGAGCAGTATTAAAAGGTGCTTAGGCGCAACATGAAGGCGATGAGGTGCACACAATGGCTTGGCTTCCAGGTACTTTTTGGGGGGCTACCATTAGTTTTTATTGCTCTGATCCTCCCTCATGGGGTGTACCCTAAATGGTTAGGGGCCACGGGGGGGCAAGAAGCTGTTTGACAGTTTCTATTAACAACAGGGGTCACCATACAATTCTGCTGCAGTTATGGTATTGAAAGGTAAAACAAGGAGCATTTGGCTGTATTTTTGCAGGTGGGGTGCCCCAAAATGTTACTGCCAGCAGCAGCCCCCTTCCTCGCCACCCTGCAGATTGGTATAGGTACCTTTAGGACATTTCTGTTGAAAACAGAGGCTATAGCGAATCGCGCTACAAAATCCGAGAGCACTAACACTTGCTAAATAAAGGTGGCATCGGAGCATACGAATGAGGCAGGGAGAGGCTACTGTTGCAATTGGTTTGGTGGGTCATAGTGAATAACCTCGGCATGCAAATAGGCAGAAGTGTGAGGATTGGCAGTGTCTGTAGAGAATTTTGGCATGCTCTTCAGTTGATGTTTTCCTCCTTGAACTACAGAGGAAAGGCCTGGCCTTACTGTCGGGCAAAACATGTATTTATGATTTTAAGCAGTGTAGTCTGGATGTACTGAGAGGGCCTGCACAGTACGGTAAATGCCTGTTTACCCCTGCAATGTGCATCCAACTGTCACTTGAGATTGAACAGCGAACGAAGCAGCTGGGTTACTGACTGAATGTAAATGGAAGGCACATAGGAAGGGTGTTTGTGGTCACTCAAATGATTGAAACCTGGTTGATGCACTACCAAAGCTGGGGTACCAGGGGGGAACATTTGAGGGGTATTGAGATGGTGGTGTCCAGAGGTTAAAATATGTTTCAGAGACACAGAGGTACTGCGGTCCTGGTCCCACATTGGGGGTAGACAAAAGTCCCTGCTAAAGATTTCTGTCCAACTGTTACCACATTTTGTGCAGCCTGGCTCCCTCTGTAACGATTCCCCAGTGTCTTTCGATCCTACAGATGACTGTAGCAAACTTCCCAAATTTTTTCTTGGCCTCGTACTCCCAAAGGAGTGCCTGATATTTGCCAGCCTAACGATACTCACATTCTGGGAAAAACCTCACTAACTATGCATATTTATCTACCACACATGGCAAATCCTTACAATTGCAGAACATCATATCGCACTTGTCATCTTTGAGGTACTGTAAGTATTTGGATTTGAGGGAAATATTCATCCTTGCTTGCTCTCTCCCATCTGAAGTCTATGGTGCTGCTGTTCCTTTCTCACATGTCCCTTCAAAGAGACAAGTGACACACAGACTCAATCACTCAGCAAACATATATGCTTTGACGTTTTCATCTTGCTGTTTACCTTCCAAATATTCCCCCTGAACCACAAATAAAGGCCTGCCATTCCTCATCCCCTCAGTCAAAGCAGTCCTTCGCTCCTTAGGCCCTGCAAGACCACCATGAACAAGAATCATGTCAGCAAGCAGAAGAAAAGCCTCAGTGTGCTCTTTTGTTCATACTGCTGCCCTCTAGTAACACTTCATGGCAACTGCAGCATAAGAATGGGACTGAGAAGAGGGCTGTCCTATGCAAATAATATCCTCCCATGCATACTTTCTTCTGAGACGGTCGGCGGCTTCTGCCGTGATACCGCCTCCAACAAATGGTCTTTAACCAAATTTTTCAAAAAGCCCACCTGCCTTAGACGAAGGATTTTGAAACTCGAAGGAAGCACATGGGGACATCACCCTCATTTAGCAGCGTCCTAAATTGCCTGCTGTCAGCCTGTATACAGAACAAGGGCGTTCGTGGGCGTTCGTGAGCGTTCCTCAAAGGAAGGAGGTGGGTGATTAATTCACAGTGCCAGGGCAGGCCCAGCCCAGCCCAGCCCAGCCCAGCCCAGCCCAGCCCAGCGCAGCCCAGCCCAGCACAGCGCACTGCTGTGGAGGTCCATTCCTTCACATCCTGCAGCAGGCATGATGCAGACCTACTAGAGCAAAGGCTTGACTCTGCCCTTGTCTGTCTCTTAAAGAAAACAATCTTTCTAGCTTCTTATTGCACCTGATAAATGGACTCTAGCTTGCCTCAAACTTGACCCATCATTTCATTAGCCAGAGCTCATACTTGACCTTTATTTCTATCCAAGCTCACTGGCACCAAACCCCTGATTTGAGCGAGTTATTCACACCAAAATGAAAAATCACCATCATCCAACCTATTTTACAATAAGTGTAGCACCTTCCTCGCATTCTTGTGCTCAGTTATAACCCCCAATACCACAATTGCACTCTGCAATTCACCAAACTTAAAGGAAAAAGAATGAAGACATTGATAAAGGAAGACAAGGCCTTGTCCCTATTGCACCTACTTGAGAAATAGGGAGGTTGGTAGAAGGTCATGAGGGAAAACATTTGAAATTTTGGGACACACATGCCAAAAAGAGTGTCCACTTTTCTCCTCTGTTACCAAGTAAAAAAAAATCTTAGCAAAAAAAAAACATTCACTTTTTGAAAATTTCCACCTTGGGATACCTCTACAGCATTGGCAGGATTCGAACCCTGGCCTGTGAGGGCTGTCTGCACCAAAGGTAGAAGACTTACCTTTGAGCTATAGCTCCTTAGTGGTCTAGGGGATTGCAGTAGTAACTATAAGCAACATACAGGCCTTGGTGTCCTTCCCGGCGGCTTCCATTGCACATGAAAAGGATGACCATGACATAAGGACAATTTGATAGGCTACATACATGGAAACCAGTGTGGTCCAGTGGGTAAGTGCCTGCCTTCCATGCAGGCAACCAGGGTTCAAATCCCGGGTTCGGCACCAGGTGACTGATGGTGGCAGAGCAGATGTAAGTTGGAGGTGGGCCTAAATGGCCAATTGGTAAGTAAAATGTGTCTGTGTGATGTGTACGAGTGGAATCATGCCTAGTGAATGAGGGATTTCAGATTGGTTGGTAAGTAAAATAGGTGTGGCCTGAACAGAGACAGGTGAAAGAAAGGTAACAGGTGTTGTGTGCAGGAGGAGGAGGAGCCTAGTCGGAGTGGGCGGGGTCAGAGAGGAGGGGTATAGGAGGAGCTTAGTGGGAGGGGTCAGAGAAGAGGGGTATAGGAGGAGCCTAGTCAGAGTGGGAGCGGTCAGAGAGGAGGAGTATAGGAGGAGCCAGGTCAGAGAGGAGGGGTGTAGGTGGAACCTAGTCAGAGTGGGAGGGGTCAGAGAGGAGGGGTTCAGGAGGAGCCAGGTCAGAGAGGAGGGGTATAGGTGGAGCCTAGTCAGAGTGGGTGGGGTTAGAGAGGAGGAGTATAGGAGGAGCTGGGTCAGAGAGGAGGGGTATAGGAGGAGCCTAGTCAGAGTGGGAGGGGTCAGAGAGGAGGGGTTCAGGAGGAGCCAGGTCAGAGAGGAGGGGTGTAGGTGGAACCTAGTCAGAGTGGGAGTATATAGGAGGAGCTGGGTCAGAGAGGAGGGGTATAGGAGGAGCCTAGTCAGAGTGGGAGGGGTCAGAGAGGAGGGGTATAGGCGGAGCCTGGGCAGAATGGGTGGGTTCAGAGAGCAGAGGAAGGGGAGGAGGAGCCTGACTTATTGTGGGGTACTGCAAATACTTTTTTTACTGCACCCCCCTATACTCTCTGATTTCTGTTGGGAGGGGGCAGTCAAAATTTGGGGGAGCAGTATTAAAAGGTGCTTAGGCGCAACATGAAGGCGATGAGGTGCACACAATGGCTTGGCTTCCAGGTACTTTTTGGGGGGCTACCATTAGTTTTTATTGCTCTGATCCTCCCTCATGGGGTGTACCCTAAATGGTTAGGGCCACGGGGGGGCAAGAAGCTGTTTGACAGTTTCTATTAACAACAGGGGTCACCATACGATTCTGCTGCAGTTATGGTATTGAAAGGTAAAACAAGGAGCATTTGGCTGTATTTTTGCAGGTGGGGTGCCCCAAAATGTTACTGCCAGCAGCAGCCCCCTTCCTCGCCACCCTGCAGATTGGTATAGGTACCTTTAGGACATTTCTGTTGAAAACAGAGGCTATAGCGAATCGCGCTACAGAATCCGAGAGCACTAACACTTGCTAAATAAAGGTGGCATCGGAGCATACGAATGAGGCAGGGAGAGGCTACTGTTGCAATTGGTTTGGTGGGTCATAGTGAATAACCTCGGCATGCAAATAGGCAGAAGTGTGAGGATTGGCAGTGTCTGTAGAGAATTTTGGCATGCTCTTCAGTTGATGTTTTCCTCCTTGAACTACAGAGGAAAGGCCTGGCCTTACTGTTGGGAAAAAAAAAACGTATTTATGATTTTAAGAAGTGTAGTCTGGATGTACTGAGAGGGCCTGCACAGTACGGTAAATGCCTGTCTACCCCTGCAATGTGCATCCAACTGTCACTTGAGATTGAACAGCGAACGAAGCAGCTGGGTTACTGACTGAATGTAAATCGAAGGCACATAGGAAGGGTGTTTGTGGTCACTCAAATGATTGAAACCTGGTTGATGCACTACCAAAGCTGGGGTACCAGGGGGGAACATTTGAGGGGTATTGAGATGGTGGTGTCCAGAGGTTAAAATATGTTTCAGAGACACAGAGGTACTGCGGTCCTGGTCCCACATTGGGGGTAGACAAAAGTCCCTGCTAAAGATTTCTGTCCAACTGTTACCACATTTTGTGCAGCCTGGCTCCCTCTGTAACGATTCCCCAGTGTCTTTCGATCCTACAGATGACTGTAGCAAACTTCCCAAATTTTTTCTTGGCCTCGTACTCCCAAAGGAGTGCCTGATATTTGCCAGCCTAACGATACTCACATTCTGGGAAAAATCTCACTAACTATGCATATTTATCTACCACACATGGCAAATCCTTACAATTGCAGAACATCATATCGCACTTGTCATCTTTGAGGTACTGTAAGTATTTGGATTTGAGGGAAATATTCATCCTTGCTTGCTCTCTCCCATCTGAAGTCTATGGTGCTGCTGTTCCTTTCTCACATGTCCCTTCAAAGAGACAAGTGACACACAGACTCAATCACTCAGCAAACATATATGCTTTGACGTTTTCATCTTGCTGTTTACCTTCCAAATATTCCCCCTGAACCACAAATAAAGGCCTGCCATTCCTCATCCCCTCAGTCAAAGCAGTCCTTCGCTCCTTAGGCCCTGCAAGACCACCATGAACAAGAATCATGTCAGCAAGCAGAAGAAAAGCCTCAGTGTGCTCTTTTGTTCATACTGCTGCCCTCTAGTAACACTTCATGGCAACTGCAGCATAAGAATGGGACTGAGAAGAGGGCTGTCCTATGCAAATAATATCCTCCCATGCATACTTTCTTCTGAGACGGTCGGCGGCTTCTGCCGTGATACCGCCTCCAACAAATGGTCTTCAACCAAATTTTAAAAAAGCCCACCTGCCTTAGATGAAGGATTTTGAAACTCGAAGGAAGCACATGGGGACATCACCCTCATTTAGCAGCGTCCTAAATTGCCTGCTGTCAGCCTGTATACAGAACAAGGGCGTTCGTGGGCGTTCGTGAGCGTTCCTCAAAGGAAGGAGGTGGGTGATTAATTCACAGTGCCAGGGCAGGCCCAGCCCAGCCCAGCCCAGCCCAGCCCAGCCCAGCCCAGCCCAGCCCAGCGCAGCCCAGCCCAGCACAGCGCACTGCTGTGGAGGTCCATTCCTTCACATCCTGCAGCAGGCATGATGCAGACCTACTAGAGCAAAGGCTTGACTCTGCCCTTGTCTGTCTCTTAAAGAAAACAATCTTTCTAGCTTCTTATTGCACCTGATAAATGGACTCTAGCTTGCCTCAAACTTGACCCATCATTTCATTAGCCAGAGCTCATACTTGACCTTTATTTCTATCCAAGCTCACTGGCACCAAACCCCTGATTTGAGCGAGTTATTCACACCAAAATGAAAAATCACCATCATCCAACCTATTTTACAATAAGTGTAGCACCTTCCTCGCATTCTTGTGCTCAGTTATAACCCCCAATACCACAATTGCACTCTGCAATTCACCAAACTTAAAGGAAAAAGAATGAAGACATTGATAAAGGAAGACAAGGCCTTGTCCCTATTGCACCTACTTGAGAAATAGGGAGGTTGGTAGAAGGTCATGAGGGAAAACATTTGAAATTTTGGGACACACATGCCAAAAAGAGTGTCCACTTTTCTCCTCTGTTACCAAGTAAAAAAAAATCTTAGCAAAAAAAAAACATTCACTTTTTGAAAATTTCCACCTTGGGATACCTCTACAGCATTGGCAGGATTCGAACCCTGGCCTGTGAGGGCTGTCTGCACCAAAGGTAGAAGACTTACCTTTGAGCTATAGCTCCTTAGTGGTCTAGGGGATTGCAGTAGTAACTATAAGCAACATACAGGCCTTGGTGTCCTTCCCGGCGGCTTCCATTGCACATGAAAAGGATGACCATGACATAAGGACAATTTGATAGGCTACATACATGGAAACCAGTGTGGTCCAGTGGGTAAGTGCCTGCCTTCCATGCAGGCAACCAGGGTGCAAATCCCGGGTTCGGCACCAGGTGACTGATGGTGGCAGAGCAGAGGTAAGTTGGAGGTGGGCCTAAATGGCCAATTGGTAAGTAAAATGTGTCTGTGTGTTGTGTACGAGTGGAATCATGCCTAGTGAATGAGGGATTTCAGATTGGTTGGTAAGTAAAATAGGTGTGGCCTGAACAGAGACAGGTGAAAGAAAGGTAACAGGTGTTGTGTGCAGGAGGAGCCTAGTCGGAGTGGGCGGGGTCAGAGAGGAGGGGTATAGGAGGAGCTTAGTGGGAGAGGTCAGAGAAGAGGGGTATAGGAGGAGCCTAGTCAGAGTGGGAGGGGTCAGAGAGGAGGAGTATAGGAGGAGCCAGGTCAGAGAGGAGGGGTGTAGGTGGAACCTAGTCAGAGTGGGAGGGGTCAGAGAGGAGGGGTTCAGGAGGAGCCAGGTCAGAGAGGAGGGGTATAGGTGGAGCCTAGTCAGAGTGGGTGGGGTTAGAGAGGAGGAGTATAGGAGGAGCTGGGTCAGAGAGGAGGGGTATAGGAGGAGCCTAGTCAGAGTGGGAGGGGTCAGAGAGGAGGGGTTCAGGAGGAGCCAGGTCAGAGAGGAGGGGTGTAGGTGGAACCTAGTCAGAGTGGGAGTATATAGGAGGAGCTGGGTCAGAGTGGGAGGGGTCAGAGAGGAGGGGTATAGGCGGAGCCTGGGCAGAATGGGTGGGTTCAGAGAGCAGAGGAAGGGGAGGAGGAGCCTGACTTATTGTGGGGTACTGCAAATACTTTTTTTACTGCACCCCCCTATACTCTCTGATTTCTGTTGGGAGGGGGCAGTCAAAATTTGGGGGAGCAGTATTAAAAGGTGCTTAGGCGCAACATGAAGGCGATGAGGTGCACACAATGGCTTGGCTTCCAGGTACTTTTTGGGGGGCTACCATTAGTTTTTATTGCTCTGATCCTCCCTCATGGGGTGTACCCTAAATGGTTAGGGCCACGGGGGGGCAAGAAGCTGTTTGACAGTTTCTATTAACAACAGGGGTCACCATACGATTCTGCTGCAGTTATGGTATTGAAAGGTAAAACAAGGAGCATTTGGCTGTATTTTTGCAGGTGGGGTGCCCCAAAATGTTACTGCCAGCAGCAGCCCCCTTCCTCGCCACCCTGCAGATTGGTATAGGTACCTTTAGGACATTTCTGTTGAAAACAGAGGCTATAGCGAATCGCGCTACAGAATCCGAGAGCACTAACACTTGCTAAATAAAGGTGGCATCGGAGCATACGAATGAGGCAGGGAGAGGCTACTGTTGCAATTGGTTTGGTGGGTCATAGTGAATAACCTCGGCATGCAAATAGGCAGAAGTGTGAGGATTGGCAGTGTCTGTAGAGAATTTTGGCATGCTCTTCAGTTGATGTTTTCCTCCTTGAAC
This sequence comes from Lissotriton vulgaris, assembly GCF_964263255.1. Classification (NCBI taxonomy): domain Eukaryota; kingdom Metazoa; phylum Chordata; class Amphibia; order Caudata; family Salamandridae; genus Lissotriton; species Lissotriton vulgaris. The sequence continues at coordinate 876,859,832 of NC_141687.1, read as the reverse complement.
TACAGAGGAAAGGCCTGGCCTTACTGTTGGGAAAAAAAAAACGTATTTATGATTTTAAGAAGTGTAGTCTGGATGTACTGAGAGGGCCTGCACAGTACGGTAAATGCCTGTCTACCCCTGCAATGTGCATCCAACTGTCACTTGAGATTGAACAGCGAACGAAGCAGCTGGGTTACTGACTGAATGTAAATCGAAGGCACATAGGAAGGGTGTTTGTGGTCACTCAAATGATTGAAACCTGGTTGATGCACTACCAAAGCTGGGGTACCAGGGGGGAACATTTGAGGGGTATTGAGATGGTGGTGTCCAGAGGTTAAAATATGTTTCAGAGACACAGAGGTACTGCGGTCCTGGTCCCACATTGGGGGTAGACAAAAGTCCCTGCTAAAGATTTCTGTCCAACTGTTACCACATTTTGTGCAGCCTGGCTCCCTCTGTAACGATTCCCCAGTGTCTTTCGATCCTACAGATGACTGTAGCAAACTTCCCAAATTTTTTCTTGGCCTCGTACTCCCAAAGGAGTGCCTGATATTTGCCAGCCTAACGATACTCACATTCTGGGAAAAACCTCACTAACTATGCATATTTATCTACCACACATGGCAAATCCTTACAATTGCAGAACATCATATCGCACTTGTCATCTTTGAGGTACTGTAAGTATTTGGATTTGAGGGAAATATTCATCCTTGCTTGCTCTCTCCCATCTGAAGTCTATGGTGCTGCTGTTCCTTTCTCACATGTCCCTTCAAAGAGACAAGTGACACACAGACTCAATCACTCAGCAAACATATATGCTTTGACGTTTTCATCTTGCTGTTTACCTTCCAAATATTCCCCCTGAACCACAAATAAAGGCCTGCCATTCCTCATCCCCTCAGTCAAAGCAGTCCTTCGCTCCTTAGGCCCTGCAAGACCACCATGAACAAGAATCATGTCAGCAAGCAGAAGAAAAGCCTCAGTGTGCTCTTTTGTTCATACTGCTGCCCTCTAGTAACACTTCATGGCAACTGCAGCATAAGAATGGGACTGAGAAGAGGGCTGTCCTATGCAAATAATATCCTCCCATGCATACTTTCTTCTGAGACGGTCGGCGGCTTCTGCCGTGATACCGCCTCCAACAAATGGTCTTCAACCAAATTTTAAAAAAGCCCACCTGCCTTAGATGAAGGATTTTGAAACTCGAAGGAAGCACATGGGGACATCACCCTCATTTAGCAGCGTCCTAAATTGCCTGCTGTCAGCCTGTATACAGAACAAGGGCGTTCGTGGGCGTTCGTGAGCGTTCCTCAAAGGAAGGAGGTGGGTGATTAATTCACAGTGCCAGGGCAGGCCCAGCCCAGCCCAGCCCAGCCCAGCCCAGCCCAGCCCAGCCCAGCCCAGCGCAGCCCAGCCCAGCACAGCGCACTGCTGTGGAGGTCCATTCCTTCACATCCTGCAGCAGGCATGATGCAGACCTACTAGAGCAAAGGCTTGACTCTGCCCTTGTCTGTCTCTTAAAGAAAACAATCTTTCTAGCTTCTTATTGCACCTGATAAATGGACTCTAGCTTGCCTCAAACTTGACCCATCATTTCATTAGCCAGAGCTCATACTTGACCTTTATTTCTATCCAAGCTCACTGGCACCAAACCCCTGATTTGAGCGAGTTATTCACACCAAAATGAAAAATCACCATCATCCAACCTATTTTACAATAAGTGTAGCACCTTCCTCGCATTCTTGTGCTCAGTTATAACCCCCAATACCACAATTGCACTCTGCAATTCACCAAACTTAAAGGAAAAAGAATGAAGACATTGATAAAGGAAGACAAGGCCTTGTCCCTATTGCACCTACTTGAGAAATAGGGAGGTTGGTAGAAGGTCATGAGGGAAAACATTTGAAATTTTGGGACACACATGCCAAAAAGAGTGTCCACTTTTCTCCTCTGTTACCAAGTAAAAAAAAATCTTAGCAAAAAAAAAACATTCACTTTTTGAAAATTTCCACCTTGGGATACCTCTACAGCATTGGCAGGATTCGAACCCTGGCCTGTGAGGGCTGTCTGCACCAAAGGTAGAAGACTTACCTTTGAGCTATAGCTCCTTAGTGGTCTAGGGGATTGCAGTAGTAACTATAAGCAACATACAGGCCTTGGTGTCCTTCCCGGCGGCTTCCATTGCACATGAAAAGGATGACCATGACATAAGGACAATTTGATAGGCTACATACATGGAAACCAGTGTGGTCCAGTGGGTAAGTGCCTGCCTTCCATGCAGGCAACCAGGGTGCAAATCCCGGGTTCGGCACCAGGTGACTGATGGTGGCAGAGCAGAGGTAAGTTGGAGGTGGGCCTAAATGGCCAATTGGTAAGTAAAATGTGTCTGTGTGTTGTGTACGAGTGGAATCATGCCTAGTGAATGAGGGATTTCAGATTGGTTGGTAAGTAAAATAGGTGTGGCCTGAACAGAGACAGGTGAAAGAAAGGTAACAGGTGTTGTGTGCAGGAGGAGCCTAGTCGGAGTGGGCGGGGTCAGAGAGGAGGGGTATAGGAGGAGCTTAGTGGGAGAGGTCAGAGAAGAGGGGTATAGGAGGAGCCTAGTCAGAGTGGGAGGGGTCAGAGAGGAGGAGTATAGGAGGAGCCAGGTCAGAGAGGAGGGGTGTAGGTGGAACCTAGTCAGAGTGGGAGGGGTCAGAGAGGAGGGGTTCAGGAGGAGCCAGGTCAGAGAGGAGGGGTATAGGTGGAGCCTAGTCAGAGTGGGTGGGGTTAGAGAGGAGGAGTATAGGAGGAGCTGGGTCAGAGAGGAGGGGTATAGGAGGAGCCTAGTCAGAGTGGGAGGGGTCAGAGAGGAGGGGTTCAGGAGGAGCCAGGTCAGAGAGGAGGGGTGTAGGTGGAACCTAGTCAGAGTGGGAGTATATAGGAGGAGCTGGGTCAGAGTGGGAGGGGTCAGAGAGGAGGGGTATAGGCGGATCCTGGGCAGAATGGGTGGGGTCAGAGAGCAGAGGAAGGGGAGGAGGATCCTGACTTATTGTGGGGTACTGCAAATACTTTTTTTTACTGCACCCCCCTATACTCTCTGATTTCTGTTGGGAGGGGGCAGTCAAAATTTGGGGGAGCAGTATTAAAAGGTGCTTAGGCGCAACATGAAGGCGATGAGGTGCACACAATGGCTTGGCTTCCAGGTACTTTTTGGGGGGCTACCATTAGTTTTTATTGCTCTGATCCTCCCTCATGGGGTGTACCCTAAATGGTTAGGGGCCACGGGGGGGCAAGAAGCTGTTTGACAGTTTCTATTAACAACAGGGGTCACCATACAATTCTGCTGCAGTTATGGTATTGAAAGGTAAAACAAGGAGCATTTGGCTGTATTTTTGCAGGTGGGGTGCCCCAAAATGTTACTGCCAGCAGCAGCCCCCTTCCTCGCCACCCTGCAGATTGGTATAGGTACCTTTAGGACATTTCTGTTGAAAACAGAGGCTATAGCGAATCGCGCTACAAAATCCGAGAGCACTAACACTTGCTAAATAAAGGTGGCATCGGAGCATACGAATGAGGCAGGGAGAGGCTACTGTTGCAATTGGTTTGGTGGGTCATAGTGAATAACCTCGGCATGCAAATAGGCAGAAGTGTGAGGATTGGCAGTGTCTGTAGAGAATTTTGGCATGCTCTTCAGTTGATGTTTTCCTCCTTGAACTACAGAGGAAAGGCCTGGCCTTACTGTCGGGCAAAACATGTATTTATGATTTTAAGAAGTGTAGTCTGGATGTACTGAGAGGGCCTGCACAGTACGGTAAATGCCTGTTTACCCCTGCAATGTGCATCCAACTGTCACTTGAGATTGAACAGCGAACGAAGCAGCTGGGTTACTGACTGAATGTAAATGGAAGGCACATAGGAAGGGTGTTTGTGGTCACTCAAATGATTGAAACCTGGTTGATGCACTACCAAAGCTGGGGTACCAGGGGGGAACATTTGAGGGGTATTGAGATGGTGGTGTCCAGAGGTTAAAATATGTTTCAGAGACACAGAGGTACTGCGGTCCTGGTCCCACATTGGGGGTAGACAAAAGTCCCTGCTAAAGATTTCTGTCCAACTGTTACCACATTTTGTGCAGCCTGGCTCCCTCTGTAACGATTCCCCAGTGTCTTTCGATCCTACAGATGACTGTAGCAAACTTCCCAAATTTTTTCTTGGCCTCGTACTCCCAAAGGAGTGCCTGATATTTGCCAGCCTAACGATACTCACATTCTGGGAAAAACCTCACTAACTATGCATATTTATCTACCACACATGGCAAATCCTTACAATTGCAGAACATCATATCGCACTTGTCATCTTTGAGGTACTGTAAGTATTTGGATTTGAGGGAAATATTCATCCTTGCTTGCTCTCTCCCATCTGAAGTCTATGGTGCTGCTGTTCCTTTCTCACATGTCCCTTCAAAGAGACAAGTGACACACAGACTCAATCACTCAGCAAACATATATGCTTTGACGTTTTCATCTTGCTGTTTACCTTCCAAATATTCCCCCTGAACCACAAATAAAGGCCTGCCATTCCTCATCCCCTCAGTCAAAGCAGTCCTTCGCTCCTTAGGCCCTGCAAGACCACCATGAACAAGAATCATGTCAGCAAGCAGAAGAAAAGCCTCAGTGTGCTCTTTTGTTCATACTGCTGCCCTCTAGTAACACTTCATGGCAACTGCAGCATAAGAATGGGACTGAGAAGAGGGCTGTCCTATGCAAATAATATCCTCCCATGCATACTTTCTTCTGAGACGGTCGGCGGCTTCTGCCGTGATACCGCCTCCAACAAATGGTCTTCAACCAAATTTTAAAAAAGCCCACCTGCCTTAGATGAAGGATTTTGAAACTCGAAGGAAGCACATGGGGACATCACCCTCATTTAGCAGCGTCCTAAATTGCCTGCTGTCAGCCTGTATACAGAACAAGGGCGTTCGTGGGCGTTCGTGAGCGTTCCTCAAAGGAAGGAGGTGGGTGATTAATTCACAGTGCCAGGGCAGGCCCAGCCCAGCCCAGCCCAGCCCAGCCCAGCCCAGCCCAGCGCAGCCCAGCCCAGCACAGCGCACTGCTGTGGAGGTCCATTCCTTCACATCCTGCAGCAGGCATGATGCAGACCTACTAGAGCAAAGGCTTGACTCTGCCCTTGTCTGTCTCTTAAAGAAAACAATCTTTCTAGCTTCTTATTGCACCTGATAAATGGACTCTAGCTTGCCTCAAACTTGACCCATCATTTCATTAGCCAGAGCTCATACTTGACCTTTATTTCTATCCAAGCTCACTGGCACCAAACCCCTGATTTGAGCGAGTTATTCACACCAAAATGAAAAATCACCATCATCCAACCTATTTTACAATAAGTGTAGCACCTTCCTCGCATTCTTGTGCTCAGTTATAACCCCCAATACCACAATTGCACTCTGCAATTCACCAAACTTAAAGGAAAAAGAATGAAGACATTGATAAAGGAAGACAAGGCCTTGTCCCTATTGCACCTACTTGAGAAATAGGGAGGTTGGTAGAAGGTCATGAGGGAAAACATTTGAAATTTTGGGACACACATGCCAAAAAGAGTGTCCACTTTTCTCCTCTGTTACCAAGTAAAAAAAAATCTTAGCAAAAAAAAAACATTCATTTTTTGAAAATTTCCACCTTGGGATACCTCTACAGCATTGGCAGGATTCGAACCCTGGCCTGTGAGGGCTGTCTGCACCAAAGGTAGAAGACTTACCTTTGAGCTATAGCTCCTTAGTGGTCTAGGGGATTGCAGTAGTAACTATAAGCAACATACAGGCCTTGGTGTCCTTCCCGGCGGCTTCCATTGCACATGAAAAGGATGACCATGACATAAGGACAATTTGATAGGCTACATACATGGAAACCAGTGTGGTCCAGTGGGTAAGTGCCTGCCTTCCATGCAGGCAACCAGGGTGCAAATCCCGGGTTCGGCACCAGGTGACTGATGGTGGCAGAGCAGAGGTAAGTTGGAGGTGGGCCTAAATGGCCAATTGGTAAGTAAAATGTGTCTGTGTGTTGTGTACGAGTGGAATCATGCCTAGTGAATGAGGGATTTCAGATTGGTTGGTAAGTAAAATAGGTGTGGCCTGAACAGAGACAGGTGAAAGAAAGGTAACAGGTGTTGTGTGCAGGAGGAGCCTAGTCGGAGTGGGCGGGGTCAGAGAGGAGGGGTATAGGAGGAGCTTAGTGGGAGGGGTCAGAGAAGAGGGGTATAGGAGGAGCCTAGTCAGAGTGGGAGGGGTCAGAGAGGAGGAGTATAGGAGGAGCCAGGTCAGAGAGGAGGGGTGTAGGTGGAACCTAGTCAGAGTGGGAGGGGTCAGAGAGGAGGGGTTCAGGAGGAGCCAGGTCAGAGAGGAGGGGTATAGGTGGAGCCTAGTCAGAGTGGGTGGGGTTAGAGAGGAGGAGTATAGGAGGAGCTGGGTCAGAGAGGAGGGGTATAGGAGGAGCCTAGTCAGAGTGGGAGGGGTCAGAGAGGAGGGGTTCAGGAGGAGCCAGGTCAGAGAGGAGGGGTGTAGGTGGAACCTAGTCAGAGTGGGAGTATATAGGAGGAGCTGGGTCAGAGTGGGAGGGGTCAGAGAGGAGGGGTATAGGCGGATCCTGGGCAGAATGGGTGGGGTCAGAGAGCAGAGGAAGGGGAGGAGGATCCTGACTTATTGTGGGGTACTGCAAATACTTTTTTTTACTGCACCCCCCTATACTCTCTGATTTCTGTTGGGAGGGGGCAGTCAAAATTTGGGGGAGCAGTATTAAAAGGTGCTTAGGCGCAACATGAAGGCGATGAGGTGCACACAATGGCTTGGCTTCCAGGTACTTTTTGGGGGGCTACCATTAGTTTTTATTGCTCTGATCCTCCCTCATGGGGTGTACCCTAAATGGTTAGGGGCCACGGGGGGGCAAGAAGCTGTTTGACAGTTTCTATTAACAACAGGGGTCACCATACAATTCTGCTGCAGTTATGGTATTGAAAGGTAAAACAAGGAGCATTTGGCTGTATTTTTGCAGGTGGGGTGCCCCAAAATGTTACTGCCAGCAGCAGCCCCCTTCCTCGCCACCCTGCAGATTGGTATAGGTACCTTTAGGACATTTCTGTTGAAAACAGAGGCTATAGCGAATCGCGCTACAAAATCCGAGAGCACTAACACTTGCTAAATAAAGGTGGCATCGGAGCATACGAATGAGGCAGGGAGAGGCTACTGTTGCAATTGGTTTGGTGGGTCATAGTGAATAACCTCGGCATGCAAATAGGCAGAAGTGTGAGGATTGGCAGTGTCTGTAGAGAATTTTGGCATGCTCTTCAGTTGATGTTTTCCTCCTTGAACTACAGAGGAAAGGCCTGGCCTTACTGTCGGGCAAAACATGTATTTATGATTTTAAGCAGTGTAGTCTGGATGTACTGAGAGGGCCTGCACAGTACGGTAAATGCCTGTTTACCCCTGCAATGTGCATCCAACTGTCACTTGAGATTGAACAGCGAACGAAGCAGCTGGGTTACTGACTGAATGTAAATGGAAGGCACATAGGAAGGGTGTTTGTGGTCACTCAAATGATTGAAACCTGGTTGATGCACTACCAAAGCTGGGGTACCAGGGGGGAACATTTGAGGGGTATTGAGATGGTGGTGTCCAGAGGTTAAAATATGTTTCAGAGACACAGAGGTACTGCGGTCCTGGTCCCACATTGGGGGTAGACAAAAGTCCCTGCTAAAGATTTCTGTCCAACTGTTACCACATTTTGTGCAGCCTGGCTCCCTCTGTAACGATTCCCCAGTGTCTTTCGATCCTACAGATGACTGTAGCAAACTTCCCAAATTTTTTCTTGGCCTCGTACTCCCAAAGGAGTGCCTGATATTTGCCAGCCTAACGATACTCACATTCTGGGAAAAACCTCACTAACTATGCATATTTATCTACCACACATGGCAAATCCTTACAATTGCAGAACATCATATCGCACTTGTCATCTTTGAGGTACTGTAAGTATTTGGATTTGAGGGAAATATTCATCCTTGCTTGCTCTCTCCCATCTGAAGTCTATGGTGCTGCTGTTCCTTTCTCACATGTCCCTTCAAAGAGACAAGTGACACACAGACTCAATCACTCAGCAAACATATATGCTTTGACGTTTTCATCTTGCTGTTTACCTTCCAAATATTCCCCCTGAACCACAAATAAAGGCCTGCCATTCCTCATCCCCTCAGTCAAAGCAGTCCTTCGCTCCTTAGGCCCTGCAAGACCACCATGAACAAGAATCATGTCAGCAAGCAGAAGAAAAGCCTCAGTGTGCTCTTTTGTTCATACTGCTGCCCTCTAGTAACACTTCATGGCAACTGCAGCATAAGAATGGGACTGAGAAGAGGGCTGTCCTATGCAAATAATATCCTCCCATGCATACTTTCTTCTGAGACGGTCGGCGGCTTCTGCCGTGATACCGCCTCCAACAAATGGTCTTTAACCAAATTTTTCAAAAAGCCCACCTGCCTTAGACGAAGGATTTTGAAACTCGAAGGAAGCACATGGGGACATCACCCTCATTTAGCAGCGTCCTAAATTGCCTGCTGTCAGCCTGTATACAGAACAAGGGCGTTCGTGGGCGTTCGTGAGCGTTCCTCAAAGGAAGGAGGTGGGTGATTAATTCACAGTGCCAGGGCAGGCCCAGCCCAGCCCAGCCCAGCCCAGCCCAGCCCAGCGCAGCCCAGCCCAGCACAGCGCACTGCTGTGGAGGTCCATTCCTTCACATCCTGCAGCAGGCATGATGCAGACCTACTAGAGCAAAGGCTTGACTCTGCCCTTGTCTGTCTCTTAAAGAAAACAATCTTTCTAGCTTCTTATTGCACCTGATAAATGGACTCTAGCTTGCCTCAAACTTGACCCATCATTTCATTAGCCAGAGCTCATACTTGACCTTTATTTCTATCCAAGCTCACTGGCACCAAACCCCTGATTTGAGCGAGTTATTCACACCAAAATGAAAAATCACCATCATCCAACCTATTTTACAATAAGTGTAGCACCTTCCTCGCATTCTTGTGCTCAGTTATAACCCCCAATACCACAATTGCACTCTGCAATTCACCAAACTTAAAGGAAAAAGAATGAAGACATTGATAAAGGAAGACAAGGCCTTGTCCCTATTGCACCTACTTGAGAAATAGGGAGGTTGGTAGAAGGTCATGAGGGAAAACATTTGAAATTTTGGGACACACATGCCAAAAAGAGTGTCCACTTTTCTCCTCTGTTACCAAGTAAAAAAAAATCTTAGCAAAAAAAAAACATTCACTTTTTGAAAATTTCCACCTTGGGATACCTCTACAGCATTGGCAGGATTCGAACCCTGGCCTGTGAGGGCTGTCTGCACCAAAGGTAGAAGACTTACCTTTGAGCTATAGCTCCTTAGTGGTCTAGGGGATTGCAGTAGTAACTATAAGCAACATACAGGCCTTGGTGTCCTTCCCGGCGGCTTCCATTGCACATGAAAAGGATGACCATGACATAAGGACAATTTGATAGGCTACATACATGGAAACCAGTGTGGTCCAGTGGGTAAGTGCCTGCCTTCCATGCAGGCAACCAGGGTTCAAATCCCGGGTTCGGCACCAGGTGACTGATGGTGGCAGAGCAGATGTAAGTTGGAGGTGGGCCTAAATGGCCAATTGGTAAGTAAAATGTGTCTGTGTGATGTGTACGAGTGGAATCATGCCTAGTGAATGAGGGATTTCAGATTGGTTGGTAAGTAAAATAGGTGTGGCCTGAACAGAGACAGGTGAAAGAAAGGTAACAGGTGTTGTGTGCAGGAGGAGGAGGAGCCTAGTCGGAGTGGGCGGGGTCAGAGAGGAGGGGTATAGGAGGAGCTTAGTGGGAGGGGTCAGAGAAGAGGGGTATAGGAGGAGCCTAGTCAGAGTGGGAGCGGTCAGAGAGGAGGAGTATAGGAGGAGCCAGGTCAGAGAGGAGGGGTGTAGGTGGAACCTAGTCAGAGTGGGAGGGGTCAGAGAGGAGGGGTTCAGGAGGAGCCAGGTCAGAGAGGAGGGGTATAGGTGGAGCCTAGTCAGAGTGGGTGGGGTTAGAGAGGAGGAGTATAGGAGGAGCTGGGTCAGAGAGGAGGGGTATAGGAGGAGCCTAGTCAGAGTGGGAGGGGTCAGAGAGGAGGGGTTCAGGAGGAGCCAGGTCAGAGAGGAGGGGTGTAGGTGGAACCTAGTCAGAGTGGGAGTATATAGGAGGAGCTGGGTCAGAGAGGAGGGGTATAGGAGGAGCCTAGTCAGAGTGGGAGGGGTCAGAGAGGAGGGGTATAGGCGGAGCCTGGGCAGAATGGGTGGGTTCAGAGAGCAGAGGAAGGGGAGGAGGAGCCTGACTTATTGTGGGGTACTGCAAATACTTTTTTTACTGCACCCCCCTATACTCTCTGATTTCTGTTGGGAGGGGGCAGTCAAAATTTGGGGGAGCAGTATTAAAAGGTGCTTAGGCGCAACATGAAGGCGATGAGGTGCACACAATGGCTTGGCTTCCAGGTACTTTTTGGGGGGCTACCATTAGTTTTTATTGCTCTGATCCTCCCTCATGGGGTGTACCCTAAATGGTTAGGGCCACGGGGGGGCAAGAAGCTGTTTGACAGTTTCTATTAACAACAGGGGTCACCATACGATTCTGCTGCAGTTATGGTATTGAAAGGTAAAACAAGGAGCATTTGGCTGTATTTTTGCAGGTGGGGTGCCCCAAAATGTTACTGCCAGCAGCAGCCCCCTTCCTCGCCACCCTGCAGATTGGTATAGGTACCTTTAGGACATTTCTGTTGAAAACAGAGGCTATAGCGAATCGCGCTACAGAATCCGAGAGCACTAACACTTGCTAAATAAAGGTGGCATCGGAGCATACGAATGAGGCAGGGAGAGGCTACTGTTGCAATTGGTTTGGTGGGTCATAGTGAATAACCTCGGCATGCAAATAGGCAGAAGTGTGAGGATTGGCAGTGTCTGTAGAGAATTTTGGCATGCTCTTCAGTTGATGTTTTCCTCCTTGAACTACAGAGGAAAGGCCTGGCCTTACTGTTGGGAAAAAAAAAACGTATTTATGATTTTAAGAAGTGTAGTCTGGATGTACTGAGAGGGCCTGCACAGTACGGTAAATGCCTGTCTACCCCTGCAATGTGCATCCAACTGTCACTTGAGATTGAACAGCGAACGAAGCAGCTGGGTTACTGACTGAATGTAAATCGAAGGCACATAGGAAGGGTGTTTGTGGTCACTCAAATGATTGAAACCTGGTTGATGCACTACCAAAGCTGGGGTACCAGGGGGGAACATTTGAGGGGTATTGAGATGGTGGTGTCCAGAGGTTAAAATATGTTTCAGAGACACAGAGGTACTGCGGTCCTGGTCCCACATTGGGGGTAGACAAAAGTCCCTGCTAAAGATTTCTGTCCAACTGTTACCACATTTTGTGCAGCCTGGCTCCCTCTGTAACGATTCCCCAGTGTCTTTCGATCCTACAGATGACTGTAGCAAACTTCCCAAATTTTTTCTTGGCCTCGTACTCCCAAAGGAGTGCCTGATATTTGCCAGCCTAACGATACTCACATTCTGGGAAAAACCTCACTAACTATGCATATTTATCTACCACACATGGCAAATCCTTACAATTGCAGAACATCATATCGCACTTGTCATCTTTGAGGTACTGTAAGTATTTGGATTTGAGGGAAATATTCATCCTTGCTTGCTCTCTCCCATCTGAAGTCTATGGTGCTGCTGTTCCTTTCTCACATGTCCCTTCAAAGAGACAAGTGACACACAGACTCAATCACTCAGCAAACATATATGCTTTGACGTTTTCATCTTGCTGTTTACCTTCCAAATATTCCCCCTGAACCACAAATAAAGGCCTGCCATTCCTCATCCCCTCAGTCAAAGCAGTCCTTCGCTCCTTAGGCCCTGCAAGACCACCATGAACAAGAATCATGTCAGCAAGCAGAAGAAAAGCCTCAGTGTGCTCTTTTGTTCATACTGCTGCCCTCTAGTAACACTTCATGGCAACTGCAGCATAAGAATGGGACTGAGAAGAGGGCTGTCCTATGCAAATAATATCCTCCCATGCATACTTTCTTCTGAGACGGTCGGCGGCTTCTGCCGTGATACCGCCTCCAACAAATGGTCTTCAACCAAATTTTAAAAAAGCCCACCTGCCTTAGATGAAGGATTTTGAAACTCGAAGGAAGCACATGGGGACATCACCCTCATTTAGCAGCGTCCTAAATTGCCTGCTGTCAGCCTGTATACAGAACAAGGGCGTTCGTGGGCGTTCGTGAGCGTTCCTCAAAGGAAGGAGGTGGGTGATTAATTCACAGTGCCAGGGCAGGCCCAGCCCAGCCCAGCCCAGCCCAGCCCAGCCCAGCCCAGCCCAGCCCAGCGCAGCCCAGCCCAGCACAGCGCACTGCTGTGGAGGTCCATTCCTTCACATCCTGCAGCAGGCATGATGCAGACCTACTAGAGCAAAGGCTTGACTCTGCCCTTGTCTGTCTCTTAAAGAAAACAATCTTTCTAGCTTCTTATTGCACCTGATAAATGGACTCTAGCTTGCCTCAAACTTGACCCATCATTTCATTAGCCAGAGCTCATACTTGACCTTTATTTCTATCCAAGCTCACTGGCACCAAACCCCTGATTTGAGCGAGTTATTCACACCAAAATGAAAAATCACCATCATCCAACCTATTTTACAATAAGTGTAGCACCTTCCTCGCATTCTTGTGCTCAGTTATAACCCCCAATACCACAATTGCACTCTGCAATTCACCAAACTTAAAGGAAAAAGAATGAAGACATTGATAAAGGAAGACAAGGCCTTGTCCCTATTGCACCTACTTGAGAAATAGGGAGGTTGGTAGAAGGTCATGAGGGAAAACATTTGAAATTTTGGGACACACATGCCAAAAAGAGTGTCCACTTTTCTCCTCTGTTACCAAGTAAAAAAAAATCTTAGCAAAAAAAAAACATTCACTTTTTGAAAATTTCCACCTTGGGATACCTCTACAGCATTGGCAGGATTCGAACCCTGGCCTGTGAGGGCTGTCTGCACCAAAGGTAGAAGACTTACCTTTGAGCTATAGCTCCTTAGTGGTCTAGGGGATTGCAGTAGTAACTATAAGCAACATACAGGCCTTGGTGTCCTTCCCGGCGGCTTCCATTGCACATGAAAAGGATGACCATGACATAAGGACAATTTGATAGGCTACATACATGGAAACCAGTGTGGTCCAGTGGGTAAGTGCCTGCCTTCCATGCAGGCAACCAGGGTGCAAATCCCGGGTTCGGCACCAGGTGACTGATGGTGGCAGAGCAGAGGTAAGTTGGAGGTGGGCCTAAATGGCCAATTGGTAAGTAAAATGTGTCTGTGTGTTGTGTACGAGTGGAATCATGCCTAGTGAATGAGGGATTTCAGATTGGTTGGTAAGTAAAATAGGTGTGGCCTGAACAGAGACAGGTGAAAGAAAGGTAACAGGTGTTGTGTGCAGGAGGAGCCTAGTCGGAGTGGGCGGGGTCAGAGAGGAGGGGTATAGGAGGAGCTTAGTGGGAGAGGTCAGAGAAGAGGGGTATAGGAGGAGCCTAGTCAGAGTGGGAGGGGTCAGAGAGGAGGAGTATAGGAGGAGCCAGGTCAGAGAGGAGGGGTGTAGGTGGAACCTAGTCAGAGTGGGAGGGGTCAGAGAGGAGGGGTTCAGGAGGAGCCAGGTCAGAGAGGAGGGGTATAGGTGGAGCCTAGTCAGAGTGGGTGGGGTTAGAGAGGAGGAGTATAGGAGGAGCTGGGTCAGAGAGGAGGGGTATAGGAGGAGCCTAGTCAGAGTGGGAGGGGTCAGAGAGGAGGGGTTCAGGAGGAGCCAGGTCAGAGAGGAGGGGTGTAGGTGGAACCTAGTCAGAGTGGGAGTATATAGGAGGAGCTGGGTCAGAGTGGGAGGGGTCAGAGAGGAGGGGTATAGGCGGATCCTGGGCAGAATGGGTGGGGTCAGAGAGCAGAGGAAGGGGAGGAGGATCCTGACTTATTGTGGGGTACTGCAAATACTTTTTTTTACTGCACCCCCCTATACTCTCTGATTTCTGTTGGGAGGGGGCAGTCAAAATTTGGGGGAGCAGTATTAAAAGGTGCTTAGGCGCAACATGAAGGCGATGAGGTGCACACAATGGCTTGGCTTCCAGGTACTTTTTGGGGGGCTACCATTAGTTTTTATTGCTCTGATCCTCCCTCATGGGGTGTACCCTAAATGGTTAGGGGCCACGGGGGGGCAAGAAGCTGTTTGACAGTTTCTATTAACAACAGGGGTCACCATACAATTCTGCTGCAGTTATGGTATTGAAAGGTAAAACAAGGAGCATTTGGCTGTATTTTTGCAGGTGGGGTGCCCCAAAATGTTACTGCCAGCAGCAGCCCCCTTCCTCGCCACCCTGCAGATTGGTATAGGTACCTTTAGGACATTTCTGTTGAAAACAGAGGCTATAGCGAATCGCGCTACAAAATCCGAGAGCACTAACACTTGCTAAATAAAGGTGGCATCGGAGCATACGAATGAGGCAGGGAGAGGCTACTGTTGCAATTGGTTTGGTGGGTCATAGTGAATAACCTCGGCATGCAAATAGGCAGAAGTGTGAGGATTGGCAGTGTCTGTAGAGAATTTTGGCATGCTCTTCAGTTGATGTTTTCCTCCTTGAACTACAGAGGAAAGGCCTGGCCTTACTGTCGGGCAAAACATGTATTTATGATTTTAAGAAGTGTAGTCTGGATGTACTGAGAGGGCCTGCACAGTACGGTAAATGCCTGTTTACCCCTGCAATGTGCATCCAACTGTCACTTGAGATTGAACAGCGAACGAAGCAGCTGGGTTACTGACTGAATGTAAATGGAAGGCACATAGGAAGGGTGTTTGTGGTCACTCAAATGATTGAAACCTGGTTGATGCACTACCAAAGCTGGGGTACCAGGGGGGAACATTTGAGGGGTATTGAGATGGTGGTGTCCAGAGGTTAAAATATGTTTCAGAGACACAGAGGTACTGCGGTCCTGGTCCCACATTGGGGGTAGACAAAAGTCCCTGCTAAAGATTTCTGTCCAACTGTTACCACATTTTGTGCAGCCTGGCTCCCTCTGTAACGATTCCCCAGTGTCTTTCGATCCTACAGATGACTGTAGCAAACTTCCCAAATTTTTTCTTGGCCTCGTACTCCCAAAGGAGTGCCTGATATTTGCCAGCCTAACGATACTCACATTCTGGGAAAAACCTCACTAACTATGCATATTTATCTACCACACATGGCAAATCCTTACAATTGCAGAACATCATATCGCACTTGTCATCTTTGAGGTACTGTAAGTATTTGGATTTGAGGGAAATATTCATCCTTGCTTGCTCTCTCCCATCTGAAGTCTATGGTGCTGCTGTTCCTTTCTCACATGTCCCTTCAAAGAGACAAGTGACACACAGACTCAATCACTCAGCAAACATATATGCTTTGACGTTTTCATCTTGCTGTTTACCTTCCAAATATTCCCCCTGAACCACAAATAAAGGCCTGCCATTCCTCATCCCCTCAGTCAAAGCAGTCCTTCGCTCCTTAGGCCCTGCAAGACCACCATGAACAAGAATCATGTCAGCAAGCAGAAGAAAAGCCTCAGTGTGCTCTTTTGTTCATACTGCTGCCCTCTAGTAACACTTCATGGCAACTGCAGCATAAGAATGGGACTGAGAAGAGGGCTGTCCTATGCAAATAATATCCTCCCATGCATACTTTCTTCTGAGACGGTCGGCGGCTTCTGCCGTGATACCGCCTCCAACAAATGGTCTTCAACCAAATTTTAAAAAAGCCCACCTGCCTTAGATGAAGGATTTTGAAACTCGAAGGAAGCACATGGGGACATCACCCTCATTTAGCAGCGTCCTAAATTGCCTGCTGTCAGCCTGTATACAGAACAAGGGCGTTCGTGGGCGTTCGTGAGCGTTCCTCAAAGGAAGGAGGTGGGTGATTAATTCACAGTGCCAGGGCAGGCCCAGCCCAGCCCAGCCCAGCCCAGCCCAGCCCAGCCCAGCGCAGCCCAGCCCAGCACAGCGCACTGCTGTGGAGGTCCATTCCTTCACATCCTGCAGCAGGCATGATGCAGACCTACTAGAGCAAAGGCTTGACTCTGCCCTTGTCTGTCTCTTAAAGAAAACAATCTTTCTAGCTTCTTATTGCACCTGATAAATGGACTCTAGCTTGCCTCAAACTTGACCCATCATTTCATTAGCCAGAGCTCATACTTGACCTTTATTTCTATCCAAGCTCACTGGCACCAAACCCCTGATTTGAGCGAGTTATTCACACCAAAATGAAAAATCACCATCATCCAACCTATTTTACAATAAGTGTAGCACCTTCCTCGCATTCTTGTGCTCAGTTATAACCCCCAATACCACAATTGCACTCTGCAATTCACCAAACTTAAAGGAAAAAGAATGAAGACATTGATAAAGGAAGACAAGGCCTTGTCCCTATTGCACCTACTTGAGAAATAGGGAGGTTGGTAGAAGGTCATGAGGGAAAACATTTGAAATTTTGGGACACACATGCCAAAAAGAGTGTCCACTTTTCTCCTCTGTTACCAAGTAAAAAAAAATCTTAGCAAAAAAAAAACATTCATTTTTTGAAAATTTCCACCTTGGGATACCTCTACAGCATTGGCAGGATTCGAACCCTGGCCTGTGAGGGCTGTCTGCACCAAAGGTAGAAGACTTACCTTTGAGCTATAGCTCCTTAGTGGTCTAGGGGATTGCAGTAGTAACTATAAGCAACATACAGGCCTTGGTGTCCTTCCCGGCGGCTTCCATTGCACATGAAAAGGATGACCATGACATAAGGACAATTTGATAGGCTACATACATGGAAACCAGTGTGGTCCAGTGGGTAAGTGCCTGCCTTCCATGCAGGCAACCAGGGTGCAAATCCCGGGTTCGGCACCAGGTGACTGATGGTGGCAGAGCAGAGGTAAGTTGGAGGTGGGCCTAAATGGCCAATTGGTAAGTAAAATGTGTCTGTGTGTTGTGTACGAGTGGAATCATGCCTAGTGAATGAGGGATTTCAGATTGGTTGGTAAGTAAAATAGGTGTGGCCTGAACAGAGACAGGTGAAAGAAAGGTAACAGGTGTTGTGTGCAGGAGGAGCCTAGTCGGAGTGGGCGGGGTCAGAGAGGAGGGGTATAGGAGGAGCTTAGTGGGAGGGGTCAGAGAAGAGGGGTATAGGAGGAGCCTAGTCAGAGTGGGAGGGGTCAGAGAGGAGGAGTATAGGAGGAGCCAGGTCAGAGAGGAGGGGTGTAGGTGGAACCTAGTCAGAGTGGGAGGGGTCAGAGAGGAGGGGTTCAGGAGGAGCCAGGTCAGAGAGGAGGGGTATAGGTGGAGCCTAGTCAGAGTGGGTGGGGTTAGAGAGGAGGAGTATAGGAGGAGCTGGGTCAGAGAGGAGGGGTATAGGAGGAGCCTAGTCAGAGTGGGAGGGGTCAGAGAGGAGGGGTTCAGGAGGAGCCAGGTCAGAGAGGAGGGGTGTAGGTGGAACCTAGTCAGAGTGGGAGTATATAGGAGGAGCTGGGTCAGAGTGGGAGGGGTCAGAGAGGAGGGGTATAGGCGGATCCTGGGCAGAATGGGTGGGGTCAGAGAGCAGAGGAAGGGGAGGAGGATCCTGACTTATTGTGGGGTACTGCAAATACTTTTTTTTACTGCACCCCCCTATACTCTCTGATTTCTGTTGGGAGGGGGCAGTCAAAATTTGGGGGAGCAGTATTAAAAGGTGCTTAGGCGCAACATGAAGGCGATGAGGTGCACACAATGGCTTGGCTTCCAGGTACTTTTTGGGGGGCTACCATTAGTTTTTATTGCTCTGATCCTCCCTCATGGGGTGTACCCTAAATGGTTAGGGGCCACGGGGGGGCAAGAAGCTGTTTGACAGTTTCTATTAACAACAGGGGTCACCATACAATTCTGCTGCAGTTATGGTATTGAAAGGTAAAACAAGGAGCATTTGGCTGTATTTTTGCAGGTGGGGTGCCCCAAAATGTTACTGCCAGCAGCAGCCCCCTTCCTCGCCACCCTGCAGATTGGTATAGGTACCTTTAGGACATTTCTGTTGAAAACAGAGGCTATAGCGAATCGCGCTACAAAATCCGAGAGCACTAACACTTGCTAAATAAAGGTGGCATCGGAGCATACGAATGAGGCAGGGAGAGGCTACTGTTGCAATTGGTTTGGTGGGTCATAGTGAATAACCTCGGCATGCAAATAGGCAGAAGTGTGAGGATTGGCAGTGTCTGTAGAGAATTTTGGCATGCTCTTCAGTTGATGTTTTCCTCCTTGAACTACAGAGGAAAGGCCTGGCCTTACTGTCGGGCAAAACATGTATTTATGATTTTAAGCAGTGTAGTCTGGATGTACTGAGAGGGCCTGCACAGTACGGTAAATGCCTGTTTACCCCTGCAATGTGCATCCAACTGTCACTTGAGATTGAACAGCGAACGAAGCAGCTGGGTTACTGACTGAATGTAAATGGAAGGCACATAGGAAGGGTGTTTGTGGTCACTCAAATGATTGAAACCTGGTTGATGCACTACCAAAGCTGGGGTACCAGGGGGGAACATTTGAGGGGTATTGAGATGGTGGTGTCCAGAGGTTAAAATATGTTTCAGAGACACAGAGGTACTGCGGTCCTGGTCCCACATTGGGGGTAGACAAAAGTCCCTGCTAAAGATTTCTGTCCAACTGTTACCACATTTTGTGCAGCCTGGCTCCCTCTGTAACGATTCCCCAGTGTCTTTCGATCCTACAGATGACTGTAGCAAACTTCCCAAATTTTTTCTTGGCCTCGTACTCCCAAAGGAGTGCCTGATATTTGCCAGCCTAACGATACTCACATTCTGGGAAAAACCTCACTAACTATGCATATTTATCTACCACACATGGCAAATCCTTACAATTGCAGAACATCATATCGCACTTGTCATCTTTGAGGTACTGTAAGTATTTGGATTTGAGGGAAATATTCATCCTTGCTTGCTCTCTCCCATCTGAAGTCTATGGTGCTGCTGTTCCTTTCTCACATGTCCCTTCAAAGAGACAAGTGACACACAGACTCAATCACTCAGCAAACATATATGCTTTGACGTTTTCATCTTGCTGTTTACCTTCCAAATATTCCCCCTGAACCACAAATAAAGGCCTGCCATTCCTCATCCCCTCAGTCAAAGCAGTCCTTCGCTCCTTAGGCCCTGCAAGACCACCATGAACAAGAATCATGTCAGCAAGCAGAAGAAAAGCCTCAGTGTGCTCTTTTGTTCATACTGCTGCCCTCTAGTAACACTTCATGGCAACTGCAGCATAAGAATGGGACTGAGAAGAGGGCTGTCCTATGCAAATAATATCCTCCCATGCATACTTTCTTCTGAGACGGTCGGCGGCTTCTGCCGTGATACCGCCTCCAACAAATGGTCTTTAACCAAATTTTTCAAAAAGCCCACCTGCCTTAGACGAAGGATTTTGAAACTCGAAGGAAGCACATGGGGACATCACCCTCATTTAGCAGCGTCCTAAATTGCCTGCTGTCAGCCTGTATACAGAACAAGGGCGTTCGTGGGCGTTCGTGAGCGTTCCTCAAAGGAAGGAGGTGGGTGATTAATTCACAGTGCCAGGGCAGGCCCAGCCCAGCCCAGCCCAGCCCAGCCCAGCCCAGCCCAGCGCAGCCCAGCCCAGCACAGCGCACTGCTGTGGAGGTCCATTCCTTCACATCCTGCAGCAGGCATGATGCAGACCTACTAGAGCAAAGGCTTGACTCTGCCCTTGT
This sequence comes from Lissotriton vulgaris, assembly GCF_964263255.1. Lineage (NCBI taxonomy): Eukaryota > Metazoa > Chordata > Amphibia > Caudata > Salamandridae > Lissotriton > Lissotriton vulgaris. The sequence continues at coordinate 876,839,984 of NC_141687.1, read as the reverse complement.
CTGTCTCTTAAAGAAAACAATCTTTCTAGCTTCTTATTGCACCTGATAAATGGACTCTAGCTTGCCTCAAACTTGACCCATCATTTCATTAGCCAGAGCTCATACTTGACCTTTATTTCTATCCAAGCTCACTGGCACCAAACCCCTGATTTGAGCGAGTTATTCACACCAAAATGAAAAATCACCATCATCCAACCTATTTTACAATAAGTGTAGCACCTTCCTCGCATTCTTGTGCTCAGTTATAACCCCCAATACCACAATTGCACTCTGCAATTCACCAAACTTAAAGGAAAAAGAATGAAGACATTGATAAAGGAAGACAAGGCCTTGTCCCTATTGCACCTACTTGAGAAATAGGGAGGTTGGTAGAAGGTCATGAGGGAAAACATTTGAAATTTTGGGACACACATGCCAAAAAGAGTGTCCACTTTTCTCCTCTGTTACCAAGTAAAAAAAAATCTTAGCAAAAAAAAAACATTCACTTTTTGAAAATTTCCACCTTGGGATACCTCTACAGCATTGGCAGGATTCGAACCCTGGCCTGTGAGGGCTGTCTGCACCAAAGGTAGAAGACTTACCTTTGAGCTATAGCTCCTTAGTGGTCTAGGGGATTGCAGTAGTAACTATAAGCAACATACAGGCCTTGGTGTCCTTCCCGGCGGCTTCCATTGCACATGAAAAGGATGACCATGACATAAGGACAATTTGATAGGCTACATACATGGAAACCAGTGTGGTCCAGTGGGTAAGTGCCTGCCTTCCATGCAGGCAACCAGGGTTCAAATCCCGGGTTCGGCACCAGGTGACTGATGGTGGCAGAGCAGATGTAAGTTGGAGGTGGGCCTAAATGGCCAATTGGTAAGTAAAATGTGTCTGTGTGTTGTGTACGAGTGGAATCATGCCTAGTGAATGAGGGATTTCAGATTGGTTGGTAAGTAAAATAGGTGTGGCCTGAACAGAGACAGGTGAAAGAAAGGTAACAGGTGTTGTGTGCAGGAGGAGGAGGAGCCTAGTCGGAGTGGGCGGGGTCAGAGAGGAGGGGTATAGGAGGAGCTTAGTGGGAGGGGTCAGAGAAGAGGGGTATAGGAGGAGCCTAGTCAGAGTGGGAGCGGTCAGAGAGGAGGAGTATAGGAGGAGCCAGGTCAGAGAGGAGGGGTGTAGGTGGAACCTAGTCAGAGTGGGAGGGGTCAGAGAGGAGGGGTTCAGGAGGAGCCAGGTCAGAGAGGAGGGGTATAGGTGGAGCCTAGTCAGAGTGGGTGGGGTTAGAGAGGAGGAGTATAGGAGGAGCTGGGTCAGAGAGGAGGGGTATAGGAGGAGCCTAGTCAGAGTGGGAGGGGTCAGAGAGGAGGGGTTCAGGAGGAGCCAGGTCAGAGAGGAGGGGTGTAGGTGGAACCTAGTCAGAGTGGGAGTATATAGGAGGAGCTGGGTCAGAGAGGAGGGGTATAGGAGGAGCCTAGTCAGAGTGGGAGGGGTCAGAGAGGAGGGGTATAGGCGGAGCCTGGGCAGAATGGGTGGGTTCAGAGAGCAGAGGAAGGGGAGGAGGAGCCTGACTTATTGTGGGGTACTGCAAATACTTTTTTTACTGCACCCCCCTATACTCTCTGATTTCTGTTGGGAGGGGGCAGTCAAAATTTGGGGGAGCAGTATTAAAAGGTGCTTAGGCGCAACATGAAGGCGATGAGGTGCACACAATGGCTTGGCTTCCAGGTACTTTTTGGGGGGCTACCATTAGTTTTTATTGCTCTGATCCTCCCTCATGGGGTGTACCCTAAATGGTTAGGGCCACGGGGGGGCAAGAAGCTGTTTGACAGTTTCTATTAACAACAGGGGTCACCATACGATTCTGCTGCAGTTATGGTATTGAAAGGTAAAACAAGGAGCATTTGGCTGTATTTTTGCAGGTGGGGTGCCCCAAAATGTTACTGCCAGCAGCAGCCCCCTTCCTCGCCACCCTGCAGATTGGTATAGGTACCTTTAGGACATTTCTGTTGAAAACAGAGGCTATAGCGAATCGCGCTACAGAATCCGAGAGCACTAACACTTGCTAAATAAAGGTGGCATCGGAGCATACGAATGAGGCAGGGAGAGGCTACTGTTGCAATTGGTTTGGTGGGTCATAGTGAATAACCTCGGCATGCAAATAGGCAGAAGTGTGAGGATTGGCAGTGTCTGTAGAGAATTTTGGCATGCTCTTCAGTTGATGTTTTCCTCCTTGAACTACAGAGGAAAGGCCTGGCCTTACTGTTGGGAAAAAAAAAACGTATTTATGATTTTAAGAAGTGTAGTCTGGATGTACTGAGAGGGCCTGCACAGTACGGTAAATGCCTGTCTACCCCTGCAATGTGCATCCAACTGTCACTTGAGATTGAACAGCGAACGAAGCAGCTGGGTTACTGACTGAATGTAAATCGAAGGCACATAGGAAGGGTGTTTGTGGTCACTCAAATGATTGAAACCTGGTTGATGCACTACCAAAGCTGGGGTACCAGGGGGGAACATTTGAGGGGTATTGAGATGGTGGTGTCCAGAGGTTAAAATATGTTTCAGAGACACAGAGGTACTGCGGTCCTGGTCCCACATTGGGGGTAGACAAAAGTCCCTGCTAAAGATTTCTGTCCAACTGTTACCACATTTTGTGCAGCCTGGCTCCCTCTGTAACGATTCCCCAGTGTCTTTCGATCCTACAGATGACTGTAGCAAACTTCCCAAATTTTTTCTTGGCCTCGTACTCCCAAAGGAGTGCCTGATATTTGCCAGCCTAACGATACTCACATTCTGGGAAAAACCTCACTAACTATGCATATTTATCTACCACACATGGCAAATCCTTACAATTGCAGAACATCATATCGCACTTGTCATCTTTGAGGTACTGTAAGTATTTGGATTTGAGGGAAATATTCATCCTTGCTTGCTCTCTCCCATCTGAAGTCTATGGTGCTGCTGTTCCTTTCTCACATGTCCCTTCAAAGAGACAAGTGACACACAGACTCAATCACTCAGCAAACATATATGCTTTGACGTTTTCATCTTGCTGTTTACCTTCCAAATATTCCCCCTGAACCACAAATAAAGGCCTGCCATTCCTCATCCCCTCAGTCAAAGCAGTCCTTCGCTCCTTAGGCCCTGCAAGACCACCATGAACAAGAATCATGTCAGCAAGCAGAAGAAAAGCCTCAGTGTGCTCTTTTGTTCATACTGCTGCCCTCTAGTAACACTTCATGGCAACTGCAGCATAAGAATGGGACTGAGAAGAGGGCTGTCCTATGCAAATAATATCCTCCCATGCATACTTTCTTCTGAGACGGTCGGCGGCTTCTGCCGTGATACCGCCTCCAACAAATGGTCTTCAACCAAATTTTAAAAAAGCCCACCTGCCTTAGATGAAGGATTTTGAAACTCGAAGGAAGCACATGGGGACATCACCCTCATTTAGCAGCGTCCTAAATTGCCTGCTGTCAGCCTGTATACAGAACAAGGGCGTTCGTGGGCGTTCGTGAGCGTTCCTCAAAGGAAGGAGGTGGGTGATTAATTCACAGTGCCAGGGCAGGCCCAGCCCAGCCCAGCCCAGCCCAGCCCAGCCCAGCCCAGCCCAGCCCAGCGCAGCCCAGCCCAGCACAGCGCACTGCTGTGGAGGTCCATTCCTTCACATCCTGCAGCAGGCATGATGCAGACCTACTAGAGCAAAGGCTTGACTCTGCCCTTGTCTGTCTCTTAAAGAAAACAATCTTTCTAGCTTCTTATTGCACCTGATAAATGGACTCTAGCTTGCCTCAAACTTGATCCATCATTTCATTAGCCAGAGCTCATACTTGACCTTTATTTCTATCCAAGCTCACTGGCACCAAACCCCTGATTTGAGCGAGTTATTCACACCAAAATGAAAAATCACCATCATCCAACCTATTTTACAATAAGTGTAGCACCTTCCTCGCATTCTTGTGCTCAGTTATAACCCCCAATACCACAATTGCACTCTGCAATTCACCAAACTTAAAGGAAAAAGAATGAAGACATTGATAAAGGAAGACAAGGCCTTGTCCCTATTGCACCTACTTGAGAAATAGGGAGGTTGGTAGAAGGTCATGAGGGAAAACATTTGAAATTTTGGGACACACATGCCAAAAAGAGTGTCCACTTTTCTCCTCTGTTACCAAGTAAAAAAAAATCTTAGCAAAAAAAAAACATTCACTTTTTGAAAATTTCCACCTTGGGATACCTCTACAGCATTGGCAGGATTCGAACCCTGGCCTGTGAGGGCTGTCTGCACCAAAGGTAGAAGACTTACCTTTGAGCTATAGCTCCTTAGTGGTCTAGGGGATTGCAGTAGTAACTATAAGCAACATACAGGCCTTGGTGTCCTTCCCGGCGGCTTCCATTGCACATGAAAAGGATGACCATGACATAAGGACAATTTGATAGGCTACATACATGGAAACCAGTGTGGTCCAGTGGGTAAGTGCCTGCCTTCCATGCAGGCAACCAGGGTGCAAATCCCGGGTTCGGCACCAGGTGACTGATGGTGGCAGAGCAGAGGTAAGTTGGAGGTGGGCCTAAATGGCCAATTGGTAAGTAAAATGTGTCTGTGTGTTGTGTACGAGTGGAATCATGCCTAGTGAATGAGGGATTTCAGATTGGTTGGTAAGTAAAATAGGTGTGGCCTGAACAGAGACAGGTGAAAGAAAGGTAACAGGTGTTGTGTGCAAGAGGAGCCTAGTCGGAGTGGGCGGGGTCAGAGAGGAGGGGTATAGGAGGAGCTTAGTGGGAGGGGTCAGAGAAGAGGGGTATAGGAGGAGCCTAGTCAGAGTGGGAGGGGTCAGAGAGGAGGAGTATAGGAGGAGCCAGGTCAGAGAGGAGGGGTGTAGGTGGAACCTAGTCAGAGTGGGAGGGGTCAGAGAGGAGGGGTTCAGGAGGAGCCAGGTCAGAGAGGAGGGGTATAGGTGGAGCCTAGTCAGAGTGGGTGGGGTTAGAGAGGAGGAGTATAGGAGGAGCTGGGTCAGAGAGGAGGGGTATAGGAGGAGCCTAGTCAGAGTGGGAGGGGTCAGAGAGGAGGGGTTCAGGCGGAGCCAGGTCAGAGAGGAGGGGTGTAGGTGGAACCTAGTCAGAGTGGGAGTATATAGGAGGAGCTGGGTCAGAGTGGGAGGGGTCAGAGAGGAGGGGTATAGGCGGATCCTGGGCAGAATGGGTGGGGTCAGAGAGCAGAGGAAGGGGAGGAGGATCCTGACTTATTGTGGGGTACTGCAAATACTTTTTTTTACTGCACCCCCCTATACTCTCTGATTTCTGTTGGGAGGGGGCAGTCAAAATTTGGGGGAGCAGTATTAAAAGGTGCTTAGGCGCAACATGAAGGCGATGAGGTGCACACAATGGCTTGGCTTCCAGGTACTTTTTGGGGGGCTACCATTAGTTTTTATTGCTCTGATCCTCCCTCATGGGGTGTACCCTAAATGGTTAGGGGCCACGGGGGGGCAAGAAGCTGTTTGACAGTTTCTATTAACAACAGGGGTCACCATACAATTCTGCTGCAGTTATGGTATTAAGAGGTAAAACAAGGAGCATTTGGCTGTATTTTTGCAGGTGGGGTGCCCCAAAATGTTACTGCCAGCAGCAGCCCCCTTCCTCGCCACCCTGCAGATTGGTATAGGTACCTTTAGGACATTTCTGTTGAAAACAGAGGCTATAGCGAATCGCGCTACAAAATCCGAGAGCACTAACACTTGCTAAATAAAGGTGGCATCGGAGCATACGAATGAGGCAGGGAGAGGCTACTGTTGCAATTGGTTTGGTGGGTCATAGTGAATAACCTCGGCATGCAAATAGGCAGAAGTGTGAGGATTGGCAGTGTCTGTAGAGAATTTTGGCATGCTCTTCAGTTGATGTTTTCCTCCTTGAACTACAGAGGAAAGGCCTGGCCTTACTGTCGGGCAAAACATGTATTTATGATTTTAAGAAGTGTAGTCTGGATGTACTGAGAGGGCCTGCACAGTACGGTAAATGCCTGTTTACCCCTGCAATGTGCATCCAACTGTCACTTGAGATTGAACAGCGAACGAAGCAGCTGGGTTACTGACTGAATGTAAATGGAAGGCACATAGGAAGGGTGTTTGTGGTCACTCAAATGATTGAAACCTGGTTGATGCACTACCAAAGCTGGGGTACCAGGGGGGAACATTTGAGGGGTATTGAGATGGTGGTGTCCAGAGGTTAAAATATGTTTCAGAGACACAGAGGTACTGCGGTCCTGGTCCCACATTGGGGGTAGACAAAAGTCCCTGCTAAAGATTTCTGTCCAACTGTTACCACATTTTGTGCAGCCTGGCTCCCTCTGTAACGATTCCCCAGTGTCTTTCGATCCTACAGATGACTGTAGCAAACTTCCCAAATTTTTTCTTGGCCTCGTACTCCCAAAGGAGTGCCTGATATTTGCCAGCCTAACGATACTCACATTCTGGGAAAAACCTCACTAACTATGCATATTTATCTACCACACATGGCAAATCCTTACAATTGCAGAACATCATATCGCACTTGTCATCTTTGAGGTACTGTAAGTATTTGGATTTGAGGGAAATATTCATCCTTGCTTGCTCTCTCCCATCTGAAGTCTATGGTGCTGCTGTTCCTTTCTCACATGTCCCTTCAAAGAGACAAGTGACACACAGACTCAATCACTCAGCAAACATATATGCTTTGACGTTTTCATCTTGCTGTTTACCTTCCAAATATTCCCCCTGAACCACAAATAAAGGCCTGCCATTCCTCATCCCCTCAGTCAAAGCAGTCCTTCGCTCCTTAGGCCCTGCAAGACCACCATGAACAAGAATCATGTCAGCAAGCAGAAGAAAAGCCTCAGTGTGCTCTTTTGTTCATACTGCTGCCCTCTAGTAACACTTCATGGCAACTGCAGCATAAGAATGGGACTGAGAAGAGGGCTGTCCTATGCAAATAATATCCTCCCATGCATACTTTCTTCTGAGACGGTCGGCGGCTTCTGCCGTGATACCGCCTCCAACAAATGGTCTTCAACCAAATTTTAAAAAAGCCCACCTGCCTTAGATGAAGGATTTTGAAACTCGAAGGAAGCACATGGGGACATCACCCTCATTTAGCAGCGTCCTAAATTGCCTGCTGTCAGCCTGTATACAGAACAAGGGCGTTCGTGGGCGTTCGTGAGCGTTCCTCAAAGGAAGGAGGTGGGTGATTAATTCACAGTGCCAGGGCAGGCCCAGCCCAGCCCAGCCCAGCCCAGCCCAGCCCAGCCCAGCGCAGCCCAGCCCAGCACAGCGCACTGCTGTGGAGGTCCATTCCTTCACATCCTGCAGCAGGCATGATGCAGACCTACTAGAGCAAAGGCTTGACTCTGCCCTTGTCTGTCTCTTAAAGAAAACAATCTTTCTAGCTTCTTATTGCACCTGATAAATGGACTCTAGCTTGCCTCAAACTTGACCCATCATTTCATTAGCCAGAGCTCATACTTGACCTTTATTTCTATCCAAGCTCACTGGCACCAAACCCCTGATTTGAGCGAGTTATTCACACCAAAATGAAAAATCACCATCATCCAACCTATTTTACAATAAGTGTAGCACCTTCCTCGCATTCTTGTGCTCAGTTATAACCCCCAATACCACAATTGCACTCTGCAATTCACCAAACTTAAAGGAAAAAGAATGAAGACATTGATAAAGGAAGACAAGGCCTTGTCCCTATTGCACCTACTTGAGAAATAGGGAGGTTGGTAGAAGGTCATGAGGGAAAACATTTGAAATTTTGGGACACACATGCCAAAAAGAGTGTCCACTTTTCTCCTCTGTTACCAAGTAAAAAAAAATCTTAGCAAAAAAAAAACATTCACTTTTTGAAAATTTCCACCTTGGGATACCTCTACAGCATTGGCAGGATTCGAACCCTGGCCTGTGAGGGCTGTCTGCACCAAAGGTAGAAGACTTACCTTTGAGCTATAGCTCCTTAGTGGTCTAGGGGATTGCAGTAGTAACTATAAGCAACATACAGGCCTTGGTGTCCTTCCCGGCGGCTTCCATTGCACATGAAAAGGATGACCATGACATAAGGACAATTTGATAGGCTACATACATGGAAACCAGTGTGGTCCAGTGGGTAAGTGCCTGCCTTCCATGCAGGCAACCAGGGTGCAAATCCCGGGTTCGGCACCAGGTGACTGATGGTGGCAGAGCAGAGGTAAGTTGGAGGTGGGCCTAAATGGCCAATTGGTAAGTAAAATGTGTCTGTGTGTTGTGTACGAGTGGAATCATGCCTAGTGAATGAGGGATTTCAGATTGGTTGGTAAGTAAAATAGGTGTGGCCTGAACAGAGACAGGTGAAAGAAAGGTAACAGGTGTTGTGTGCAGGAGGAGCCTAGTCGGAGTGGGCGGGGTCAGAGAGGAGGGGTATAGGAGGAGCTTAGTGGGAGGGGTCAGAGAAGAGGGGTATAGGAGGAGCCTAGTCAGAGTGGGAGGGGTCAGAGAGGAGGAGTATAGGAGGAGCCAGGTCAGAGAGGAGGGGTGTAGGTGGAACCTAGTCAGAGTGGGAGGGGTCAGAGAGGAGGGGTTCAGGAGGAGCCAGGTCAGAGAGGAGGGGTATAGGTGGAGCCTAGTCAGAGTGGGTGGGGTTAGAGAGGAGGAGTATAGGAGGAGCTGGGTCAGAGAGGAGGGGTATAGGAGGAGCCTAGTCAGAGTGGGAGGGGTCAGAGAGGAGGAGTATAGGAGGAGCCAGGTCAGAGAGGAGGGGTGTAGGTGGAACCTAGTCAGAGTGGGAGTATATAGGAGGAGCTGGGTCAGAGTGGGAGGGGTCAGAGAGGAGGGGTATAGGCGGATCCTGGGCAGAATGGGTGGGGTCAGAGAGCAGAGGAAGGGGAGGAGGATCCTGACTTATTGTGGGGTACTGCAAATACTTTTTTTTACTGCACCCCCCTATACTCTCTGATTTCTGTTGGGAGGGGGCAGTCAAAATTTGGGGGAGCAGTATTAAAAGGTGCTTAGGCGCAACATGAAGGCGATGAGGTGCACACAATGGCTTGGCTTCCAGGTACTTTTTGGGGGGCTACCATTAGTTTTTATTGCTCTGATCCTCCCTCATGGGGTGTACCCTAAATGGTTAGGGGCCACGGGGGGGCAAGAAGCTGTTTGACAGTTTCTATTAACAACAGGGGTCACCATACAATTCTGCTGCAGTTATGGTATTGAAAGGTAAAACAAGGAGCATTTGGCTGTATTTTTGCAGGTGGGGTGCCCCAAAATGTTACTGCCAGCAGCAGCCCCCTTCCTCGCCACCCTGCAGATTGGTATAGGTACCTTTAGGACATTTCTGTTGAAAACAGAGGCTATAGCGAATCGCGCTACAAAATCCGAGAGCACTAACACTTGCTAAATAAAGGTGGCATCGGAGCATACGAATGAGGCAGGGAGAGGCTACTGTTGCAATTGGTTTGGTGGGTCATAGTGAATAACCTCGGCATGCAAATAGGCAGAAGTGTGAGGATTGGCAGTGTCTGTAGAGAATTTTGGCATGCTCTTCAGTTGATGTTTTCCTCCTTGAACTACAGAGGAAAGGCCTGGCCTTACTGTCGGGCAAAACATGTATTTATGATTTTAAGAAGTGTAGTCTGGATGTACTGAGAGGGCCTGCACAGTACGGTAAATGCCTGTTTACCCCTGCAATGTGCATCCAACTGTCACTTGAGATTGAACAGCGAACGAAGCAGCTGGGTTACTGACTGAATGTAAATGGAAGGCACATAGGAAGGGTGTTTGTGGTCACTCAAATGATTGAAACCTGGTTGATGCACTACCAAAGCTGGGGTACCAGGGGGGAACATTTGAGGGGTATTGAGATGGTGGTGTCCAGAGGTTAAAATATGTTTCAGAGACACAGAGGTACTGCGGTCCTGGTCCCACATTGGGGGTAGACAAAAGTCCCTGCTAAAGATTTCTGTCCAACTGTTACCACATTTTGTGCAGCCTGGCTCCCTCTGTAACGATTCCCCAGTGTCTTTCGATCCTACAGATGACTGTAGCAAACTTCCCAAATTTTTTCTTGGCCTCGTACTCCCAAAGGAGTGCCTGATATTTGCCAGCCTAACGATACTCACATTCTGGGAAAAACCTCACTAACTATGCATATTTATCTACCACACATGGCAAATCCTTACAATTGCAGAACATCATATCGCACTTGTCATCTTTGAGGTACTGTAAGTATTTGGATTTGAGGGAAATATTCATCCTTGCTTGCTCTCTCCCATCTGAAGTCTATGGTGCTGCTGTTCCTTTCTCACATGTCCCTTCAAAGAGACAAGTGACACACAGACTCAATCACTCAGCAAACATATATGCTTTGACGTTTTCATCTTGCTGTTTACCTTCCAAATATTCCCCCTGAACCACAAATAAAGGCCTGCCATTCCTCATCCCCTCAGTCAAAGCAGTCCTTCGCTCCTTAGGCCCTGCAAGACCACCATGAACAAGAATCATGTCAGCAAGCAGAAGAAAAGCCTCAGTGTGCTCTTTTGTTCATACTGCTGCCCTCTAGTAACACTTCATGGCAACTGCAGCATAAGAATGGGACTGAGAAGAGGGCTGTCCTATGCAAATAATATCCTCCCATGCATACTTTCTTCTGAGACGGTCGGCGGCTTCTGCCGTGATACCGCCTCCAACAAATGGTCTTTAACCAAATTTTTCAAAAAGCCCACCTGCCTTAGACGAAGGATTTTGAAACTCGAAGGAAGCACATGGGGACATCACCCTCATTTAGCAGCGTCCTAAATTGCCTGCTGTCAGCCTGTATACAGAACAAGGGCGTTCGTGGGCGTTCGTGAGCGTTCCTCAAAGGAAGGAGGTGGGTGATTAATTCACAGTGCCAGGGCAGGCCCAGCCCAGCCCAGCCCAGCCCAGCCCAGCCCAGCCCAGCGCAGCCCAGCCCAGCACAGCGCACTGCTGTGGAGGTCCATTCCTTCACATCCTGCAGCAGGCATGATGCAGACCTACTAGAGCAAAGGCTTGACTCTGCCCTTGTCTGTCTCTTAAAGAAAACAATCTTTCTAGCTTCTTATTGCACCTGATAAATGGACTCTAGCTTGCCTCAAACTTGACCCATCATTTCATTAGCCAGAGCTCATACTTGACCTTTATTTCTATCCAAGCTCACTGGCACCAAACCCCTGATTTGAGCGAGTTATTCACACCAAAATGAAAAATCACCATCATCCAACCTATTTTACAATAAGTGTAGCACCTTCCTCGCATTCTTGTGCTCAGTTATAACCCCCAATACCACAATTGCACTCTGCAATTCACCAAACTTAAAGGAAAAAGAATGAAGACATTGATAAAGGAAGACAAGGCCTTGTCCCTATTGCACCTACTTGAGAAATAGGGAGGTTGGTAGAAGGTCATGAGGGAAAACATTTGAAATTTTGGGACACACATGCCAAAAAGAGTGTCCACTTTTCTCCTCTGTTACCAAGTAAAAAAAAATCTTAGCAAAAAAAAAACATTCACTTTTTGAAAATTTCCACCTTGGGATACCTCTACAGCATTGGCAGGATTCGAACCCTGGCCTGTGAGGGCTGTCTGCACCAAAGGTAGAAGACTTACCTTTGAGCTATAGCTCCTTAGTGGTCTAGGGGATTGCAGTAGTAACTATAAGCAACATACAGGCCTTGGTGTCCTTCCCGGCGGCTTCCATTGCACATGAAAAGGATGACCATGACATAAGGACAATTTGATAGGCTACATACATGGAAACCAGTGTGGTCCAGTGGGTAAGTGCCTGCCTTCCATGCAGGCAACCAGGGTTCAAATCCCGGGTTCGGCACCAGGTGACTGATGGTGGCAGAGCAGATGTAAGTTGGAGGTGGGCCTAAATGGCCAATTGGTAAGTAAAATGTGTCTGTGTGTTGTGTACGAGTGGAATCATGCCTAGTGAATGAGGGATTTCAGATTGGTTGGTAAGTAAAATAGGTGTGGCCTGAACAGAGACAGGTGAAAGAAAGGTAACAGGTGTTGTGTGCAGGAGGAGGAGGAGCCTAGTCGGAGTGGGCGGGGTCAGAGAGGAGGGGTATAGGAGGAGCTTAGTGGGAGGGGTCAGAGAAGAGGGGTATAGGAGGAGCCTAGTCAGAGTGGGAGGGGTCAGAGAGGAGGAGTATAGGAGGAGCCAGGTCAGAGAGGAGGGGTGTAGGGGTAACCTAGTCAGAGTGGGAGGGGTCAGAGAGGAGGGGTTCAGGAGGAGCCAGGTCAGAGAGGAGGGGTATAGGTGGAGCCTAGTCAGAGTGGGTGGGGTTAGAGAGGAGGAGTATAGGAGGAGCTGGGTCAGAGAGGAGGGGTATAGGAGGAGCCTAGTCAGAGTGGGAGGGGTCAGAGAGGAGGGGTTCAGGAGGAGCCAGGTCAGAGAGGAGGGGTGTAGGTGGAACCTAGTCAGAGTGGGAGTATATAGGAGGAGCTGGGTCAGAGAGGAGGGGTATAGGAGGAGCCTAGTCAGAGTGGGAGGGGTCAGAGAGGAGGGGTATAGGCGGAGCCTGGGCAGAATGGGTGGGTTCAGAGAGCAGAGGAAGGGGAGGAGGAGCCTGACTTATTGTGGGGTACTGCAAATACTTTTTTTACTGCACCCCCCTATACTCTCTGATTTCTGTTGGGAGGGGGCAGTCAAAATTTGGGGGAGCAGTATTAAAAGGTGCTTAGGCGCAACATGAAGGCGATGAGGTGCACACAATGGCTTGGCTTCCAGGTACTTTTTGGGGGGCTACCATTAGTTTTTATTGCTCTGATCCTCCCTCATGGGGTGTACCCTAAATGGTTAGGGCCACGGGGGGGCAAGAAGCTGTTTGACAGTTTCTATTAACAACAGGGGTCACCATACGATTCTGCTGCAGTTATGGTATTGAAAGGTAAAACAAGGAGCATTTGGCTGTATTTTTGCAGGTGGGGTGCCCCAAAATGTTACTGCCAGCAGCAGCCCCCTTCCTCGCCACCCTGCAGATTGGTATAGGTACCTTTAGGACATTTCTGTTGAAAACAGAGGCTATAGCGAATCGCGCTACAGAATCCGAGAGCACTAACACTTGCTAAATAAAGGTGGCATCGGAGCATACGAATGAGGCAGGGAGAGGCTACTGTTGCAATTGGTTTGGTGGGTCATAGTGAATAACCTCGGCATGCAAATAGGCAGAAGTGTGAGGATTGGCAGTGTCTGTAGAGAATTTTGGCATGCTCTTCAGTTGATGTTTTCCTCCTTGAACTACAGAGGAAAGGCCTGGCCTTACTGTTGGGAAAAAAAAAACGTATTTATGATTTTAAGAAGTGTAGTCTGGATGTACTGAGAGGGCCTGCACAGTACGGTAAATGCCTGTCTACCCCTGCAATGTGCATCCAACTGTCACTTGAGATTGAACAGCGAACGAAGCAGCTGGGTTACTGACTGAATGTAAATCGAAGGCACATAGGAAGGGTGTTTGTGGTCACTCAAATGATTGAAACCTGGTTGATGCACTACCAAAGCTGGGGTACCAGGGGGGAACATTTGAGGGGTATTGAGATGGTGGTGTCCAGAGGTTAAAATATGTTTCAGAGACACAGAGGTACTGCGGTCCTGGTCCCACATTGGGGGTAGACAAAAGTCCCTGCTAAAGATTTCTGTCCAACTGTTACCACATTTTGTGCAGCCTGGCTCCCTCTGTAACGATTCCCCAGTGTCTTTCGATCCTACAGATGACTGTAGCAAACTTCCCAAATTTTTTCTTGGCCTCGTACTCCCAAAGGAGTGCCTGATATTTGCCAGCCTAACGATACTCACATTCTGGGAAAAACCTCACTAACTATGCATATTTATCTACCACACATGGCAAATCCTTACAATTGCAGAACATCATATCGCACTTGTCATCTTTGAGGTACTGTAAGTATTTGGATTTGAGGGAAATATTCATCCTTGCTTGCTCTCTCCCATCTGAAGTCTATGGTGCTGCTGTTCCTTTCTCACATGTCCCTTCAAAGAGACAAGTGACACACAGACTCAATCACTCAGCAAACATATATGCTTTGACGTTTTCATCTTGCTGTTTACCTTCCAAATATTCCCCCTGAACCACAAATAAAGGCCTGCCATTCCTCATCCCCTCAGTCAAAGCAGTCCTTCGCTCCTTAGGCCCTGCAAGACCACCATGAACAAGAATCATGTCAGCAAGCAGAAGAAAAGCCTCAGTGTGCTCTTTTGTTCATACGGCTGCCCTCTAGTAACACTTCATGGCAACTGCAGCATAAGAATGGGACTGAGAAGAGGGCTGTCCTATGCAAATAATATCCTCCCATGCATACTTTCTTCTGAGACGGTCGGCGGCTTCTGCCGTGATACCGCCTCCAACAAATGGTCTTCAACCAAATTTTAAAAAAGCCCACCTGCCTTAGACGAAGGATTTTGAAACTCGAAGGAAGCACATGGGGACATCACCCTCATTTAGCAGCGTCCTAAATTGCCTGCTGTCAGCCTGTATACAGAACAAGGGCGTTCGTGAGCGTTCCTCAAAGGAAGGAGGTGGGTGATTAATTCACAGTGCCAGGGCAGGCCCAGCCCAGCCCAGCCCAGCCCAGCCCAGCCCAGCCCAGCACAGCGCACTGCTGTGGAGGTCCATTCCTTCACATCCTGCAGCAGGCATGATGCAGACCTACTAGAGCAAAGGCTTGACTCTGACCTTGTCTGTCTCTTAAAGAAAACAATCTTTCTAGCTTCTTATTGCACCTGATAAATGGACTCTAGCTTGCCTCAAACTTGACCCATCATTTCATTAGCCAGAGCTCATACTTGACCTTTATTTCTATCCAAGCTCACTGGCACCAAACCCCTGATTTGAGCGAGTTATTCACACCAAAATGAAAAATCACCATCATCCAACCTATTTTACAATAAGTGTAGCACCTTCCTCGCATTCTTGTGCTCAGTTATAACCCCCAATACCACAATTGCACTCTGCAATTCACCAAACTTAAAGGAAAAAGAATGAAGACATTGATAAAGGAAGACAAGGCCTTGTCCCTATTGCACCTACTTGAGAAATAGGGAGGTTGGTAGAAGGTCATGAGGGAAAATATTTGAAATTTTGGGACACACATGCCAAAAAGAGTGTCCACTTTTCTCCTCTGTTACCAAGTAAAAAAAAATCTTAGCAAAAAAAAAAAACATTCACTTTTTGAAAATTTCCACCTTGGGATACCTCTACAGCATTGGCAGGATTCGAACCCTGGCCTGTGAGGGCTGTCTGCACCAAAGGTAGAAGACTTACCTTTGAGCTATAGCTCCTTAGTGGTCTAGGGGATTGCAGTAGTAACTATAAGCAACATACAGGCCTTGGTGTCCTTCCCGGCGGCTTCCATTGCACATGAAAAGGATGACCATGACATAAGGACAATTTGATAGGCTACATACATGGAAACCAGTGTGGTCCAGTGGGTAAGTGCCTGCCTTCCATGCAGGCAACCAGGGTTCAAATCCTGGGTTCGGCACCAGGTGACTGATGGTGGCAGAGCAGAGGTAAGTTGGAGGTGGGCCTAAATGGCCAATTGGTAAGTAAAATGTGTCCGTGTGTTGTGTACGAGTGGAATCATGCCTAGTGAATGAGGGATTGCAGATTGGTTGGTAAGTAAAATAGGTGTGGCCTGAACAGAGACAGGTGAAAGAAAGGTAACAGGTGTTGTGTGCAGGAGGAGGAGGAGCCTAGTCGGAGTGGGTGGGGTCAGAGAGGAGGGGTATAGGAGGAGCCTAGTCAGAGTGGGAGGGGTATAGGAGGAGCCTAGTCAGAGTGGGAGGGGTCAGAGAGGAGGAGTATAGGAGGAGCCTAGGCAGAGTGGGTGGGGTTAGAGAGGAGGGGTTCAGGAGGAGCCTAGTCAGAGTGGGTGGGGTCAGATAGGAGGGGTATAGGCGGAGCCTGGGCAGAATGGGTGGGTTCAGAGAGCAGAGGAAGGGGAGGAGGATCCTGACTTATTGTGGGGTACTGCAAATACTTTTTTACTGCACCCCCTATACTCTCTGATTTCTGTTGGGAGGGGGCAGTCAAAATTTGGGGGAGCAGTATTAAAAGGTGCTTAGGCGCAACATGAAGGCGATGAGGTGCACACAATGGCTTGGCTTCCAGGTACTTTTTGGGGGGCTACCATTAGTTTTTATTGCTCCGATCCTCCCTCATGGGGTGTACCCTAAATGGTTAGGGGCCACGGGGGGGCAAGAAGCTGTTTGACAGTTTCTATTAACAACAGGGGTCACCATACGATTCTGCTGCAGTTATGGTATTGAAAGGTAAAACAAGGAGCATTTGGCTGTATTTTTGCAGGTGGGGTGCCCCAAAATGTTACTGCCAGCAGCAGCAGCCCACTTCCTCGCCACCCTGCAGATTGGTATAGGTACCTTTAGGACATTTCTGTTGAAAACAGAGGCTATAGCGAATCGCGCTACAAAATCCGAGAGCACTAACACTTGCTAAATAAAGGTGGCATCGGAGCATACGAATGAGGCAGGGAGAGGCTACTGTTGCAATTGGTTTGGTGGGTCATAGTGAATAACCTCGGCATGCAAATAGGCAGAAGTGTGAGGATTGGCAGTGTCTGTAGAGAATTTTGGCATGCTCTTCAGTTGATGTTTTCCTCCTTGAACTACAGAGGAAAGGCCTGGCCTTACTGTTGGGCAAAACATGTATTTATGATTTTAAGAAGTGTAGTCTGGATGTACTGAGAGGGCCTGTACAGTACGGTAAATGCCTGTTTACCCCTGCAATGTGCATCCAACTGTCACTTGAGATTGAACAGCGAACGAAGCAGCTGGGTTACTGACTGAATGTAAATGGAAGGCACATAGGAAGGGTGTTTGTGGTCACTCAAATGATTGAAACCTGGTTGATGCACTACCAAAGCTGGGGTACCAGGGGGGAACATTTGAGGGGTATTGAGATGGTGGTGTCCAGAGGTTAAAATATGTTTCAGAGACACAGAGGTACTGCGGTCCTGGTCCCACATTGGTGGTAGACAAAAGTCCCTGCTAAAGATTTCTGTCCAACTGTTACCACATTTTGTGCAGCCTGGCTCCCTCTATAACGATTCCCCAGTGTCTTTCGATCCTACAGATGACTGTAGCAAACTTCCCAAATTTTTTCTTGGCCTCATACTCCCAAAGGAGTGCCTGACATTTGCCAGCCTAACAATACTCACATTCTGGGAAAAACCTCACTAACTATGCATATTTATCTACCACACATGGCAAATCCTTACAATTGCAGAACATCATATCGCACTTGTCATCTTTGAGGTACTGTAAGTATTTGGATTTGAGGGAAATATTCATCCTTGCTTGCTCTCTCCCATCTGAAGTCTATGGTGCTGCTGTTCCTTTCTCACATGTCCCTTCAAAGAGACAAGTGACACACAGACTCAATCACTCAGCAAACATATATGCTTTGACGTTTTCATCTTGCTGTTTACCTTCCAAATATTCCCCCTGAACCACAAATAAAGGCCTGCCATTCCTCATCCCCTCAGTCAAAGCAGTCCTTCGCTCCTTAGGCCCTGCAAGACCACCATGAACAAGAATCATGTCAGCAAGCAAAAGAAAAGCCTCAGTGTGCTCTTTTGTTCATACTGCTGCCCTCTAGTAACACTTCATGGCAACTGCAGCATAAGAATGGGACTGAGAAGAGGGCTGTCCTATGCAAATAATATCCTCCCATGCATACTTTCTTCTGAGACGGTCGGCGGCTTCTGCCGTGATACCGCCTCCAACAAATGGTCTTCAACCAAATTTTTAAAAAGCCCACCTGCCTTAGACGAAGGATTTTGCCACTCGAAGGAAGCACATGGGGACATCACCCTCATTTAGCAGCGTCCTAAATTGCCTGCTGTCAGCCTGTATACAGAACAAGGACGTTCGTGGGCGTTCGTGAGCATTCCTCGAAGGAAGGAGGTGGGTGATTAATTCACAGTGCCAGGCCCAGCCCAGCCCAGCCCAGCCCAGCCCAGCGCAGCCCAGCCCAGCCCAGCACAGCACAGCGCACTGCTGTGGAGGTCCATTCCTTCACATCCTGCAGCAGGCATGATGCAGACCTACTAGAGCAAAGGCTTGACTCTGCCCTTGTCTGTCTCTTAAAGAAAACAATCTTTCTAGCTTCTTATTGCACCTGATAAATGGACTCTAGCTTGCCTCAAACTTGACCCATCATTTCATTAGCCAGAGCTCATACTTGACCTTTATTTCTATCCAAGCTCACTGGCACCAAACCCCTGATTTGAGCGAGTTATTCACACCAAAATGAAAAATCACCATCATCCAACCTATTTTACAATAAGTGTAGCACCTTCCTCGCATTCTTGTGCTCAGTTATAACCCCCAATACCACAATTGCACTCTGCAATTCACCAAACTTAAAGGAAAAAGAATGAAGACATTGATAAAGGAAGACAAGGCCTTGTCCCTATTGCACCTACTTGAGAAATAGGGAGGTTGGTAGAAGGTCATGAGGGAAAACATTTGAAATTTTGGGACACACATGCCAAAAAGAGTGTCCACTTTTCTCCTCTGTTACCAAGTAAAAAAAAATCTTAGCAAAAAAAAAAACATTAACTTTTTGAAAATTTCCACCTTGGGATACCTCTACAGCATTGGCAGGATTCGAACCCTGGCCTGTGAGGGCTGTCTGCACCAAAGGTAGAAGACTTACCTTTGAGCTATAGCTCCTTAGTGGTCTAGTGGATTGCAGTAGTAACTATAAGCAACATACAGGCCTTGGTGTCCTTCCCGGCGGCTTCCATTGCACATGAAAAGGATGACCATGACATAAGGACAATTTGATAGGCTACATACATGGAAACCAGTGTGGTCCAGTGGGTAAGTGCCTGCCTTCCATGCAGGCAACCAGGGTTCAAATCCCGGGTTCGGCACCAGGTGACTGATGGTGGCAGAGCAGATGTAAGTTGGAGGTGGGCCTAAATGGCCAATTGGTAAGTAAAATGTGTCTGTGTGTTGTGTACGAGTGGAATCATGCCTAGTGAATGAGGGATTTCAGATTGGTTGGTAAGTAAAATAGGTGTGGCCTGAACAGAGACAGGTGAAAGAAAGGTAACAGGTGTTGTGTGCAGGAGGAGGAGGAGCCTAGTCGGAGTGGGCGGGGTCAGAGAGGAGGGGTATAGGAGGAGCTTAGTGGGAGGGGTCAGAGAAGAGGGGTATAGGAGGAGCCTAGTCAGAGTGGGAGGGGTCAGAGAGGAGGAGTATAGGAGTAGCCAGGTCAGAGAGGAGGGGTGTAGGTGGAACCTAGTCAGAGTGGGAGGGGTCAGAGAGGAGGGGTTCAGGAGGAGCCAGGTCAGAGAGGAGGGGTATAGGTGGAGCCTAGTCAGAGTGGGTGGGGTTAGAGAGGAGGAGTATAGGAGGAGCTGGGTCAGAGAGGAGGGGTATAGGAGGAGCCTAGTCAGAGTGGGAGGGGTCAGAGAGGAGGGGTTCAGGAGGAGCCAGGTCAGAGAGGAGGGGTGTAGGTGGAACCTAGTCAGAGTGGGAGTATATAGGAGGAGCTGGGTCAGAGAGGAGGGGTATAGGAGGAGCCTAGTCAGAGTGGGAGGGGTCAGAGAGGAGGGGTATAGGCGGAGCCTGGGCAGAATGGGTGGGTTCAGAGAGCAGAGGAAGGGGAGGAGGAGCCTGACTTATTGTGGGGTACTGCAAATACTTTTTTTACTGCACCCCCCTATACTCTCTGATTTCTGTTGGGAGGGGGCAGTCAAAATTTGGGGGAGCAGTATTAAAAGGTGCTTAGGCGCAACATGAAGGCGATGAGGTGCACACAATGGCTTGGCTTCCAGGTACTTTTTGGGGGGCTACCATTAGTTTTTATTGCTCTGATCCTCCCTCATGGGGTGTACCCTAAATGGTTAGGGCCACGGGGGGGCAAGAAGCTGTTTGACAGTTTCTATTAACAACAGGGGTCACCATACGATTCTGCTGCAGTTATGGTATTGAAAGGTAAAACAAGGAGCATTTGGCTGTATTTTTGCAGGTGGGGTGCCCCAAAATGTTACTGCCAGCAGCAGCCCCCTTCCTCGCCACCCTGCAGATTGGTATAGGTACCTTTAGGACATTTCTGTTGAAAACAGAGGCTATAGCGAATCGCGCTACAGAATCCGAGAGCACTAACACTTGCTAAATAAAGGTGGCATCGGAGCATACGAATGAGGCAGGGAGAGGCTACTGTTGCAATTGGTTTGGTGGGTCATAGTGAATAACCTCGGCATGCAAATAGGCAGAAGTGTGAGGATTGGCAGTGTCTGTAGAGAATTTTGGCATGCTCTTCAGTTGATGTTTTCCTCCTTGAACTACAGAGGAAAGGCCTGGCCTTACTGTTGGGAAAAAAAAAACGTATTTATGATTTTAAGAAGTGTAGTCTGGATGTACTGAGAGGGCCTGCACAGTACGGTAAATGCCTGTCTACCCCTGCAATGTGCATCCAACTGTCACTTGAGATTGAACAGCGAACGAAGCAGCTGGGTTACTGACTGAATGTAAATCGAAGGCACATAGGAAGGGTGTTTGTGGTCACTCAAATGATTGAAACCTGGTTGATGCACTACCAAAGCTGGGGTACCAGGGGGGAACATTTGAGGGGTATTGAGATGGTGGTGTCCAGAGGTTAAAATATGTTTCAGAGACACAGAGGTACTGCGGTCCTGGTCCCACATTGGGGGTAGACAAAAGTCCCTGCTAAAGATTTCTGTCCAACTGTTACCACATTTTGTGCAGCCTGGCTCCCTCTGTAACGATTCCCCAGTGTCTTTCGATCCTACAGATGACTGTAGCAAACTTCCCAAATTTTTTCTTGGCCTCGTACTCCCAAAGGAGTGCCTGATATTTGCCAGCCTAACGATACTCACATTCTGGGAAAAACCTCACTAACTATGCATATTTATCTACCACACATGGCAAATCCTTACAATTGCAGAACATCATATCGCACTTGTCATCTTTGAGGTACTGTAAGTATTTGGATTTGAGGGAAATATTCATCCTTGCTTGCTCTCTCCCATCTGAAGTCTATGGTGCTGCTGTTCCTTTCTCACATGTCCCTTCAAAGAGACAAGTGACACACAGACTCAATCACTCAGCAAACATATATGCTTTGACGTTTTCATCTTGCTGTTTACCTTCCAAATATTCCCCCTGAACCACAAATAAAGGCCTGCCATTCCTCATCCCCTCAGTCAAAGCAGTCCTTCGCTCCTTAGGCCCTGCAAGACCACCATGAACAAGAATCATGTCAGCAAGCAGAAGAAAAGCCTCAGTGTGCTCTTTTGTTCATACTGCTGCCCTCTAGTAACACTTCATGGCAACTGCAGCATAAGAATGGGACTGAGAAGAGGGCTGTCCTATGCAAATAATATCCTCCCATGCATACTTTCTTCTGAGACGGTCGGCGGCTTCTGCCGTGATACCGCCTCCAACAAATGGTCTTCAACCAAATTTTAAAAAAGCCCACCTGCCTTAGATGAAGGATTTTGAAACTCGAAGGAAGCACATGTGGACATCACCCTCATTTAGCAGCGTCCTAAATTGCCTGCTGTCAGCCTGTATACAGAACAAGGGCGTTCGTGGGCGTTCGTGAGCGTTCCTCAAAGGAAGGAGGTGGGTGATTAATTCACAGTGCCAGGGCAGGCCCAGCCCAGCCCAGCCCAGCCCAGCCCAGCCCAGCCCAGCCCAGCCCAGCGCAGCCCAGCCCAGCACAGCGCACTGCTGTGGAGGTCCATTCCTTCACATCCTGCAGCAGGCATGATGCAGACCTACTAGAGCAAAGGCTTGACTCTGCCCTTGTCTGTCTCTTAAAGAAAACAATCTTTCTAGCTTCTTATTGCACCTGATAAATGGACTCTAGCTTGCCTCAAACTTGACCCATCATTTCATTAGCCAGAGCTCATACTTGACCTTTATTTCTATCCAAGCTCACTGGCACCAAACCCCTGATTTGAGCGAGTTATTCACACCAAAATGAAAAATCACCATCATCCAACCTATTTTACAATAAGTGTAGCACCTTCCTCGCATTCTTGTGCTCAGTTATAACCCCCAATACCACAATTGCACTCTGCAATTCACCAAACTTAAAGGAAAAAGAATGAAGACATTGATAAAGGAAGACAAGGCCTTGTCCCTATTGCACCTACTTGAGAAATAGGGAGGTTGGTAGAAGGTCATGAGGGAAAACATTTGAAATTTTGGGACACACATGCCAAAAAGAGTGTCCACTTTTCTCCTCTGTTACCAAGTAAAAAAAAATCTTAGCAAAAAAAAAACATTCACTTTTTGAAAATTTCCACCTTGGGATACCTCTACAGCATTGGCAGGATTCGAACCCTGGCCTGTGAGGGCTGTCTGCACCAAAGGTAGAAGACTTACCTTTGAGCTATAGCTCCTTAGTGGTCTAGGGGATTGCAGTAGTAACTATAAGCAACATACAGGCCTTGGTGTCCTTCCCGGCGGCTTCCATTGCACATGAAAAGGATGACCATGACATAAGGACAATTTGATAGGCTACATACATGGAAACCAGTGTGGTCCAGTGGGTAAGTGCCTGCCTTCCATGCAGGCAACCAGGGTGCAAATCCCGGGTTCGGCACCAGGTGACTGATGGTGGCAGAGCAGAGGTAAGTTGGAGGTGGGCCTAAATGGCCAATTGGTAAGTAAAATGTGTCTGTGTGTTGTGTACGAGTGGAATCATGCCTAGTGAATGAGGGATTTCAGATTGGTTGGTAAGTAAAATAGGTGTGGCCTGAACAGAGACAGGTGAAAGAAAGGTAACAGGTGTTGTGTGCAGGAGGAGCCTAGTCGGAGTGGGCGGGGTCAGAGAGGAGGGGTATAGGAGGAGCTTAGTGGGAGGGGTCAGAGAAGAGGGGTATAGGAGGAGCCTAGTCAGAGTGGGAGGGGTCAGAGAGGAGGAGTATAGGAGGAGCCAGGTCAGAGAGGAGGGGTGTAGGTGGAACCTAGTCAGAGTGGGAGGGGTCAGAGAGGAGGGGTTCAGGAGGAGCCAGGTCAGAGAGGAGGGGTATAGGTGGAGCCTAGTCAGAGTGGGTGGGGTTAGAGAGGAGGAGTATAGGAGGAGCTGGGTCAGAGAGGAGGGGTATAGGAGGAGCCTAGTCAGAGTGGGAGGGGTCAGAGAGGAGGGGTTCAGGAGGAGCCAGGTCAGAGAGGAGGGGTGTAGGTGGAACCTAGTCAGAGTGGGAGTATATAGGAGGAGCTGGGTCAGAGTGGGAGGGGTCAGAGAGGAGGGGTATAGGCGGATCCTGGGCAGAATGGGTGGGGTCAGAGAGCAGAGGAAGGGGAGGAGGATCCTGACTTATTGTGGGGTACTGCAAATACTTTTTTTTACTGCACCCCCCTATACTCTCTGATTTCTGTTGGGAGGGGGCAGTCAAAATTTGGGGGAGCAGTATTAAAAGGTGCTTAGGCGCAACATGAAGGCGATGAGGTGCACACAATGGCTTGGCTTCCAGGTACTTTTTGGGGGGCTACCATTAGTTTTTATTGCTCTGATCCTCCCTCATGGGGTGTACCCTAAATGGTTAGGGGCCACGGGGGGGCAAGAAGCTGTTTGACAGTTTCTATTAACAACAGGGGTCACCATACAATTCTGCTGCAGTTATGGTATTGAAAGGTAAAACAAGGAGCATTTGGCTGTATTTTTGCAGGTGGGGTGCCCCAAAATGTTACTGCCAGCAGCAGCCCCCTTCCTCGCCACCCTGCAGATTGGTATAGGTACCTTTAGGACATTTCTGTTGAAAACAGAGGCTATAGCGAATCGCGCTACAAAATCCGAGAGCACTAACACTTGCTAAATAAAGGTGGCATCGGAGCATACGAATGAGGCAGGGAGAGGCTACTGTTGCAATTGGTTTGGTGGGTCATAGTGAATAACCTCGGCATGCAAATAGGCAGAAGTGTGAGGATTGGCAGTGTCTGTAGAGAATTTTGGCATGCTCTTCAGTTGATGTTTTCCTCCTTGAACTACAGAGGAAAGGCCTGGCCTTACTGTCGGGCAAAACATGTATTTATGATTTTAAGAAGTGTAGTCTGGATGTACTGAGAGGGCCTGCACAGTACGGTAAATGCCTGTTTACCCCTGCAATGTGCATCCAACTGTCACTTGAGATTGAACAGCGAACGAAGCAGCTGGGTTACTGACTGAATGTAAATGGAAGGCACATAGGAAGGGTGTTTGTGGTCACTCAAATGATTGAAACCTGGTTGATGCACTACCAAAGCTGGGGTACCAGGGGGGAACATTTGAGGGGTATTGAGATGGTGGTGTCCAGAGGTTAAAATATGTTTCAGAGACACAGAGGTACTGCGGTCCTGGTCCCACATTGGGGGTAGACAAAAGTCCCTGCTAAAGATTTCTGTCCAACTGTTACCACATTTTGTGCAGCCTGGCTCCCTCTGTAACGATTCCCCAGTGTCTTTCGATCCTACAGATGACTGTAGCAAACTTCCCAAATTTTTTCTTGGCCTCGTACTCCCAAAGGAGTGCCTGATATTTGCCAGCCTAACGATACTCACATTCTGGGAAAAACCTCACTAACTATGCATATTTATCTACCACACATGGCAAATCCTTACAATTGCAGAACATCATATCGCACTTGTCATCTTTGAGGTACTGTAAGTATTTGGATTTGAGGGAAATATTCATCCTTGCTTGCTCTCTCCCATCTGAAGTCTATGGTGCTGCTGTTCCTTTCTCACATGTCCCTTCAAAGAGACAAGTGACACACAGACTCAATCACTCAGCAAACATATATGCTTTGACGTTTTCATCTTGCTGTTTACCTTCCAAATATTCCCCCTGAACCACAAATAAAGGCCTGCCATTCCTCATCCCCTCAGTCAAAGCAGTCCTTCGCTCCTTAGGCCCTGCAAGACCACCATGAACAAGAATCATGTCAGCAAGCAGAAGAAAAGCCTCAGTGTGCTCTTTTGTTCATACTGCTGCCCTCTAGTAACACTTCATGGCAACTGCAGCATAAGAATGGGACTGAGAAGAGGGCTGTCCTATGCAAATAATATCCTCCCATGCATACTTTCTTCTGAGACGGTCGGCGGCTTCTGCCGTGATACCGCCTCCAACAAATGGTCTTTAACCAAATTTTTCAAAAAGCCCACCTGCCTTAGACGAAGGATTTTGAAACTCGAAGGAAGCACATGGGGACATCACCCTCATTTAGCAGCGTCCTAAATTGCCTGCTGTCAGCCTGTATACAGAACAAGGGCGTTCGTGGGCGTTCGTGAGCGTTCCTCAAAGGAAGGAGGTGGGTGATTAATTCACAGTGCCAGGGCAGGCCCAGCCCAGCCCAGCCCAGCCCAGCCCAGCCCAGCCCAGCGCAGCCCAGCCCAGCACAGCGCACTGCTGTGGAGGTCCATTCCTTCACATCCTGCAGCAGGCATGATGCAGACCTACTAGAGCAAAGGCTTGACTCTGCCCTTGTCTGTCTCTTAAAGAAAACAATCTTTCTAGCTTCTTATTGCACCTGATAAATGGACTCTAGCTTGCCTCAAACTTGACCCATCATTTCATTAGCCAGAGCTCATACTTGACCTTTATTTCTATCCAAGCTCACTGGCACCAAACCCCTGATTTGAGCGAGTTATTCACACCAAAATGAAAAATCACCATCATCCAACCTATTTTACAATAAGTGTAGCACCTTCCTCGCATTCTTGTGCTCAGTTATAACCCCCAATACCACAATTGCACTCTGCAATTCACCAAACTTAAAGGAAAAAGAATGAAGACATTGATAAAGGAAGACAAGGCCTTGTCCCTATTGCACCTACTTGAGAAATAGGGAGGTTGGTAGAAGGTCATGAGGGAAAACATTTGAAATTTTGGGACACACATGCCAAAAAGAGTGTCCACTTTTCTCCTCTGTTACCAAGTAAAAAAAAATCTTAGCAAAAAAAAAACATTCACTTTTTGAAAATTTCCACCTTGGGATACCTCTACAGCATTGGCAGGATTCGAACCCTGGCCTGTGAGGGCTGTCTGCACCAAAGGTAGAAGACTTACCTTTGAGCTATAGCTCCTTAGTGGTCTAGGGGATTGCAGTAGTAACTATAAGCAACATACAGGCCTTGGTGTCCTTCCCGGCGGCTTCCATTGCACATGAAAAGGATGACCATGACATAAGGACAATTTGATAGGCTACATACATGGAAACCAGTGTGGTCCAGTGGGTAAGTGCCTGCCTTCCATGCAGGCAACCAGGGTTCAAATCCCGGGTTCGGCACCAGGTGACTGATGGTGGCAGAGCAGATGTAAGTTGGAGGTGGGCCTAAATGGCCAATTGGTAAGTAAAATGTGTCTGTGTGTTGTGTACGAGTGGAATCATGCCTAGTGAATGAGGGATTTCAGATTGGTTGGTAAGTAAAATAGGTGTGGCCTGAACAGAGACAGGTGAAAGAAAGGTAACAGGTGTTGTGTGCAGGAGGAGGAGGAGCCTAGTCGGAGTGGGTGGGGTCAGAGAGGAGGGGTATAGGAGGAGCTTAGTGGGAGGGGTCAGAGAAGAGGGGTATAGGAGGAGCCTAGTCAGAGTGGGAGGGGTCAGAGAGGAGGAGTATAGGAGGAGCCAGGTCAGAGAGGAGGGGTGTAGGTGGAACCTAGTCAGAGTGGGAGGGGTCAGAGAGGAGGGGTTCAGGAGGAGCCAGGTCAGAGAGGAGGGGTATAGGTGGAGCCTAGTCAGAGTGGGTGGGGTTAGAGAGGAGGAGTATAGGAGGAGCTGGGTCAGAGAGGAGGGGTATAGGAGGAGCCTAGTCAGAGTGGGAGGGGTCAGAGAGGAGGGGTTCAGGAGGAGCCAGGTCAGAGAGGAGGGGTGTAGGTGGAACCTAGTCAGAGTGGGAGTATATAGGAGGAGCTGGGTCAGAGAGGAGGGGTATAGGAGGAGCCTAGTCAGAGTGGGAGGGGTCAGAGAGGAGGGGTATAGGCGGAGCCTGGGCAGAATGGGTGGGTTCAGAGAGCAGAGGAAGGGGAGGAGGAGCCTGACTTATTGTGGGGTACTGCAAATACTTTTTTTACTGCACCCCCCTATACTCTCTGATTTCTGTTGGGAGGGGGCAGTCAAAATTTGGGGGAGCAGTATTAAAAGGTGCTTAGGCGCAACATGAAGGCGATGAGGTGCACACAATGGCTTGGCTTCCAGGTACTTTTTGGGGGGCTACCATTAGTTTTTATTGCTCTGATCCTCCCTCATGGGGTGTACCCTAAATGGTTAGGGCCACGGGGGGGCAAGAAGCTGTTTGACAGTTTCTATTAACAACAGGGGTCACCATACGATTCTGCTGCAGTTATGGTATTGAAAGGTAAAACAAGGAGCATTTGGCTGTATTTTTGCAGGTGGGGTGCCCCAAAATGTTACTGCCAGCAGCAGCCCCCTTCCTCGCCACCCTGCAGATTGGTATAGGTACCTTTAGGACATTTCTGTTGAAAACAGAGGCTATAGCGAATCGCGCTACAGAATCCGAGAGCACTAACACTTGCTAAATAAAGGTGGCATCGGAGCATACGAATGAGGCAGGGAGAGGCTACTGTTGCAATTGGTTTGGTGGGTCATAGTGAATAACCTCGGCATGCAAATAGGCAGAAGTGTGAGGATTGGCAGTGTCTGTAGAGAATTTTGGCATGCTCTTCAGTTGATGTTTTCCTCCTTGAACTACAGAGGAAAGGCCTGGCCTTACTGTTGGGAAAAAAAAAACGTATTTATGATTTTAAGAAGTGTAGTCTGGATGTACTGAGAGGGCCTGCACAGTACGGTAAATGCCTGTCTACCCCTGCAATGTGCATCCAACTGTCACTTGAGATTGAACAGCGAACGAAGCAGCTGGGTTACTGACTGAATGTAAATCGAAGGCACATAGGAAGGGTGTTTGTGGTCACTCAAATGATTGAAACCTGGTTGATGCACTACCAAAGCTGGGGTACCAGGGGGGAACATTTGAGGGGTATTGAGATGGTGGTGTCCAGAGGTTAAAATATGTTTCAGAGACACAGAGGTACTGCGGTCCTGGTCCCACATTGGGGGTAGACAAAAGTCCCTGCTAAAGATTTCTGTCCAACTGTTACCACATTTTGTGCAGCCTGGCTCCCTCTGTAACGATTCCCCAGTGTCTTTCGATCCTACAGATGACTGTAGCAAACTTCCCAAATTTTTTCTTGGCCTCGTACTCCCAAAGGAGTGCCTGATATTTGCCAGCCTAACGATACTCACATTCTGGGAAAAACCTCACTAACTATGCATATTTATCTACCACACATGGCAAATCCTTACAATTGCAGAACATCATATCGCACTTGTCATCTTTGAGGTACTGTAAGTATTTGGATTTGAGGGAAATATTCATCCTTGCTTGCTCTCTCCCATCTGAAGTCTATGGTGCTGCTGTTCCTTTCTCACATGTCCCTTCAAAGAGACAAGTGACACACAGACTCAATCACTCAGCAAACATATATGCTTTGACGTTTTCATCTTGCTGTTTACCTTCCAAATATTCCCCCTGAACCACAAATAAAGGCCTGCCATTCCTCATCCCCTCAGTCAAAGCAGTCCTTCGCTCCTTAGGCCCTGCAAGACCACCATGAACAAGAATCATGTCAGCAAGCAGAAGAAAAGCCTCAGTGTGCTCTTTTGTTCATACTGCTGCCCTCTAGTAACACTTCATGGCAACTGCAGCATAAGAATGGGACTGAGAAGAGGGCTGTCCTATGCAAATAATATCCTCCCATGCATACTTTCTTCTGAGACGGTCGGCGGCTTCTGCCGTGATACCGCCTCCAACAAATGGTCTTCAACCAAATTTTAAAAAAGCCCACCTGCCTTAGACGAAGGATTTTGAAACTCGAAGGAAGCACATGGGGACATCACCCTCATTTAGCAGCGTCCTAAATTGCCTGCTGTCAGCCTGTATACAGAACAAGGGCGTTCGTGGGCGTTCGTGAGCGTTCCTCAAAGGAAGGAGGTGGGTGATTAATTCACAGTGCCAGGGCAGGCCCAGCCCAGCCCAGCCCAGCCCAGCGCAGCCCAGCCCAGCACAGCGCACTGCTGTGGAGGTCCATTCCTTCACATCCTGCAGCAGGCATGATGCAGACCTACTAGAGCAAAGGCTTGACTCTGCCCTTGTCTGTCTCTTAAAGAAAACAATCTTTCTAGCTTCTTATTGCACCTGATAAATGGACTCTAGCTTGCCTCAAACTTGACCCATCATTTCATTAGCCAGAGCTCATACTTGACCTTTATTTCTATCCAAGCTCACTGGCACCAAACCCCTGATTTGAGCGAGTTATTCACACCAAAATGAAAAATCACCATCATCCAACCTATTTTACAATAAGTGTAGCACCTTCCTCGCATTCTTGTGCTCAGTTATAACCCCCAATACCACAATTGCACTCTGCAATTCACCAAACTTAAAGGAAAAAGAATGAAGACATTGATAAAGGAAGACAAGGCCTTGTCCCTATTGCACCTACTTGAGAAATAGGGAGGTTGGTAGAAGGTCATGAGGGAAAACATTTGAAATTTTGGGACACACATGCCAAAAAGAGTGTCCACTTTTCTCCTCTGTTACCAAGTAAAAAAAAATCTTAGCAAAAAAAAACATTCACTTTTTGAAAATTTCCACCTTGGGATACCTCTACAGCATTGGCAGGATTCGAACCCTGGCCTGTGAGGGCTGTCTGCACCAAAGGTAGAAGACTTACCTTTGAGCTATAGCTCCTTTGTGGTCTAGGGGATTGCAGTAGTAACTATAAGCAACATACAGGCCTTGGTGTCCTTCCCGGCGGCTTCCATTGCACATGAAAAGGATGACCATGACATAAGGACAATTTGATAGGCTACATACATGGAAACCAGTGTGGTCCAGTGGGTAAGTGCCTGCCTTCCATGCAGGCAACCAGGGTTCAAATCCCGAGTTCGGCACCAGGTGACTGATGGTGGCAGAGCAGAGGTAAGTTGGAGGTGGGCCTAAATGGCCAATTGGTAAGTAAAATGTGTCTGTGTGTTGTGTACGAGTGGAATCATGCCTAGTGAATGAGGGATTTCAGATTGGTTGGTAAGTAAAATAGGTGTGGCCTGAACAGAGACAGGTGAAAGAAAGGTAACAGGTGTTGTGTGCAGGAGGAGGAGGAGCCTAGTCGGAGTGGGCGGGGTCAGAGAGGAGGGGTATAGGAGGAGCTTAGTGGGAGGGGTCAGAGAAGAGGGGTATAGGAGGAGCCTAGTCAGAGTGGGAGGAGTCAGAGAGGAGGAGTATAGGAGGAGCCAGGTCAGAGAGGAGGGGTGTAGGTGGAACCTAGTCAGAGTGGGAGGGGTCAGAGAGGAGGGGTTCAGGAGGAGCCAGGTCAGAGAGGAGGGGTATAGGTGGAGCCTAGTCAGAGTGGGTGGGGTTAGAGAGGAGGAGTATAGGAGGAGCTGGGTCAGAGAGGAGGGGTATAGGAGGAGCCTAGTCAGAGTGGGAGGGGTCAGAGAGGAGGGGTTCAGGAGGAGCCAGGTCAGAGAGGAGGGGTGTAGGTGGAACCTAGTCAGAGTGGGAGTATATAGGAGGAGCTGGGTCAGAGTGGGAGGGGTCAGAGAGGACGGGTATAGGCGGATCCTGGGCAGAATGGGTGGGTTCAGAGAGCAGAGGAAGGGGAGGAGGATCCTGACTTATTGTGGGGTACTGCAAATACTTTTTTTTACTGCACCCCCCTATACTCTCTGATTTCTGTTGGGAGGGGGCAGTCAAAATTTGGGGGAGCAGTATTAAAAGGTGCTTAGGCGCAACATGAAGGCGATGAGGTGCACACAATGGCTTGGCTTCCAGGTACTTTTTGGGGGGCTACCATTAGTTTTTATTGCTCTGATCCTCCCTCATGGGGTGTACCCTAAATGGTTAGGGGCCACGGGGGGGCAAGAAGCTGTTTGACAGTTTCTATTAACAACAGGGGTCACCATACAATTCTGCTGCAGTTATGGTATTGAAAGGTAAAACAAGGAGCATTTGGCTGTATTTTTGCAGGTGGGGTGCCCCAAAATGTTACTGCCAGCAGCAGCCCCCTTCCTCGCCACCCTGCAGATTGGTATAGGTACCTTTAGGACATTTCTGTTGAAAACAGAGGCTATAGCGAATCGCGCTACAAAATCCGAGAGCACTAACACTTGCTAAATAAAGGTGGCATCGGAGCATACGAATGAGGCAGGGAGAGGCTACTGTTGCAATTGGTTTGGTGGGTCATAGTGAATAACCTCGGCATGCAAATAGGCAGAAGTGTGAGGATTGGCAGTGTCTGTAGAGAATTTTGGCATGCTCTTCAGTTGATGTTTTCCTCCTTGAACTACAGAGGAAAGGCCTGGCCTTACTGTTGGGCAAAACATGTATTTATGATTTTAAGAAGTGTAGTCTGGATGTACTGAGAGGGCCTGTACAGTACGGTAAATGCCTGTTTACCCCTGCAATGTGCATCCAACTGTCACTTGAGATTGAACAGCGAACGAAGCAGCTGGGTTACTGACTGAATGTAAATCGAAGGCACATAGGAAGGGTGTTTGTGGTCACTCAAATGATTGAAACCTGGTTGATGCACTACCAAAGCTGGGGTACCAGGGGGGAACATTTGAGGGGTATTGAGATGGTGGTGTCCAGAGGTTAAAATATGTTTCAGAGACACAGAGGTACTGCGGTCCTGATCCCACATTGGGGGTAGACAAAAGTCCCTGCTAAAGATTTCTGTCCAACTGTTACCACATTTTGTGCAGCCTGGCTCCCTCTGTAACGATTCCCCAGTGTCTTTCGATCCTACAGATGACTGTAGCAAACTTCCCAAATTTTTTCTTGGCCTCGTACTCCCAAAGGAGTGCCTGACATTTGCCAGCCTAACGATACTCACATTCTGGGAAAAACCTCACTAACTATGCATATTTATCTACCACACATGGCAAATCCTTACAATTGCAGAACATCATATCGCACTTGTCATCTTTGAGGTACTGTAAGTATTTGGATTTGAGGGAAATATTCATCCTTGCTTGCTCTCTCCCATCTGAAGTCTATGGTGCTGCTGTTCCTTTCTCACATGTCCCTTCAAAGAGACAAGTGACACACAGACTCAATCACTCAGCAAACATATATGCTTTGACGTTTTCATCTTGCTGTTTACCTTCCAAATATTCCCCCTGAACCACAAATAAAGGCCTGCCATTCCTCATCCCCTCAGTCAAAGCAGTCCTTCGCTCCTTAGGCCCTGCAAGACCACCATGAACAAGAATCATGTCAGCAAGCAGAAGAAAAGCCTCAGTGTGCTCTTTTGTTCATACTGCTGCCCTCTAGTAACACTTCATGGCAACTGCAGCATAAGAATGGGACTGAGAAGAGGGCTGTCCTATGCAAATAATATCCTCCCATGCATACTTTCTTCTGAGACGGTCGGCGGCTTCTGCCGTGATACCGCCTCCAACAAATGGTCTTCAACCAAATTTTAAAAAAGCCCACCTGCCTTAGACGAAGGATTTTGCCACTCGAAGGAAGCACATGGGGACATCACCCTCATTTAGCAGCGTCCTAAATTGCCTGCTGTCAGCCTGTATACAGAACAAGGGCGTTCGTGGGCGTTCGTGAGCGTTCCTCAAAGGAAGGAGGTGGGTGATTAATTCACAGTGCCAGGCCCAGCCCAGCCCAGCCCAGCCCAGCCCAGCCCAGCGCAGCCCAGCCCAGCCCAGCCCAGCGCACTGCTGTGGAGGTCCATTCCTTCACATCCTGCAGCAGGCATGATGCAGACCTACTAGAGCAAAGGCTTGACTCTGCCCTTGTCTGTCTCTTAAAGAAAACAATCTTTCTAGCTTCTTATTGCACCTGATAAATGGACTCTAGCTTGCCTCAAACTTGACCCATCATTTCATTAGCCAGAGCTCATACTTGACCTTTATTTCTATCCAAGCTCACTGGCACCAAACCCCTGATTTGAGCGAGTTATTCACACCAAAATGAAAAATCACCATCATCCAACCTATTTTACAATAAGTGTAGCACCTTCCTCGCATTCTTGTGCTCAGTTATAACCCCCAATACCACAATTGCACTCTGCAATTCACCAAACTTAAAGGAAAAAGAATGAAGACATTGATAAAGGAAGACAAGGCCTTGTCCCTATTGCACCTACTTGAGAAATAGGGAGGTTGGTAGAAGGTCATGAGGGAAAACATTTGAAATTTTGGGACACACATGCCAAAAAGAGTGTCCACTTTTCTCCTCTGTTACCAAGTAAAAAAAAATCTTAGCAAAAAAAAAAACATTCACTTTTTGAAAATTTCCACCTTGGGATACCTCTACAGCATTGGCAGGATTCGAACCCTGGCCTGTGAGGGCTGTCTGCACCAAAGGTAGAAGACTTACCTTTGAGCTATAGCTCCTTAGTGGTCTAGGGGATTGCAGTAGTAACTATAAGCAACATACAGGCCTTGGTGTCCTTCCCGGCGGCTTCCATTGCACATGAAAAGGATGACCATGACATAAGGACAATTTGATAGGCTACATACATGGAAACCAGTGTGGTCCAGTGGGTAAGTGCCTGCCTTCCATGCAGGCAACCAGGGTTCAAATCCCGGGTTCGGCACCAGGTGACTGATGGTGGCAGAGCAGAGGTAAGTTGGAGGTGGGCCTAAATGGCCAATTGGTAAGTAAAATGTGTCTGTGTGTTGTGTACGAGTGGAATCATGCCTAGTGAATGAGAGATTTCAGATTGGTTGGTAAGTAAAATAGGTATGGCCTGAACAGAGACAGGTGAAAGAAAGGTAACAGGTGTTGTGTGCAGGAGGAGGAGGAGGAGCCTAGTCGGAGTGGGCGGGGTCAGAGAGGAGGAGTATAGGAGGAGCCAGGTCAGAGAGGAGGGGTGTAGGTGGAACCTAGTCAGAGTGGGAGGGGTCAGAGAGGAGGGGTTCAGGAGGAGCCAGGTCAGAGAGGAGGGGTATAGGTGGAGCCTAGTCAGAGTGGGTGGGGTTAGAGAGGAGGAGTATAGGAGGAGCTGGGTCAGAGAGGAGGGGTATAGGAGGAGCCTAGTCAGAGTGGGAGGGGTCAGAGAGGAGGGGTTCAGGAGGAGCCAGGTCAGAGAGGAGGGGTGTAGGTGGAACCTAGTCAGAGTGGGAGTATATAGGAGGAGCTGGGTCAGAGTGGGAGGGGTCAGAGAGGAGGGGTATAGGCGGATCCTGGGCAGAATGGGTGGGTTCAGAGAGCAGAGGAAGGGGAGGAGGATCCTGACTTGTTGTGGGGTACTGCAAATACTTTTTTTTACTACACCCCCCTATACTCTCTGATTTCTGTTGGGAGGGGGCAGTCAAAATTTGGGGGAGCAGTATTAAAAGGTGCTTAGGCGCAACATGAAGGCGATGAGGTGCACACAATGGCTTGGCTTCCAGGTACTTTTTGGGGGGCTACCATTAGTTTTTATTGCTCTGATCCTCCCTCATGGGGTGTACCCTAAATGGTTAAGGGCCACGGGGGGGCAAGAAGCTGTTTGACAGTTTCTATTAACAACAGGGGTCACCATACGATTCTGCTGCAGTTATGGTATTGAAAGGTAAAACAAGGAGCATTTGGCTGTATTTTTGCAGGTGGGGTGCCCCAAAATGTTACTGCCAGCAGCAGCAGCCCCCTTCCTCGCCACCCTGCAGATTGGTATAGGTACCTTTAGGACATTTCTGTTGAAAACAGAGGCTATAGCGAATCGCGCTACAAAATCCGAGAGCACTAACACTTGCTAAATAAAGGTGGCATCGGAGCATACGAATGAGGCAGGGAGAGGCTCCTGTTGCAATTGGTTTGGTGGGTCATAGTGAATAACCTCGGCATGCAAATAGGCAGAAGTGTGAGGATTGGCAGTGTCTGTAGAGAATTTTGGCATGCTCTTCAGTTGATGTTTTCCTCCTTGAACTACAGAGGAAAGGCCTGGCCTTACTGTTGGGCAAAACATGTATTTATGATTTTAAGAAGTGTAGTCTGGATGTACTGAGAGGGCCTGTACAGTAGGGTAAATGCCTGTTTACCCCTGCAATGTGCATCCAACTGTCACTTGAGATTGAACAGCGAACGAAGCAGCTGGGTTACTGACTGAATGTAAATCGAAGGCACATAGGAAGGGTGTTTGTGGTCACTCAAATGATTGAAACCTGGTTGATGCACTACCAAAGCTGGGGTACCAGGGGGGAACATTTGAGGGGTATTGAGATGGTGGTGTCCAGAGGTTAAAATATGTTTCAGAGACACAGAGGTACTGCGGTCCTGATCCCACATTGGGGGTAGACAAAAGTCCCTGCTAAAGATTTCTGTCCAACTGTTACCACATTTTGTGCAGCCTGGCTCCCTCTGTAACGATTCCCCAGTGTCTTTCGATCCTACAGATGACTGTAGCAAACTTCCCAAATTTTTTCTTGGCCTCGTACTCCCAAAGGAGTGCCTGACATTTGCCAGCCTAACGATACTCACATTCTGGGAAAAACCTCACTAACTATGCATATTTATCTACCACACATGGCAAATCCTTACAATTGCAGAACATCATATCGCACTTGTCATCTTTGAGGTACTGTAAGTATTTGGATTTGAGGGAAATATTCATCCTTGCTTGCTCTCTCCCATCTGAAGTCTATGGTGCTGCTGTTCCTTTCTCACATGTCCCTTCAAAGAGACAAGTGACACACAGACTCAATCACTCAGCAAACATATATGCTTTGACGTTTTCATCTTGCTGTTTACCTTCCAAATATTCCCCCTGAACCACAAATAAAGGCCTGCCATTCCTCATCCCCTCAGTCAAAGCAGTCCTTCGCTCCTTAGGCCCTGCAAGACCACCATGAACAAGAATCATGTCAGCAAGCAGAAGAAAAGCCTCAGTGTGCTCTTTTGTTCATACTGCTGCCCTCTAGTAACACTTCATGGCAACTGCAGCATAAGAATGGGACTGAGAAGAGGGCTGTCCTATGCAAATAATATCCTCCCATGCATACTTTCTTCTGAGACGGTCGGCGGCTTCTGCCGTGATACCGCCTCCAACAAATGGTCTTCAACCAAATTTTAAAAAAGCCCACCTGCCTTAGACGAAGGATTTTGCCACTCGAAGGAAGCACATGGGGACATCACCCTCATTTAGCAGCGTCCTAAATTGCCTGCTGTCAGCCTGTATACAGAACAAGGGCGTTCGTGGGCGTTCGTGAGCGTTCCTCAAAGGAAGGAGGTGGGTGATTAATTCACAGTGCCAGGCCCAGCCCAGCCCAGCGCAGCCCAGCCCAGCCCAGCACAGCGCACTGCTGTGGAGGTCCATTCCTTCACATCCTGCAGCAGGCATGATGCAGACCTACTAGAGCAAAGGCTTGACTCTGCCCTTGTCTGTCTCTTAAAGAAAACAATCTTTCTAGCTTCTTATTGCACCTGATAAATGGACTCTAGCTTGCCTCAAACTTGACCCATCATTTCATTAGCCAGAGCTCATACTTGACCTTTATTTCTATCCAAGCTCACTGGCACCAAACCCCTGATTTGAGCGAGTTATTCACACCAAAATGAAAAATCACCATCATCCAACCTATTTTACAATAAGTGTAGCACCTTCCTCGCATTCTTGTGCTCAGTTATAACCCCCAATACCACAATTGCACTCTGCAATTCACCAAACTTAAAGGAAAAAGAATGAAGACTTTTATAAAGGAAGACAAGGCCTTGTCCCTATTGCACCTACTTGAGAAATAGGGAGGTTGGTAGAAGGTCATGAGGGAAAACATTTGAAATTTTGGGACACACATGCCAAAAAGAGTGTCCACTTTTCTCCTCTGTTACCAAGTAAAAAAAAATCTTAGCAAAAAAAAAAACATTCACTTTTTGAAAATTTCCACCTTGGGATACCTCTACAGCATTGGCAGGATTCGAACCCTGGCCTGTGAGGGCTGTCTGCACCAAAGGTAGAAGACTTACCTTTGAGCTATAGCTCCTTAGTGGTCTAGGGGATTGCAGTAGTAACTATAAGCAACATACAGGCCATGGTGTCCTTCCCGGCGGCTTCCATTGCACATGAAAAGGATGACCATGACATAAGGACAATTTGATAGGCTACATACATGGAAACCAGTGTGGTCCAGTGGGTAAGTGCCTGCCTTCCATGCAGGCAACCAGGGTTCAAATCCCGGGTTCGGCACCAGGTGACTGATGGTGGCAGAGCAGAGGTAAGTTGGAGGTGGGCCTAAATGGCCAATTGGTAAGTAAAATGTGTCTGTGTGTTGTGTACGAGTTTAATCATGCCTAGTGAATGAGGGATTGCAGATTAGTTGGTAAGTAAAATAGGTGTGGCCTGAACAGAGACAGTTGAAAGAAAGGTAACAGGTGTTGTGAGGAGGAGGAGCCTAGTCGGAGTGGGTGGGGTCAGAGAGGAGGGGTATAGGAGGAGCCTAGTCAGAGTGGGTGGGGTTAGAGAGGAGGGGTATAGGAGGAGCCTAGTCAGAGTGGGAGGGGTCAGAGAGGAGGGGTTCAGGAGGAGCCAGGTCAGAGAGGAGGGGTGTAGGTGGAACCTAGTGGGAGTATATAGGAGGAGCTGGGTCAGAGAGGAGGGGTATAGGAGGAGCCTAGTCAGAGTGGGAGGGGTCAGAGAGGAGGGGTATAGGCGGAGCCTGGGCAGAATGGGTGGGTTCAGAGAGCAGAGGAAGGGGAGGAGGATCCTGACTTGTTGTGGGGTACTGCAAATACTTTTTTTTACTGCACCCCCCTATACTCTCTGATTTCTGTTGGGAGGGGGCAGTCAAAATTTGGGGGAGCAGTATTAAAAGGTGCTTAGGCGCAACATGAAGGCGATGAGGTGCACACAATGGCTTGGCTTCCAGGTACTTTTTGGGGGGCTACCATTAGTTTTTATTGCTCTGATCCTCCCTCATGGGGTGTACCCTAAATGGTTAGGGGCCACGGGGGGGCAAGAAGCTGTTTGACAGTTTCTATTAACAACAGGGGTCAGCATACGATTCTGCTGCAGTTATGGTATTGAAAGGTAAAACAAGGAGCATTTGGCTGTATTTTTGCAGGTGGGGTGCCCCAAAATGTTACTGCCAGCAGCAGCCCCCTTCCTCGCCACCCTGCAGATTGGTATAGGTACCTTTAGGACATTTCTGTTGAAAACAGAGGCTATAGCGAATCGCGCTACAAAATCCGAGAGCACTAACACTTGCTAAATAAAGGTGGCATCGGAGCATACGAATGAGGCAGGGAGAGGCTACTGTTGCAATTGGTTTGGTGGGTCATAGTGAATAACCTCGGCATGCAAATAGGCAGAAGTGTGAGGATTGGCAGTGTCTGTAGAGAATTTTGGCATGCTCTTCAGTTGATGTTTTCCTCCTTGAACTACAGAGGAAAGGCCTGGCCTTACTGTTGGGCAAAACATGTATTTATGATTTTAAGAAGTGTAGTCTGGATGTACTGAGAGGGCCTGTACAGTACGGTAAATGCCTGTTTACCCCTGCAATGTGCATCCAACTGTCACTTGAGATTGAACAGCGAACGAAGCAGCTGGGTTACTGACTGAATGTAAATGGAAGGCACATAGGAAGGGTGTTTGTGGTCACTCAAATGATTGAAACCTGGTTGATGCACTACCAAAGCTGGGGTACCAGGGGGGAACATTTGAGGGGTATTGAGATGGTGGTGTCCAGAGGTTAAAATATGTTTCAGAGACACAGAGGTACTGCGGTCCTGATCCCACATTGGGGGTAGACAAAAGTCCCTGCTAAAGATTTCTGTCCAACTGTTACCACATTTTGTGCAGCCTGGCTCCCTCTGTAACGATTCCCCAGTGTCTTTCGATCCTACAGATGACTGTAGCAAACTTCCCAAATTTTTTCTTGGCCTCGTACTCCCAAAGGAGTGCCTGACATTTGCCAGCCTAACGATACTCAAATTCTGGGAAAAACCTCACTAACTATGCATATTTATCTACCACACATGGCAAATCCTTACAATTGCAGAACATCATATCGCACTTGTCATCTTTGAGGT
This sequence comes from Lissotriton vulgaris, assembly GCF_964263255.1. Lineage (NCBI taxonomy): Eukaryota > Metazoa > Chordata > Amphibia > Caudata > Salamandridae > Lissotriton > Lissotriton vulgaris. The sequence goes on along the minus strand of NC_141687.1, from coordinate 876,800,921 downwards.
ACTGTAAGTATTTGGATTTGAGGGAAATATTCATCCTTGCTTGCTCTCTCCCATCTGAAGTCTATGGTGCTGCTGTTCCTTTCTCACATGTCCCTTCAAAGAGACAAGTGACACACAGACTCAATCACTCAGCAAACATATATGCTTTGACGTTTTCATCTTGCTGTTTACCTTCCAAATATTCCCCCTGAACCACAAATAAAGGCCTGCCATTCCTCATCCCCTCAGTCAAAGCAGTCCTTCGCTCCTTAGGCCCTGCAAGACCACCATGAACAAGAATCATGTCAGCAAGCAGAAGAAAAGCCTCAGTGTGCTCTTTTGTTCATACTGCTGCCCTCTAGTAACACTTCATGGCAACTGCAGCATAAGAATGGGACTGAGAAGAGGGCTGTCCTATGCAAATAATATCCTCCCATGCATACTTTCTTCTGAGACGGTCGGCGGCTTCTGCCGTGATACCGCCTCCAACAAATGGTCTTCAACCAAATTTTAAAAAAGCCCACCTGCCTTAGACGAAGGATTTTGCCACTCGAAGGAAGCACATGGGGACATCACCCTCATTTAGCAGCGTCCTAAATTGCCTGCTGTCAGCCTGTATACAGAACAAGGGCGTTCGTGGGCGTTCGTGAGCGTTCCTCAAAGGAAGGAGGTGGGTGATTAATTCACAGTGCCAGGCCCAGCCCAGCCCAGCCCAGCCCAGCCCAGCCCAGCGCAGCCCAGCCCAGCCCAGCCCAGCGCACTGCTGTGGAGGTCCATTCCTTCACATCCTGCAGCAGGCATGATGCAGACCTACTAGAGCAAAGGCTTGACTCTGCCCTTGTCTGTCTCTTAAAGAAAACAATCTTTCTAGCTTCTTATTGCACCTGATAAATGGACTCTAGCTTGCCTCAAACTTGACCCATCATTTCATTAGCCAGAGCTCATACTTGACCTTTATTTCTATCCAAGCTCACTGGCACCAAACCCCTGATTTGAGCGAGTTATTCACACCAAAATGAAAAATCACCATCATCCAACCTATTTTACAATAAGTGTAGCACCTTCCTCGCATTCTTGTGCTCAGTTATAACCCCCAATACCACAATTGCACTCTGCAATTCACCAAACTTAAAGGAAAAAGAATGAAGACATTGATAAAGGAAGACAAGGCCTTGTCCCTATTGCACCTACTTGAGAAATAGGGAGGTTGGTAGAAGGTCATGAGGGAAAACATTTGAAATTTTGGGACACACATGCCAAAAAGAGTGTCCACTTTTCTCCTCTGTTACCAAGTAAAAAAAAATCTTAGCAAAAAAAAAAACATTCACTTTTTGAAAATTTCCACCTTGGGATACCTCTACAGCATTGGCAGGATTCGAACCCTGGCCTGTGAGGGCTGTCTGCACCAAAGGTAGAAGACTTACCTTTGAGCTATAGCTCCTTAGTGGTCTAGGGGATTGCAGTAGTAACTATAAGCAACATACAGGCCTTGGTGTCCTTCCCGGCGGCTTCCATTGCACATGAAAAGGATGACCATGACATAAGGACAATTTGATAGGCTACATACATGGAAACCAGTGTGGTCCAGTGGGTAAGTGCCTGCCTTCCATGCAGGCAACCAGGGTTCAAATCCCGGGTTCGGCACCAGGTGACTGATGGTGGCAGAGCAGAGGTAAGTTGGAGGTGGGCCTAAATGGCCAATTGGTAAGTAAAATGTGTCTGTGTGTTGTGTACGAGTGGAATCATGCCTAGTGAATGAGAGATTTCAGATTGGTTGGTAAGTAAAATAGGTATGGCCTGAACAGAGACAGGTGAAAGAAAGGTAACAGGTGTTGTGTGCAGGAGGAGGAGGAGGAGCCTAGTCGGAGTGGGCGGGGTCAGAGAGGAGGAGTATAGGAGGAGCCAGGTCAGAGAGGAGGGGTGTAGGTGGAACCTAGTCAGAGTGGGAGGGGTCAGAGAGAAGGGGTTCAGGAGGAGCCAGGTCAGAGAGGAGGGGTATAGGTGGAGCCTAGTCAGAGTGGGTGGGGTTAGAGAGGAGGAGTATAGGAGGAGCTGGGTCAGAGAGGAGGGGTATAGGAGGAGCCTAGTCAGAGTGGGAGGGGTCAGAGAGGAGGGGGTTCAGGAGGAGCCAGGTCAGAGAGGAGGGGTGTAGGTGGAACCTAGTCAGAGTGGGAGTATATAGGAGGAGCTGGGTCAGAGTGGGAGGGGTCAGAGAGGAGGGGTATAGGCGGATCCTGGGCAGAATGGGTGGGTTCAGAGAGCAGAGGAAGGGGAGGAGGATCCTGACTTGTTGTGGGGTACTGCAAATACTTTTTTTTACTACACCCCCCTATACTCTCTGATTTCTGTTGGGAGGGGGCAGTCAAAATTTGGGGGAGCAGTATTAAAAGGTGCTTAGGCGCAACATGAAGGCGATGAGGTGCACACAATGGCTTGGCTTCCAGGTACTTTTTGGGGGGCTACCATTAGTTTTTATTGCTCTGATCCTCCCTCATGGGGTGTACCCTAAATGGTTAAGGGCCACGGGGGGGCAAGAAGCTGTTTGACAGTTTCTATTAACAACAGGGGTCACCATACGATTCTGCTGCAGTTATGGTATTGAAAGGTAAAACAAGGAGCATTTGGCTGTATTTTTGCAGGTGGGGTGCCCCAAAATGTTACTGCCAGCAGCAGCAGCCCCCTTCCTCGCCACCCTGCAGATTGGTATAGGTACCTTTAGGACATTTCTGATGAAAACAGAGGCTATAGCGAATCGCGCTACAAAATCCGAGAGCACTAACACTTGCTAAATAAAGGTGGCATCGGAGCATACTTTTTTTTACTGCACCCCCCTTTACTCTCTGATTTCTGTTGGGAGGGGGCAGTCAAAATTTGGGGGAGCAGTATTAAAAGGTGCTTAGGCGCAACATGAAGGCGATGAGGTGCACACAATGGCTTGGCTTCCAGGTTCTTTTTGGGGGGCTACCATTAGTTTTTATTGCTCTGATCCTCCCTCATGGGGTGTACCCTAAATGGTTAGGGGCCACGGGGGGGCAAGAAGCTGTTTGACAGTTTCTATTAACAACAGGGGTCACCATACGATTCTGCTGCAGTTATGGTATTGAAAGGTAAAACAAGGAGCATTTGGCTGTATTTTTGCAGGTGGGGTGCCCCAAAATGTTACTGCCAGCAGCAGCAGCCCCCTTCCTCGCCACCCTGCAGATTGGTATAGGTACCTTTAGGACATTTCTTTTGAAAACAGAGGCTATAGCGAACCGCGCTACAAAATCCGAGAGCACTAACACTTGCTAAATAAAGGTGGCATCGGAGCATACGAATGAGGCAGGGAGAGGCTACTGTTGCAATTGGTTTGGTGGGTCATAGTGAATAACCTCGGCATGCAAATAGGCAGAAGTGTGAGGATTGGCAGTGTCTGTAGAGAATTTTGGCATGCTCTTCAGTTGATGTTTTCCTCCTTGAACTACAGAGGAAAGGCCTGGCCTTACTGTTGGGCAAAACATGTATTTATGATTTTAAGAAGTGTAGTCTGGATGTACTGAGAGGGCCTGTACAGTACGGTAAATGCCTGTTTACCCCTGCAATGTGCATCCAACTGTCACTTGAGATTGAACAGCGAACGAAGCAGCTGGGTTACTGACTGAATGTAAATGGAAGACACATAGGAAGGGTGTTTGTGGTCACTCAAATGATTGAAACCTGGTTGATGCACTACCAAAGCTGGGGTACCAGGGGGGAACATTTGAGGGGTATTGAGATGGTGGTGTCCAGAGGTTAAAATATGTTTCAGAGACACAGAGGTACTGCGGTCCTGATCCCACATTGGGGGTAGACAAAAGTCCCGGCTAAAGATTTCTGTCCAACTGTTACCACATTTTGTGCAGCCTGGCTCCCTCTGTAACGATTCCCCAGTGTCTTTCGATCCTACAGATGACTGTAGCAAACTTCCCAAATTTTTTCTTGGCCTCATACTCCCAAAGGAGTGCCTGACATTTGCCAGCCTAACGATACTCACATTCTGGGAAAAACCTCACTAACTATGCATATTTATCTACCACACATGGCAAATCCTTACAATTGCAGAACATCATATCGCACTTGTCATCTTTGAGGTACTGTAAGTATTTGGATTTGAGGGAAATATTCATCCTTGCTTGCTCTCTCCCATCTGAAGTCTATGGTGCTGCTGTTCCTTTCTCACATGTCCCTTCAAAGAGACAAGCGACACACAGACTCAATCACTCAGCAAACATATATGCTTTGACGTTTTCATCTTGCTGTTTACCTTTCAAATATTCCCCCTGAACCACAAATAAAGGCCTGCCATTCCTCATCCCCTCAGTCAAAGCAGTCCTTCGCTCCTTAGGCCCTGCAAGACCACCATGAACAAGAATCATGTCAGCAAGCAGAAGAAAAGCCTCAGTGTGCTCTTTTGTTCATACTGCTGCCCTCTAGTAACACTTCATGGCAACTGCAGCATAAGAATGGGACTGAGAAGAGGGCTGTCCTATGCAAATAATATCCTCCCATGCATACTTTCTTCTGAGACGGTCGGCGGCTTCTGCCGTGATACCGCCTCCAACAAATGGTCTTCAACCAAATTTTAAAAAAGCCCACCTGCCTTAGACGAAGGATTTTGCCACTCGAAGGAAGCACATGGGGACATCACCCTCATTTAGCAGCATCCTAAATTGCCTGCTGTCAGCCTGTATACAGAACAAGGGCGTTCGTGGGCGTTCGTGAGCGTTCCTCAAAGGAAGGAGGTGGGTGATTAATTCACAGTGCCAGGCCCAGCCCAGCCCAGCCCAGCCCAGCCCAGCCCAGCCCAGCCCAGCGCAGCCCAGCCCAGCCCAGCACAGCGCACTGCTGTGGAGGTCCATTCCTTCACATCCTGCAGCAGGCATGATGCAGACCTACTAGAGCAAAGGCTTGACTCTGCCCTTGTCTGTCTCTTAAAGAAAACAATCTTTCTAGCTTCTTATTGCACCTGATAAATGGACTCTAGCTTGCCTCAAACTTGACCCATCATTTCATTAGCCAGAGCTCATACTTGACCTTTATTTCTATCCAAGCTCACTGGCACCAAACCCCTGATTTGAGCGAGTTATTCACACCAAAATGAAAAATCACCATCATCCAACCTATTTTACAATAAGTGTAGCACCTTCCTCGCATTCTTGTGCTCAGTTATAACCCCCAATACCACAATTGCACTCTGCAATTCACCAAACTTAAAGGAAAAAGAATGAAGACATTGATAAAGGAAGACAAGGCCTTGTCCCTATTGCACCTACTTGAGAAATAGGGAGGTTGGTAGAAGGTCATGAGGGAAAACATTTGAAATTTTGGGACACACATGCCAAAAAGAGTGTCCACTTTTCTCCTCTGTTACCAAGTAAAAAAAAATCTTAGCAAAAAAAAAACCATTCACTTTTTGAAAATTTCCACCTTGGGATACCTCTACAGCATTGGCAGGATTCGAACCCTGGCCTGTGAGGGCTGTCTGCACCAAAGGTAGAAGACTTACCTTTGAGCTATAGCTCCTTAGTGGTCTAGGGGATTGCAGTAGTAACTATAAGCAACATACAGGCCTTGGTGTCCTTCCCGGCGGCTTCCATTGCACATGAAAAGGATGACCATGACATAAGGACAATTTGATAGGCTACATACATGGAAACCAGTGTGGTCCAGTGGGTAAGTGCCTGCCTTCCATGCAGGCAACCAGGGTTCAAATCCCGGGTTCGGCACCAGGTGACTGATGGTGGCAGAGCAGAGGTAAGTTGGAGGTGGGCCTAAATGGCCAATTGGTAAGTAAAATGTGTCTGTGTGTTGTGTACGAGTGGAATCATGCCTAGTGAATGAGGGATTGCAGATTGGTTGGTAAGTAAAATAGGTGTGGCCTGAACAGAGACAGGTGTTGTGTGCAGGAGGAGGAGGAGCCTAGTCGGAGTGGGTGGGGTCAGAGAGGAGGGGTATAGGAGGAGCCTAGTCAGAGTGGGAGGTTTCAGAGAAGAGGGGTATAAGAGGAGCCTAGTCAGAGTGGGAGGGGTCAGAGAGGAGGAGTATAGGAGGAGCCAGGTCAGAGAGGAGGGGTGTAGGTGGAACCTGGTCAGAGTGGGAGGGGTCAGAGAGGAGGGGTTCAGGAGGAGCCTAGTCAGAGTGGGTGGGGTTAGAGAGGAGGAGTATAGGAGGAGCTGGGTCAGAGAGGAGGGGTATAGGAGGAGCCTAGTCAGAGTGGGTGGGGTTAGAGAGGAGGAGTATAGGAGGAGCTGGGTCAGAGAGGAGGGGTATAGGAGGAGCCTAGTCAGAGTGGGAGGGGTCAGAGAGGAGGGGTTCAGGAGGAGCCAGGTCAGAGAGGAGGGGTGTAGGTGGAACCTAGTCAGAGTGGGAGTATATAGGAGGAGCTGGGTCAGAGAGGAGGGGTATAGGAGGAGCCTAGTCAGAGTGGGTGGGGTTAGAGATGAGGAGTATAGGAGGAGCCACGTCAGAGAGGAGGGGTGTAGGTGGAACCTAGTCAGAGTGGGAGGGGTCAGAGAGGAGGAGTATAGGAGGAACCTAGGCAGAGTGGGTGGGGTTAGAGAGGAGGGGTTCAGGAGGAGCCTAGTCAGAGTGGGTGGGGTCAGAGAGGAGGGGTATAGGCGGAGCCTGGGCAGAATGGGTGGGTTCAGAGAGCAGAGGAAGGGGAGGAGGATCCTGACTTATTGTGGGGTACTGCAAATACTTTTTTTTACTGCACCCCCCCTATACTCTCTGATTTCTGTTGGGAGGGGGTGGGGTTAGAGAGGAGGAGTATAGGAGGAGCTGGGTCAGAGAGGAGGGGTATAGGAGGAGCCTAGTCAGAGTGGGTGGGGTTAGAGAGGAGGAGTATAGGAGGAGCTGGGTCAGAGAGGAGGGGTATAGGAGGAGCCTAGTCAGAGTGGGAGGGGTCAGAGAGGAGGGGTTCAGGAGGAGCCAGGTCAGAGAGGAGGGGTGTAGGTGGAACCTAGTCAGAGTGGGAGTATATAGGAGGAGCTGGGTCAGAGAGGAGGGGTATAGGAGGAGCCTAGTCAGAGTGGGTGGGGTTAGAGATGAGGAGTATAGGAGGAGCCACGTCAGAGAGGAGGGGTGTAGGTGGAACCTAGTCAGAGTGGGAGGGGTCAGAGAGGAGGAGTATAGGAGGAACCTAGGCAGAGTGGGTGGGGTTAGAGAGGAGGGGTTCAGGAGGAGCCTAGTCAGAGTGGGTGGGGTCAGAGAGGAGGGGTATAGGCGGAGCCTGGGCAGAATGGGTGGGTTCAGAGAGCAGAGGAAGGGGAGGAGGATCCTGACTTATTGTGGGGTACTGCAAATACTTTTTTTTACTGCACCCCCCCTATACTCTCTGATTTCTGTTGGGAGGGGCAGTCAAAATTTGGGGGAGCAGTATTAAAAGGTGCTTAGGCGCAACATGAAGGCGATGAGGTGCACACAATGGCTTGGCTTCCAGGTACTTTTTGGGGGGCTACCATTAGTTTTTATTGCTCTGATCCTCCCTCATGGGGTGTACCCTAAATGGTTAGGGGCCACGGGGGGCAAGAAGCTGTTTGACAGTTTCTATTAACAACAGGGGTCACCATACGATTCTGCTGCAGTTATGGTATTGAAAGGTAAAACAAGGAGCATTTGGCTGTATTTTTGCAGGTGGGGTGCCCCAAAATGTTACTGCCAGCAGCAGCAGCCCCCTTCCTCGCCACCCTGCAGATTGGTATAGGTACCTTTAGGACATTTCTGTTGAAAACAGAGGCTATAGCGAACCGCGCTACAAAATCCGAGAGCACTAACACTTGCTAAATAAAGGTGGCATCGGAGCATACGAATGAGGCAGGGAGAGGCTACTGTTGCAATTGGTTTGGTGGGTCATAGTGAATAACCTCGGCATGCAAATAGGCAGAAGTGTGAGGATTGGCAGTGTCTGTAGAGAATTTTGGCATGCTCTTCAGTTGATGTTTTCCTCCTTGAACTACAGAGGAAAGGCCTGGCCTTACTGTTGGGCAAAACATGTATTTATGATTTTAAGAAGTGTAGTCTGGATGTACTGAGAGGGCCTGTACAGTACGGTAAATGCCTGTTTACCCCTGCAATGTGCATCCAACTGTCACTTGAGATTGAACAGCGAACGAAGCAGCTGGGTTACTGACTGAATGTAAATGGAAGACACATAGGAAGGGTGTTTGTGGTCACTCAAATGATTGAAACCTGGTTGATGCACTACCAAAGCTGGGGTACCAGGGGGGAACATTTGAGGGGTATTGAGATGGTGGTGTCCAGAGGTTAAAATATGTTTCAGAGACACAGAGGTACTGCGGTCCTGATCCCACATTGGGGGTAGACAAAAGTCCCGGCTAAAGATTTCTGTCCAACTGTTACCACATTTTGTGCAGCCTGGCTCCCTCTGTAACGATTCCCCAGTGTCTTTCGATCCTACAGATGACTGTAGCAAACTTCCCAAATTTTTTCTTGGCCTCATACTCCCAAAGGAGTGCCTGACATTTGCCAGCCTAACGATACTCACATTCTGGGAAAAACCTCACTAACTATGCATATTTATCTACCACACATGGCAAATCCTTACAATTGCAGAACATCATATCGCACTTGTCATCTTTGAGGTACTGTAAGTATTTGGATTTGAGGGAAATATTCATCCTTGCTTGCTCTCTCCCATCTGAAGTCTATGGTGCTGCTGTTCCTTTCTCACATGTCCCTTCAAAGAGACAAGCGACACACAGACTCAATCACTCAGCAAACATATATGCTTTGACGTTTTCATCTTGCTGTTTACCTTCCAAATATTCCCCCTGAACCACAAATAAAGGCCTGCCATTCCTCATCCCCTCAGTCAAAGCAGTCCTTCGCTCCTTAGGCCCTGCAAGACCACCATGAACAAGAATCATGTCAGCAAGCAGAAGAAAAGCCTCAGTGTGCTCTTTTGTTCATACTGCTGCCCTCTAGTAACACTTCATGGCAACTGCAGCATAAGAATGGGACTGAGAAGAGGGCTGTCCTATGCAAATAATATCCTCCCATGCATACTTTCTTCTGAGACGGTCGGCGGCTTCTGCCGTGATACCGCCTCCAACAAATGGTCTTCAACCAAATTTTAAAAAAGCCCACCTGCCTTAGACGAAGGATTTTGCCACTCGAAGGAAGCACATGGGGACATCACCCTCATTTAGCAGCGTCCTAAATTGCCTGCTGTCAGCCTGTATACAGAACAAAGGCGTTCGTGGGCGTTCGTGAGCGTTCCTCAAAGGAAGGAGGTGGGTGATTAATTCACAGTGCCAGGCCCAGCCCAGCCCAGCCCAGCCCAGCCCAGCCCAGCGCAGCCCAGCCCAGCCCAGCACAGCACAGCGCACTGCTGTGGAGGTCCATTCCTTCACATCCTGCAGCAGGCATGATGCAGACCTACTAGAGCAAAGGCTTGACTCTGCCCTTGTCTGTCTCTTAAAGAAAACAATCTTTCTAGCTTCTTATTGCACCTGATAAATGGACTCTAGCTTGCCTCAAACTTGACCCATCATTTCATTAGCCAGAGCTCATACTTGACCTTTATTTCTATCCAAGCTCACTGGCACCAAACCCCTGATTTGAGCGAGTTATTCACACCAAAATGAAAAATCACCATCATCCAACCTATTTTACAATAAGTGTAGCACCTTCCTCGCATTCCTGTGCTCAGTTATAACCCCCAATACCACAATTGCACTCTGCAATTCACCAAACTTAAAGGAAAAAGAATGAAGACTTTTATAAAGGAAGACAAGGCCTTGTCCCTATTGCACCTACTTGAGAAATAGGGAGGTTGGTAGAAGGTCATGAGGGAAAACATTTGAAATTTTGGGACACACATGCCAAAAAGAGTGTCCACTTTTCTCCTCTGTTACCAAGTAAAAAAAAATCTTAGCAAAAAAAAAAACATTCACTTTTTGAAAATTTCCACCTTGGGATACCTCTACAGCATTGGCAGGATTCGAACCCTGGCCTGTGAGGGCTGTCTGCACCAAAGGTAGAAGACTTACCTTTGAGCTATAGCTCCTTAGTGGTCTAGGGGATTGCAGTAGTAACTATAAGCAACATACAGGCCATGGTGTCCTTCCCGGCGGCTTCCATTGCACATGAAAAGGATGACCATGACATAAGGACAATTTGATAGGCTACATACATGGAAACCAGTGTGGTCCAGTGGGTAAGTGCCTGCCTTCCATGCAGGCAACCAGGGTTCAAATCCCGGGTTCGGCACCAGGTGACTGATGGTGGCAGAGCAGAGGTAAGTTGGAGGTGGGCCTAAATGGCCAATTGGTAAGTAAAATGTGTCTGTGTGTTGTGTACGAGTGGAATCATGCCTAGTGAATGAGGGATTGCAGATTGGTTGGTAAGTAAAATAGGTGTGGCCTGAACAGAGACAGTTGAAAGAAAGGTAACAGGTGTTGTGTGCAGGAGGAGGAGCCTAGTCGGAGTGGGTGGGGTCAGAGAGGAGGGGTGTATAGGAGGATCTTAGTCAGAGTGGGAGGGGTCAGAGAAGAGGGGTATAGGAGGAGCTGGGTCAGAGAGGAGGGGTTCAGGAGGAGCCAGGTCAGAGAGGAGGGGTGTAGGTGGAACCTAGTCAGAGTGGGAGTATATAGGAGGAGCTGGGTCAGAGAGGAGGGGTATAGGAGGAGCCTAGTCAGAGTGGGAGGGGTTAGAGATGAGGAGTATAGGAGGAGCCAGGTCAGAGTGCAGGGGTGTAGGTGGAACCTAGTCAGAGTGGGAGGGGTCAGAGAGGAGGAGTATAGGAGGAGCCAGGTCAGAGAGGAGGGGTGTAGGTGGAACCTAGTCAGAGTGGGAGGGGTCAGAGAGGAGGAGTATAGGAGGAACCTAGGCAGAGTGGGTGGGGTTAGAGAGGAGGGGTTCAGGAGGAGCCTAGTCAGAGTGGGTGGGGTAAGAGAGGAGGGGTATAGGCGGAGCCTGGGCAGAATGGGTGGGTTCAGAGAGCAGAGGAAGGGGAGGAGGATCCTGACTTATTGTGGGGTACTGCAAATACTTTTTTTTACTGCACCCCCCTATACTCTCTGATTTCTGTTGGGAGGGGGCAGTCAAAATTTGGGGGAGCAGTATTAAAAGGTGCTTAGGCGCAACATGAAGGCGATGAGGTACACACAATGGCTTGGCTTCCAGGTACTTTTTGGGGGGCTACCATTAGTTTTTATTGCTCTGATCCTCCCTCATGGGGTGTACCCTAAATGGTTAGGGGCCACGGGGGGGCAAGAAGCTGTTTGACAGTTTCTATTAACAACAGGGGTCACCATACGATTCTGCTGCAGTTATGGTATTGAAAGGTAAAACAAGGAGCATTTGGCTGTATTTTTGCAGGTGGGGTGCCCCAAAATGTTACTGCCAGCAGCAGCAGCCCCCTTCCTCGCCACCCTGCAGATTGGTATAGGTACCTTTAGGACATTTCTGTTGAAAACAGAGGCTATAGCGAATCGCGCTACAAAATCCGAGAGCACTAACACTTGCTAAATAAAGGTGGCATCGGAGCATACTTTTTTTTACTGCACCCCCCTATACTCTCTGATTTCTGTTGGGAGGGGGCAGTCAAAATTTGGGGGAGCTGTATTAAAAGGTGCTTAGGCGCAACATGAAGGCGATGAGGTGCACACAATGGCTTGTCTTCCAGGTACTTTTTGGGGGGCTACCATTAGTTTTTATTGCTCTGATCCTCCCTCATGGGGTGTACCCTAAATGGTTAGGGGCCACGGGGGGGCAAGAAGCTGTTTGACAGTTTCTATTAACAACAGGGGTCACCATACGATTCTGCTGCAGTTATGGTATTGAAAGGTAAAACAAGGAGCATTTGGCTGTATTTTTGCAGGTGGGGTGCCCCAAAATGTTACTGCCAGCAGCAGCAGCCCCCTTCCTCGCCACCCTGCAGATTGGTATAGGTACCTTTAGGACATTTCTGTTGAAAACAGAGGCTATAGCGAACCGCGCTACAAAATCCGAGAGCACTAACACTTGCTAAATAAAGGTGGCATCGGAGCATACGAATGAGGCAGGGAGAGGCTACTGTTGCAATTGGTTTGGTGGGTCATAGTGAATAACCTCGGCATGCAAATAGGCAGAAGTGTGAGGATTGGCAGTGTCTGTAGAGAATTTTGGCATGCTCTTCAGTTGATGTTTTCCTCCTTGAACTACAGAGGAAAGGCCTGGCCTTACTGTTGGGCAAAACATGTATTTATGATTTTAAGAAGTGTAGTCTGGATGTACTGAGAGGGCCTGTACAGTACGGTAAATGCCTGTTTACCCCTGCAATGTGCATCCAACTGTCACTTGAGATTGAACAGCGAACAAAGCAGCTGGGTTACTGACTGAATGTAAATGGAAGACACATAGGAAGGGTGTTTGTGGTCACTCAAATGATTGAAACCTGGTTGATGCACTACCAAAGCTGGGGTACCAGGGGGGAACATTTGAGGGGTATTGAGATGGTGGTGTCCAGAGGTTAAAATATGTTTCAGAGACACAGAGGTACTGCGGTCCTGATCCCACATTGGGGGTAGACAAAAGTCCCGGCTAAAGATTTCTGTCCAACTGTTACCACATTTTGTGCAGCCTGGCTCCCTCTGTAACGATTCCCCAGTGTCTTTCGATCCTACAGATGACTGTAGCAAACTTCCCAAATTTTTTCTTGGCCTCATACTCCCAAAGGAGTGCCTGACATTTGCCAGCCTAACGATACTCACATTCTGGGAAAAACCTCACTAACTATGCATATTTATCTACCACACATGGCAAATCCTTACAATTGCAGAACATCATATCGCACTTGTCATCTTTGAGGTACTGTAAGTATTTGGATTTGAGGGAAATATTCATCCTTGCTTGCTCTCTCCCATCTGAAGTCTATGGTGCTGCTGTTCCTTTCTCACATGTCCCTTCAAAGAGACAAGCGACACACAGACTCAATCACTCAGCAAACATATATGCTTTGACGTTTTCATCTTGCTGTTTACCTTCCAAATATTCCCCCTGAACCACAAATAAAGGCCTGCCATTCCTCATCCCCTCAGTCAAAGCAGTCCTTCGCTCCTTAGGCCCTGCAAGACCACCATGAACAAGAATCATGTCAGCAAGCAGAAGAAAAGCCTCAGTGTGCTCTTTTGTTCATACTGCTGCCCTCTAGTAACACTTCATGGCAACTGCAGCATAAGAATGGGACTGAGAAGAGGGCTGTCCTATGCAAATAATATCCTCCCATGCATACTTTCTTCTGAGACGGTCGGCGGCTTCTGCCGTGATACCGCCTCCAACAAATGGTCTTCAACCAAATTTTAAAAAAGCCCACCTGCCTTAGACGAAGGATTTTGCCACTCGAAGGAAGCACATGGGGACATCACCCTCATTTAGCAGCGTCCTAAATTGCCTGCTGTCAGCCTGTATACAGAACAAGGGCGTTCGTGGGCGTTCGTGAGCGTTCCTCAAAGGAAGGAGGTGGGTGATTAATTCACAGTGCCAGGCCCAGCCCAGCCCAGCCCAGCCCAGCCCAGCCCAGCCCAGCCCAGCCCAGCCCAGCGCAGCCCAGCCCAGCCCAGCACAGCGCACTGCTGTGGAGGTCCATTCCTTCACATCCTGCAGCAGGCATGATGCAGACCTACTAGAGCAAAGGCTTGACTCTGCCCTTGTCTGTCTCTTAAAGAAAACAATCTTTCTAGCTTCTTATTGCACCTGATAAATGGACTCTAGCTTGCCTCAAACTTGACCCATCATTTCATTAGCCAGAGCTCATACTTGACCTTTATTTCTATCCAAGCTCACTGGCACCAAACCCCTGATTTGAGCGAGTTATTCACACCAAAATGAAAAATCACCATCATCCAACCTATTTTACAATAAGTGTAGCACCTTCCTCGCATTCTTGTGCTCAGTTATAACCCCCAATACCCCAATTGCACTCTGCAATTCACCAAACTTAAAGGAAAAAGAATGAAGACTTTTATAAAGGAAGACAAGGCCTTGTCCCTATTGCACCTACTTGAGAAATAGGGAGGTTGGTAGAAGGTCATGAGGGAAAACATTTGAAATTTTGGGACACACATGCCAAAAAGAGTGTCCACTTTTCTCCTCTGTTACCAAGTAAAAAAAATCTTAGCAAAAAAAAAAACATTCACTTTTTGAAAATTTCCACCTTGGGATACCTCTACAGCATTGGCAGGATTCGAACCCTGGCCTGTGAGGGCTGTCTGCACCAAAGGTAGAAGACTTACCTTTGAGCTATAGCTCCTTAGTGGTCTAGGGGATTGCAGTAGTAACTATAAGCAACATACAGGCCATGGTGTCCTTCCCGGCGGCTTCCATTGCACATGAAAAGGATGACCATGACATAAGGACAATTTGATAGGCTACATACATGGAAACCAGTGTGGTCCAGTGGGTAAGTGCCTGCCTTCCATGCAGGCAACCAGGGTTCAAATCCCGGGTTCGGCACCAGGTGACTGATGGTGGCAGAGCAGAGGTAAGTTGGAGGTGGGCCTAAATGGCCAATTGGTAAGTAAAATGTGTCTGTGTGTTGTGTACGAGTGGAATCATGCCTAGTGAATGAGGGATTGCAGATTGGTTGGTAAGTAAAATAGGTGTGGCCTGAACAGAGACAGTTGAAAGAAAGGTAACAGGTGTTGTGTGCAGGAGGAGGAGGAGCCTAGTCGGAGTGGGTGGGGTCAGAGAGGAGGGGTATAGGAGGATCTTAGTCAGAGTGGGAGGGGTCAGAGAAGAGGGGTATAGGAGGAGCTGGGTCAGAGAGGAGGGGTTCAGGAGGAGCCAGGTCAGAGAGGAGGGGTGTAGGTGGAACCTAGTCAGAGTGGGAGTATATAGGAGGAGCTGGGTCAGAGAGGAGGGGTATAGGAGGAGCCTAGTCAGAGTGGGAGGGGTTAGAGATGAGGAGTATAGGAGGAGCCAGGTCAGAGTGCAGGGGTGTAGGTGGAACCTAGTCAGAGTGGGAGGGGTCAGAGAGGAGGAGTATAGGAGGAGCCAGGTCAGAGAGGAGGGGTGTAGGTGGAACCTAGTCAGAGTGGGAGGGGTCAGAGAGGAGGAGTATAGGAGGAACCTAGGCAGAGTGGGTGGGGTTAGAGAGGAGGGGTTCAGGAGGAGCCTAGTCAGAGTGGGTGGGGTAAGAGAGGAGGGGTATAGGCGGAGCCTGGGCAGAATGGGTGGGTTCAGAGAGCAGAGGAAGGGGAGGAGGATCCTGACTTATTGTGGGGTACTGCAAATACTTTTTTTTACTGCACCCCCTATACTCTCTGATTTCTGTTGGGAGGGGGCAGTCAAAATTTGGGGGAGCAGTATTAAAAGGTGCTTAGGCGCAACATGAAGGCGATGAGGTGCACACAATGGCTTGGCTTCCAGGTACTTTTTGGGGGGCTACCATTAGTTTTTATTGCTCTGATCCTCCCTCATGGGGTGTACCCTAAATGGTTAGGGGCCACGGGGGGGCAAGAAGCTGTTTGACAGTTTCTATTAACAACAGGGGTCACCATACGATTCTGCTGCAGTTATGGTATTGAAAGGTAAAACAAGGAGCATTTGGC
Source organism: Lissotriton vulgaris (assembly GCF_964263255.1). Taxonomy (NCBI): domain Eukaryota; kingdom Metazoa; phylum Chordata; class Amphibia; order Caudata; family Salamandridae; genus Lissotriton; species Lissotriton vulgaris. The sequence goes on along the minus strand of NC_141687.1, from coordinate 876,785,370 downwards.
TGTATTTTTGCAGGTGGGGTGCCCCAAAATGTTACTGCCAGCAGCAGCAGCCCCCTTCCTCGCCACCCTGCAGATTGGTATAGGTACCTTTAGGACATTTCTGTTGAAAACAGAGGCTATAGCGAATCGCGCTACAAAATCCGAGAGCACTAACACTTGCTAAATAAAGGTGGCATCGGAGCATACTTTTTTTTACTGCACCCCCCTATACTCTCTGATTTCTGTTGGGAGGGGGCAGTCAAAATTTGGGGGAGCAGTATTAAAAGGTGCTTAGGCGCAACATGAAGGCGATGAGGTGCACACAATGGCTTGGCTTCCAGGTACTTTTTGGGGGGCTACCATTCGTTTTTATTGCTCTGATCCTCCCTCATGGGGTGTACCCTAAATGGTTAGGGGCCACGGGGGGGCAAGAAGCTGTTTGACAGTTTCTATTAACAACAGGGGTCACCATACGATTCTGCTGCAGTTATGGTATTGAAAGGTAAAACAAGGAGCATTTGGCTGTATTTTTGCAGGTGGGGTGCCCCAAAATGTTACTGCCAGCAGCAGCAGCCCCCTTCCTCGCCACCCTGCAGATTGGTATAGGTACCTTTAGGACATTTCTGTTGAAAACAGAGGCTATAGCGAACCGCGCTACAAAATCCGAGAGCACTAACACTTGCTAAATAAAGGTGGCATCGGAGCATACGAATGAGGCAGGGAGAGGCTACTGTTGCAATTGGTTTGGTGGGTCATAGTGAATAACCTCGGCATGCAAATAGGCAGAAGTGTGAGGATTGGCAGTGTCTGTAGAGAATTTTGGCATGCTCTTCAGTTGATGTTTTCCTCCTTGAACTACAGAGGAAAGGCCTGGCCTTACTGTTGGGCAAAACATGTATTTATGATTTTAAGAAGTGTAGTCTGGATGTACTGAGAGGGCCTGTACAGTACGGTAAATGCCTGTTTACCCCTGCAATGTGCATCCAACTGTCACTTGAGATTGAACAGCGAACGAAGCAGCTGGGTTACTGACTGAATGTAAATGGAAGACACATAGGAAGGGTGTTTGTGGTCACTCAAATGATTGAAACCTGGTTGATGCACTACCAAAGCTGGGGTACCAGGGGGGAACATTTGAGGGGTATTGAGATGGTGGTGTCCAGAGGTTAAAATATGTTTCAGAGACACAGAGGTACTGCGGTCCTGATCCCACATTGGGGGTAGACAAAAGTCCCGGCTAAAGATTTCTGTCCAACTGTTACCACATTTTGTGCAGCCTGGCTCCCTCTGTAACGATTCCCCAGTGTCTTTCGATCCTACAGATGACTGTAGCAAACTTCCCAAATTTTTTCTTGGCCTCATACTCCCAAAGGAGTGCCTGACATTTGCCAGCCTAACGATACTCACATTCTGGGAAAAACCTCACTAACTATGCATATTTATCTACCACACATGGCAAATCCTTACAATTGCAGAACATCATATCGCACTTGTCATCTTTGAGGTACTGTAAGTATTTGGATTTGAGGGAAATATTCATCCTTGCTTGCTCTCTCCCATCTGAAGTCTATGGTGCTGCTGTTCCTTTCTCACATGTCCCTTCAAAGAGACAAGCGACACACAGACTCAATCACTCAGCAAACATATATGCTTTGACGTTTTCATCTTGCTGTTTACCTTCCAAATATTCCCCCTGAACCACAAATAAAGGCCTGCCATTCCTCATCCCCTCAGTCAAAGCAGTCCTTCGCTCCTTAGGCCCTGCAAGACCACCATGAACAAGAATCATGTCAGCAAGCAGAAGAAAAGCCTCAGTGTGCTCTTTTGTTCATACTGCTGCCCTCTAGTAACACTTCATGGCAACTGCAGCATAAGAATGGGACTGAGAAGAGGGCTGTCCTATGCAAATAATATCCTCCCATGCATACTTTCTTCTGAGACGGTCGGCGGCTTCTGCCGTGATACCGCCTCCAACAAATGGTCTTCAACCAAATTTTAAAAAAGGCCACCTGCCTTAGACGAAGGATTTTGCCACTCGAAGGAAGCACATGGGGACATCACCCTCATTTAGCAGCGTCCTAAATTGCAGGCTGTCAGCCTGTATACAGAACAAGGGCGTTCGTGGGCGTTCGTGAGCGTTCCTCAAAGGAAGGAGGTGGGTGATTAATTCACAGTGCCAGGCCCAGCCCAGCCCAGCCCAGCCCAGCCCAGCCCAGCACAGCCCAGCCCAGCCCAGCCCAGCACAGCGCACTGCTGTGGAGGTCCATTCCTTCACATCCTGCAGCAGGCATGATGCAGACCTACTAGAGCAAAGGCTTGACTCTGCCCTTGTCTGTCTCTTAAAGAAAACAATCTTTCTAGCTTCTTATTGCACCTGATAAATGGACTCTAGCTTGCCTCAAACTTGACCCATCATTTCATTAGCCAGAGCTCATACTTGACCTTTATTTCTATCCAAGCTCACTGGCACCAAACCCCTGATTTGAGCGAGTTATTCACACCAAAATGAAAAATCACCATCATCCAACCTATTTTACAATAAGTGTAGCACCTTCCTCGCATTCTTGTGCTCAGTTATAACCCCCAATACCACAATTGCACTCTGCAATTCACCAAACTTAAAGGAAAAAGAATGAAGACTTTTATAAAGGAAGACAAGGCCTTGTCCCTATTGCACCTACTTGAGAAATAGGGAGGTTGGTAGAAGGTCATGAGGGAAAACATTTGAAATTTTGGGACACACATGCCAAAAAGAGTGTCCACTTTTCTCCTCTGTTACCAAGTAAAAAAAAATCTTAGCAAAAAAAAAAACATTCACTTTTTGAAAATTTCCACCTTGGGATACCTCTACAGCATTGGCAGGATTCGAACCCTGGCCTGTGAGGGCTGTCTGCACCAAAGGTAGAAGACTTACCTTTGAGCTATAGCTCCTTAGTGGTCTAGGGGATTGCAGTAGTAACTATAAGCAACATACAGGCCATGGTGTCCTTCCCGGCGGCTTCCATTGCACATGAAAAGGATGACCATGACATAAGGACAATTTGATAGGCTACATACATGGAAACCAGTGTGGTCCAGTGGGTAAGTGCCTGCCTTCCATGCAGGCAACCAGGGTTCAAATCCCGGGTTCGGCACCAGGTGACTGATGGTGGCAGAGCAGAGGTAAGTTGGAGGTGGGCCTAAATGGCCAATTGGTAAGTAAAATGTGTCTGTGTGTTGTGTACGAGTGGAATCATGCCTAGTGAATGAGGGATTGCAGATTGGTTGGTAAGTAAAATAGGTGTGGCCTGAACAGAGACAGTTGAAAGAAAGGTAACAGGTGTTGTGTGCAGGAGGAGGAGGAGCCTAGTCGGAGTGGGTGGGGTCAGAGAGGAGGGGTATAGGAGGATCAGAGTGGGAGGGGTCAGAGAAGAGGGGTATAGGAGGAGCTGGGTCAGAGAGGAGGGGTTCAGGAGGAGCCAGGTCAGAGAGGAGGGGTGTAGGTGGAACCTAGTCAGAGTGGGAGTATATAGGAGGAGCTGGGTCAGAGAGGAGGGGTATAGGAGGAGCCTAGTCAGAGTGGGAGGGGTTAGATATGAGGAGTATAGGAGGAGCCAGGTCAGAGTGCAGGGGTGTAGGTGGAACCTAGTCAGAGTGGGAGGGGTCAGAGAGGAGGAGTATAGGAGGAGCCAGGTCAGAGAGGAGGGGTGTAGGTGGAACGAAGTCAGAGTGGGAGGGGTCAGAGAGGAGGAGTATAGGAGGAACCTAGGCAGAGTGGGTGGGGTTAGAGAGGAGGGGTTCAGGAGGAGCCTAGTCAGAGTGGGTGGGGTAAGAGAGGAGGGGTATAGGCGGAGCCTGGGCAGAATGGGTGGGTTCAGAGAGCAGAGGAAGGGGAGGAGGATCCTGACTTATTGTGGGGTACTGCAAATACTTTTTTTTACTGCACCCCCCTATACTCTCTGATTTCTGTTGGGAGGGGGCAGTCAAAATTTGGGGGAGCAGTATTAAAAGGTGCTTAGGCGCAACATGAAGGCGATGAGGTGCACACAATGGCTTGGCTTCCAGGTACTTTTTGGGGGGCTACCATTAGTTTTTATTGCTCTGATCCTCCCTCATGGGGTGTACCCTAAATGGTTAGGGGCCACGGGGGGGCAAGAAGCTGTTTGACAGTTTCTATTAACAACAGGGGTCACCATACGATTCTGCTGCAGTTATGGTATTGAAAGGTAAAACAAGGAGCATTTGGTTGTATTTTTGCAGGTGGGGTGCCCCAAAATGTTACTGCCAGCAGCAGCAGCCCCCTTCCTCGACACCCTGCAGATTGGTATAGGTACCTTTAGGACATTTCTGTTGAAAACAGAGGCTATAGCGAATCGCGCTACAAAATCCGAGAGCACTAACACTTGCTAAATAAAGGTGGCATCGGAGCATACTTTTTTTTACTGCACCCCCCTATACTCTCTGATTTCTGTTGGGAGGGGGCAGTCAAAATTTGGGGGAGCAGTATTAAAAGGTGCTTAGGCGCAACATGAAGGCGATGAGGTGCACACAATGGCTTGGCTTCCAGGTACTTTTTGGGGGGCTACCATTAGTTTTTATTGCTCTGATCCTCCCTCATGGGGTGTACCCTAAATGGTTAGGGGCCACGGGGGGGCAAGAAGCTGTTTGACAGTTTCTATTAACAACAGGGGTCACCATACGATTCTGCTGCAGTTATGGTATTGAAAGGTAAAACAAGGAGCATTTGGCTGTATTTTTGCAGGTGGGGTGCCCCAAAATGTTACTGCCAGCAGCAGCAGCCCCCTTCCTCGCCACCCTGCAGATTGGTATAGGTACCTTTAGGACATTTCTGTTGAAAACAGAGGCTATAGCGAACCGCGCTACAAAATCCGAGAGCACTAACACTTGCTAAATAAAGGTGGCATCGGAGCATACGAATGAGGCAGGGAGAGGCTACTGTTGCAATTGGTTTGGTGGGTCATAGTGAATAACCTCGGCATGCAAATAGGCAGAAGTGTGAGGATTGGCAGTGTCTGTAGAGAATTTTGGCATGCTCTTCAGTTGATGTTTTCCTCCTTGAACTACAGAGGAAAGGCCTGGCCTTACTGTTGGGCAAAACATGTATTTATGATTTTAAGAAGTGTAGTCTGGATGTACTGAGAGGGCCTGTACAGTACGGTAAATGCCTGTTTACCCCTGCAATGTGCATCCAACTGTCACTTGAGATTGAACAGCGAACAAAGCAGCTGGGTTACTGACTGAATGTAAATGGAAGACACATAGGAAGGGTGTTTGTGGTCACTCAAATGATTGAAACCTGGTTGATGCACTACCAAAGCTGGGGTACCAGGGGGGAACATTTGAGGGGTATTGAGATGGTGGTGTCCAGAGGTTAAAATATGTTTCAGAGACACAGAGGTACTGCGGTCCTGATCCCACATTGGGGGTAGACAAAAGTCCCGGCTAAAGATTTCTGTCCAACTGTTACCACATTTTGTGCAGCCTGGCTCCCTCTGTAACGATTCCCCAGTGTCTTTCGATCCTACAGATGACTGTAGCAAACTTCCCAAATTTTTTCTTGGCCTCATACTCCCAAAGGAGTGCCTGACATTTGCCAGCCTAACGATACTCACATTCTGGGAAAAACCTCACTAACTATGCATATTTATCTACCACACATGGCAAATCCTTACAATTGCAGAACATCATATCGCACTTGTCATCTTTGAGGTACTGTAAGTATTTGGATTTGAGGGAAATATTCATCCTTGCTTGCTCTCTCCCATCTGAAGTCTATGGTGCTGCTGTTCCTTTCTCACATGTCCCTTCAAAGAGACAAGCGACACACAGACTCAATCACTCAGCAAACATATATGCTTTGACGTTTTCATCTTGCTGTTTACCTTCCAAATATTCCCCCTGAACCACAAATAAAGGCCTGCCATTCCTCATCCCCTCAGTCA